>NC_140579.1:2479374-3126824 GCF_964204655.1 Triturus cristatus
AGCATAGCATGTATGTTCTACTAGGTCTGGTACACCCGTAGAATATTGTACTTCATGGAAACAGTATTGGTGAGTATTTACACACCCTCTTTTGTGGTGGTACTGGAGGCATGAAAATAAATACAAAATGACCATGAGACTGCTTCAGCAGGGGAATTGGGTACAAAATTGCTGGGTAATTTTGAAACTGTCTCTTCAATCATTCTTAGTAACATTTGAGGGGGAAGAGGCAGTTTTGGCTGTGTGCCTGCCCTTGAGAATGAACGTGAACTTCCTTAAAATTAGTTCAGACATCTATACCTCTGTATAGGGCCATGCCTTAGGTGCCTTTGCCTCAAAACTGCAACTCAAAATTAAAAACTAAGTTTGAGGTTCTGGTGAAAAATAAAGCACCATCAACTAATAAAAGCAGAAAACTGGGTCACCTCCATAGTGGGAGTTCAGTAAAGGTGGATACAATTTGAGAAACTGTGAAATAATAACAAAGCCAGATGGGGATCAGTATTCTGATAGTCGCTCCTCCTGTTCTTTTCATGAGTCTGAACTGAGGACGTCAGACAAACAAATCAAAGAGAGCCAGTATGCAATGTTGATGTTAACATGAAGAAAGACAAGAAAGGTTCAGATGTAAAAGCTTCCTTTAAGATAAATAAATTAGCTGAACTGACAAAGAAAAAGCATTCCTCAGAAACTTCAAATATGTCTGCGAAACGGGACTTGATCCATGGCGCTTAAAGCCAGAAGAGAAGTTTGATATAAGAGCCAACCTAGATCAAATACAGTATCAGAGTATGGTAGTGCCTTGTCACTCTACCATGACCACTCCTCTTTTTCCAGTGTCGAAACAAAACAACTCGTATGCAATTCTGTTAGATTGTAGAAGTGTAAATGCACATACATGCACACATCTGGTTCGAAATACTCACAGTACTGGACTGATGACAAACTTAGGAAATAATACAAATCAACGCTGGATATCTTAAACAGATTTTTTTGTCAAATTATAACTTCTGAATCACAGAATCGAATCACTTTCTTGTTTGACAGAATTCAGTATGCCCGTACAAGATTGCTACAGGAATATAAGAGGAGCACTGGGCTTTTGCAGCAAGAAGTATGGGGGATCTTACAGATTTTACTGAGATGATGATATCATATAAGAATGACATCAGCATCACAGATGGTGATTTACTGGAACACAGCAGAGTGAACATAATTGTGCCTCTATTGGCACAGTACACATATGAAATACACGTTTGCAACACTTTTGAGGTTTCTTGGATATGAATTAGACTGTTACGGTAAAGGATTGGCACTATAGAAGTGTGTCACTTACAACCTCAAAAAACACTGAGAAAATTAAAAGCCCTGATGGGATCCAGCATTTTCTGAGAAAGTTTTCAAGAACATCCACACCGATATCTTATGTGAACTGCAAGCAGACATGCTAGAGATTAAATAATTTCAGATACAGGACAACAAGACCAATCTAGTAATTAAGGTTGTCCCTAGCACTTCAGGCTACATATATGTAGTTTACAATGAGAAAAAGACAACCCCTATTGCTCACAGATCTCACTCATATTCTAAAGAAGCAGAACATTTCACTCCAATTAAAATATTTCTCACAGTGGTTCACACAACTATCTTAAATGAGTGTCCTCTGATATAGAGAAAGCACATTTTTGTAGTTACCCCTATAAAGCAAGCATGCATTTTGTGCATGCACTACAGCTTCATTGGGTGCAGTGTGTAGCAATGTAAAATGCGACTGATGTACAACTTAAAACACATTTGTTTCTAAAGTATAAACAAACAATAACAAAAATTCCACACATTTTAAATAATCATGAGTATAAGAGTGATATATATATATATATATATATATATATATATATATATATATTTTTTTTTTTTTTTCGAAAACTCCACAATACTGAATCCAGTAAAGGAATACTCGCACTCCAAGGCTCGTTGTTTTGAAAAACGTTTAATGGCTACGCGTTTCGAGCAAACGCTCTTCTTCACTAGCCACAATGGTAAATCACTCGTCCACCATTTCTAGTGTGTTTACAAACATAAAGAAAGGACCACTGTTCCTCAGAGTCCAAACATAATAATAGAAAGAGGACTTTCACATAACTTTAAATGAGAAAAAGAAACATATATAATTCTCAATACTTTCCAACGCAAGTGCAGTATTTTCACATTTATAACAAGAGAGTATTGGATTGTAAATATAATTGCTATATATATATATATATATCAATCCGCAAAAGTTACCTTTAAGAGAGAGCCCACACTCGGATGAATACGCTTTCAGGTTTATTCATGACTGCAGCACAAATTCATAGGCAATGCAAAGTCCAAAGTATGGCCAGACGCGTTTCGGGCCCCCGCCCTTAATCATTGGCTTGGATGACTGAACTGCAAGAAAGTGAAGGTGCACTTATAGTTGTTTGAAAATCCCCGCCCTCCTGGGCGTAGTCGCTCGCACGGCCTTCTGGGATTTG
Organism: Triturus cristatus; assembly: GCF_964204655.1. Taxonomy (NCBI): domain Eukaryota; kingdom Metazoa; phylum Chordata; class Amphibia; order Caudata; family Salamandridae; genus Triturus; species Triturus cristatus. Next base: position 2,481,888 of record NC_140579.1, read on the forward strand.
AAGTACACCTTTGTATTGCTACAGTGAGCCTTTCTGCACTCAGCGATAAGTTCATCAGTATTTCCCAAGTGGGTCACTTCACAGTCTTAGAGGGTTTGTGCAAACATCTTACTGTCACGAATATCGGCTCCGGTCCTGCATACAAGGTCGTCGGTTGGCGTCCTGCAGGTCTGCTAAAGATGCAGCGGGACTCTCTCACGGCTAGGGAGGCCGTAAACATCAATCCGCAAAAGTTACCTTTAAGAGAGAGCCCACACTCGGATGAATACGCTTTCAGGTTTATTCATGACTGCAGCACAAATTCATAGGCAATGCAAAGTCCAAAGTATGGCCAGACGCGTTTCGGGCCCCCGCCCTTAATCATTGGCTTGGATGACTGAACTGCAAGAAAGTGAAGGTGCACTTATAGTTGTTTGAAAATCCCCGCCCTCCTGGGCGTAGTCGCTCGCACGGCCTTCTGGGATTTGAAGTACACCTTTGTATTGCTACAGTGAGCCTTTCTGCACTCAGCGATAAGTTCATCAGTATTTCCCAAGTGGGTCACTTCACAGTCTTAGAGGGTTTGTGCAAACATCTTACTGTCACGAATATCGGCTCCGGTCCTGCATACAAGGTCGTCGGTTGGCGTCCTGCAGGTCTGCTAAAGATGCAGCGGGACTCTCTCACGGCTAGGGAGGCCGTAAACATCAATCCGCAAAAGTTACCTTTAAGAGAGAGCCCACACTCGGATGAATACGCTTTCAGGTTTATTCATGACTGCAGCACAAATTCATAGGCAATGCAAAGTCCAAAGTATGGCCAGACGCGTTTCGGGCCCCCGCCCTTAATCATTGGCTTGGATGACTGAACTGCAAGAAAGTGAAGGTGCACTTATAGTTGTTTGAAAATCCCCGCCCTCCTGGGCGTAGTCGCTCGCACGGCCTTCTGGGATTTGAAGTACACCTTTGTATTGCTACAGTGAGCCTTTCTGCACTCAGCGATAAGTTCATCAGTATTTCCCAAGTGGGTCACTTCACAGTCTTAGAGGGTTTGTGCAAACATCTTACTGTCACGAATATCGGCTCCGGTCCTGCATACAAGGTCGTCGGTTGGCGTCCTGCAGGTCTGCTAAAGATGCAGCGGGACTCTCTCACGGCTAGGGAGGCCGTAAACATCAATCCGCAAAAGTTACCTTTAAGAGAGAGCCCACACTCGGATGAATACGCTTTCAGGTTTATTCATGACTGCAGCACAAATTCATAGGCAATGCAAAGTCCAAAGTATGGCCAGACGCGTTTCGGGCCCCCGCCCTTAATCATTGGCTTGGATGACTGAACTGCAAGAAAGTGAAGGTGCACTTATAGTTGTTTGAAAATCCCCGCCCTCCTGGGCGTAGTCGCTCGCACGGCCTTCTGGGATTTGAAGTACACCTTTGTATTGCTACAGTGAGCCTTTCTGCACTCAGCGATAAGTTCATCAGTATTTCCCAAGTGGGTCACTTCACAGTCTTAGAGGGTTTGTGCAAACATCTTACTGTCACGAATATCGGCTCCGGTCCTGCATACAAGGTCGTCGGTTGGCGTCCTGCAGGTCTGCTAAAGATGCAGCGGGACTCTCTCACGGCTAGGGAGGCCGTAAACATCAATCCGCAAAAGTTACCTTTAAGAGAGAGCCCACACTCGGATGAATACGCTTTCAGGTTTATTCATGACTGCAGCACAAATTACATAGGCAATGCAAAGTCCAAAGTATGGCCAGACGCGTTTCGGGCCCCCGCCCTTAATCATTGGCTTGGATGACTGAACTGCAAGAAAGTGAAGGTGCACTTATAGTTGTTTGAAAATCCCCGCCCTCCTGGGCGTAGTCGCTCGCACGGCCTTCTGGGATTTGAAGTACACCTTTGTATTGCTACAGTGAGCCTTTCTGCACTCAGCGATAAGTTCATCAGTATTTCCCAAGTGGGTCACTTCACAGTCTTAGAGGGTTTGTGCAAACATCTTACTGTCACGAATATCGGCTCCGGTCCTGCATACAAGGTCGTCGGTTGGCGTCCTGCAGGTCTGCTAAAGATGCAGCGGGACTCTCTCACGGCTAGGGAGGCCGTAAACATCAATCCGCAAAAGTTACCTTTAAGAGAGAGCCCACACTCGGATGAATACGCTTTCAGGTTTATTCATGACTGCAGCACAAATTCATAGGCAATGCAAAGTCCAAAGTATGGCCAGACGCGTTTCGGGCCCCCGCCCTTAATCATTGGCTTGGATGACTGAACTGCAAGAAAGTGAAGGTGCACTTATAGTTGTTTGAAAATCCCCGCCCTCCTGGGCGTAGTCGCTCGCACGGCCTTCTGGGATTTGAAGTACACCTTTGTATTGCTACAGTGAGCCTTTCTGCACTCAGCGATAAGTTCATCAGTATTTCCCAAGTGGGTCACTTCACAGTCTTAGAGGGTTTGTGCAAACATCTTACTGTCACGAATATCGGCTCCGGTCCTGCATACAAGGTCGTCGGTTGGCGTCCTGCAGGTCTGCTAAAGATGCAGCGGGACTCTCTCACGGCTAGGGAGGCCGTAAACATCAATCCGCAAAAGTTACCTTTAAGAGAGAGCCCACACTCGGATGAATACGCTTTCAGGTTTATTCATGACTGCAGCACAAATTCATAGGCAATGCAAAGTCCAAAGTATGGCCAGACGCGTTTCGGGCCCCCGCCCTTAATCATTGGCTTGGATGACTGAACTGCAAGAAAGTGAAGGTGCACTTATAGTTGTTTGAAAATCCCCGCCCTCCTGGGCGTAGTCGCTCGCACGGCCTTCTGGGATTTGAAGTACACCTTTGTATTGCTACAGTGAGCCTTTCTGCACTCAGCGATAAGTTCATCAGTATTTCCCAATGTGCTGCAGTCATGAATAAACCTGAAAGCGTATTCATCCGAGTGTGGGCTCTCTCTTAAAGGTAACTTTTGCGGATTGATGTTTACGGCCTCCCTAGCCGTGAGAGAGTCCCGCTGCATCTTTAGCAGACCTGCAGGACGCCAACCGACGACCTTGTATGCAGGACCGGAGCCGATATTCGTGACAGTAAGATGTTTGCACAAACCCTCTAAGACTGTGAAGTGACCCACTTGGGAAATACTGATGAACTTATCGCTGAGTGCAGAAAGGCTCACTGTAGCAATACAAAGGTGTACTTCAAATCCCAGAAGGCCGTGCGAGCGACTACGCCCAGGAGGGCGGGGATTTTCAAACAACTATAAGTGCACCTTCACTTTCTTGCAGTTCAGTCATCCAAGCCAATGATTAAGGGCGGGGGCCCGAAACGCGTCTGGCCATACTTTGGACTTTGCATTGCCTATGAATTTGTGCTGCAGTCATGAATAAACCTGAAAGCGTATTCATCCGAGTGTGGGCTCTCTCTTAAAGGTAACTTTTGCGGATTGATGTTTACGGCCTCCCTAGCCGTGAGAGAGTCCCGCTGCATCTTTAGCAGACCTGCAGGACGCCAACCGACGACCTTGTATGCAGGACCGGAGCCGATATTCGTGACAGTAAGATGTTTGCACAAACCCTCTAAGACTGTGAAGTGACCCACTTGGGAAATACTGATGAACTTATCGCTGAGTGCAGAAAGGCTCACTGTAGCAATACAAAGGTGTACTTCAAATCCCAGAAGGCCGTGCGAGCGACTACGCCCAGGAGGGCGGGGATTTTCAAACAACTATAAGTGCACCTTCACTTTCTTGCAGTTCAGTCATCCAAGCCAATGATTAAGGGCGGGGGCCCGAAACGCGTCTGGCCATACTTTGGACTTTGCATTGCCTATGAATTTGTGCTGCAGTCATGAATAAACCTGAAAGCGTATTCATCCGAGTGTGGGCTCTCTCTTAAAGGTAACTTTTGCGGATTGATGTTTACGGCCTCCCTAGCCGTGAGAGAGTCCCGCTGCATCTTTAGCAGACCTGCAGGACGCCAACCGACGACCTTGTATGCAGGACCGGAGCCGATATTCGTGACAGTAAGATGTTTGCACAAACCCTCTAAGACTGTGAAGTGACCCACTTGGGAAATACTGATGAACTTATCGCTGAGTGCAGAAAGGCTCACTGTAGCAATACAAAGGTGTACTTCAAATCCCAGAAGGCCGTGCGAGCGACTACGCCCAGGAGGGCGGGGATTTTCAAACAACTATAAGTGCACCTTCACTTTCTTGCAGTTCAGTCATCCAAGCCAATGATTAAGGGCGGGGGCCCGAAACGCGTCTGGCCATACTTTGGACTTTGCATTGCCTATGAATTTGTGCTGCAGTCATGAATAAACCTGAAAGCGTATTCATCCGAGTGTGGGCTCTCTCTTAAAGGTAACTTTTGCGGATTGATGTTTACGGCCTCCCTAGCCGTGAGAGAGTCCCGCTGCATCTTTAGCAGACCTGCAGGACGCCAACCGACGACCTTGTATGCAGGACCGGAGCCGATATTCGTGACAGTAAGATGTTTGCACAAACCCTCTAAGACTGTGAAGTGACCCACTTGGGAAATACTGATGAACTTATCGCTGAGTGCAGAAAGGCTCACTGTAGCAATACAAAGGTGTACTTCAAATCCCAGAAGGCCGTGCGAGCGACTACGCCCAGGAGGGCGGGGATTTTCAAACAACTATAAGTGCACCTTCACTTTCTTGCAGTTCAGTCATCCAAGCCAATGATTAAGGGCGGGGGCCCGAAACGCGTCTGGCCATACTTTGGACTTTGCATTGCCTATGAATTTGTGCTGCAGTCATGAATAAACCTGAAAGCGTATTCATCCGAGTGTGGGCTCTCTCTTAAAGGTAACTTTTGCGGATTGATGTTTACGGCCTCCCTAGCCGTGAGAGAGTCCCGCTGCATCTTTAGCAGACCTGCAGGACGCCAACCGACGACCTTGTATGCAGGACCGGAGCCGATATTCGTGACAGTAAGATGTTTGCACAAACCCTCTAAGACTGTGAAGTGACCCACTTGGGAAATACTGATGAACTTATCGCTGAGTGCAGAAAGGCTCACTGTAGCAATACAAAGGTGTACTTCAAATCCCAGAAGGCCGTGCGAGCGACTACGCCCAGGAGGGCGGGGATTTTCAAACAACTATAAGTGCACCTTCACTTTCTTGCAGTTCAGTCATCCAAGCCAATGATTAAGGGCGGGGGCCCGAAACGCGTCTGGCCATACTTTGGACTTTGCATTGCCTATGAATTTGTGCTGCAGTCATGAATAAACCTGAAAGCGTATTCATCCGAGTGTGGGCTCTCTCTTAAAGGTAACTTTTGCGGATTGATATATATATATATATATATATCACCAGAAGGTAGTTATAGTTAGGACCTATTATCCAGAGGAAATCTGCAACATTCTATTTGGAATAACTTTGGCACCGGTTGACGAATCTTCGTGAAAATTTCAAAACTCGTGGCCCGCTCCAGCCCGCTCCTATCCTGAAAGTCTCGGGGTGATTCGTCAAGCGGGGCCGAGAAAAAAGGGGGGGTCCCAAAATATGTTTTCCCATGCAATTTTCCATAGGGACCTTTAGTCGCAGCTACAGCCCGAACTGCTGAACGGAATTGCCTCAAATTTGGCAGAAAGGTAGACCTTGGTTCAGAGTTGTGCCTTTTGCTTAAATGGTGTAAATCCATTCAGAAGTTCCTGAGAAAATCAAAATAACATATATATCTGGGCGAGCCTAACCACACATCTCATCGTGAGATCTAATTGGCTGTCAGCACTTCATCCAAGAAGTGTTGGCAGCCATCTTGGGACCAATATACATGATAGCACCTCATTAAAAAGCATTGCAGTTAATAGAAGGTTTTAAGACTTTAGTTACATTATAAATCATTTGTTGATGGTACCATACTCATTTTAGGAATTGTGGTGTGTTCTAAGGTGATTTTACCATGTGAAAAAGCCTTCTGCTGGGATATCATTACTCATGTTTGAGAGAAAACTATTTTCTCATGCTTTTCTCACAGAGGTTTGGAAGGTGATCTATAAGCTAAACTGAGAGCATATTTTCTGTAAATTCACATTATCTTTCTCAGTCATGTGAGAATGAAGTCTGACATTCTCAGTAAAACATGTACATCCAACAAGGGCAGAGACTGTCAGTTGATTCCTTTGTATTCTACTGCAGCTTCCCAGAGTGTTCTAAAGAACAACTAGAGCGCTAACAGTCCTACTTATGACAAACGTATGGCACACCTGAAGCCATCTTGATTGGAATAAAGTGGTAACTCTTTTAAAACATTTAATTTAAAAAGGAACAAAATGAGGTGGATCATTTTGCCATAGAAAGTATGATTAGTGCTGCAGAAAGAAAAATTAGGGCACATTTTGAGTGACTTCTCAAATCCTCTTCAATTTCATTAAAACATTCTGACATGCAGACTGAAACATGCACTTTCAATACCAGCAGCAGACTTCCCTGGTGAGCAGTAGCTTTACTACAGTGATCTAATGAGCAACTAGAGTGCTAATTTAAGAAGAAAGCAGGGTTAACGGCGGACTCCAGTGACTGCACCTCCTTACTGTGTTCCCAGTGTGTATAAAATAGTATAGTTGATGATGGTGTGCATACTAACACCCCTGCATCCGCCGTTAGTAGATGCCAACTGCCAGGCAGATCAATGAAATTTCAAAAGGGGTTTGGGGTGGTGCACCACCAATTTGCTTGTAAATATATTACACCAAGTGGTCAGTAGTTGGTACACAAAAAGTCTTTATTTTAAGTTAATTGTCCAAACAAAGCCTCAGCCAACGCGTTTCGTTCAGATTGAACTTCGTCAGGGCATGAGTAGAAGTGCGAGTGCAATCCAATAATATAACCGAAGTCTATGTAGACCAATATCCGTCTCGCGAAGAACTGTGAATCACGTTGTATGTTTCAGGTAAACAATCCTGATTGTGCTTCCAGTGCCACCTTGATAAGGGCACTGTACACGTTTCTGTAACGAAACGGTAGTCCGTGCTCTCCCCTCCGAGTGTCCCGTAGAGTGCTAACATTCTGAATTTATGGCAAATGTGTGACACATCTGAATGCCTCCTTGATGGAATCAAAGTAAAAAAATGAAAGTATTCCTACTGCGGAGACTGTAGTAAATGAGGAAATTAGGAAACGTCATAACAAAAAAGTCTCCCAAGATGGCCACCAGAGACAAAAGAGCCCAAATGTAGCACAAATATCACTCAGATGTAGCCCAAGTATAGCCCAATGACAGAATGTCCAAGAGTGTTCTAAAGAACAACTAGAGCGCTAACAGTCTTACTTATTACAAAAGTATGGCACATCTGAAGCCATCTTGATTGGAATAAAGTGGTAACACTTAAAACATTTAATTTGCAAAGGAACAAACTGAGGGGGTTCATTTTGCCATAGAAATTATGATTAGTGCTGCAGAAAGAAAAATTAGGGCCACATTTTGACTTCTCAAATACTCTTCTATTTCATTAAAAAATTCTGACATTCAGACTGAAACATGCACTTTGAATACCAGCAGCTGACTTCCCTGGTGAGCAGTAGCTTTACTACAGTGATCTAATGAGCAACTAGAGTACTAACATTCAGAATTTATGGCAAATGTGTGACACATCTGAATGCCTTCTTGATAGAACCAAAGTAAACAAGCATTGAAAACGCAATACGTCTCGCCCTTATTTAAGTTAAAGCAATACTGTTTGTAATTAGGTGGCTTTTTAGCTTTGCTTTTATTAGTGTTTTTCAAACTTTCATGTACATAACATGCATAAGTATGCATATATGTATATGTATATGTATGCATGCATTTATATTCGTATTTATATAGATATGCAGATTATATATATGTTTATATATGTATGTATATATTTATATTCACTGAAAAAACCATAGGTTTCAGGGCTGTTATAGTTAGCTGGACATTTCACTCGTACAAAACCATTGAAATTCCTCCGTTATAGTTAGTTCTGCTAACTATAACTCGCGTGCCTGCAATCCACTGCTGATGATGTCACATATTACCTCCAGTAAGCGCAACAGAGCTGCGTTGCAGAGAGGTGTAAAAAGGGGCGTGGCCTCTGAACACCTGTCTGCAACACAGCTCCCTGGTGCATACTGGAGATACCTGGTGGGCTAGTTGGCCCTCTGGAACCCTCAGTATTGAAGGGGAATTAATTCCCCAACTTACAATTCGCCAGGGGGCGCGTTTGCACAATGGTGAAGGAAGGGGGCGGGGCCTGAGGTGACATGTGTGCAAACACGCCCTGTGGCGCATTTTAAGTTGGGGAATTAATTTCTCTTCAATCCTGAGGCTCCCTGGGGACCAAGTAGCCCACCAGGTACCTCCAGTATGCGCCAGGGAGCTGTGTTGCAGAGAGTTGTTCAGAGGCCACGCCCCTTTTTACAACACTCAGCAACGCAGGATTTAATTCCCCAATTTAAAACACGCCACAGGGCGCGTTTGCAGAGAGGTTCCATGAGGGGGCGGGGCCTAGACATGATCGCGTATCTTTTTTGAATTTTTTGGGGGGAAGGGGGGCTGTGTAGCCCCTCTTCTTTTTACTTTTTTTGGGCCCTGGGGGCCCCATCCCCCAGGGCCTGACCCCGAATGTTAAAAAAAAAAAAATTATTAATGTGCAAAATTCCGGGGCATGGTCATTTTTTTCTTACAGTGTTTTGGAGGGGGGCTGCATGGCCCCCCTCTTATGGCCATTTATGGCCTCTGGGACCCCATCCCCCGGGGCCCTCCTTTGCCTTTAAAAAAAAAAAAATTATATCGGGGAGCGGGCCGCGTGGCCCCCCTCTCTGGCCACTTCTGGCCCAGGGGACCCCATGCCCCGGGACCTGGCCAATTGACTTGACTCATTGGGGACTGTGGGGGGAGCCCCAATTCCCCCACAGTCCCAGCGGGCTCCTGGCGTCCTGTGGGAGCCGGCATTGCTTTTCCACACGGGGAGCTACTAAGATGCAGCTCCCCGTGTGGAAAAGGAATTTGGAAAAGCAATTTGGTTTGAATTTTGAAAGAGAGAGCAGGTTTCCTGCTCTCTCTTTCAAAATTCAAACCATGTTTGCAATGGCAGAGCGGGAGCTGCGCTGCTCCCGCCCTGCTATAGCAAACTACAGTGTCCCGGGTGTGGGCACCCCGGGACACTGGAGGCCGGTCCGGGCGGGTGGCGGTCCCCCCGGGCCATCAAGGGCTCCAGGAGGGGGGCTGCGTGGCCCCCCTCCCAACATTTCCAAAGCCCTGGGGAGGTGGTGGTCCCCAGGGCTGGGGAGTCCATCACGGACCCCCTAATGTGAATATATAGAGCCCCGGGAAGGTGGTGGTCCCCGGGGCATGTGGGGGGGCTCGAGCCCACCCCCCACACAGGCTATTTTTTTTTTTTTTTTAAATACACAAGCCCCGGGGGGTGGCGGTCCCCAGGGCTGCGGGGGGGGCGTGAGCCCCCGCAAATATTTTCACAAAGCCACGGGGTGGCGGTCCCCAGGGCTTGGGGGGCCTTCGAGCCCACCACCCATTCAGTTTTGAAGCCCCGGGGTGGCGGTCCCCGGGGCCCCTTTGGGCCCGCCAACCCATTACTATCATTGCCCCCGGGATTTGGCCCCCGGGGGGCTAACTAGCAAGGAAGCGCTTCGTTTAAAAAAAAAAAAAAAATTATTGGCAGGATCCGCGCACCCAGCGTGGATTTTGCCGATTTAAAAATAAAAATACTTTTTTGGGCCCTGGGGGTCCTTGTGGGACCCCTAAGCAGGCCTAGGGGGTCAGGGTATTTCTACCCTGCCCCCTTTTTGCGTTTTGCGCATTTGTGTTACTGTTTTCTTGTGCCTCGGTTCTACCGAGGCACAAGATGGCTGCCAACACTTCCTGATTTGGAGTGTTGACAGCCAATTAGCATACAGCTCATGATCGGGAGGGTGCGCGCTGGGTGTGCATAGGGTGTGCGGATCCTCCGTGGCCATGGATATATCTATGATTTTACTTTTGATTTTCTCAGCAACTACTGAACGGATTTACACCATTTAACCAAAAGGCACGAGTGTGAACCAAGGGCTACCTCTTTGCCAAAAGTGGTGTAATTCCGTTCAGCAGTTCGGGCTGCAGCTGCGATTAATGGTTCCTATTGAAAATTGCATGGGGAAAACACGTTTTGGGACCCCCTTTTTTCTCGGCCCTCGCTTGACGAACCACCCTGAGACTTTCAGGATAGGAGCGAACCGGAGCACCCCACCAGTTTTAAAAATTTCGCAAAGATTCGTCAACCAGCGCCAAATTTATTCCAAATAGAATGTTGCGGATTTCCTATGGATAATAGGTCCTAACTAACTACCTACTGGCGACCGCCAGTAGGTAATATATATATATATATTCACTGAAAAAACCATAGGTTTCACACATGTTATAGTTAGTGGAAATTTTACTGATAAAAAACCAATGAAATTCCCCCGTTATAGTTAGTGCAGGCAACTATAACTCACGCGACCGCAATCCTCTGCTGATGCTAATACTGTATTTAGACACTTATTTGCCCATGTCTTCTTCCATACATTTTTAGCTATACATATATTACAAATATTTTTTTTTCATAAAGACACATATGTCATCAGCAGAAGATTGCGGTCGCGTGAGTTATAGTTGCCTGCACTAACTATAACGGGGGAATTTCATTGGTTTTTTATCAGTAAAATTTCCACTAACTATAACATGTGTGAAACCTATGGTTTTTTCAGTGAATTTGCAAGGTTTTTTAAATGCTAATTCCTAACTATAACGTGTGTGAAACCTATGGTTTTTTCAGTGAATTAGTACGTTTTTTTAAATGCTAAGTTACTTTACGCCATTCGAGGCGTGCGCGCCCACTTAACGCAGTTCGTTCCGTGCACGGTTTTTATCAACTTTAATAAGCCCTGTACATTTGGTGGCCTTCGCCCACCAAAAGCACAGGGGGTGGGGTCAATGTGCATAGTGTTTTTTTTATTTCGATTTTATAATTTCATGTTGCCAAAATTTAGTTTTTTTTACCTATTAATAAGCCCTGTACATTTGGTGGCCTACGGCCACCAAAAGCACAGGGGGTGGGGTAAGTGTGGATAGTGTTTTTTTCCCTTATAATAAGCCCTGTACATTTGGTGGCCTACGGCCACCAAAAGCACAGGGGGTGGGGTAAGTGTGGATAGTGTTGTTTTCCCTTATAAGAAGCCCTGTACATTTGGTGGCCTACGGCCACCAAAAGCACAGGGGGTGGGGTAAGTGTGGATAGTGTTTTTTTCCCTTATAATAAGCCCTGTACAGTTGGTGGCATACGGCCACCAAAAGCACAGGGGGTGGGGTAAGTGTGGATAGTGTTTTTTTCCCTTACAATAAGCCCTGTACATTTGGTGGCCTTCGGCCACCAAAAGCTCAGGGGGTGGGGTAAGTGTGGATAGTGTTTTTTTCCCTTATAATAAGCCCTGTACATTTGGTGGCCTACTGCCACCAAAAGCACAGGGGGTGGGGTAAGTGTGGATAGTGTTTTTTTCCCTTGTAATAAGCCCTGTACATTTGGTGGCCTACGGCCACCAAAAGCACAGGGGGTGGGGTAAGTGTGGATAGTGTTTTTTTCCTTTACAATAAGCCCTGTACATATGGTGGCCTTCGGCAGCCAAAAGCACAGGGGGTGGGGTAAGTGTGGATAGTGTTTTTTTCCCTTTCAATAAGCCCTGTACATTTGTTGGCCTACGGCCACCAAAAGCACAGGGGGTGGGGTAAGTGTGGATAGTATTTTTTATTTTTATTTTTTTTACCGTACGCTTACGGTAAGCGTACGGTAAGCGTACTCGGCGAATTTGCCGAAAAAAAAATAAAACCGTTTTTCCTCTTGGGGGATGTTTGGGGACTCCCTCAACATGACTATGTGGGAGGGAGTTGTCAAAACAGCCCCGTAACATGTTTTTTGCCTTCATGTTTGATAAACAACACTCAGTGCGAGAGACAAAATGGCGGACGCCGCTTCCTGGTTTCGGCCGATTCGAATGTTTACTAAGATCTAAGAGCCAATCAGAATCGCGCTCGCGCACGCCACCGTACGCTTACGGTAAGCGTACGGTAAGCGTACGGTAAGCGGGCTCAGATATATATATTGATTTAAAGGCTATTTTCTCAGAATCTACTGAACAGATTTACACCAAACCTACAAAAGGCACTTCCTTGACCTAGGGACTACCTCTCTGCCAAATTTCTAGTAATTCTGTTCAGCCGTTCGGGCTGTAGCTCGTTCTAAAGGTCCTATGGAAAAATGCATTGGAAAAACGCGTTTTGGGACCCCCCTTTTATCTCAGCCCCCGCTTGACGAATCCCCCCGAGACTTTCAGGGTAGGAGCGGAGCATAGCGCCCCACCTATTTTGAGAAATTCGCGAGGATTCATCGACCGGCGCCAAAGTTATTCAAAATAGAATGTTGAGGTTTTCCTATGGAAAAGCGGTCCTAACTATAACTACCTACTGGCGACCGCCAGTAGGTAATATACACATACACATATATAAATGCATATATATATGTGCATATGTGTGCGTGTAGAGAGAGGTAGAGGTAGAGAGTAGTAGAGAGCGAGGTAGAGAGAGGTAGAGAGTAGAGGATGAGTAGCAGAGAGTGAGTAGCAGAGAGTGAGTAGCAGAGAGTGAGTAGCAGGTAGAGAGTAGTAGAGAGTAGTAGAGAGTAGTAGAGAGTGAGTAGTTGAGAGTGAGTCGTAGAGGGTAGTGGAGAGTGAGTAGTAGAGAGTGAGTAGTAGAGAGGGGTAGTAGTAGGGAGTAGTAGAGTAGTAGAGAGTGAGTAGTAGAGGGTAGTGGAGTAGTGGAGAGCGAGTAGTAGAGAGTAGTAGAGAGTGAGTAGTAGGGAGTAGAGAGTGAGCAGTAGAGTGAGTAGTAGGGAGCGAGTAGTAGAGTAGTAGAGAGCAAGTAGTAGAGAGCAAGTAGTAGCAAGTAGTAGAGAGCAAGTAGTAGAGAGCAGTAGAGAGTGAGTAGTAGAGAGTGAGTAGTAGAGAGAGTGAGTAGTAGAGAGTAGTAGAGAGTGAGTAGTAGAGAGAAGTAGAGTGAGTAGTAGAGAGTGAGTAGTAGAGAGAGTAGTAGAGAGTGAGTGGTACAGAGTAGTAGAGAGTAGTAGAGTGAGTAGTAGAGTGAGTAGTAGAGAGCGAGTAGTAGAGAGCGAGTAGTAGAGAGCGAGTAGTAGCGAGCAAGTAGTAGAGAGTAGTAGAGAGCGAGTAGTAGAGAGTAGTAGAGAGTGAGTAGTAGAGAGTGAGTAGTAGAGAGTAGTGGAGTGAGTAGTAGATAGTGAGTAGTAGAGAGAGTAGAAGAGAGCAGTAGAGTAGTAGAGAGTGAGTAGTAGAGAGAGTAGTAGAGAGAGAGTAGTAGAGAGCGAGTAGTAGAGAGTGAGTGGTAGAGAGTGAGTGTAGAGAGTGAGTGGTAGAGAGTGAGTAGTAGAGTGAGTAGTAGAGAGTGAGTAGTAGAAAGTGAGTAGTAGAGAGTGAGTGGTAGAGAGTAGTAGAGTGAGTAGTAGAGAGTCGTAGAACGCGAGTAGTAGAGAGAGTAATAGAGTAGTAGAGAACACGTAGTAGAGAGTGAGTAGTAGAGAGTATTAGAGAGTGAGTAGTAGAGAGTACTAGAGAGTGAGTAGTAGAGAGAGAGTAGTAGAGAGTTAGTAGTAGGGAGTGAGTAGTAGAGAGTAGTAGATTGAGTAGTAGAGATAGTAGTAGAGAGAGAGTAGTAGAGTAGTAGAGAGTGAGTAGTAGAGAGTAGTAGCGAGTGAGTAGTACAGAGTCAGTAGTTTAATTTAAAGGGAACACAATGAGGGGGTTCATTTTGCCATAGAAATTATGATAAGTGCTGAAAAAAAGATAAATTAGGGCACATTTTGATTGACTTCTCAAATCCTCTTCTATTTCATTAAAAAATGCTGACATGCAGACAAACATGCACTTTCAATACCAGCAGCAGACTTCCCTGGTGAGCAGAAGCTTTACTACAGTGGTCTAATAAGCAACTAGAATGCTAACATTCCGAATTTGTGGCAAATGTGTGACACATCTGAATGGCTTCTTGATGGAATCAAAGTAAAAAACTGAAAGTATTTCCTACTGAGGAGACTGTAGTAAATTAGGAAATTAGGAAACTTCATAACACAAAAGTCTCCCAAGATGGCCACCAGAGACAAAATAACCCAAATGTAGCACAAATATCACCCAGATGTAGCCCAAGTATAGCCCAATCACAGAATGTCCCAGAGTGTTCTAAAGAACAACTAGAGCGCTAACAGTCCTAACAGTCTTACTTATGACAAAAGTATGGCACACCTGATGCCATCTTGATTGGAATAAAGTGGTAACACTTAAAACATTTAATTTGCAAAGGAACAAAATGAGGGGGTTCATTTTGCCATAGAAATTATGATTAGTGCTGCAGAAAGAAAACTTAGGGCACATTTTGACTTCTCAAATCCTCTTCTATTTCATTAAAAAATTCTGACATGCAGACTGAAACATGCACTTTGAATACCAGCAGCAGACTTCCCTGGTGAGCAGTAGCTTTTCTACAGTGATCTAATGAGCAAGTAGAGTGCTACCATTCAGAATTTATGGCAAATGTGTGATACATCTGAATGCCTTCTTAATGGAACCAAAGTAAACAAGCATTGAAAATGCAATAGGTCGGGCCCTCGTTTAACTTAAAGCAATTCTGTTTGTAATAGTTCGCCTTTTAGCTTTGCTTGTATTAGTGTTTTTTAAACTTTCATGTACATAACATGCATATATGTATATGTATATGTATATGTATGCATGCATTTATATTTGTATTTATATAGATATGTAGATCATATATATGTTTATATATGTATGTATTTATATATTATCTACTGGCGGTCGCCAGTAGATAGTTATAGTTAGGACCGAGTTCCCATAGGAAATCTGAAAATTCTATTTTGAATAACTTTGGCGCTGGTTGACTTATCTTCGTGAAATTTTCAAAACTAATGGGGCGCTCCGCTCAGCTCCTACCCTAAAAGTCTCGGGGTGATTCGTCAAGTGGGGGCTGAGAAAAAAGGGTGGTCCCAAAACACGTTTTCCCCATTCATTTTCCCATAGGACCTTTAGTCGAAGGTACAGCCCGAACGGCTGAACAGAATTACTTGAAATTTGGCAAAGAGGTAGTCCTCAGGTCAGGCATGTGCCTTTTGCTTAAATGGTGTAAATCCGTTCAGTAGTTCCTGAGAAAATCAAAAGTAAAATCACATATATATCTGGGCGGAGCCTAACCACACATCTCATTGTGAGATCTGATTGGCTGTCAGAACTTCATCCAAGAAGTGTTGGCAGCCATCTTGGGACCAATATACATGATAGCACCTCATTAAAAAGCATTGCAGTTAATAGAAGGTTTTAAGACTTTAGTTACATTATAAATCATTTGTTGATGGTACCATACTCATTTTAGGAATTGTGGTGTGTTCTAAGGTGATTTTACCATGTGAAAAAGCCATCTTCTGTGATATCATGAATCATGCTTTTCCCACAGAGGTTTGGAAGGTGATCTATAAGCTAACTGAGAGCATATTTTCTGTATATTCACATTATCTTTCTCAGTCATGTGAGAATGAAGTCTGACATTCTCAGTAAAACATGTACATCCAACAAGGGCAGAGACTGTCAGTTGATTCCTTTGTGTTCTACTGCAGCTTCCCAGAGTGTTCTAAAGAACAACTAGAGCGCGAACAGTCCTACTTATGACAAACGTATGGCACACCTGAAGCCATCTTGGTTGGAATAAACTGGTAACACTTAAAACATTTAATTTAAAAAGGAACACAATGAGGGGGTTCATTTTGCCATAGAAATTATGATTAGTGCTGAAGAAAGAAAAATTAGGGCACATTTTGAGTGACTTCTCAAATCCTCTTCTATTTCATTAAAAAATTCTGATATGCAGACTGAAACATGCACTTTTAATACCAGCAGCAGACATCCGTGATGAGCAGTAGCTTTACTACAGTGATCTAATGAGCAACTAGAGTGCTAACATTCAGAATTTATGGCAAATGTGTGACATATCTGAATACCTTCTTGATGGAATCAAAGTAAAAAACTGAAAGCATTTCCTACTGAGGAGACTGCAGTAAATGAGGAAATTAGGAAACTTCATAACAAATAAATCTCCCAAGATGGCCACCAGACACAAAAGAGCCTAAATGCAGCACAAATATCACCCAGGTGTAGCCCACATGTAGCCCAATGACAGAAGAGTGCAAAACACTTATTTTTTGTGTATTTGCAGTTTTATATAGTGCAGACTTGTCAGGTATTGGAATGCTTTACATGAGCATTGGTTACATCACACAAGATCAAATTCATTTTGGTTGTAGACATGAGGAGATTAAGTGATTTGACCACAATCACAGAATGTTGAGCTGAAGCAGAAACTCCAACCTGGTTCCCCAGTTGCAAAGTCTGCAGCTCTGGAAGTAACACCAAATCCTCTCGCCAAGGTGCAACATTTAATCAAGTGGTCAACTGGATAAAAAAACATAAAGATTACAAATAATTTAAAAGTTCTTTGTCGCTATTTGATAACTCAGAAAATATGTTCTCATTTTAGTTTTTTAGAGCACTAACCATAATTTTGATGCAAATAAGACCCTCTCATATATGTATTTTCTAAAGGAAATACTCTAGGTATTACAGTTTTGATTACATCAAGATGACGTCAGGCGTTCCACACTTTTGTAATAAATATAGAATGTTAGCAATCTTATTGTTCATTGGGATACTGGTGAGAGGCAGAGGCCAGGGGCACGGACTCTGAAAATTGAAGGCAGGTAGGAAGTGCAGAGGCAACAATTTGACCACACTGGGCAGGCAGGAAGGGCAGTGGCAGCATAACAGACTATGGAGGGCAGTGGAAAGGGGGGCAGGGGCAGCAAACCAACAATACAGGACTGGCAAGAGAGGCTGTGGCAATATAATAGACCATTGTGGGCAAAAGGAAGAGGCAATGGTAGTACAACCATACATGCCAACAGACCCGTTTCAGCCAGGAAACGTCCAATGTTTTTAAGCTCAAATGGGCTTTATTTGATCTGTCTCCTGTCTACAATCTCCTCTTTTTCAATGTAACTCAAAGGGGAAAATCAATACCCCAGTTTTTTTTCAAACTCTCCCTCTTACCAAGTTCAAAATGTTCGCAAGTATGGTACATTGAATCATGGTAGGCAGGAGGAATTGGGGTAGGGACATGGACTCGGATAACAGAGGACAGGAAGGACATGGAGAGGTGCACCAAACTGACCCTACAGGGCAGGCATCAGGGTTTGCAGCAGCACAATATACCACACAGCGCATGCGGGACGGGAGTGCAGCACAACAATCCATAGAAAGCAATAGGGAGGGGGCAGGACCATGCACATGGACAACAGAGAACAGATGGGAAAGAGGCAATGGTAGCTAGCTGACCATAATGGACAGACAGGACAGAAAGCTGCAGCATAACAGACCATAAAGGGCAGGAGGGACGGATCAGGGGCATTACAATGGAACAGACAAGCCAGGAGGGAGGGAATAGGGGGTCTGCACATGGAAACAGAGGGCTGGGGGCAAGGTGGCAGGGCAGGAGCAGCAAGATGACCATGGAGGTCAGGCAGGAGGGGCACTAGAAACAAGACACACCATGGAGAGCAACAATGAGACTATGGTGGCATACGCACAGACCATGGTGGGAAGGTGGGAGGGGGTCAGGGGCAGCTAGCTGACCACACAGGGAAGGTGAGAGGGGCCATGGCAGCACAGAAGACCATGCATGGCAAACGGAAGGGTTAGTGGCAGCACAATGGCTATGATGGGCAAGAAGGAGGGTGCAGGGGCATGCACAAAGGACCATGGAGGATAGAAGGGAGGGTCAGGACCTGGGCACAGACAAGAGAGTTCAGGGGAAGGGGCCTCACAACAGACCGCGCGGGGCAGGCAGGAGGAGCAGTTGCAGCACAACAGATCAGGGAGGGCAGAAGGGTGTGGCAGTAAAATGGACCATGGAGGACAGGAGGAAGGGGATAGGGGCATGGCATGTGGACAGGCAGGGTGGAGGTGGCAGGGACAGGTTACAGTCATCTGACAATGCTAGGCAGGTGGGAGGGGAGTGGCAGCTCAACAGAACACTAATAGTAGATAGGAGTGGCAGGTCCATGGAACATAGTGGGCAAAAAGGATGGAGTAGGGGCATGCACAAAGACATCAGAGGGCAGGGGGAAGGAGAATAGGGGCAGTAAGCTAAGCACAGAGGCTAAGCAATGATGGGCCATAGAATTGGGCAATGGAGGGCAGGAGGAGTGGACTGGTACATCATGCTAAATGGAGGGCAGTGGCAGCACATCAGACCATGCATGGCAGGAGGGAGGAGGCTAGTCC
This sequence comes from Triturus cristatus, assembly GCF_964204655.1. NCBI lineage: Eukaryota > Metazoa > Chordata > Amphibia > Caudata > Salamandridae > Triturus > Triturus cristatus. Next base: position 2,500,287 of record NC_140579.1, read on the forward strand.
ATGGATTCAGACAACAGAGGATAGGGAGGAGGTGGATGGGGCAGCAAGCTAACTGTTCAGAGAAGGTGGGTATTAGGAACTTTTTAAAATGTGTGTCTGTGCGAACTACTTAAAATATGAACAAGTATGCAGCATAATCTCAATTTTATTCAGGAAGAAGAGGACGTTTGTGAGAGAGAGTAGTAGAGTAGTAGAGAGTGAGTGGTAGAGAGTAGTAGAGTGAGTAGTAGAGAGCGAGTAGTAGAGCGAGTAGTAGAGTGAGTAGTGGAGAGCGAGTAGTAGAGAGTAGTAGAGAGTGAGTAGTAGAGAGTGAGTAGTAGAGAGCGAGTAGTAGAGAGCGAGTAGTAGAAAGCGAGTAGTAGAGTGCGAGTAGGAGAGCGAGTAGTAGAGAGTAGTAGAGAGTGAGTAGTAGAGAGTGAGTAGTAGAGAGTAGTAGAGAGTGAGTAGTAGAGAGTGAGTAGTAGAGAGCGAGTAGTGTAGAGAGTAGTGTAGAGAGTAGTGTAGAGAGTAGTGTAAGAGTAGTGTAGAGAGTAGTAGAGAGTGAGCAGTAGAGAGTAGTAGAACAGAGTAGTAGAACAGAGTAGTAGTACAGAGTAGTAGTACAGAGTAGTAGTAGAGTAGTCAGTCAGTGTCTGTCAGTCAGTGTCAGTGAGTCAGTGTCTGTCAGTCAGTGTCAGTCAGTGTCAGTCAGTGTCAGTCAGTCAGTGTCAGTCAATCAGTGTCAGTCAATCAGTGTCAGTCAATCAGTGTCCGTCAGTGTCAGTCAATCAGTGTCAGTGTCAATCAGTGTCAGTGTCAATCTGTCAGTGTCAGTCAGTCAGTGTCAGTCAGTCAGTGTCAGTCAGTGTCAGCTAGAGCAGCTCTGCTGACCTGGTACTCTGGCTCCAAAGCAGCTCTGCTGACCTGATTCTCTCCCTCTAATGCAGCTCTGCTGACCTGGTTTCTCTGGCTCTACAGCAGGTCTGCTGACCTGGTTCTCTGGCTCTAGAGCAGCTCTGCTGACCTAGTTCTTAGGCTACAGAGCAGCTCTGCTGATCTGGTTCTCTCCCTCTAGAGCAGATCTGCTGACCTGGTTCTCTCCCTTTAAAGCAGCTCTACTGACCTGGTTTCTCTGACTCTACAGCAGCTCTGCTGACCTGGTTCTCTGGCTCTAAAGCAGCTCTGCTGACCTGATTCCATGGCTCTAAAGCAGCTCTGCTAACCTGGTTCTCTGGCTCTAAAGCAGCTCTGCTGTCCTGGTTCTTTGGCTCTAAAGCTGCTCTGCTGACCTGGTTCTCTCCCTCTAAATCAGCCCTGATGACCTGGTTTGTCTGGCTCTACAGCAGCTCTACTGACCTGGTTCTCTGGCTCTAGAGCAGCTCTGCGGACCTAGTTCTTGGGCTCTAGAGCAGCTCTGCTGATCTGGTATCTCTGGCTCTACAGCAGCTCTGCTGACCTGGTTCTCTAGCTCTAAAGCAGCTCTGCTGACCTGGTTCTCTCGCTCTGAAGGAGTTCTACTGACATGGTTTCTCTGGCTCTACAGCAGCTCTGCTGACCTGGTTCTTTGGCTCTAAAGCAGCTCTGCTGACCTGGTTCTATGGCTCTAAAGCAGCTCTGCTGACCTGGTTCTCTGGCTCTAGAGCAACTCTGCTGACCTAGTTCTCTGGCTCTAAAGCAGCTCTACTGACCTGGTTCTCTGGCTCTAGAGCAGCTCTGCTGACCTGGTTCTCTGGCTCTAAAGCAGTTCTGCTGACATGGTTCTCTCCCTCTAAAGCAGCTCTGCTGACCTGGTTTCTCTGGCTCTAGAGCAGCTCTGCTGACCTGGTTCTCGGCCTCTAGAACAGCTCTGCTGACCTGGGTCTCTGGTCCCAAAGCAGCTTTGCTGACCTGGTTCTCTGGCTCTATAACGGCTCTGCTGACCTGGTTTCTCTGGCTCTACAGCAGCTCTGCTGACCTGGTTCTCTGCACTCACGATGCATGCACCCGACTTCGCGAAAATATATTTAAAAATAATATAATTTTATTATAAGTACAAATGTGTTATTTTTATGACTATCTTAGATAATCTCTTGCCCTAATATGTATATTAAAGACACATACATATCATTTTCGAACATACATTTTTTTTGCGGGAGTCGCACACCCAGCGTGCCCCAGCACATATATGACATCACGCAGGACCCGCCACCACGCAAGCATCTCGTACCGTAATGAGCATGTTTCGCGAATGCGCTGGAGCAGGAGTCGCGGACTGGTCACATACCAATTGCGCACATCACGTAATATTAAATGTATATGATGTAACTGAAAAACACGCAGCCGTCGCACACCATACGCGAATCCTTCACAACTTTTCTAAAATAACGGCTAGAATACACGCATCCACCATGATGTGTATGCTTTGAGTGTGCGACTCCGAAAAAAATGTGATTAAAAAAACAAAAAGAAAATAATATAAATATATTAAAATAAAACATGAAAACAAAAAATGTTATCAATATTTCAGTTTGAATATTTGTTTCTTTTTTTTGCAATTTTCAGAAAAATATATAATGTTATTTAATGAATAAAATATTTATAAATAAACAGTTAAAAAAACTTTTGAAAATCAGTACAAAAAAATAGGTATAACTACTATCACACTTAAAAATTAGCATTAAAAAACCTTTGAAATTCACTGAAAAAAAACCATAGGTTTCAGAGACGCTATAGTTAGAAATTAGCATTTAAAAAAAGCTTTGAAATTCACTGAAAAAACCATAGGTTTCAGAGACGTTATATTTAGAAATTAGCATTTAAAAAACCTTAGAAATTCACAAAAAAAACCATAGGTCTCAGGGGTGTTATAGTTAGCTGGCCATTTCACTCGTACAAAACTATAGAAATTCCTCCGTTAAAGTTAGTTCTGCTAACTATAACTTGCGTGCCCGCAATGCACTGCTGATGATGTCGCATATTGAATCATTCATGACATGGTCAGTGACATCACTGATGACATCTCAAATGACATCACTGATGACATCATCCACGTGACAATCTGATACACCTCATCATACACTAGTATAACCTTTCATCACTCACTGTAAAATACAGAGTACCATATTTGAAACCATTGACACACCAATACCAGTTACTACATACCCACTCACTGATTCCTAAGTCTACACTCACAACTACCCATTCAACAACAGAATCATTTATACATGCAGTCACTAATTAATTGAACACTATCAAATGCATTATACACATATATAGATATTGACACATCAGTAGTCATCTTAGTCGGTTATGCAGTCATCCTACTCACTCATGAAAAAAATTAATCACACTTACATTTACTCACTTACACATTTATCTAACAACACCTCATTTATTCAAACACATAGTAACTCATAGTTAATATGTTAAAAAGTCACCATTACAATTATACACTCATTCATATAGTTACTCACAATCACTGACTCTTACACATACTTATTTGTATACACCAACTCTCACATACAATGCCTTTTATTTTTTTACTTTGTTGAAGGTGTACAACTAAAACATATATTCGCTCACCAACACACACATAAATACACTCAGTCACCCAAACAACTGTTTCCACATGCACTCTTAAACCTATACACCTAGTCAATCAACATCTATGCATAGAGTTACACACACCCCATCCAACCACACACAAACTCAGTGTCCAATACAAATACTCACCCAACTAATCAATAACTAATATACACAGAGGAAAGACAGAGGTGATCTACTGTCCCTCGGGAGTACGGGACATGCCTTTTGACCTCAGACTGACCCCAGAGGCGGAACCCATCGTCCCTGTGACAACGGTGCGGAGTCTGGGGGTAATGTTTGATGATAATCTTCAAATGGCTTCCCAAGCCAAAAAAACTATTGGGGTGTGCTTTGCCCTTCTGAAAGCTCTACGACAGATTCTGCCTCTTTTGCCTGTGGGGGACAGACCTTTGGTGGTACGCAGCATTATCTTGAGTAGGCTGGACTACTGCAATTCCCTATATTTGGGAGCTCCTCTTTACATCTATCAGAGCCTGCAGAGGGTCCATTCTATGGCAGCCAAACTAGCACTGAACAGGAAACGCTGCTCTTCAACCACGCTAGCGTTACAAGAGCTCCATTGGCTTCCCATAAAGGAAAGAGTCATGTTTAAATCCCTATGCATTGTTTTCAGAGCGGCACATGGCCTCGGTCCAATCTCTATGCAGAAGAGACTTTCCTGGTATAAGCCTCAAAGAACTCTACGCTCTTCGAATGCCTCTCTGCTAATCACTGGCAGAGTTAAGAAGGCCAGGATGGGGGGCAGGGCATTTAGCACAGTGGCCTCGTGTTGCTGGAATGACCTCCCAGACAGGCCAACTCCCTGATGGATTTTAGGCGGAGTCTGAAAACCTGGCTCTTTCCCAGGGAGGGGCCTATGATTTCCTAATCCTGCACTCTCGGTCGGCCTTTTTTCTCTTATCTCTCCTCTATCTCGTTTCTGTAAGATGTGGACACTTGGGTGCCCATCACGATCCGGTAAAAACCGGGTACGAACCGTCGGACGGAGCATAATCTCCGTCCGACGCGTACCCGGTCGTCAAATTTTACAAACAAGGAATTACGAATCGCACGGGAACATCATTTCCGTACGATTCGTAAAAAAGCCCGACCGAACAAAATAAACCTACCAATGCGATCCGGGAAAGCGCCGACCTGACGTCGGGACGCTCGCAGCCTGCCATTCACGAACCAGGAATCACGATTCGCACCGACGTCATCCCGCACGGTGAATATTTTCCGGCTGCCAAAAACTGCCGGGAAATCAGGACGACGCGAACAAGGACCACCAGTACGCGACGGACAGACAGGACGGCGCGAACAAGGAGGACCAGTACGCGACAGGACGACGCGATCAAGGAGTACCAGTACGCGACGGACACACAGGACGACGCGATCAAGGAGGACCAGTACGCGACGGACACACAGGACGACGCAAACAAGGAGGACCCGTACGCGACGGACAGACATGGACCCGAACCTATGTCTCATCCCGGCCCTCATAGCAGTCCACCTCCTCTACAGGTTACGACGCAGACGCCGCAGAAGGTCAGAATAACTAAGGGAGGGGGGAAAGTGGGGTGGGGTGGGGGTGGCAGGACCAGGGCAGGCCACAAAACCCCCACCAAAGTCACACACCACACATGCCCAGGACATACCTGACACCCATGCCCTGGTCACTACGAGGGGGTGGGGGCGTGTCCAGCTAAGCCAGCGACCGCCACAACGGAAGTCCGTCACCACGCGAACCGGCAACACAACCAGACCGGTACGTCCCGTACCCACGCCTGAAGAGCGTGGGTACGAGACGTACCACGCCCACACCCACGTCACCCCAACAATGGCGGGACGGATCGTACCCACGTGGCAAAGGCCTGGGTACGGCCCGCACAAGCATCACATAGCGTGGGGACGGATATGTACGGACCCTACCCCCACCCGCGTACGTATGGAGCGTACACCCACCCCACCAGTGTAAGTACGACTCGTACCCGCACCCGCAGACGTACGGACCGTACCCCCACCACACCAGTGTAAGTACGACTCGTACCCTCACCCCGTATGCATGGAGCCTACCCCCACCCCAACAGTGTAAGTACGACTCGTACCCTCACCCGCGGACGTACGGACCGTACCCCCACCCCCACCAGTCTAAGTACGACTCGTACCCCCACCCCCGTATGCATGGAGCCTACCCCCACCCCACCAGTGTAAGTACGACTCGTACCCTCACCCGCGGACGTACGGACCGTACCCCCACCCCCACCAGTGTAAGTACGACTCGTACCCCCACCCCCGTATGCATGGAACCAACCCAACCCCACCAGTGTAAGTACGACTCGTACCCTCACCCGCGTATGCATGGAGCCTACCCCCACCCCCACCCCACCAGTGTAAGTACGACTCGTACCCGCACCCGCGGACGTACGGACCGTACCCCCACCACACCAGTGTAAGTACGACTCGTACCCTCACCCCGTATGCATGGAGTCTACCCCCACCCCAACAGTGTAAGTACGACTCGTACCCTCACCCGCGGACGTACGGACCGTACCCCCACCACACCAGTGTAAGTACGACTCGGACCCTCACCCGCGGACGTACGGACCGCACCCCCACCACACCAGTGTAAGTACGACTCGTACCCTCACCCGCGTATGCATGGAGCCTACCCCCACCCCACCAGTGTAAGTACGACTCGTACCCTCACCGCGTATGCATGGAGCCTACCCCCACCCCACCAGTGTAAGTACGACTCGTACCCCCACCCCGTATGCATGGAGCCTACCCCCACCCCACCAGTGTAAGTACGACTCGTACCCTCACCCGCGTATGCATGGAGCCTACCCCCACCCCACCAGTGTAAGTACGACTCGTACCCCCACCCCGTATGCATGGAGCCTACCCCCACCCCACCAGTGTAAGTACGACTCGTACCCTCACCCGCGTATGCATGGAGCCTACCCCCACCCCCACCCCACCAGTGTAAGTACGACTCGTACCCGCACCCGCGGACGTACGGACCGTACCCCCACCACACCAGTGTAAGTACGACTCGTACCCTCACCCCGTATGCATGGAGCCTACCCCCACCCCAACAGTGTAAGTACGACTCGTACCCTCACCCGCAGACGTACGGACCGTACCCCCACCCCCACCAGTGTAAGTAGACTCGTACCCTCACCTCGAATGCATGGAGCGTACCCCCACCGTGTATGTTCCAAGCGTACATATCCAGAAATAGGAGGTGTGTGTGCAGAGTCCTCCCAGCAGTGCCCTGAGACAGGAGGGGTGGGTGTGGAGTCCTCCCAGCAGTGCCCTGAGACAGGAGGGGTGTGTGCCTATCACTACCAGCAGTGCCCTGAGACAGAAGGGGTGTGTGCCTATCACTCCCAGCAGTGCCCTGAGACAGGAGGGGTGGGTGTGGAGTCCTCCCAGCAGTGCCCTGAGACAGGAGGGGTGGGTGTTGAGTCCTCCCAGCAGTGCCCTGAGACAGGAGGGGTGGGTGTGGAGTCCTCACAGCAGTGCCCTGAGACAGGAGGGGTGTAACACATGTGTGTGAGGCTGGAAGTACCCACATGCATACTGCCTACAAGGGAACATGTCCCCATGAACTCATGTCAACAGACTCCACACACAAGTACAGTGATCACCAAGGATGCCACGAATGTTGCAGGTGGAGACATGGCCCTGCATGCATGGCCAAAGTAGAAGGGCTCCGTCACACACACAGCTCATGTAGACACAGCTCTGCGCTAAACATTGGGAACACCCTGCAGGGAAGATATCAGGGTACACAGAGGAAGGAATACACCCTGGGACAATTGCACCATGCAGTAACTGCTTACATGAACAAAGAAAGTTAGCTAACACCTTGTGATGGCACACAGATCCCAGGGTCCCCCCAATGAGCAGCACACTACTACATATCCCACACACCCAACACATAAACACCACCCAAAACCATGTAGCAGCCCCACCAACACCAATACCAGCATAGCAGTAGTGTTAAAATTAAAAAAAAATAAAGCTTTATTCAGCATGAGCACAATGTCCGTGGATCGCAGGCAGTTCAATATTCACAAAGCCCATAGGGCAGTCAATGAGTCTCAGCTGGATGGGGGACACAGTGGGATGCGTGTCCCCTACCTTGCCTGCACAGTTACATGCCATCGTCTTCCACAGGGGTGAGGGCATCATGGGGGGGGAAGCACCAGGCACCGCAGGGACATCAGGGCAAAGGGGAGGCGTTGTGGGTGCAGGGATGGAGGACTCCACCACAGGGGGTGGGGCAGGGCCAAAGGCGGAGGCCAGGATGGCACTACACACCTTTGCAAGGTCCTCCAGGGAGTCCCCTGCACCCGAAGGAACCACAGGCCCCAAGGAGGGGGGGGGGGGGTCAGAGGGATGGGTCGCAGCGCCACCGGGGGAGGGTGGAGACAGGGGGGGAGAATCAACCACCCTGACCGAGGACTTCCTTGACCGCTTGCGTGGTGGTGTCACTGTGGGGCTCAGGGACAGAGCGGCCATGAAGGAGTCCTTGGGGGAGATGTGGCCAGGAGAGCTGAGGGGAGGGGATTTGGAGGGAGTGGACTGGGTGGAATGCGGACTCCCACTCTGGCTGCGTGTCACACGTTTGCCCCCCGACCCAGTGGGTGTGCCTACCTCACCCTGTGTGTGCGTGTCAGGAGGAGTGCGGTGGACCTTCCCTGCTGGTGTGGTGCCTGTGTCTGTTGATGTGGGTGCATGCCGACGTCTGGGTGTACGTGGGACAGGCATGGGAGTGGGAAGTGTGGATGGGGCAGGGGTAGGTGTGGGGAGGTCGCGCTGCAGGAGACCCACCGCTGCAGTCAGTGTGGAGTCTATGGACCTCAGCAACTTGCGTTGGTCAGCCTGCGATGAATGAATGCCCTCCAAGTATGCCTCCATGTTGGTGAGGCTTCGGCCGTGGGCATGGAGGACATTAAGGATCGCAGCCTGACCAACCTGCAGCTGCCGCTGGATGTCCACAGACTCGGCATTGGCGGCAGCAGTGGAGACAGGGGCAGGGGGTGCGGTGCCTGGCATGAAGGAGACATGCGGTGACCGGGCATGCTGGGAAGGGACACGAGCAAGTGGGAGGCGGCTGATGGGAACTGAGGGGGCGGTGCGAGGTGTTGTTCCGCTGTCAGCTGCTGGTGCAGCCACCGCCCACTCGGAGACATCCTCCTCGGACCTGTCAGCTTCGTATTCTGACGTGCCAGTCGACAGGTCCTCGGCCGCACTATCCTCCGCCTCTGTCCCACTCGATGTGCCAGCCCCGATGTCACGGCTGGCACTGGTGCTCGGTCCCTCCGCCTTGTCTGTGTCCATGTCTCCCTCTGTGTCCCCCGACGATGCTGTGGGCAGGGTGGAGAGACAGAAATTAATCAGACACCTGTACACATCTGTCACATTAGTCCAATCTACATAGGTAACATTGCATAGCCTGAAAAGGAAGAGCCCTAACATCTACTAAACAAGGTACCGATGTAGGGCATGAAACACACAGTTGGTTGAGCCACCATGCCACTGAAATACCATGGAGAGCATGAGACAATAGCTAAAGACAGGAAACGGAGTCTGACATAGCACCCAGGCCCTGGGGACAATCCAGCACTGCATCTGCACCACACAGCGTTGGCGAAAATACCGATGAGCAGGGACCATATCCATGAACTTGAGACACATGCTGCATAGGTAATGCTGAAAACATGCCCAACATGACTCGGTCACTGCACCTTGCGTGTGTGTCCAGACAAACATCACACACTGCCCAGACCCAGCAAGTAGAAATCAGGATTTGACATATAGGCTTTGCCCGCCCCAACCACCCCCTACACGAGGCAAATTGTTGAGACACAGGGGGCACCAACATCTCATAGTCTGGGTGATAAACACAGGGGCAGGCAAAATGCAAGATTGGAGGCCAAACACCCAAGGTGCGCCTGTACAAATAATGAGGTACCAGTGCCCATCCTCAGATGAGTATAACAAGACACACAGGCACTGGCAACTGTGAGTATGAAGAAGGACATTCAGGTCAGGCTGCACAGTGGACACCTGTACAAAATTGCACGTCCATATACATGGTGCCAGGGGACAATGGCACAGAGCACAACCTACGCTGTAGACACTGAGAGTGTCCACGTTTTGTGATGACACACACAACACTGAGGAAAAGGTGCCCCAGGGGACAGTAGTGGCCACGCAACTCCATGCTCCTGAATGGTAATGACTGCAACACACGCCACCATCCCTGCACTATGCGTATCACACACTCATGCACATCATGTCACAGGCCACTACATAGGACATGCGCGCTGTAAGGCATGACACTTGAGAGACTAACTCCCATGTCTGGACTCAGCATCAGTGCCAACTGACATGGAACCCACATGCAGTGAACTGGACAGGGCACAGCCAAGGTCCCAAAACCTGTTACACACCACCCCCACACATGATGCTACAGGCATAGTTCTCGTGGACAAAGCGCCAGCCTACATTACCTTGTGAAGGAGTGACTACACACAGACCAGGGAACACATTGCAAGGAGGGGAAGGGTGGCAGGGGCGCTGCGCTATACTGGGGCAAACTGGATCTGCACAGCACCTTTAAACCCTGGCAGTGAATTCATGCTACTGTGCCCTTACAAATGCCGGTGACACACAACAAACACACATGTACCTACCCCCTTCCAGCTGCTGCATCTCCTGTAAGCGCCTCTCCAAGTCTGGAAAGACCACCGGCAGCACACGCCTGTGGAGGTGGCTCAGACGGCGGCGGCCGCGGTTCTTGTGGCTCTCAGGTGAGTCCCCCAGCAGGACCCGTGCAATCCTCCGCGTCCAGCACCGGATATCCTGCCAGCGTTTCCTCACCTGGGACAGGCTCCGCCTCCGACCATCCACACCCCTCACGGCACTGACGGCGGTCAGCCAGATCTGCTCCTTGGCAGTGGCGCCTACCTGTGAGGAAGAACAAGTGACACCACATCAATACACCAGCCACATGTCACAGAGATACATATGAGAACAAATTAGCTGGTTACAACAAGGCATGTCATGCAGCCAACGCATTGCACCTTTGTCATAGGGACATGATCCTCTGGTGAGGGAAAAAGCAGTACGTGCCATAGTGGGTACACAGGTGGAAGGATGGCAATGTCACAATCAATGATCAAGGCTCACACTGTGCATCCCACCCACCCCTCCTGTCTCAGGGCACTGCTGTTAGTGATAGGCACACACCCCTCCTGTCTCAGGGCACTGCTGTTAGTGATAGGCACACACCCCTCCTGTCTCAGGGCACTGCTGTGAGGACTCCACACCCACCCCTCCTGTCTCAGGGCACTGCTGTTAGTGATAGGCACACACCCCTCCTGTCTCAGGGCACTGCTGTGAGGACTCCACACCCACCCCTCCTGTCTCAGGGCACTGCTGTTAGTGATAGGCACACACCCCTCCTGTCTCAGGGCACTGCTGATAGTGATAGGCACACACCCCTCCTGTCTCAGGGCACTGCTGGGAGCACTCTGTACCCACCCCTCCTGTCTCAGGGCACTGCTGGGAGACATCAGGCATCACCCCCCTGGGACCCCCCCAACAGTACATGGCATGTGTGTCACACCAGGACACAATGCCAGAAGTCACAGTCACAACATAGGGACAGTCTGTGCCAGTGGCCTATGCACTCACCTGATACCCTGGTCGCCCATACAGCATGGTGTACTGTGGGAGGATCACATCCAGCAATGCCATGTTCTCCTCCAGGGTGAATGGCTGTGTCCTCTCCACAGCCCTTGACATGGTTCCAGGGAATCAGTAGCAGCAGCTGGGTCGACGAATTCAAAGATGTGCAGGCAAGTACTCCCTCATGGGACCTGGCTGCCTTATATGTGCCTTTCTGCCCTGTCTCATGCACAGGAGAACAGAGTGATTGGTCACTCACATTTGCATCCTATGTTTCCACCAATCCCTTCAAACCTAGCAGTCTGTGTGTACTCTATCGGTTTCATTCTCCTGCATGATGTCAGCTCCACAAACACATTGCAACAAAGTATTTTAATTCCAACTGACTTCTGCTGTTCACCTTCCAGAAGAAATTCGAATTTTGAACTTGGTCTCCATGACAACCAGCATGCATGTAGGCCTTAATACTTGTCCCTCATGTGTCCCCTATGTAATTTGGAGCTTCAAACACAGGTACGGTGCGTTCCGGGGCCCTAAGGCACCCCAAATGCATTGCAACGGCCCGTACACGCGTGACTACATTCACTATCACTATGGGTGGCCTCGCGTATGCGTACTCGTAGTGGTACGGGCCGTACACACGCCTGTACGCTCCCTATCACTACGAGTACGCCTACGCGAGGACACCCATAGTGGTACGGGCCGTACACACGCCTGTACGCTCCCTATCACTATGGGTGTCCTCACGTATGCGTACTCGTGGTACGGGCCGTACACACGCCTGTACGCTCCCTATCACTACGAGTACGCCTACGCGAGGACACCCATAGTGGTACGGGCCGTACACACGCCTGTACGCTCCCTATCACTATGGGTGTCCTCACGTATGCGTACTCGTCGTGGTACGGGCCGTACACATGCCTGTACGCTCGCCATCACGATGGGTACACATACCGCAGCACTCCCATAGTGATATGGGAACGTACACAGGCCCTCTTGGCAGCAGTACAGCGGTTTTCACACATCACAGTGGTGACAGGCGGCACACAGGTAGGGATAGGGCGGACATACTTGTCCATGGATGGACATACTTGTCCATTAATTGACATCGAGGCATCGTCTGTGCATCACTACATGTGTGGGGCACAGGTGTGACGGCCTGTGATGTGGAACATTACTCCTGAGTCGAGAAGGCACCAGATGTATGATGAGATGTGTACAGATGTACTGTGTGATGGTGCGATGTGTGCCAGGCATGCCCTTGACTCCTTTGACATGTGTGCATGTTGTACTGCACACTTGGGGTGAGCGTCACTGGCATGGCACGGACACCAACACACGGAAGTGTCCCCTGATGCCCGGTACAGGGGTTATGACACCTGACTTGTCACTACCCACGGTGCACAATGTGACTATGTCATGTATGTGTGGGGGCTTCCCATCAGGTTGATGTTGGAGCACCCTCAAAAGCTGCAGCCGTTGCAGCAACCAACATGTGTCTGTGTGTAGATTGTCATTGCACACTGTTCCGCACACCATGCCACATGTGGTATCTGATGTGAGGTGCACATGTATGCATGGGACACGGAGTAGCGTGACAAGGACATGTCAGCATCCTCACAAGGAATGTGTGGTGAGTCATGACATGTGCACCTTCATGGCAAGGTGTGTGGGCTGTCCTAGTGTAATGTCATGTGACCTGTGGCTCCAGTGTTCCGCTACCAGTCTCTGCAATCGGCATCCTACTGCTGCTGATGTGTGGGCGTATGTCACTCCTGTGTTGCGTCTGGCTGTTCACTTGCACTGGGACACAGCTATTCCCATGGCGTGGCATGGGGAGGTTCTCAATCTCCGTGTGTAGCTGGGTCTTGGAAGGAGTGTCACCTTGCATCCATACGTGTCCTGGCCATGTAGCACATACCTGACTCCCTATGTAGCATGTGTGTATTGACAGATTAACATGTGCTCAGTACACATGAGTTGTTGTCGTAGTGCACTCACTCTTCCTTGTCACTTCCAAATTACTGCAGAGCGCCGCCTCTTGCCCGAAGAATTCCAGACTTGGCTGCCATGCAGGAGAATGACAGCATCCGGCTCTACCGCTTCACCCAACCGTTGATTCTGGAGTTGACAGCGAGACTGGCACCACACCTGCAACCGCAGCACAGGTATCCCACGGCACTGACACCCCAGCTGAAGGTAATGGCTGCCCTACATTTTCTTGCCACGGGTACCTTTCAAAATACCATAGCTCATGTTGGTGGCATGTCCCAGAGCATGTTCTGCCATGTGCTGCATGATTTCTTAGAGGCCATGTTGATTCACCTGGATGACTTCATCAAGTTCCCAACCCCTGAACAGATGACTGAGGTCAAGCGTGGATTCTATGCCCTGGGAGGGATGCCCCATGTCATTGGGTCCATAGATGGGACACATGTAGCTTTGGTACCACTACATGCACGGGAGGTGGCGTACCGCAATCGGAAGCACTACCACTCCATCAATGCCCTTGTGGTGTGTCAGTCCAACATGGTGATTTCACATGTCTGTGCTCGTTTTCCAGGATCAGCACACGATGCCTACATCATGAGGCGTAGCGGGATGCCTGATATGATGATGCAGCTGCGCAACGAACGGGCATGTGTTGTTGGTGGGTACAGTCTGTCTGTCCTGTATTCTGTATAGCCTACCAGCACGACCGCTTCACCACTTCTAACGATGACCATGTGCTTCCCCTGTAGGGGACGCTGGCTATCCCAACATGCCTTGGCTGCTGACACCTCTCCGCAACCCCATCACGCCGGCCCAGCTCCGCTACAACACCGCCCATGGCCGGACAAGGCGAGTGATAGAGAGGACGTTTGGCATGCTGAAGAGCCGATTCAGGTGCCTCCACAAGACCGGCGGCGCACTCCCATATGCCCCGGCGAAGGTCTGCAAGATCTTCATGGTCTGCTGCATGCTGCACAACATGGCAGTTGAAAGAGCTGTGCCACTCATCCTGGATCAACATGACGAGGACCATCCACCCGTGGAGGACGAAGGGCTTGGCAATGGGGCTAGTGATGTGGAGGATGTGGAGCCGCAAGAGGACATCCGGACTCGGCTCATACGCGACTTCTTTGCTTAGTGGTGAGTACCAGTGTCTGAGTGTGCACGCATTGGTCCCCGTGTGGCATGCGTTGTGATGTGTGTCTCCACCTGCATGTATGGCACGTGAGTCAGAGGTGTGTGTGGGTGTGTCACTGGAGTGATGATGGTGCCAGTGATGGTTGTACTTCCCCAGTCATAATTGTGACCTAGCATGTTGTCATCCATACATGTGTCGAGTAAATGCACATGCAAGTGGCTGTGCTTTTTGTGGCTGACTTCTTGTGTGTCTCTCTTCCCCAGGTACCTGCGCATGCCGTCTGCTGGTTGCATCGTTGTGGCACTGCTATTCCTCATGGACATGACATCGTGGGCTGACTCAGCGTTACAGGCACGGACACGTTTGGAAGTCTCCATGGGGTAAGGGATGCATCTGGGGTGTATTGGGTGTGGCAGTTGTTCACGATGTATGCACACTGCCCCTGTCGATGTTTGGTTCCTCTGCAGCCATGTCGCATCCCCATGGGACACAACATGCAGCTGTGTACACCTGAATAGATGGTCTGACTGGTTGACAGTCATCAGTGATGGGATAGGGGATTGTGATGATGGCATCAATGTGTGTGACACTGCCCTCGGACACATACGGTTAGCTTTGGCTTGACATGGTGTGGGACTTCGACATCAGCGGATCTATGGTGTATGGCAGGCTCTCCGTGTGCAGCTGTGGGTATTTAGCTGTTAGCCGACGCTTGTGTGCCAGTTCCATGGCGAACACGCATGTGTGCTGCTGAAGGGGGGTGCCAGTGTTGGACCCACATGTTACTCCACATGATGTGTTCATGTGTACTTCGAGTTGCCTCTGCAATCCCGAATACATGACTAATAAAGGTGTCCCTATGCCTCCAAGGTGCCTCTTCTCAGTCAATGCTGGTGTGTTGCCACGGTGCATCCTGCTTGTCTGGCATGGTATTCCATGATTGTGGCTATGTGTCAATGTGTCGAGTGGCAAGATGCAAGCTGTGTGTGTGGGCTGAGACTGTGTATTGGGCATGATGTCCATGACTGTGTGGGTATTGTGACATGTGCCATCCCCATGCATCCAACGTTGGCCAGGCCCCCATTCTCTGCATCCACCGGACTCAAGCTTGCAGGACATGGTTCTGCCACCTGTCTACACATACCTGGGTGCCCCCCAGGACACTGGACTGGATCCCTGACCTCTGCGCATGACTGTTGCTGTACTCAATGTGTGTGTCAGCACGGTTGTTCGGTAACCCCCTCAGCTGGTTGGGCCCATCACGGGTGTGTATGGTGCTCCATGTCTGTCTTGCCTAATACACTGTGACCCATGTGTCCTGTGCCAGACTCAGGCCCCAGGGTGTGGATGGTTGAAGACAAAAGATGACTCAGGCATGTTTTGACTTTACAAGACACATGTTAGGTAATAATGCTACCAGCAGGCATCTACTCTTCATAGTGTGATTTATTATTGGGGGGAGGGGGGGGGGGCAAAGTGAGGGTCTTTCCGGGATTTTGGAATCCAAAGTTCAGTAGGGGAGTTGGTGTCCTTGCCATTGGAAATCCTCAGAGTCCATGCCACAGTCTTTGTCAACATTGGTCAGCCAGTGACCAGCAGGGCCATGTGGCAGAGAATGTCTCTTGATGCTGTGATGCTGTTGCTCCAGTGGGCCAGGTGCCAGGCCAGGTGTCCTGGGAGATGGTGATGTAGCGCCGACCCTCACGGTCCTTTCCGTGGACGACCCGCCCTCCTGCGGGGAACCTCAGCAGCAGGCCGTGACGACATCTGGGATGCTCCGTCGGATGTTTCCTCCTCCTCCTCCTGATCCCTCCCTGTGGGTGGTGATGTTCTCCGCCTTCTGGCACAGGGAGGGTCGGCCATGTTGTCGGCCATCCGACGGAGTGTAGCGTGAATCCCCTGGAATGCCGTCACTTGCTCAGCCTGTCTGTCCTCCATCCTCCGTTGGTGTACCAGTAGACAGGCATGTAGCTCCGCATGTTGCTGGGCCTGCTGGGCCTTGATTCCCTCGAGGACGGACACAACCTGGGCCATGCCCGTGGTGTCCTGCCGGTATGAGTCCAGGATGTTATGGACATGGGCAAATACCGGATCCCCAGCCAACTGGTCAGGCTCGCGCTTCCGCCGTCCTCCACTCCCACCACCCCTGCCCACTTGCTCCTGGCCTGCCCTTGTGGGCACATCGGGTCTCCGGGACCCCTGAGGGGTGGCATTGGCGTTGTCGCCTGCCTCCTCCTGGGTGCCCGGGACACCGTGTCCCTCCTGGCCAGCCTGGATGCATTGTGGTGTTGGGGCAGGGATCCTGGGTGTCTCCTGGGATGTGGCAGGAGTGGGGGTGGTGGTTGGCACAGTTGTACCTGACGCAGGTTCTGCAGGTGGTTGGACACCAGAGGGGCCAGGTCGGTCGGGGTCGTCCACAGAGTGGTGAGAGTGGTCGCTGCCGGTGGGATCGGGCTCCTGCAGATCCAGGTCCTGTGAGTCTTCCCCCCCTGTGTTGGGGGGTGCACCACGACGTTGACCTGTGTGTGAGAGAGACAATGTTAATTTTGGTCCATGCAAAATCCATGTTTCATCAGTTTCAAAGTTGGCACATTTCCTCTTGGAATTAGGATCTGTCTTGCATTCCACTCACAGTGCTCTTGTGCATGGGTGTGTCCCTTGGGCACCACTTTGGCCCCTTTAACTATGTGTGGCACAGTCTTACTTGCTGCGTCAAGTGTGACTGCAGTCAGCAGTGGAGTGGGCAGGTGTTGCAAGCCATGCATTGGCGCCTTCCGTGTAGCACTGTACATGTGCACATGGAGTGGATCCACACACTTATATGATCCAGGTAGCTGTCGTTGTGCTCGTGAACAGGTTGTGACATGGCCCTGTGTTTTGCCATGGCGAAGAGGGGGGGTTCTGGGACTGGCCACCCTTGTCTACATGCACGCAGTCTACCTGCTGACGAGCAGACATTCGCACACGCCACACGGCTGATTTGCTCTCCCTGTGTCTCGCTCCCTCTCTGTCCCCCTCTCCCTCCCTCCGTGTGTCAGCCTCCTCCCTCTGTCCATCTCCCTCCCTCTCTGTCCCCCTCTCCCTCCCTCTCTATCCCCCTCTCCCTCCCTCTGTGTCCCCCTCTCCCTCCCTCTGTGTGTCAGCCTCCTCCCTCTGTCCGTCTCCCTGTGTCTCCCTCCCTCTCTGTCCCCCTCTCCCTCCCTCTCTGTCCCCCTCTCCCTCCCTCTGTGTGTCAGCCTCCTCCCTCTGTCCGTCTCCCTGTGTCTCCCTCCCTCTCTGTCCCCCTCTCCCTCCCTCTCTGTCCCCCTCTCCCTCCCTCTGTGTGTCACCCTCTGTCACCTCAGCCCAGCTTCCTGGGCACACACTGTTAGCAGATCTTTGAGTGGCCCTTGGCTTGTTGATGTGAGTTTGTTTCTGATCTCCAGGCACCCATTGGGTGTGATGTGTGTCTGTGCGCTGCTGCAGTGGTGGTGTGTGCTGCCACTCTTTCACAATGTTGGCTGTTCATTAGCTGCTGTCATGTGCAAAACAGTGCCTTCACCCCCATGTGTTGATGCAAGGCGTCCGCCATTTGCTGGCAAGTCATTCCTGTGTTGGGACACACTGTTTGTCTGGCTGTGACCTAGGCCATATGGGCAGAGTGCATTGTTGTCTGCTTCGGAGTCGCACTATGTGATTTTTGGGGCCCAGCCTCCCGCCATCCGGGTTACCGTGTCATGTGTTGTTGTCTTCTGTGGCCTGTGACTTGACATTGTCCAGCTGGGTGCATGGGGCATGGTGGCAGCAGTAGCATGTGCGTGCTCATGGAGTGTGGTTGAGTCATGCGATGGCTTGTGGTGGTTGCGTGCCTGTTAGTGATTTTGGTTGTGGATGCCGTTCCCCCCATGTGAGGTGCGTTGTTTGTGTACTCACCCGGGTCTCGGAGTCCTTCTAATCCTTCGACTGCCTCCACCGGCAGTATGGCCATCACCCTCTCCTCCCAGGGAGGGTAGTGTACGGGTCTGCGGGAGGGCCCTCCTCCGGTGGCGTTGGCCTGGTCGTGTTCCTCCTGCCTCTTGGCTCGGACCCTCCTCCGCAGATCGTACCACCTGTTCTGGCATTCCTGCCTGGTCCTTCTGGTGTCCGCAACAGCATTCACAGCATCGACGATGGTCTGCCACATGGCTGTTTTTGCTGCCAGGCTGGTGTTTCTGACCAATGTTCCAAAGATCTGTGGCTCGACTCTGAGGATTTGATCAACAAGGACCTCCAACTCTCGGTTACTGAACTTTGGATTCTTGGTAGTGGGCATGGTGAGGGGTGTGGGTGTGGATGGTGGGGGGGGGGTGTGGATGTTGGGGGGGTGTGTGGATGGTTGTGGGTGTGTGTGTGTGAATGTGATGAGGGTGTGTTTGTGAAGGTGGTTGTGTGAAGGTGTGCAAGTGTAAGGTGTGGTGAAGCTTGTAGTATGGTGCTGTGGTGTCTGGCAGCAGTGAGTCTGTTGCAAAGGCTCATGGTTTGTGTGTGTGGGCCCTTTTTATTGGTCCATGGGTGGGTGTGGCAGTGTTTGAAGTTTGGGTGGGTGTGTTATAAGTAGTGGTGGTGTTTTGGGCCTCTGTTTGTCTTTGGCAGTTGCAGGTCAGTGAAGGTGTTTTTGTAGTGTTTGTTGGCCATGTTTAGTGGCTTTGTGCCATTCGTATGGTGTATTCTTGTGTTGTTTAGTTTTGGCCTCGTTGCGTACGTGCGTTTTGAGCGTGTGTACGGTGTGTACATGGGCCATTTGGTTGTACGGTGCTGTCCTTGTGTGTGGGTTGGTACGACTCGTACATGCGGTTGTGATGTTGGGGCCTGGGGTGCGCTCCGTACTTAGGAGGTTGTGTTGGGGGTAGGACCGGAACGTACTGGGGTGTACATTGACGGGGGTATGACACGTACAGGGGTGGGGGTAGGACTCGAACGTACTGGGGTGTGGGTACACGGTGGTACGACACGTACAGGGGTGGGGGTACGACTCGAACGTACTGGGGTGTGGGTACACGGTGGTACGACACGTACAGGGGTGGGGGTAGGACTCGAACGTACTGGGGTGTACATAGACGGTGGTACGACACGTACAGGGGTGGGGGTAGGACTCGAACGTCCTGGGGTGTAGGTACACGATGGTACGACACGTACAGGGGTGGGGGTAGGACTCAAACGTACTGGGGTGTGGGTACACGGTGGTACGACACGTACAGGGGTGGGGGTAGGACTCGAACGTACTGGGGTGTACTTAGACGGGGGTATGACACGTACAGGGCTGGGGGTACGACTCGAACGTACTGGGGTGTGGGTACACGGTGGTACGACACGTACAGGGGTGGGGGTACGACTCGAACGTACTGGGGTGTGGGTACACGATGGTACGACACATACAGGGGTGGGGGTAGGACTCGAACGTACTGGGGTGTACTTAGACGGGGGTATGACACGTACAGGGGTGGGGGTACGACTCGAACGTACTGGGGTGTACATAGACGGTGGTACGGCTCGTACAGGGGTGGGGGTACGACTCGAACGTACTGGGGTGTACCTAGACGGGTGGGGGTGTACATACACGGGGGGTACGTGTCGGATGTACGGGGGCTGTGGGGAGTGTTGGGCGCGTATGCGGGCACATGTCTCCATGGTTGCTATAGGAGTTCGGTGCGGACGGTGTTTTTTCCATACGGTTCTAACCTCGGACGCACGGGATGGATCGTGATTCCTCGGTCGGACTTGACTTTTCACGTTTGTACGGTAAATCGTCCGAGGACGTGTCGGACACATTTTCCGACCCGAGGACGTGTGGGGAATGATTCCCAATGCGGTTCGTATGGACTTTTTACCATGCGAATCGTGATTGCCAGTTCGTACGGCACTTGTACGATTCGTACGGTAAAAAGACCGGATACGAGTCGCACGGGGAAATTTTTTACCCGATCGTGATCGGCACCTTGGTTGGCTAAAAGTTTCTTTCTTCCATCTTAGTCCTAGCGCCAGGATACCCGTAGGGTGACAGTTGCGCTTTATAAGAACGAAATACAATACAATACAATACAATACACACTCATGTAGTTAGTGACCAACTGATGCAGCATGTTATACAACAACAGAGACAGTGATGCACACATTCACATAGTTTAGCTACTAATCTATGTAATAAGTGAGACACTTTTAATTACTCACTTAAACAGACAGACAGCTTCTAAATCCTCCATCCAGACAGTTATATATCCACTCAATCTTCAATACAGATTGGTATATATATAATACATATTTAAATGTCAAACTAAACTACATTCACTTGATGATGTCATCAGTGATGCCATCAGTGATGTCATTTGAGATGTCATCGGTGATGCCATCAGTGATGTCACTGACCAGGTCATGAATGATGCAATATGTGACATCATCGGCAGTGCATTGCGGGCGCACCAGTTATAGTTAGCAGAACTAACAATAACATAGGAATTTCTATGGTTTTGTACGAGTGAAATGGCCAGCTAACTATACTGAAACCTATGTTTATTTCTGTGAATATATATGTATAGACGACTCTGCAAATCTGAGGATTTGCACTAAGTAAAAAAATATTCTGGGACTCTATGATTCCACTGTACACATATCATAATTAACTGGTCTCTTGCCCTGGTCCATTAGTTCCCACACTGATCATGTCAGATTCAGCATTCTTTACAAGGTTACAATGTGGAGTAGCTACATTGCCATCTGAATGGACTCAAATATTCCAAAGGTAAATTGATAAAAGCAAAACTGCTTTGAGGAAAGGTAGCTGTTCTACAGGGCAGCTCATGAAGGGACAGCTTCGGCTCATGCTTGCGTTATTGCTACAGTGGTCAAGGCTACAGCAACACATTTGGAGGCCTTATTTAGCAAAAATCCAAAGAAGAATGTGCAAAAATGTAACGTGTTGACTAATGAAGCATTCTAGTTCACTAAGACCAGCCCATACTTCCTTCATACTATCCGATAAACAATTTTGTGTTGTTTTCCTTCACCATTTTGGCCCAGTTCCAATAGTCAATTAATAAAAGTACATATTGGTTGTGGTTAATTCCTCTCTAGATTCCCCAGGGTGTGACCACAAAAGACTGCTACTGCTTAAGTTCTCATAAAAGACCTGCAGTGCTTAGTAGCTATGGGAGTGGCACATACCTTTCATTTGACATTGGTCTTGAATTTGCTAATAAGGCGTTTATGGATACTGTGTCTGCTCCGGGAGTATGACTACTGTATGTCCACCCTTTCCGTCTGGAATCAAACAGTGTGGTTGAATGAGCCAATAGTATGGTAAAGAAAGCCCTGAATCCTAGGTTATTGGACTCAGTATTATCATGGTGTCACAATTTGTATAGAGTTCAGCAACCCCTCAATAATTTACCTAGAGTAGTATTAAGTGGCCGAACCACATTAGCATTTTCTCTTGTTCGGCCAGTGTTGATCTCAATCTTCCTGAAAGAATGACGAACATTTAAATTATTTAATCTGACCCTGTTTCATGATTTGATTTGTTTCAGAACATTCAAGAAGCTAGACAGACCTTCTCCACTAAAAACGACTCTGCCACTAAAGATAAAGCTGCTTCTCAAGGTGAGAGAGCTTGTTAAGGAACACATCCCTGATACGCAAGTCTTCAGACAACCTTACCAAACACATGTTCCAGTTCATGTGATAGAAGGCACAACCTCTGTAATCCTGCCATCGCTTCCTAGTGTGTGAAAAAAAGAAGAAAGTGTTGATCAGTCACATTTAAAGAAACAAGTCCGCCACAGACACAAAATTGGCTCCAGATTAGTCTGAGCTCTTCCTATGCTAAAACACTTCTAAAACACCCTAAAACTTCTAAAACACCCTATTCTGGGCATTGATTGGCCCTCTGTTTCTCTAGTGTTAGACCAATCATCAAGTGGAGCAAGCATCATCTTCAACAAGTGAACCTGCTGCAACTTCAGCTATGATTGCTACTTCTGCAATTGCAGGAAATTGTGTTATCTGGTCAAAATCTTGATCCAGATCCTGAAATGGGAGAAGTTTTCATCTCTCCAAGAAGCATGAGAAACATCCACTTCTGCAATCAGTTACCCCTTCAGATGGATTTTTTGCAGTTGCTGAAGCCATGGCAGGTATAGCTACCCTCAATTGTCCAACCTCAAGATCTCTGCCTCAACATAATTTCTTTTGTGAGTTACAGCGACTATTATAATTTTGCAGGTGGTTCATGGACACTATCTTCATGAATGTTTAACACTGTCTCCTGTGATTCTAGAATTGCTGCCGCAGTCTTCTTCTGGCAGAGCTAAATTGACTATCCTGCTTGCAAAATACCTTTCCTTGATGGTATTCTGTGAATGCAAGTGCCTTATCAAATTCTGGGTCCTAAAGAAAGGAGTCAAATTCTTTATGTTTGAAGGATCTCATTGGATGGCATTGTCACTCCAGGTTCTTTCTCAAGTTCACAGGACCTTTATACTGTTAAATAACCGATGACTGACAATGTATGGTTGTGTGATGGAACAATGCATTCCTGAACCTCGTGGTCTTAACCACGACTGTGTCTTGATCACTCATGCCTTTACCATGCATGCCTTTGCCACGCAATTTCATGGTAAAGATATGATTAGTAAAGAGGTATTTGTGGTAAAGATCACGCTCCTGCCCCTCTGTCCTGAACCCTAAAATTCAGCCCTCCTGCAGTCTATTGTACCCACCCCAGCCCTATAAACGACCCCAATCCGAAAAAAACTACTCTTACCCCAGCCCCTTCTCTGAGCTCTAAAACCAGCCCCACCCCTAAAACATACCCTACCACCCCTCTGCCCCAGCCCAACTTCCCCCTCAGCCTGAAAACTATCCCTTTCCTGTCCCCTGCCCTGATCCCTAAAACTCAGCCCCCAAAACCTACTCCAACCCAGCCCCCTCCCTGAGCCCTAAAACCAGCCCCCCACCCCCTTAAAGTATGGTTAAAGCAAGCGTGGTTACGCCTGTGATGTCAGAACACGCATGGCTGAGACCGCGGTGTCGGAACAGGTTGTGTGATGGAACAACACATGCCTCAACAACACATGCCTGAACTATGCGGTCTTAATCACGACCGCGTCTTTACCACGCATGCCTTTACCACACAATTTCGTGGTAAAGACATGATTGGTAAAGGGACATGTGTGGTAAAGATCACACTCCTGCCGCTCTGCCCGAAGCCCTAAAATGCAGACCTCCTGCAGTCTATTCTACCCTCCCCAGCCCTATAAACAACCCCGACCCCCTATCCTGGTCCTTAAAACCCAACCCTCTAGCCACAAAAAACTACTTCAACCCCAGCCTCCCTCCCTGAGCCCTAAAACCAGCCCCACCCCCTTAAACCTCCCCCCACCTCCCCCCTGCCCAACTGCCCCCAGCCAGAAAACTGCCCCTTTCCTGTCCCCTGCCCTGAGCCCTAAATCTCCCAAACCCCCAGCCCTGAACACTACCCGACCCCCCCAGCCCGGAAAACGACCTGACCGCCCAGCCCTGAAAAATACCCCAACCCATAGAAACTACCCCTGTGCTCCCTCCGAATCCCCACTTACCTCACCTCATCTCGTCCTCTCCTGAACCTTCCTCTTCCTGCTTCCGTCAGTCAACCAGCAACTAGACCGCACATAAGCCTTAACCACATATATACGTGGTTAAGGCAAATGTGTGGTTAAGGCAAGCGTGGTTACGCTTGCGATGTCGGAACATGTGTGACTGAGACCGCGGTGTTCCGACTGTTTACCCAATTTATTGCTCAGTGAAGATCCATATCTCGATGCAGGAATTCATCAGGAGCAGGTCTGTCTCCATCTTTATGGACACCACTACATTCAGCAAATCAACAGCCCAAGGGAAGCATACTATTTTACACAGTTGCAGAATTGGCAGACCCCTCCACTTAACAATCCTAGCAGTTTTCAGAAAAGATTTTCTTATTTTGACAGTAATGATAGATCAGCCCCAACTTTATTTTATCATATCCAGGAAACTGAAAAGTTTTAAAATATTTGTATTACCTGTTGTAGATTTATCTGTCCACACAATTAATTTCTAGAGTAAGGTAACACATATTGGAAGGAAAATATTAATGAAAAAATTATTCGGGGTTGTACATTTTGGGAAATTGAAAGCATTAGAGCATGTATGATTCTTAGAGAAACTTTTTTTTAAATAAACAACTGCCATGACTTTGCTTCTCCTTCAGATTTAAAAACCCCATCACTTGCTGTAAAGAAAGTGTATTATTAATTGGTATGGATGGGAGTCCACCACAAGAAATATGGTCACAACCATGTTAATGTAAAAACAGTTTCAATAATTTAAACCTTGGCTCCACTTTCTGGTAGCAATGTTATAGGCCAGACAAGGTTGCATTAGGAATATGTCTACAATATTTAGCAGAAGCAAAACTTTTAAGTCATCAAAACACAACATAATAAAAATCCCACAACCAATTTAGAAAAATCAAGAAAACCTTAATGACTAAAAGAAAGTTTTTTGAGGAGGGAGCCAGAAGAGGCCATATTTATGCCTGACACTCACCTGTGGGTGTGGGTAACTCCTGGGCCCTCAATTATAAATAGGGAAAATGTTTCCAGGGGTAACCAAATATATCATCTCCTGTCTGCTCTACTGTAAATAATCCCATAGATCCTTTCAGTTATAAATCTAAGATGCAAAGCCTGTGTGCCCACCCAGAAGTGTGGTCAGGGTAATGAGTAATCCCGTCTCCATGGGCACTACTAACCAGTTGTGGGGGCAGCTTGCTGCTACCGAGTTTCGTGTAGGTCAGATACAAGAAAGGGCCTGGGCAGGTGTTATCTGCCATCTATTGTGATAGGGGAGGCTTCTTTGAGGTAAAGTAAATTCCTAGGCATTGCCCAACTGATTTCCTGCCAGAGAAACAAAACACCTTCGCATACCCAGGCTATTGTCACTGCTGTGGCAACAGTTTACACTCTTCATCAGGACCATTTATCAGTTGAGTAACAGTTGGCGGCTGAAGCAAATTAGCCTCGAGCAGCTTCATACAAGGAAACGGTAACTTTCAAAAAGTCAGTTTTGATTAATATTTATTAAAATCCAAATAGGTGAAAAACATGTGAAAAAGGCAGGGAAACAGGTTATTGGTAGTATCAAAAGGGCGAGCTTGTACACAATGGAAAATGAATCATTCAGGCTCTCTCTTTTGTTAATGTCGATGGCGTTTGGACCCTCTCTTGATACGGGGTCTCTTCAGGACAGCATTTCTGGGAACAGTGTTGCACCAGGTATATTAATTCATGGTGTTTCCTTGACTTGTAGAGGTTTGCCAGGTAAGGATAGGACAAAACCAGGAACCGAATAGTAGAATTGTTGGAATTATTCCAGCCACGGATAGACAGTGGTTTATCAGGAGTTAAGGGACGAATTGAATGTCGCCTTCTCGGACCTCTCATTGGAGAAGTTGTTCCATGAGCTTAATCCAGCACAATGTATGATACCAGCACCTCAGTAGTGTCATCACGGCCAGGTGAAGCGAATCCCACATGCGGTAAAGAACAAAACAAGCACGCCATATTTTTCAAGAAGGAATAACTCCAAAGATATACACGGTCATGCTACTCTACAAATAGTCATTAATAGGTAGTATCTGGCTGGCCCAGTAGTATCATTTAATGTCTGCTACCCAGAGCCCTCAATCGTAAGGGAACAAAACCCACTTCCGAAAGGCGATGCAAGGCTGTTCACCTGCTCACAAAAATCCAGTAATTTCCGACTGCATGAAGTCGAAAAAGGACCTTGCGACTTCAGAGGAAGTTTTGGAGAACATAGAATGGGGGGAAAGGTCATCATTTTAAACAAATCTCCCCTGCCAGCCATGCTGAGCGAAGAAATCCAAGGCTCCATATCACCATTTGACCCGAGAAATCAATGGTGTGATATTCAACTCCCATGCTTTCTGTGGATGTAGACTAATGTTTATGCCCAGATATTAAAGTGGTCTGTGGCCCTTTTAAGCTTATTCAGTAGCTGAATATGTGCATGATCTCTCGCAACTGCCATATACAAGCATTTATTCCAGTTGACAGTCAGTCCTGACGCATCCCCATAAATTTCCAGCATTTGCGTCAAGGTAAGCCAAGAAGTCTGTGGGTTGCATATGTAAAGTAACACATTGGCGGCATAGAAAGATATTCTCTCTTCCCTGAAGGTCGCTCTACGTAACTCTCAAAGTTGTGTATCTCTGCACACTCATTCAGTCAGAGGTTCAATAATGAGGGCAAACAGGAACGGCGATAGGGGCCAACCCTGCCTAGTGCCACTTCAATTGAAAAGGTCAGAGACATAACTCAGTTCACCCTCCCTTGCGCACAAGGGTCAGTATAAAGGACCTGGATATGCCTCCGGAAGAGGGGACTGAAGTTCATGTGTTCAAGTATGCACATCATAAAAGTA
Source organism: Triturus cristatus (assembly GCF_964204655.1). NCBI lineage: Eukaryota > Metazoa > Chordata > Amphibia > Caudata > Salamandridae > Triturus > Triturus cristatus. The sequence goes on from NC_140579.1 coordinate 2,527,138, forward strand.
CCGAGCCCGCGGCTTTCTCAAAGACAAATTATGCCAGGCCTCTACATTCCCAGGTGGACTCTAAACTTGCCAGGGCATTAGAGAATCTTCTAAGGTAGTGACGCGTATTACGCCCAGGCATGAACCCATTTTGGCTATAGGGCAATTAAATTACATATCCTACTGTTTAGTCTGTTGGCTTATAATTTGGCCTCTAAGTTTATCAAAGAAATTTGCCTGTAGGAGCGGCTTTCCCGGGTTTCCGGATCTTTGTTATAATACCACCTCTCAAGTCTTGGAATAAAGATCCAAGGTGATAGGCCTCCTCAGACAGTGCCAACAGAAACTTAGGACCAGTCTTCTTCCCCCACGGGGAATGAGACAAGCACCTCTATTATCTAATCTCCATTCAAGGGATCGTCAAGTCCTAGAATAACCTTTATCAAATGTCGGGACATATCAGGTCCTCTAAGATGGGTCTATTACGCCCTGCCTTGGGGTAAGTCCAAGCTGTGTACAAGACTTTATAATAGTCTGCAAATATTGTGCAACGTGAGATGCATCTTTAAGGACATCAGGATCACTGAGCAAGGTTGGCTGGGAAGAGCAGATGAAGAGATAGCAAAGCTGAGCATGTCTCCTTAATGTATGTGTGACTACAGGAGAGGCCACCCCCACCAGACCATGAAGGTAAATAAAACTCGGAATAGGGGAGCAATGTAAAACAAGGGAAGGTAGAAACTACCTGTCTTTCCTCTTTTAGCACACTAATACGATTAGAGATAGAGAAACTTTGATAGACCTGAGGTATGTCCCTGACCAGCTATTTACCACTTTAATTGGGCAGAACCATGTCGGCACATTTAAGGATGGAAGGGGCGTTGTACCCTGAAACATCCAGTGATGTCTTGATGTTATTTTAATCATACTTAAGGTACCAAGTAATAAAACATACCTGTGGTATACCTAAAGGCATTTTTAACTTGGAACTGGATCCTTGCCTTATCCAGGTGACCAATATATCTTAAGAACTCCCTCATTAATTGAGTTTAAGTCCACCCTGCTAGTATCAACTTACCAGGGTGGAATGAGGTGGCCAATGATGAAGCATGCCACATTATGTGGGTGAGGCCACCTCATCCAAATCTATTTAAACTCAAAATTGGTTTTGCACCTAGGATAATTAACTAGGGATAGGGAAATTCCCTTCCTATTAAACGTATTCACCGCACCTGCACGGTTTAGATGTTTCTTTAGGAGGGAGTGCGGTGTCTAGTCCTCTTTTTCCTTCCTAGTGTGTTGATGTAATGGTCCTGTCCAACCTCTGTGTTCTCTGAACAGTGCATGTAATTTTATATCCGAAGTCATCCTCACATCCTACACCGATAGTGTGGTGTTCTCCCTGCACATAGTGCACGTTACTTTTGATATGCATTTGACATTGTACGAAAAAGTTATTTATGTTCTCCTTTGGTTCATTGCCTATTGAGTCGATCAGGAACTGGATCAAAGTGCAAAGCACCATCTATGGAAGGCATAGGCGACAGACTGTCATTGCTGCCTTTGTAAATGCCAAACATAAATGACATGGGAAACATGGTGAGTCCCGCTCAGTTTCCCAGCCTAAGTACATTCTACTCGCAGATGGTGCCAAAGAGCAGGCCAAAACAAACATGACCTTCCACCCTGTAGAGGGGTTCCCATCCAGAGCCTAAATACAGTAAGTCAGATGAGGGACAGGTTAGCACCAATGGCAAATTCAGTGGATCAGTGTGTTCAAACCGCTTCAACTGAGAAGTGATCAACAAAGTCACAAGGCACACAGATATTTTAAATACCCTAACACTTGATGCCACCCCGTATAAAAAAATCGGCTTAGTGTGCCAAAGAAGCTGGCTTGCCAAGTGTTACACATTACCTGTTCTATTTATGCAAATTTTCATTCCTCCCAGATCCCTGCAGAGTGGAGATTTGGTCATGCACATTTTTCATATTTTATGTAGCTGGATTTGGTCTTGTTGGGACAGGTTTCAGATTTGAAATGTGCTTAAGGCAACAGCTCACCAGACTCAGTCGATTTCTGTGGCTACATTTTTTTTCCAAGATGCCCTTTTTCGCATTGTGGCTGTTTAAAAATGTGCTACCACCCTGGTCAGCTGACAGAGCCATAGACTCTGATTCAAACACCCACTGTTCACAAATGTTACTGCTTGCAAATATTTCTGAGAGTTTCAATGTTTTTGTGCTAGAAGGTCATAAATGCAGTTTGCTGTGAATGGTGGTGGCAGATGTTGGCGAGTTCCTCAGGCTCCACGCTGGCTGGCCTCCACAGCGAAATGGCACAGCTGCCAGGTTTTCAGTCTTATGTGTGGCACTTCAATGTTTTTTAGTGTGGATAAGTGTGACATTTCATTCCCTCGTGTGTGTGAGAGAGTGTGTGTGACACTGACATCTTATCACTAGTATAACTTGCTTAACATAAATAGACACAAAACTCAGCAAACACACGGAGCAGCATCAATTTGTCTCTCCCCTTTGGGTCATGGATTTATAATGGTTGTGTTTAGTGAGCACTCTGTATACTCAGTGTTATCAAATAATATTCATGAAGAATGGAGTTTCAAATGTATTTTCTGAAGTGTTCCATAATAACAGGAAGAAATTGTATAATGTGTGCAAACTAATGCTAAAGTTTCCCATGCTTTATGATTAAGAATTGGTTAACGTCTATTTCCCATGTAATAATGGTTGTTTATTCTAAAAGTACTAATTTTACTGCATTTATTTTGTGACCATACTTGCACATATATTCAAAGATCTGGTGCACATTAATGTTATGCTAAATTAGGATGACCAAAGGCCTTAAGCTTTGGGATTTCAATACCTAAATTGTTAATGTTAAAATAGCTTGCTAGCATGTTTCCCTTCCTCCGCAGGTGCAGACAGAAGGCTTCATTAGTTAGTGAAAGGGCATTGTGTATTGTAGCAATAGTAAGGTGCCACAGGAGACTCATGGCAAGAAGCCCTGCTAAGGAAGTTGGAGACAGGTTCTCAGGGCACAGAAGGGAACGCTCAAGGTCGATCATATGTTCCAATTTGAAGGTGTGGGAGAGGAATCAAAAGTTGCCAATTGCTACAGCGCATGCTGGAAATGTACTGGAAATGATGACTTTGGTTTCCTTGAATACTTTGTGTGTTAATTGGTGTTGCACAGTTAGTAAGAGAGCAGAGACCCTTAGGATGTCACCAAGTGCAGGCCTCTTTGTTATTCTTCTCACTGTGTAGCTTTATGCTATCCATTCTTAATAGTTGGAGTACTTGTACTGAAGTCTCCACTATGCTTACACCTCTCTTTGTCTCCCTGACTAATTAGGATTTCCCTATCTCAGTATAGTATAGGGTAGGAACATTTCGATTTCTTTAGTTTACCTATGACTAGGCAAGAAGTTCAAATACTTTTCCTTGTTTTCTGCATTTAGTATGCTTCATATTGTTTGCGTTGAATCTCCTTAGGAGATTCGGACTTGGTGATTTTATATTTCTACAATATGCTTCTGAGACACATTTAAATCAGCTTGTTCTTGAGTTTATAATAAACTAAATTAACCTTCTTAGTTGTCCTGGCGTTATTGTGTGACTAAACGAGTCACACTGTTAGTTAAATATTGAAAATGATGTTAACTCCCTCTTACTTCTTAAGCAACTATCAAGGTTCATCGGCGAAAGAGGAAGAATGGTAAAAAGGGCACAGAGCTTTCTCATACAAAACGGCAAATGAAATGAACCCAATTCCTTTTCTTTTGACCTTCACATCACTAACACAGCCACAGACACTTCAACAAGCAAAGAGAAAAGAAAAGTGAGTCAGGAATTAATGGTTCTAGATGATGCTATCGCACAGTAATGCTTCTGACCTTCCAATTTTGCTCATGATGTGCAAGCTATCATGATGTCCTGACACTCTGTGTGCCGGCCACTTAAAGTAATAGTGCTGACAGAACAAGGGAATCCATTCACTGCTACTGGCACAGCCATAGAGCACTCCAAAAAGGTCCATATGAAGCGTCTATGCAACTGGTCTGAAGGAGTGAATCCATCTTACCCCCTGCCCGAAACGCCTGTGTAGTGTGTGTAACTACATATTCCCTACAACTGAACTTTAGGGTATGTAGTTAGTTTCCTCATGAGTTTCTCCCAGGGAATGAGGGAAGTTTCCATCCATGTAAATGACATGGACTGTGTGCAGCTAGCTCCTCTTCCTGCATAGCAAGGTGATCCTAGACCTAGCCACCACTCCCCCACCACCCCACTATACAATAGGGGTGGGCGGAATTTGCGAAATCCACTTTCGAAAATTATCGCGAAAATGTTAAAAATTATCGCAAACACGCGGAAATATCGCGAAGATGCAGAAGTTTTTTTCCGGCATGTTTGCGAGATTTTCTGCATGGTTGCGGGTCGCCAACTTACCCATGTGGTTGCTCGCGGGCGCGGCCATCTTGTTTTCAGTTGTCTCGCGGTGCATGATCGCGAGAAGAAAGACGTGATCGCGCGACGCATGACATCACTGCGGGCGCAAACTGTCGCGAGACAGCGCATATGGCTAAAAACAATACAGCATCTCATGGAGAACGCGACCGGATCATGAAAACTTGTCGGCGAACGCAGGGATTCAGGTAAGGCGATCGCGCGCGCGCGAGAATGTATTATTTTACAGTGCGAGCAAGAACCAAATTATCGCTAAGCTGCGGAATGCGGAAATTTTGACATTTTCGCGCTTTCCGCGGAACGGGAAAATGTCAAATTATCGCAATTTCCGCGAACGGAACGAAATTTTAGCCCAGGCCAACTATACAACAGTCTTTTTCCACCTTGTGATCAACTGGTCCCACTGTTTGCTGCTACAATGGGGGATGAATTCTGTGCTGACACTGGGCCCTAAACATCTGATTTGGTGTTCTGTCAGACTTGGGGTAATTCAAGCGCCTGCAGGGCTTCTAAGGCACATTAATGTTGATGGGTTCGACATGCAGTGGCGCCTCTGTGCAACGCACAGTTTTTGGGGAAAGAGGCTGAGCATCAAGTTAAGCACAACAAACCACTTCGCTCGCAAGAGGTTTCTAATAGGTATCAAGGCAGAACATTTCCTGCCTTCAGGGAACCAATGCACTTCTAATAAATAGTGTCCCAAGCTATCGATAGTACATTGCTCTTCGTTTAGGGTCTTGGAGAGTTACCTGTGCTTTGCTGGGAACCTTCCTGTCCTGGGGGTTTGTGTGTTACTTATAGCTGTGGCGCCCCTTGCCTGGAAGGTCTATGGATGCAAAAGGCCCGGATTAGGCACTACATTTACATCTACATTCTCCTAAGTGTGTACATACATATTTAGTTGGCTGCAATTGTCAGCTATTGCACACAGACGGACAAAGAAGAACATTCAATACAATGTTTAAAAATGCACGCGGAAGAAGGGCATTTTGTGGCAGTGTTGCGTCATACGACGTACTGTGGGAGGAGAAGATACAAAAAAGTTAAAGCGTTTTACTCTATCCCTCACAAATTAAAATTACCCATTGTACCTGAGTTACTTTCTATGGCTAATAATTGCAGCTGGAGCTTGCTTGGAGTAATTAATTATGGCAATCCAGCCAAGCTGTAATGCAGCCTGGGTGGAGTACATGCACAGTGCGCATGAATGTTTGGCCGGCCAGAGACAGCCAGCCAAACATTCATGCACACTTTACAGAGTGCCAACTACTCCTCCCCTGCTCTGAAAGCAGAGCAGCCCCGCACTGCCAAGCTGCCGTTCTGCCGCAGCAGGAAAAAAAGTGATAATTACATTGAGGTATTATCATTTTAGTTTGCCATTATTTACACTGCTTAAAAGCAGTGGGGCGATGCACCTTAGTGGAGGAGTCGCCACTGTAGGGCGGTGAGGAATGCAGAGTAGACATCATGTAGGCAGGCTGCAACAGAATTCTCTTCCCCAGTATACTCAGGGACACCTGGGGCCATATTACACAAAAGGCGCATTTTCATTTTTTGCACCGGGTGCATCTTTTAAAAGGTGCGCCCGACGTAAACAATAAAAATGCGCTGTATTATTATGAATGAGCTGCCCTCAGAGTAGCTGCTAACTTGCGCTGTCCAGGGGGCAGCGCATTTAGGTGAAAAATGGAGCAGCTGCTTTAAAGCCGCTCCGTGTTTCCACAGTGCAGGCGGCTGTACTTTCAAGGGGGATTAAAGATCTCCTTGCAGGCAGGTTCAGTGAGTGACTACACCCACCTCAAGGGGATGTGTAGTTGGTCCATAGGATGCCCTTTACCTGGCCTCAGGGTGCGCACTTACAGTGCGCCACCTTTTAGATGGCTCACTGTCAGTCCGCCGCCTGTGAACTTCTTTGCCTCTGTGCCCACGTCTGTATTATGGTGCGGGTGCATAGCTTTAGGGATCTACTACATGTGGTGCCTGCAGGTGGGATGCTCGTGCAGTGGCGCATGGATTGGGATTCAGAATTCGATATGGAAGGAGCGTTAGTCGAGTGCTAGTTTGAAAGGAACCATGCAGTGGCTACACAATTTTTAAGAGACGAATTGCAGAACCTGGTTACCGGAACTTCGTGACAGTGCAGACAAAAATGGTGTTGGAGGTTGACTGAACTACGTTCAGGGCACTGTAATTACATTTTGTTTTAAGAGCGAGTCTGACAGCGGTCCTGAGTGCCGAAACAAGTGTGAATGAGCAATAGTGCTGTGGCAGCATTTATATCACCAATGTTTATTTATTAGTTGGAGACTTACCGTTGAAGCTGGTAGAACTTGCACCTGAAGGTGCTTGTCATTTGGCTCATCACGGGCTCACATGCTCACATCGTTTCCTGAGGGCAAATTGCTCATGAAAGACACGCACGGCAACAGGGACACATCGCGTATCGTATCCAACATTTTGTGACGTTTAGGCGGCCATATTCGATCAGGGATCAGGGTATTTGCCACCTTATACGCGTTATGTGCATTCCTCAGTGGCTGGTTATAAGCACACCACCTGTATTTACTAAATTTGGCTTTGCGATCGCATAACTTGATTTTTTTTCAGTGACACGCACACAATTCATTATTGCTTGTTGCAAATATATCACAGGTGCACTTATATTTGGCGTGTTTAACCTAACTGCTGCTGTAACACGCACACATGTAATCTCACATGTTCATTTTAATACTACAGTGACACGTACACTCAAATACACCAGCGTGTCAATTCCAGTTTTAATGCCAACAGTGACACACACACACTAAAATTACTTTGTTGGTACTTATTGAGTGACTTTATTTTGTTTTTTATTTTCTTATTTTTGTGCTCATATAGCTTCTGGCTAAACCAAAAGTGAACATATTGTGAAATGTTTTATTAGTATCTATGAAACTTCAGTTTATTTTGTTGTCAATCAACAGCTGGCTGGAAGTAATAAGTATACTCATATTATTTCAATTTCATTCTTGTCTCTATTTATTTTGAATAACTAAAATGCAATCTGTAACTGCACCTCCCGCCTTTTTACAGTCTCCGGATAAGCCACCAATCAAATGGAAGACTTGGGGCTCATTATGATGGCGGGCAGACATCAGTCCGCCTGCCATCATAACGGTGATGGGACTGCCCGCCAGACATGCGGCGGTCCCACCAGCCCAATTAGGATGCACCCGCCACACTGGGCGCATCCTGGCATTTTAACATTGCGGACGGTGCTGCTGGCTGCAGCACCGTCTGCAATGTGAAAATGCCACAATGTGCATTTCCATGCACAATGTAGCAGGCACAACGTGGTGCCTGCCACCGTGTGCGTGGAAATGTATGGGTACCCCCCCCCAGTGCACCCCCCTCACAGAGGGGGCCCGCAACGGGCCCCCAAAGCCAGTCTCCGCCTGTCTTTTTGTGGGGGGATTTCCACTGCAAAAAGACAGGCGGAGAGCTCATGCTAATCACTATGCCGGTGCCTGCACAGCACCGCCGCAATGATGCCCTGGTTCTGGGTTCCACAAGGCGGGCGGGAAAGGACCACCTTGTGGGACCATGGCGGACGGACTTTCCGTCCGCTGCAGAACCAATGTGATTCCCACCGCCATTCTAATTTGGCGGTGGGTAAATCACATTGTGATGGCGGGAGGATCGCCACCGCTGACCCGGCGGTGGCGATCTTCCCGCCATCATAATGAGCCCCTTGGTTCCATGCTTTCACAGAATATTTGGGGGCAATAGGTGGGAACAGATATTTCCCAGAGAGAAAGAGGTTTCTTTTAGAACACAATTTAGGTTTCGAGGACAAGCAGTATATGAACATCTACCACCTATCCATGAAGGATTGGATACTTTACACTGCCAACATCTCCTTCCATATGTACACCGATGTTACTCAGATCTATATCAAAATCTCTTCTCTAGAGGAGATTACCTATCTGAATGACGACCTGAAACTGACTGTTCAATGGCTCGCCAACAACCAGCTCAAACTGAATGCTCAGAAAATGGAGTTCCTTCTCATCTCCCCTCAAAAAACACCAATGACATCATGGAATGGACTAACTCAATCACAGTACTTAACTGCACACCGACCATAGTGGATTGTACCAAATCTCTTGGTATAACCTTGGACAGCAACCTGAATATGCATGAACACATCAACTCGATGGCCAAAACTGCCAAATTCCACCTGAGCTACTAAAACCCTTCCTTGAAGCTGTGGACCTAAAAACCGCAGTTCAGGCATTCGTTATCTACAGAATTGAATACGGCTGCTCGACCCTATCTGGCCTACCAAAGATATCCAAGGGCACCTCTAAAAGCTTGCCTCAACGCAGCAGCTAGACTCTTATCAGGCTAAAAATATTTGACCACATCTCACCACATCTTAAAGCCTTGAACTGGCTTCATTTTGAAGCCAGAACCTAGCTCAAATTTCCCTGTATCACACGTAAAGCACTATACAAGAACTCCCCGGCATATCTCGCCCAGAAAATCATGGTATCTGGGGGATTCAGAAACTCCCGGTCCGCCAGAAACCTTGTGCTCCAGCCACCTCGCTTCCTTAAGGAAACATACAACCGTGCGTTCTCTGAGGCTGCACCAAAATTCTGGAACTCGCTACCGTCCTCAATCAGAAGAATACCTTCTCTGTCAATCTTCAAAAAGGAAGCTAAGACCTTCCTAATGAGCAAATTCCTCCCATAACTCTCCTTTGTCGTGCATACCGCCTCGGGTCATGGCTTTTGTTTCTATGCATAATTTCCTGTTCTGCTTGGTTGTCCTTTCCTTGTACCGATTTCTCACTCCTTCAAATGTTTTGCTGGTTCTCTCACCCTTTTGCTATCATATCTCTCCTCATATATAATTGCTGGTTTTCTCTTTTATCACTGACATGTCACTCTGCTGATTGTTGTACTGTATTGATTATTGTATATAACCCTGGTTTTTGTCCTAATGTAGTCAATTTCCTAATCCCTATCCATGTGTGTTGCCTGTGCCTAACCTGTACGCAACGTGTTAACACTGTAAAGCGCTCTGATACTCTAACGGGTCACGTTTGCGCTCTATAAAACCTAAAATAAATAAATAAAATAAATAAATGAAGAAAAGGAACTTGACAAATATCAAGTGGCAATAAGGAAATTAGAAAAACTGTTTGATGATCAACCTAGTTGAATTGTTCAAAGGCATAAGACTCATACTTATCAGCATTCCGAATACTTGCAGCAGATTGTGAATCGGAGGATTTTACTAACCAACTCATAAGAGATCAAATTGTGGTCAGGTGTTGGGACAAAAATGTTCAGGAAAAATTACTGACTTACAAAAATCCATCATTAGTGGAGACAATAGAAATTGTCAAAAGGATTTTGAGAGAATTAGTAAACAAAGAAGGTGCTGGGGTGCATGTGGTTACCAATGGTGGTATGAAAGATTAACATGGTAGTAAATCTGTTTATCAAAAGTAGAAGTATGAATCTCCTAAGAATTAATTTCAAAAACAGGATCAGAATATTTCTTTTGAATAAAAGAACATATGTTTTAGGTGTGGGTACCCTCAACATTCACCAAAGGGTAAACCTTGTCCGGCAAAGAATGTGGTGTGTAAATGTTGTGGGAAAATAGGCCATTTTGCCAAAGTGTGCCAGTCTAAAAAAAATCAAAGTTAATGCAGTGGTTGAATATGATAAAGACATGTTCGACCTTACAGAAAAATCAAAATATTTAGTTCTAGCGGTAACTGACCAAGAAGAACCTGACTGCAGAGATCCCTACACTGATATCAGGGTGAATGACAGTTTTGAAGTTATTAGTTGATTCTGGTGCAAAGATGACTATCATCACTGATGCTTTGTTCAAAGATAATTGGAACAACAAAGAATTAATGCCACCAGACAGATGTCCAGTGTTGTATGATGTGAAACGGATCAATCTGTTATGTTACTTTGAGACCACGTTACAGTTCAAAGAGAAAGTCATTGCCAAGAAAGGACTTAACATCCTGGAATGGTAAAGATGTATTTGACATGACCTTAAGACCAGGCAAGGAAGTTCACATTTAATTAATTAGAGAGCAGGAGTCAGAAACAGACAGCATTTGGATCAAGAAATTTCCATAAGTCTTTGAAGGGAAGCTAGGTAGAATTAAGGGGATCCAACACAAAATTAAGGTTCAGGAGAATATGGCACCTGTGAAGCACAAATTGAGGACTGTACCTTTCAGCGTCAGAGAAGAGTTGGCCAATATGCTTGAGAAAATGTACATTGAAGGGGTTACTGAGCTTGTAGAATCGTCCTTGTGACTATCTTCTCTGGATCTAGCCCACAAGAAGACAGGTGATTTGAGGATCTGCTTTGACTTGAGGACCTTAAACAAGTCCATCTGGGTGTATTCACATCCTTTACCTAGAATAGATGACATTTTGACAAGTTTTGCAGGGGAAAGTGTGTTCAGCAAGATTGACTTAGCCTCTGCTTATCCTCAAGTGGAGTTCGAGCAGTCTTGTAGCCACCTTACTGCTTTTATTTCCCTGGTGGGTACGTTTCAGTTTCAGCATATGCCATTTAGCTTGGCTTCAGCAGCTTCTGTTTTTAAATATATCATAGAGTCTGTTTTAAAAGGGGTTGATAGGGTTGTTGTATTTCAGGATGACATACTGATTGCGGCAATAAACTTACAAGAACACAATCAAATAATGTGTGTCGTGTTGGAACGGTTACAGCAAGCAGGCCTAGTTGCCAATCTAAGTAAGTGTGAGTTTGCTAAATCTAGTATTGAATATTTGGGACATGTGATTTCTAAAAAAAGGGGTAGAACCGCGCCACGGTCTGGTGGATGCCATCCCCAAAGCCACAGTAAAAACAAGCAGAGAGCAGATTTCATCCTTTTTGGGAGTTTGTGAATTCTTTGGAAAGTTCATAAAAATGTTTGCAGATAAAATAGAAGACATCAGGAAGTTGCTTAAGAAAAATGTGGAGTTTCCATGGGTTGAAAGTTTCCAGACAGATTTTGACAGGTTGAGAGAATAACTATGGTCTGCATGGATATTATTGTTGATGCAAGTATCAGTGGTTTGGGTGCAATGTTGTCTAAAAAAAAATGGCAAGATAGAGAGGATGGTAGGATTTGCATCCAAGGCATTAAGGGAGAATGAGAAAAGAAATTCAGTCATTGAAAAAGAGCTTTTAGCATGTTGTTGGGCTGCCCAGAGATTCAAAAGTTTCGTTTGGTGTAGGAAATTTCACTTGGTTACAGATCATAAACCATTAGTTGGCATTCTTGGAGGGATGTAATCCGAGATCTCAAACCAAGGAAAGCCAGATTGAGTGCCAAGTTACTACAGTATTGTTTTGACATACAGCATATTTTTGGGAGTTAAAACATCAGAGCTGGTTATTTGTCTAGATCACCATTATTGCACGAGGGTGGTGACACAGTGGAGGAAGATGAGGAGTGTCTGATTGCCGCCATTGATGCGTGCAATAAGGGGACCTCTGAACACAGTGAGTGGATAAGTGGTTTGGAGAAGGACGGAGTTTGGAAAATGGTTCAGAATTATATTGTGAGAGGTTGGCATGAGGAAAAGTCTTCGTCATATGATCTGCAACCATATTTTAAAATTGCAGATGAGCTGAGCCTAGAAAAGGAAAACATTGTTTCGAGGGGAGACAAGTTTATTCCACCAATTTCATTAAGGCCCAGGATTATTCAGGCTGGTCATGATGGACATTTAGGCCAAAGCATTACTAAAAGGAAAATAAGTTTTGTCAATTGGTGGCCCAGCATGGACAGTGAAATAGAACAAACTGCCCGCGAGTGTGTGATTTGTGCTACCAGTGATTAATATCTGTAAACTGTTACTCCTCCATTCCATCCTGTGAAATTACTGAACAGACCATGCTAGTTGGCAGTGGATTTCATAAGAGCTTTTAATTCACTCTCAATTAGGCACAAGTATGCCATAGTTTTAGATGATTATTACAGCCGATGGTGGGAACTAGAGTTTATTCAGGAACCAAAAACAGCCACAGTGATTTCATTTTTCAACAAGAGTTTCATGCGTGAAGGTCTGCCTAGAGAGTTGGTATCTGATAAGAGTTATGCGAGAGTATTTAGAAAGAACAGGAATAGTGCACAAAAGAGTTGACTATATCACCCTCAAGCCAATTGTTTGATTGAGAATATGAACCAAAAATTAGTTGAGTGCGTGCAATGAAAAACAAAACAGATGCAAGGTTGGCGGTAGATAGTATGTTGTTTTCTCATTCTACTTGTCCTAACACTGATACTAGTAAATCACCTTCTGAAGTCATGAGAGGTCGGGGGCTGCTGGTAGAATGTGTCCTACTTGGTTGAAGGAATTTCAAGCCCTATCGGTTCATGAGAGGGATATGGAAAGCGATATTCGTCCCAAAGTTTAAGTCATGCAAACAAAGATGAAAGAATGGTTTGCCGAGGCGCATGGTGTTGGTGAGCTCAATCACAAAATGAGTGTTGGAGACTGGGTTTGTGTCAAAGAACCTGTTCATGTTCCCAAAGGATATTCGAAGTTTAGAGAGCCAGTCAGGGTGGAAGCAATGAGTGGTTGTGCACTCAAAAACAAAGGGCATGAATGGTGGAATGTGTCTAGAGTTGTAAAGGTCCACCACAATACTGATCGTCATCATCCCGGTGAGGGTTTGATCAGTGTACCTTCTCAAAATGGATGTCTTGGAAAATTCCAGGAAGATGTCAGGGTTAAAAGAATTATCAGAAAACCAGCAAGGTTCAGGGATTAAAGTGTTGTCCTAACTGTATTTGAATAAGTATGTAAAGTGTACATTATGTTCTGTTTACGTCATTCTTTCTTTCTTCATTTAGGTTGTTTATCTTTACACTTTAAATAGTGAATTCTTTCATGTTGCTTCATGCAAAATATGTACATGTTTCATATTTCCCATGTTGTGTTATATTTAGTAAAACTGTATCTTTGCAAAGTCTTTGCCGTTGTAAGGAGGGAGACGTTGCGGTAATCTACTACATGAGCTGCCTGCATGCGGTATGCTCATGCAGTAGCACATGGAGTGGGATTCGGAATTCGATATGGAATGTGGTGAATTTGAATAAGGAGCGTTAATCTATTGCTGGGTTGATGTGTTGATGGTGCTGTAAAGATGGACCACAAATAAAAGTACTTAATCTTGAAGATCGTTTGTCGTCATAGCTACGATCACATTACGACAACACCCCATCCCAAAATTATAATATTTATTGACCCACTGGCCCTGGCCAACCCCAGGGGTCATATTTGTTTTCAAATGAAACAGCAGCTGCCATTTTGTTTTTTTTTCTTTTGCCGCGGCAAAAAAAAAAAAACATACGTTTTTTATGCTGGCCCTAGGGACCCCTCACACAAGGGCGAGGGTAGGCAGAGTATAACTACCCAGCCCCGTTATATTATTTTTGTAAAACATTTTCTGGACAGGGGACTAAGTCTTTGCAGTCCTGTAATAGCCACCACAACAATTTACTCAATTTTGCAGCCAGCCACTCAGAGCTTTTACTCCTGGGGGAGTGAGATGGCCTAAGGGGGAAAAAGCACCCTCTGCCAATCAGAACACCCTATTATTATAAGTTGTGCTTGTGGAACTCTAACAAAAGTCCCACAAAATTAACAGTCCAGACATACAAACATTTTTAAACCCTAATTTCTCACAAACTACTGAAAGGGTTTACACAAAATCACCAAAAGCATGCTTTATGGACCAATAGCGAAAATTAAAAAATCTGGTGAAATTGTGTTCAGCAGTTTTTGTGCTATCTAGTTCCATAGAAATCTATGGAAAATGCATGGTTAAATTTGGTTTTAGGACCTCCCCCCTTTATTTTCCCGGCCTCCGCTACACAGATGACCTCAAAACTTTCCCAGCAGGAGCAGAGGTGGATAACCCTCTTTTTTCAAAATGTAAGATTCTTGAAGATTTGTCAAAAGGCACCAAAGTTATTAGCAAACCAATAAATGCTTTTCCTATGGAAATGCAGACCTAACAATAACTACCCAGTTTTGACTACCACTGCGTACTAAGTATTGAAAGGTAGTGTAAAGGTACTGGGAACTTGTTTTAGGATGCCAGACTGAACAGATGGTGGTTCCAGAAAAAGGTCAAGAATTGTTTTGATATGACAATGAGATCCTTACATTATACCTAAATGTCAGGAGAAAAAGAATTAGAAACACATAGGTGGCTTGATAGAGAAGGTCCCTTGCCCCCTAACAGAGACTTCTGCAACCTTGTCTAACCAACACCGATGTTGATTCCACCAAACCTAGCGCCGATTCATCTGAGTCGTCTATGGTGTTAGATCCACCGCCATGGTTAGGGGAGTTGGTGCAGTGACAGACTGGTTTCAAAGACAAATGATAGAATGCACACCTTTCCTTTTTTGCCCAATTCGTTTTGTTATTCATCATTTCATGTGACAATTTTTGTTGAAAACTGCTCAAAGGCAAGTTCTTGGCATGCAAGACCTGACTCATGCTCTGTCCCAAGCACATACAATATAATATCCAAACTTGAACTTCTGCGCCATTGCGCTCAGCCTCAAGCCGCACAGCCACACGAATATGCATCATAGCATAACGTAATTCCAACTAAAACGTAGTAATCCACTGTAATCCATTTTTATATTTCAATCCATTTTTTTTCAATCCTTTAATCCACGTTAATCTCAAATTTTTCAATGGAGGCCAAGTGGTTCCAAACTTTAAGTGCAGAAGAAATGCCCATCTAGGCCTTTTCCAAAGACTAATTACAATCCACTTAATATTCTTAGGTTACCATACGTATATTCACTCTCACCCAATGCATTTCGGGACCCTTGCACTTCGTCAGGGGTAGCTGCAGTGTATAAATAGACCATCAGTGCTTGGTGAAACATTACCAACATTATGACAAAATGCATTTCAGTGTTCTTTAAACTTTTTCGAAGCATTTGGCAATATACACATGTGCATGTTCAAACTTCCTTAAAAAATAATTAAACAATATAGTAATCACCTCACGAGAACCCACTCTTAAACAGTGCCTTCTATACCCCACGCGTCACTAGAAAATGAATAAACATCTAGCAGTTCTCCCAGCGTGTTTATATACTAAAACGCCATGTAATCTCCATGAAACGTTCCCCATTCAACACTGTGGATTGTGACAGACTGGGGCATGGTTTGCTTACCCCGGCCCTGGTGCACTAAGCTTTGCACAATGACATTGTGTTGGTGCACCGTTGGGCCCTCATTCAGAGTTGGGCACTATCCCTGTAACAAATTCTGCACACAGAATTACAGGTTTTGGTATTTAAAGGACAAATTACTCTCTATTCTGAGTTTGTGACATTTGAATGTACTATCTGTGCATATTGTAGGCCCACTCTGTGCTGTGCTAACTCAAAATTGAAATCATTTTCCGGCACACCCTTGTGATTTTTATTTTATGCATTTATTCAGGTTTTTCTATAGCGCAAACAAGACCAAAAATGTGGGTGTCAGAGCGCTTTACATTACAAGCACATTCAAAATCAGCAGATATCCAATTCTTTAACGTCAAGTACAATGTATACTTCATCCAACATTGGCATATGCATACCCTTATACAAATCACACAAATGAAGACTACTAGAAACTACTAGATTACAGCCAAACATGCCATATCCTACTTAAAATTCAAAATAACTACTGGAGATCCTAGATACCCACATTTGTTATAGTATTGCTAGTCTAATCAAATATACATGTGGGTTGATCAAGGTATCTGTCCATCGACAACATACCTGTTGACAGGCGAAGGTAACTAAATGTATCCAACCTAGCTGAATATAGATAGTAGAGCCCAATCAATGAAAGTAAATTGGTTCGTGCAATGACCCGTTACTTGGTTCTGCGATTAGCAGGACTTTAATCCTCGTAACAGTAGTCTACTTGAACAGCTGAATGTAGATGGACGGGTTGTTTGCAGTTTTCAGAAAAAGTCTTAGTATCCCCTGTTTGTTATGGGAGAAATGTACCCATCAGAAAGGACTTAGTCTACTTTTTGAGTTGTGGAGCGTAGGTGATTCTTCTAATATTCGGTGGGAGCAAATTCCAAATTCTTGGTGCAGCTCCTGTGAACGCTCTATCATATGTTCTCTTCTTGTGGAAGATGGTATAATACATGCAATCTTTAGCATGATACAAAGTTTGCATCACAAGTGTTAGATCCCGTTTTGCACACAAGCTCCCTTTATTTCCCAGAATAGGATTTGCACTCAATTCACAATGTGAGTCTTTTTTGTGAAGAATATCTTTAGCAGAACTGCAAAGACACAACATTTTTGATAGATCTTCAGAATGGTTGAAAAATAAAAATTTGTAACTTTGCATTCTCATAATTTACGGTTCATAGGTGTTAGGCATGTAGAGCCCTTTCCGTAGTTCGAGCGGAGGAGGTTTGTTTTCAGGCCTCGCATGAACTTTAGACAGCTGGAGTCAGGTCTCGTGGAGAGTGCATGGGCAGAACTTTCACAACTGTTGAACACAGGAGATATCCAGAGTTAAGATCATGTGGCTTGGAAGTGCGCAGAGATGGATAATTTAGTTACGCAGTCGTGGGCACATGGCTATGAAGTGACTTCTGACCTAGGCAAAGAGTCTTGATTTATGATATCTCCTTTTCCAGGAGCTGGTGGAGTATCCAGAGAGTGATTGCAATGTGGTTGATAAACCTTAGGCCATAGAGATGCGAGCTCAATAGATCTTCAAAAGGTGCAGTTAATACAGCCTTTGTTTGGGTTGGACGGAGGCCCATAAGGATGCTGCTAAAACAGTCCAATTGAGATGTCAGAGTGACGAGGACTATAGGAGTTTTGATGGATTCAATGGAGGCGAAGAATGTTGACAACAGTTGAAGTTGATGGGAAGTTGTCTCTGTAATTCCATTCAGGTAAGGGGTGAAGCAAGGTTGCAGAACTGGTGTTGGGTTGGGCCTGTAGATTTCACAGAGCCTACAGAGAGCAGTGGAAAGTTCATTGGTCTAGGAAACATGCTCTCTTCCTTCTGTTCAGGCAAAGCCAGTTTTGATGGCTCCTGAGCTAAGTTTTTTTCAAGCAGTTTATGAGCTACTACCTATTCCCAGACCCCACATCCACTAGAGGACAAAGCGTGTGTTGAAGATGCCTTATAAGAGGCAGGTCCATGGGGAGCTCCACAGGTAGTGCTCAGTAATTGAAAGCAGGCAATCAGATATGACTTCCATAAACCTCCTTGCATACCTTTAGCAAGCATCGTTACCCTAAAGGCAGGGAACTCACCAAACATGTAAAAATGCAGCTTTTCCCAGAGGAACTTCCAATTCAGAATAAGAACTTTTTATTGGCGCATTCTGCATTGAGTAAATCAATGTGAATTTGTTTTAAACTTGAAAGGAATCAAAACCCTAATTTAGATTTAGGACCTAATTATTCAGTGTTATCTGTCACGTGCCCACACACTGTGAAATATTTTGTAAAGACAGAAAAAAGGTATAATGCTGTTTAAACGTGCATGTTAAAGTTGCACAATTGTATCTGGAAATAACCTACAGCCTGCTTTAAAAAAAAGGCCTCAATGCGGTTTGGTTTAAGTGTTTTTTCCTCTTCATTGTATTCGAGCTGAGAACGTCCTGCCTAGGATATTTAACAGGAAATTCAGAGCAGCAAGAATGTTTTCCATTGTAGTCTGTTATCTTGGCATGAAAAGTCACAAACAGGAAAGAGCTGTTCTTTAAATAAATGTATGCAATCTGGGTGGGACATAACGGAAAAGCAGGAAGCTTTTTCTATTGTGAACATTGTATTAAATATGAATCTAGGCCAAAATTAGTATTATAAGAAGTAGACTTGAAGTCTATGTTAGTTGAGACTGACTTGTGCTTCGCTCATAGCACATCACTCTCCCAGCTAAATTAGCCTGGCATGTACAATAAACCTTTTTGTACTCCCTTTTGTTGCAAATGTGGTGATTAAATGATTTGCACTGCTTAAAGTATTTTTTCCCCGACATCGTGGCAGATCCAGCCAAGAGATCCCCTTTGCTTCTGCCTGCCGCTGGGGAAGTTCCCCTTCGGGCCCCTTCGAACAACTAATTTAGTCATGCACAATTTGAGGAGGATGACAGACGCCCGTTGATACGAAAGATCTGTTTTTTGGACGACAGGGGTACCGGTCTGGGGGACGTCTGCAGCGGCCAGATAAGGGAGGAAAAAAGGGCGATCGTCGAATCCTTGTGTATTGATCCACAACTGTTACAAACGGAGATGTGTATTTAGTTAATCCTGGCAGACCTTTGTTTCGGAATCATCAGAGAGGAAGAGAGAGAGAGAATTAAATGTGTTCTGTTGATCCTGACAGACCTTTAGTTTAGGAATCGTCAGAGAAATAGAGGTTTATTTACTGTTTTTCTTTCCCTTTGGGAATTATTAGAGAAATAGGAATTATCTAAGAGATTTATCCTGACAGTTTGAATTAGGAAAACATCAGAGAAAGAGGAAAAGTTGACATTTTGTATTTGTATGTTATGTGAGTTGTTTTTCTAAATATATATGTATATATAAATATAATGTAGATTTATGATTGTTATATCATGTGTATTGATTATAAGTTCTCTTGCATTATCAGAGGTACCAACTGTTTTTTAGTGTGAACTACATTAGGACAGGAGCCTTTAAGAATAGTAAAAGATTTTTAGTAGATTAAAAGGAAAATTGTGAGGTCATGCCTTTCTTTAAGAACTCTTCCAAGGGGAGGCAGTGAGACAAAGGGACTCCTTTAGGCCATATGATTTCCACATTTCCAGGAGACTCTGACAGAATAAAAAGACATTGTCAGGAATGGGCAGAAGGCACAAAGACTTCCCTGGTTCCATGGCCACCAGATGGCTATTTTGATAATACAGTGATAGCCCATGTAATATCATATATCTTCTGAGCATATAAAGGAGATAAGAGAACAAAAAGATTAGAATCATTGGACATGTGGAAGATATTCAGTCAGGATTCCCATGTAGAAGCCACAGCAGCACCCCGACATATTCTGAGATAATTAAAGGGCCCTTATGCCATCAGGGTATGTATCCATCATTGTCGGTGGAAGATAAGGAATCCACTACCTCAATAGTCTCAGTGGACACTGATGTTCCAGCTTTTGGCTATAAAGATCCGATATTAATTCCTTTGACTGACATAAACAAAGTTACACCAAAGGTTGATGACTTATTAAAAATGGGGGAGGTTGATTTTTCTCAAACAATTAATAAAGACCCTCTTAAACCTGAAAAAGTATATGATGGAACAGTGTCCTTAACAGGAGACATTTAAGTAAAATTAAGACAAGACAACAATGGAAAATTGCTGGAACAAAAGTCAAAAGATATATTAGACTGGGCTAGCAAGATTCCACAAAACTCAAGTGAGGGAAATGGATATTATACTAGCACCCCGTAGGCTAAGTTTGATTTAGGGGCACGATCAAAAATATATCAGGAAGAGGATGAGGGTTATCGTGACATGACCACCAGTGTAAAGGGAATACAGAATACAATTAAGAGATTAAGCCTTATTGCTGATGACTTTTCAAATATATGTAACTCCATATCATTTAAACCAGATGCAAAGCCAGTTGTAAGGGACATAGGATATGATCTAGAAATCAAGAATGTGACAGGAGAGGATGAGAAAGATGAGGAAGAAATAAACTCAGTGGAGAGTGAAACTAGAAGGGTTCTTGACCGGGAACGCATGGAATTGTGGCAAGAGGCTGAGAACAGAAATGCTGAAATAAATAGAAGAAGATTAGAGTAACAAAGTGCTTTTAGAGAACAATTAAGAGGAGAGCAGGTGTTTCCTAGTAGTACAACAAGGTCTGGGCGTCCATTTCGCGCAGAGGGTATGATACAGTTAGGACAAAGTTCCCCTCCAGCTGAAGTAAGATCCCTTCATGTACGAAATATGCAGGGAATGACAAGTTTTATACAGAGAAAAGAAAGGAAAGGAAACAGTGACTTGACACCCAATGAAATAGAAGCAAAGGGAGAAAATAGTTGGTATAATGTTGTCCCATTTACTAATAACCTTGCAGGATGGACAGCAGGCATGGTGCCACAGATGAAAGTGTGGCCAAGAGCAGGAACCTTTGACCCTGAATTGATAAATATGGCTGATTTGTGTATTTTTCAAGGTTATGGGGATCCAGAGTGGGATTATGATTACATGCAACAAAGTCTGTGTGTGTGGAAGAAATATGCTTTAAGGTCTGACACACCTTATGAGGGACATGGTGACAGGAATACCGCTGTAATGCAGATGCTGCTGGTGTATAAGACACAGGGAGCACAGCCCGTCTATGTTCCATGGCAACACATGGATAAAGAAAATCTTAAAAAAGGCCTGCCTCCATTACATGAAGGAGCAGGGAAATGGATAAAAGCATTTGAAAATGCAACCGCTGGGATACCTTTAGCTCTTGGGGATGTAAACAGCCTTTGGAGCTCCATAGTAGGGGATGAGGTGGATAGTATATTGAGAAGTGCAGGGATACAAGGAGTAACTATTACTAAAGGAAAACATGATGGGTCTGCTTTTGGAGGAGTGCGCTCTAGAGTGTGGACTGAATTAAGGAATAGGTACCCAGACCAACCAGATATTGGGGCATTGATGACACAAACTATGTCTCCAGGACAGTCATGTGCAGACTACATAACAATGATGAAGAAAAAGTGGGAAGCAGATGTAGGACCTGTAGACATGGGAGGTAGTTGTAGATTATTCTACAGTGTTTTAAAACAGGGGCTACCAGGAGACATACAAGACCATTTAGATCAGGTTGGGGCTTTAGATGTAAACCCCTGGGCAGAAATACAAGCACATATTATACATTTTTGTAGAAAAAAGGAAGAAGAGGAGAAATAAAAACTAAAGTGACAGAGCCCAAGCTAAACTGGTGACACTTCATTTTCCAATCTTTATTTCGGCCATTTGGCCATAAGAGATACACAATACACATATACAATCACAGATAAGTCATTTCATAAAAAGATAAAACCATTGGAATGCATGTGCTAGAAATGCTATACAAACTATACAAAAAAAAAAAAAAATTGGTAAGAAATTTTGTTAATGCGAAGACAGTTGGACCAGAGACATCAGATTTTAAAATCTTGTACATTGGTGCATATTCCCTGCAGCCCATATTCCTTATCAGCGGGAGGAGCCAGTATTTTCTTGCTACCTTGTAGGCTGGGCAGAAGAAAGCCACATGCAAGTAAGTTTCCTCCGTAGCATCACAAACCGGACACTGCTTTGTGGTGGGAGCCAATGACCAGGTGCTTGTAAAAGACCGGAAGGGCAGTGTGCCGTATCTCCATTGGAGAGACAGCTTTCGGGCCAGTACAGGGGAAATAGGATCCAGTACCTTCTCAAACCTATAGAGATCCTTGCTTTGCAGAAACACGGAGGATAAGGACCCTTCTGCCTGGGTAGCTTGGGCCCTGGCTAATTTGTGTTCGTGGTATAAATTAGCCAGGGACTTTTTGGAGATGTTTAGTGCGGCATTCGCCGGCTCAGTCCATAAATCAGGGAGCCCTAATTCCATGCAAGTGGCTAGGATGTTTTTGACCCAAGGGATATTGAGCACTTTTGGGTGATTCAGAAGTTCGACCAGTTCCGCCCGATATTCTGCAAGATCATTGCTACTCCACAGCCTGCGCCAGAAGGCTATGGGTCTCAGGCTTATTTCATCAGCTAACGGTCGTAAACCCAAATCAAGCCTCAGGGGGAGGAGCGGGGTGCTGGGCGGGAGTGCGGCTATCTGTCTTATAAACTTGTTTTCCGTTAGTGACAGACTCCGGCAAGGTGTGTGACCCCATAGTTCCGCCCCATACATTATCGCTCCCCTAGCCTGGGCCTTATATATCTGGATTAGTGCCCCCAATGGACGGTATGATGAACCAGTCATCATCCGGGCGATGCCCCCAGTGGTTTGTATGAGTTTGAGGTTAGCCCTACTCTGATGAGATCCCCAAGTCATGGTTTCATTGAGAGTCACACCAAGGTATTCAAAGGTGGCTACTCTCTCGAGCCGTACAGCTCCCAATTGCGGATTTGGCCGCAATTTTTGGCTCGGATTCAAAACCATGAATTTGGTTTTTGCCGCATTAATTTCCAGCCCCCTATCAGTACAGAAGGCCACGAAGGAATCAAGAATCCTCTGTATACCCATAGGGGTTTTGGATAGCAGCAGGGTGTCGTCTGCAAACATAATTGCGGGCACCCTGCTGCCATTTAATTTGGGGGCGTCAGTATAGTCAGTGGCATTCAGATGGGCGATTACCCCGTTGACGAAGAGGCAAAACAGGGTTGGTGCCAACACACAACCCTGTCTTACCCCCCGGCCAACGGGGAATCTATCGGCCAGTTCCCCCGACGTCCCGCACCTCACTCGGGCGTAATTATTATGGTGCAGCCTCTGTAAGATCAATAGGATGTCCGGGGGAACGCCCATCTCTGCCAGGACGCTCCAAAGTTTCCCCCTGGGCACCAGGTCGAAGGCGGCCTGTAAGTCCACAAAAATTGTGTACAGACTACCGCCCTCGAATTTTGCTGTCCTCCAATAGATTAGGTTCAATCTGAAAACCTGGTCCACTGTGGATACCCCCTTCCTAAATCCCGCCTGGTAGGGACTAAGGGCGCCCACCTCCTCCATCCAGTCCTGGAGCCTATTCAGCAAAACCCTACCAAACAGTTTCTGTGCCACGTCTATTAAACTGATTGGTCTGTAGTTGGCTGGGAGGAGAGGCGAGCCCTTTTTAAAGATGGGGACCACCTCTGCCCCCAGCCAAGTACTAGGGATTTCCATGCCACCAAGAACTCCATTGAAAAGGGCGGCAAGGTAAGGGGCCCAAACAGTGGGCTCCTGTTTAAACATTTCCCCTGGTAATCCATCCAGTCCCGGCGCCTTTCCAGAAGCCAGTCCTGAGATGGCAGCGGTGACCTCGCCCAGCGTTATTGGCTCCCCTTCACAGTCCGGCCAGCCCACCTCAACAACAGCAGGAGATTCTCCCGGCTCAGAACTGTATAGGGTCTGGAAGTGAGCCTGCCACACCCCTGGGGCAATGTTAGGCTCTAGTGCCGATTGTAAATTCCCCGACCCCCCGTTCACTATCCTCCAAAACAGGCGTTGGTTTTGGGTCGCTAGGGCCTTGGTGAGTTCTTCCCACTGATTTTCCTCCCATTCTGCCTTAGCGTGGGCAATGAGTTTCTTGTAAGCTCGCCTGCTTTGTTTAAGGCTATCCCCCCCTAAACCCTCCTTGATTAGTCTGAGGAGTTCTGTTTTTGCCCTTCTGCATGCTAGGTTATACCATGATGTTTTGCCTTGCCGCCCCCCTTTTGGTTTTCGTGAACTACAGGTGAAATGAGGTGCCGCAGCTTTTATGAGGTCCTCATGAGCCTTGTACAATTTGCCCTGGGAGTCTTTGTTGTTTGCCTCGGTGTCCAAGCTCCCCACAGTTTCCAAGATGGGAGTTAACCCATCATAGAGCATGGGGAGTTTATTCTTGCTTGTAACCAAGTGCTCCCACCTGTTTCTTCTCCTGCTGTTGTCAAGGAGGAGCGCAGGGTTGTTCCCTTCCGCGTTAGTCACGAGAGCTTGGGGGCCAGGGTGGACAAGGTCAAGCTCAAGTGCATTGTGGTCACTATCGGTCCTTTCCGTCACCCTGAAATCCTGGATTGTCGGCCACTTCACTATTTGGGCCAAGACATAGTCCAGTCGGGACTCTCTTCCCGGTCTGTTGTAGGTGGTTTTACTGGGTATGTCGGATTTCATTCGCCCATTGCAAGCTCTGATTCCGAACTTTAGGGTGAGGGCTGTAATTTGTAGTGCTAGTGGGGTCCAAGCCTTCGGAGGTGGAGCTTCCACTAGAGGCACTGCCCATCTGGCCTCTTCTTCCGATGATAACCCGTCCAGAAGGCCAGGGAGTGGCTCAAAATGAGAATTAAAATCCCCTCCCACTACATAGAATGAATCACTCGGTAGGTCAGATATAAAGTTGGAGAGTTCATCTATGGTCGTTGATTCCTTTGCAATTCCCATTGGCCTAGAATAAATGTTAATAAGCACAAGTTTAGCTTGGTTGGGCCATGATAATGAAACCACAAGGATATCTTCAGAGTTAGCCGACAACCGCGTTGCCACACAGCCCAGATGAGATGCGACCCAGGTCGTAAGCCCTCCTGACGGACGACCTTTGCTTTCCCACCTCGCTGGAATGAAGAATGACATGTAGCCTTGGTGACCATAGTCCTCTCTGGCCCAGGTTTCCTGGAACATACATACGTCTCCAGTCTCGATATAATTTGCCCAGTCCGGATCACCCAGTTTATTAGCCAGTCCAGCAACATTCCAGCAAATTAGCCTCAAATGTTCAGGGGTGTTAGTTGCCGTGCCAGAGGGGTTAGAGGAGATGGTTCCAGACTCTACTGCAATCGGGAATTCTGAAGCATTACCAACAGTAGGGGCCGATGGTTCGGAAAGTCCACTGGAGCCGTTCTCCACAAGTGTTGGCTCATTCAATATTCCAGAGGCATTGTCAACATTGTGGGCAGATAGATCAGAAAGTCTGCTGGTGCCATCATCCAGGAACACTGGATCGTTCAGTGGACCAAGGGTTTTACCAACAATCGGGGTGGATGGCTTGGAAAGTCTGCAGGAGCCGCAATCTCGGGTCATTGGCGTGTGAGCGGAAAGTCAATCAACCCCATCCAAACCATTCAAACAATTGAAACGGTTGAAATGAAAATAGGGTGTGTCCGGCAATTGGAGATTTGGGCGTTGTACATAGTCCTTGTGTCTGCGTCTATGTTCCACCCTTATCCACTCATCATGCGGTGGAGCATGGTGCATGCGGATAGGGGGGAAAAAGAAGGATACTGGAAGGGTCTGAATAGTGGAATCCAGTGATCTATTTATTCCTTCACAGATATGCAGAACAGTGCCCGGATCTTTAAAAGTTACCAAGATGCAATCCCCTATTATTGTTTTTCTGGTCTTCCCTAACCAAGGGACCCTTCTAACCATAATAATCTCATTATTAAAATGAGATGGTAGTGGTCGGTTCCAATTTAGCCATTTAATGACCTTTTTCTTTAGGGATTGGTAGTCTTCATTTTCCCCTGATCTTAGATGGGGGGCACCTGCTAGGACCACCGTTAGACTATTAGCTTCTGGCGGCAGATCTGGTCTCCGTGGTCTTGGGGCTTGCCGGCCCGGGGAGAGTAGAGGGGCGCTGCCGGCTTCTTGGTGGCCGCCATTAATCCCTGTCTGGGAACTTTGAGGGGCAGAGTCTATTGGTTGTGAAGGCCTATTGGTTGAGTTACTGCGCGGTGCCTGGACTGAAATAGCCATTAATGGCTGCAGGGGGGGGGGCAGTAGGCACGCTCTGAGGGGGACTTTGTTGGCACCCTGTGGGGCTCCTATTTTAGGAGGGTTTCCTGCGGGGAGATGAGGTCCCATATTTTTGGATTGCTTACTAACTAAGGTGTTCAAGGTAGTAAGAGATGTCTCTAGTAGAGTGAGCCTAATCTCCACTTTTTTCAGGCTATCGCTAATGGGCTGCAGGAGGGAACGAAGTAGGAATTCTATACTCCCTATAGATGTGAGAGGGGGATTTATATTAGATGTATTGGCCACTGGGTCGTTATTAGTAACAGCTATATTGGAGCTGGGGGCCTTGGAGGGAAGAGCAATAGGCACAGTCTCATTGTCCTTCCCAGATTGTAGTGCGTTTATATGATTTTTGCCAAAATCTAGATGGGATAGTTTGGCTTTCCCCCTCCCCCCCATTGACTTCCTACTACGTTTGCTTGGTGGAGGCCTATGCAGCTCCACCACAACACTTTGATTTGGCTTACTTTTCTTAGTTGCATGCAAAGGGGGAGTTTGGGTAACCAAATTAACGGGGGTAACACATGTCGTGGGAGGAGTTGTGTCTATGGACTTTCCAGGGACCAACCCAGGGGAACTAGGAATTTCCCGAAGTAAGAGGGGGAAGTCCTCAAGAGTCGGAGGATTTAAGCTATTGGGGGGCGTACCTTCCTCTTGGGAAATAGGATACGGGATGATCTCTGTCAAGGGTCTGCTCTTCATGGATTCAATGGAGCGCCGCCGCTCCGCCCTGCGTCTCTCCAGAGAATTTTCTTTGCCTGCGTCTCCCTTGGCAGATTTGAAGTAGTTGTCCAGTGTCCCTGTGTTGCTGCCCCCCTCCCTTAATGGAGTTTCACGTGGTCCTGGCGAGGGCATCACCTTAATCAGATTTGGAAGTAAAAGGTAAGGGATATGGCCCAGCCCGGCCTCCTTTGGCCCCTGACGGCCACAGACGGTCCCGCCCTTGTCCCGGGCTTCTCCCGGCGCCCTCCCGCGGACTCCCGCGCAGCTGTGCACTCAAGCCGGAAATATGCTGGCAGGGGAGGAAGAGGCGGGGCGGTCAGGGAGAGCGGGCCAGCTGGGACGGCCTGAGCAACCCGGGACTCCTGGGAGACTGAGTCCGGGTTGCAGCTCGCAGCCCTGTCGCACACTCACCGCCCAGCAGGAAGCAGCCTGGATTGTCCTCCTCCTGCGACGCGGGACCCGCGGAGCGGGTACCGCTAGCTGTTAGCAGAGGTCTGTAGGGAAGCAGAGAAACTGGCGTCCTTCAGGGTCCCAGAGCCAGCGAGAATCACCAGAGTTTTTAAGGCGGGTTGGGCTGGGCGGGGCGGTCAGGGAGAGCGGGCCAGCTGGGACGGCCTGAGCAACCCGGGACTCCTTGGAGACTGAGTCCGGGTTGCAGCTCGCAGCCCTGTCGCACACTCACCGCCCAGCAGGAAGCAGCCTGGATTGTCCTCCTCCTGCGACGCGGGACCCGCGGAGCGGGTACCGCTAGCTGTTAGCAGAGGTCCGTAGGGAAGCAGAGAAACTGGCGTCCTTTTGTGGTGACACAAAAGATACAGAAAAATGAGAAGGAAAAGACAGGAGAAGAAATGACTGTGCAGGTTCCTGTTGCAAACAGGGAGCAAGGAAGAGGTCAAAGAGAGGGGAGACAGATTCAAGGAAGAAGAAATTTTAAATGCCATTACTGCGGTAATATTGGACATTTTATTGCTGAATGCCGCTTTAAGAAGAGTGATGAAGCGCAGGGAGTGATAGGAATAGGGAGAGGAAGGGGAAGACAACATGTGAATACGTCGGGACCAGCACCTCAATATGGTCCTTATCAGTATTCCCCCTATCCTCAACAACAAATAACTCCACTACCACAGGTTTACATGCCACAACAGCAATTTGCTAACATACCTATTCAAGGGGCACCAGCACCTGTTGTGCAGGCAGGAGGCCAGCATCAGGTGCAGACTACTGCACTGGTGAGCACAGGGAGTCAAGGACAAGGGGGAGTGATTGTTCAAGGTGGAAACCCCTTTTATCATACAGCCTGATGGGACGCACCAGGAAATCCCAATAGTACTGTGGTAGCTAGGACTATAGACCCAGAGGAAGAACCAATGGTAGAAATGATTATAATGGGAAGGAGGTATGCTTTTTTGGATGATACAGGGGCAACAAAATCTTGCCTCACAGAAGGAAATGTTCCATTGTCCTCTGCCACCATGGATACGCAGGGCTTCTTTGGCGAAGTCAGCGCATTCCATACACAACACATGTGCCCATAGAGGTGGCAGGAGTGCGAACGCAGGAGCGTCTCCTTTATTCTCCAAATTCACCAGCAAATTTATTAGGAAGGGATATCATGTCCAAATTAAACATGACAATAAGGTTTTCCTCTGATGGGTCCATGACATGTGAAATACCAGGGCAAGCGAAATGTGGGATACATTTACTAAGAATACCAGAGGAAAATGTGGTTGGAAGGGCAGAGCCAGTGCGTTATAAATTGCTAGCAGATGCAGTACTTACGGTTCTGAAGACAGAGGAAATACTTTTAGGGAGATGGATGAATTACCACCAAGACTAATTTTCAGGAGACAAGCTGGTGGTGATGAACTAGGACAGGTGAATACCCTTTATCTTGAGTGCATGGAAATATCCAGAAGGTGGGGCGATCTGGTGGCATCAGATAATGGAGGAATGCCTGGTCTGAGACCGCGGGACATTTCTGATTCAGAACTCTTTTCAGACAATCCCACCAGGACTGACATAGTTTATACACACACTGCACCCTTGTTAGTACGTGTTTCCCGTGCACAGACCACGTTACCAGTTGTGCCATCCCCCTCCAATGATATTGAAGCACTTGCAGCTGTCCCGCCTTGTCTCTGGACATCAGCTCCAGATGAGGTAGGACTGATACTATCTGCAGAACCATTTAAGATAAAGTTGAAGCCAGGTGCACAATTGCCACATGTAAAACAGTATCCACTGTCTAAAGAAGCAAAAGAAGGTATTAGAGGGACAATACAAAGACTGAAGGATCAGGGAGTCCTGTATTCCTGTCCATCACCTTGTAACATAGCAATTTATCCTGTAAAAAAATCTACAGGTAATACTGGAGGATGGTTCAGGATTTTCGCCCCCTTAATGCCATAGTATTAGCAGAGTACCCCATAGTGCCAGACCCATCTGTGATATTAACTAATATACCAAGTGACAGCAAATGGTTTTCTGTGGTGGATTTAAAGAATGCTTTTTTTTAGCATACCTTTACATCCTGACAGTCATTATTTGACAGCCTTCAGTTTTGATGGTGAACAAATCCAATACTCTAGACTCCCACAAGGCTATTGTGAGTCTCCATCTGTGTTTAATAGAGTATTGAGAGATGATTTGTTAAATTTCCAGTCAGACAGTACAGTTTTGCAATATGTATATGATTTATTAACATACAGTAAAACAGAATCTGAATGTGTTTTGGACACTGTCAATCTCCTAACGCTACTTGCTACTAAGGGATACAAAGTGGACAGGAACAAATTACAGTTTGTGCAAAAAGAAGTGCTGTATTTGGGCCAAGTGTTGTCTGCAGAAGGCAAAAAGATCGCAGGTTCTAGAATACAAACTATACGTGATCAGCCTCAGCCCAAGACAGTAAAAGACATGCAGAAATGCCTAGGCCTTTGTAATTTTGTATGTCAGTGGGTATTGATTATGCTACCATCATACAACCACTATTATATGCAACGAAGCAAACTAAAACTGACAACACAGGCATACATGGAGTGATGACAGTACAAGTGCATTTCAGACATTGAAGGAAGCAATTGCTTCAGCCCCAGTGCTAGCAAATCCAGACTATACAAAGAGATCTTTTCTGTTTTCTGCTGCCACAGAGGATTCCATGATATCAGTCCATACTCAAAAATACCCAATGGGTCACAAACCCGTCGCCTATTTTGGTGGACTATTAGATCCAGTAATGAAAGGTCACTTTCCTTGTGAGCGAGCGCTTGCAGCAGCAGCTTTTGCAGTAGAAAAGAGTAGTACTATTACAGCAGGATGCGCTGTAACATTGTATGTTGAGCACTCTCCATTCGCTGTGCTGCAGACAAGTAAAAGTACACTGACCACTCGAAGAGCAGCAGGTTATGAAGTAATACTGTCAAACCCTTCTATCTGCATTGAGCGAGTACACTCAGTCCATCCTGCAACTTGTTTAGTGCACCCACTAGAGCCCACTGATCATGACTGTAGTGCAACATTGGAGGAGGACGATCACCTGGCACATGAGGACCCCTTGTCTGATGGCCGGCAATTGTTTATTGATGGTTCCTCATGGATAGGCCAGGAGACAGGTACAAGACATACAGGTGCAGCTGTTGTTGAGACTATTGGTACACCTACTGATTATACCTTCCACACATTGCACCGCTTACCCTTGCCATCCCAGGACTCAGCCCAAGTGGCTGAATTAAAAGCATTGATAACGGCCCTACAGGCTTGTCAGGGTCAGCCAGTAACAATATACACTGATTCAGCATATGTAGCTTCCACAGTTCACTCAGGGCTGAAGAGATGGGAAAGGCGAGGATTTCTTAAATCTGATGGGACACCAGTAGCGCACCCACATCTTTTATCTGACCTTATTGCTGCATTACAAATACCATGTCAAGTAGCGGAGGTTGAGTGCCAGGCACACACAAAAGGAATAGATTTGGTGTCTAAGGGAAATGAAGCTGATGATACAGCAGCAAAGGAAGCTCGTTTATATGCAATGAAAACATGCAGTATGCACACTTCAGATGAAGATGATGAGGTTGAGATACAACACTATGAGAATATTTCTACAGAGGCATTATTAGACATTCAAAATGCAGCACCACAACATGAGAAAGATCTCTGGAAATCAAGGGGGGGGGGGAGTGACTGGATTTACAGATCTTCTTTATTCTAAAAGAGTAATGATGAATGAATTAAATAAAAGCTGGTTTATCCCTAATCTAGGACCATGAGTTGATGTATTGCTAGCTTCATGTCATGTGTGTTATCAGTACTCTAATAAGAGGTCACCAAAAATGCCTTCATCCTCCATTCCAAGACCAATAGGCCCTTTCATAGAGTTACACATAGATTTTATAGATATGATACAAAAATGTAATGGATATAGGTATTTGTTAGTAGTGGTGTGTCCATTTTCGCGATGGATTGAAGCAGGACCCTGCTCCAGGTGTGATGCTGACCAGGCAGCCTGGTGAGAGAGGTCATACCTAGGTAGGGGTTTCCGGCGGCGATACGCAGAGATAATGGAAAACGCTTTGCTAACACAGTATTTCAGCAAATTACTACACTATTAGGAGTGGAACACCAGTTTACCTCAATTTACCACCCAGAGAGTAATGGAATTGTTGAGAGGATGAATGGCTTATTGAAAAGCAAAGTGTCAAAAATTTGTGAGACACTGAAAAAGAATTGGCTTTACTGCCTTCCCCTTGCTCTGTATGCATTGAGAAATGCCCCTTCAAAAGATCATCATTTGACCCCTCACCAAGTCGTAACAGGTAGGCATTCTAATTTTTCTTTTAAACAAAATCAAATGATTCGTTCTGATACCAAGTCTGCATCAGAAAGTGTTTGGCAAGAAATGAATACATACATGTCTGCCTAGCTGTACAGGTTTATTCTAAACAGGTTCAGCTGCAACAGGCCAACAGTACTGCACCACCCCTGCCCTTGTCTACAGCCATCAGCATCGGTTCCTGGGTCTTCGCGCACAACTTTGTGAGAACATGGAAGGATCCCAAGTTTCTAGGCCCCTACCAAGCAACACAGAGCACGCCAACAGCAGTAAAAGTGGAGGGGATGCGGAACTGGGTGCACGTAACGGACTTTATTAAATTTTTGGCCTCACTCCCACGAGGAGTGGAGGAGGCAATGGTCCAAGAACAAATTATACAATGAAGAGACAGCTAAATTATATTTTTCATAGTATAATAATGAGTTCAGGGGTTATGATTATTACTCTGATAATTTGCTATTGTTTAATGCGTTATGTAAATGCAAAAGATCCCACCCATAGGGAAGAAGTATTACGCTTTCGTAGAGCTGTTTTCAATTAAACAGATATACATCCTCTGCATGATTCTCTACTTGATAGATACAAAGCATGCATGATATAGGTACCAATACACAAAATGATAGTTGTAATGTATGTTCTCTTATTCCCCATGCCATAGTAACACCACCTTTAGTGTATCCTAAAGAAGTGCCTGTTAATATGACAAAGTGTTAATTGCATCTTTTCTTGTGTAGGATAAAAGCACAGTTACAGCCAACGCATGTTAGTCCTATGACAGCCAGAGTTAATACAACCAGATTTGATACAACCCCTGAAATTTTGCAAATTTTGACAGATAAAACAGAGATAATGAGAGAGATATCCGGAATGAAAGGAGCACGGCAGAAATCTAGTTATGCAAATTGGGAGGAAGCCGCATTGGAACGAGGTATTCTAGGGAGATCTAATCCACCATCCACCTGTAATAATTATTCTGCCAAACCACTGCCCCCAGATTGCGCAGCCAGGCCAGTATTAAGTATTGAAGCATCAGTATTTGCCAATAATAAATGGTTCGCTGGAGCTAGGTTTTCATGTAGGGCCATATCTTTATGGAATGGCACAGAAACAAACAAATCATTTGAGATTTGATGATATAAAAGCATCAAGTCAGCAAGTATGGGATGAAAACATACAGAGATATACATGGACTGGAACTAAACGTCATCCTAAGCTGGCTGTGAAACTAATGAGATTTCCTCTTTGCTTTCAGGATAATGGGATTGTTAAAGTGGGACGGAATCTCAATTGCAGTTCAACTATTTACAATCCCGATATGCAGGGCGGCACCTCCAGCCTTATGGATTTTTACTGGCATTGTGGAGCTCGAATATACACTCAATTACCCCCCGACTGGAGCGGAATCTGCTCTCTGGTGACTTTGCATACTCCATCTATGGTAATACCAGCAAAAGAAATAAAAGATTTGCATTTGCATTCCATGAGTAAAGCACCAACTCTGCTGCATCATTACAGAAGAAAAAGGATGGCTGAGTACTTTGGAACGTCAGTGTGGCAGGATGTGCCCAAAGAGTATAGGTTGTTCAGTGACACCCAAACATTTTTTGGAAGTCTGATACCTTTGTTTCAAGCAAAAGCAACTGCCCGCTGGGTTCAGATCACCCGGTGGGAGCTGATGAAAGCCATAAATGCTTCGTTCAATCAGACTTATGGTGATGGAAAACAGATATGTTTTGGCCTTAATGACAGCAATCGAAGGAGGAGTATGTGAAAACTTAATTCAGTATGCTGCACTTTCATACCGGCGAATGATGAAGATGAAGGAAATCTAACTCAGGCCATATTGACTTTGCATAATTTGCATGCACAGATGAAGAAAGAGGGGGGTGCTCCAGATGAGTGGCTCACTGGCTGGTTTGATTGGGTGCCATCCTGGATGTCGGGGTTGTCTAAGGCCTTGTTGCCTATAATAGTTCTGTTGCTATTGATGTGCCTAGTATTTCAGGTTATCTTAGCAGGTTGCAAGAGGGTTACAGCCAAAGTGGGAGGTATGTTTTCTATAAGGAGAAATAAAGAGATGCAAAACATAGAATTGGAAGAAATGCACAGGGGTAGTGAAGAAGTAGTCGAAGAATCGACTAGAGAGGGGAATGAAAGGATTTAAAACCCAAATTTAGATTTAGGACCTAATTATTCAGTTTTAACTGTCACGTGCCCACACACTGTGAAATATTATATAAAGACAGAAAAACAGTATAATGCTGTTTAAACGTGCATGTTAAAGTTGCACAATTGTATCTGGAAATAACCTACAGCCTGCTTTCAAAAAAAGGTCTCAATGCAGTTTGGTTTAAGTGTTTTTTCCTCTTCATTGTATTTGAGCTGAGAACGTCCTGCCTAGGATATGTAACAGGAAATTCAGAGCAGCAAGAATGTTTTCCATTGTAGTCTGTTATCTTGGCATGAGAAGTCACAAACAACAGGAAAGAGCTGTTCTTGAAATAAATGTATGTAATCTGGGTGGGACAGAACGGAAAAGCAGGAAGCTTTTCCTATTGCGAACATTGTATTAAATATGGATCTAGGCTAAAATTAGTATTATAAATAGTAGACTTGAAGTGTATGTAAGTGGAGACTGACTTGTGCTTCGCTCATAGCACATCACTCTCCCAGCTGAATTAGCCTGGCATGTACAATAAACCTTTTTGTACTCCCTTTTGTTGCAGATGTGGTGATCAAATGATTTGCACTGCTTAAAGGATTTTTTCCAGACAATGCCATGGAGCCACACATCATGCGGCCCGGACACCCAAGAGGGCCACAACAGCCACCGACACCACCCCCCGGACCACCCCTCCCTGGCACCCCCCCGACCAAAGACATGCCACTTCAGCTACACCCAAACATGTACAAAATAATCAGCCTGCCGTCGCACAATCACAAATGGTGACATGCATGTGTCGAAACAGAAATGAGCAGCACACATTCACTTCCGAAGCAACCAATTTTACTTTATTAAAAATAACACAGAAATGAAATGATGACAAATGGCCGCTCCCCTCTGGACAATCCGCAGGTCCCAGCCTGCAAGACAAAAAACATGATGAGAAGGTGTGTCCTGCGCACATCAAAGGACAGACAGAGCGAAGGAGAGAGAGAAGAAGAGAGGGAGAGAGAGAAGAAGAGAGAGAGAGAGAAGAGAGGGTGAGGGAGAGGGAAGGAGAGAGAGAGATGAAGAGAGTGTGAGGGAGAGGGAGAGCTGCCCCTGCGCACCCAGGGCACACTGCTCACCTGCTGCCACCGGTGTGTCTCCAACCACTTGCTGGCATGCATAGCAGTAACCCAGGTCACACATCTGAGACAGAGCCGTCATCTGAAACCGAGTCCAGATACACGATTGGCACAGTACACACAATTGCACAAGAAAACATTGCCTGCCCGCCCATGCACACCCAAGCAGAGACACACCAGCCCCTCCCGCCGCCCATGCACACCCAGGCCTCAATGCTCACCTTCCACCACCGGCACGTAGACGGGAGGTCCCACCCCGTGCCGCTGCAAGCCACAAGCCCCTCCACACCATGCAGCCATGCTCCGCAGGCCACCAGGTCTCAAAAGTGATGATGGGTCCTGATTACTCCATGGCATGTGACATACCAGTGCACCCCGCACCATCACAGGCTGCACACCCTCTCAGCCCTATGGGTGCCACTAACTCTATGATTCAGGAGGCGACGCCACGTGGCAGTAGGCCCTCGCCAGCCGCTGGCTCTGGCCCACACTGCGGTCCAGCAGGGCACACATTACCTGAGCTGGCCGGACCGCCGGGACGGGGCATCATCGTAGGCTGCACACCCGCTCAGCAGCTTAAGGTGCCACTGACTCATTGCACCCAAAGTCACCATCCCTTGGCGGGGTGCCTGTGCCATCCGCAGGGCCTCCAATGCCACTAACCCTGAGCAACCCCAGTCAGCGCCACGTGGTGGCAGGCCCATTACGGCTGCAAGGCCTCAGGGTCCCACTAACCCTGTGCAAGCCCAGTCAGCACCACGTGGCGTTAGGCTCGTGCCGTCTGCCAGGCCCCAGATGCCACCAACCCTGTGCGCAACAACTAATGTGCCCATCATGGATGAGAAGCGTGAAGCGTCCATCATCCAGTCAGCACCGGAAGAGGGGGATGTGACGCTGTCGGCCCCTTATGTTGGCGCAGTCACATGGCCAGTGACGCCTGTGCCGGATGGGTGTGGTGTGTGTGAAAACCTGCCCTCAGGGAGTGGCTGTGACATGCTGACGACTAGACCAGTGACTTGAACACCACCAGCGAGTACACCTGCGAGGGGTAGCAATGTGGCCCCCCTCTCGGAGTGTAAGCGGAGTGGTCTGGCCTGCCGTACGCCGGTCCAGCACAGGGCTTGCAACAACGACTCGTGGGCTCTGGGCATGGTTCAGTTCATGTCCGGACAAGGAAGTGACTGATGCGTGTGTCTCTGTTGTAGTATCCACGGGACCATGTATACAAAACACAATGTCACACACTCTGACTCGCATTGCACAGGTTGAACATCAGTGACGCAAGGGAAGGCACTGTCCACACATCCATCCACACATCCATACCTGAATGATGTAAGACATGACAAAGCAGTGCGTCACTAGATGTTTATTGGCACATCCAGTGCAGTTATGCAGCTGGAGCGGTACAGGGCAATTCAGAGCACACCACACAATATGGGCCCGTGGAGGGTCAGCCAGAGTCCATCCGGGGATGACATGTACTGCAGTAGAGGAAGGGTACAGTCCGCAGTCTGTTCGCCATGTCATTGTTCGTCGGACAGGATGTGTCAGTCCATGTCGCTGTCCAAGGTGAGTGCATCAGAGTGTATCGGGGGACAGTGGAAGGTCATGAGGCGATGTTCGGGACCAAGCAGCAACAGGCCCGTTGGCGGAAATGAATGCTATTGCCTCCTTCTGATCACAAACCCATCCACGTCCTCGTCCCCAGATGTGTTGCCTGCCCCACCTGTGGGTGTTGCTGTTCCAGCTGCGGCACTGTGTGCCACTGACACATCAGGTGCCTGGGTGGATAGGCCTGCCGCACTGGGAGGCACTGATACACCAGGGGGCTGAGATGTGGATGGTGTGGGGGCAGCAGCATTCATCAGCGCCACGCCTTGTGGCCGCGATGCCATGATGTAGACCTGCAGGGCATGATAGATCCCAGCTACATTTTGTAGATGTGTAGCAGTGGCTGCCATCCTTTCCGCCTCCATCCGCACCATGTCCTCCATGATCCTCCATATGTGTGCCAGCTCACGGCTGGCATCGCTGGAGCCACTCCGAGCGGACAGGTGTTCTTCCCTCCATGTCATGACTCCAGCGATGTCAG
The DNA here is from genome assembly GCF_964204655.1 of Triturus cristatus. Classification (NCBI taxonomy): domain Eukaryota; kingdom Metazoa; phylum Chordata; class Amphibia; order Caudata; family Salamandridae; genus Triturus; species Triturus cristatus. Next base: position 2,564,056 of record NC_140579.1, read on the forward strand.
TCAGGGCTCGTTGGAGACCATGGGTCAGGCCTAGACACCCAAGGATGGCGTCCAGTTTGGTAGCCATGAGGTTGAAGCCCACCCGCACCTGCTCAGCCGTCTCCCTCTGGCCCTCCAGCACGCGGCGTTGGAAGGCCATGTGTTGTTCCTGGGGGTCTTGGGAGAGTGCCGGGGCTGTGGGTGCCTCTTGCTGGGGGGTTGGGGTGGTGGGTGGGGTCTCATCGATGTAGCTGGGATACCCTGATCCTGGTGGTGATTGGCGGATGAGGCCAATGATGTCTTGGATGGTTTGGGTGTCGATGCTGGTGTTGTCCTCCTCGTCATCAGTGAAGAGTGGCTGGGACTGCTCTGCAGGGGGTGTTGATGGTGGCCCTGCGGTGTGAAGGGGAGATGGTGTATTACAATGTGCCCACATGTATGTTGCCGCATGGTACATGTTGACATTCAGACAGCATGGCATTGTACATTGTGACAGTCTGTAGGTCTGGGTGGGGATCCAGGGTCATTGTGGGTGTGCACTGTGACCTGCATAATTGTGCATGTGTGCCATTGTGGCCATCTCCACCCGTCCCCCCAGTACCTGGTGGTAACTCACCCTGTTGCGGTTGTGTTTTGTCATGTCGAGCAGTGTCTGGCCCCCCGACTCTGGCCACAGTCTCCACACTGATGTCCGTGGACACCAGCTACTCCATGTCATCCAGCTCCAGCTGTGGCGCTGGGCCCCCACCTCTAGTCAGCGTTGCTGCCTTCTGGTTGGCGGAGAGTTTCTCCTTGGTCTTCCGCTTGATGTCATTCCATCGCCTCTTGACCTCGTCCATTGTCCTCTTGTGCTCTCCGACGGCATTCACCTTGTCGACGATGTCCCGTCATATTGCAGTTCTGGTGCCCAATGACACGTTGGAGGTGACCAAGAGTTGTTGATGGTGTTCCATCACCTCCGTGACTATGATCCTGTTCGCCTGCGGACTGAATTTCGTCTTGCTCGTCTTCTTGTCCTTGCCCTTCCCTGTCGCCGAGGTCCCGGGCTTGTCGTCCGGGGTGCTTATGGGGTTGCACTCGTTCTCTGCGCCTGCTCCGGCTGTCTCCATGGCGCTTGGGTGTTGGTCAGTTTGTGTTTGTTTTTTCTGCTTTTATGGTGGTTTTTGCAGCCTGCCAGGTGAGTGTTTAGCGGGTGGAATGGTTAGAAAGGGAGAGGTCCCCCCTTAACTATTCTAGTATCCAACGTCTCACCTTTAGTTGCAGGTCTTTGTTCTTCCCCGCTCCTGTGACGGAGCCCCGGTGACGCAGGCCCGTCACAGGATGATTTTAAGTGCTGGGAGCAGGCATGGAAGAGAGACTGCTCGTCGGGTATTCTATGTGCATTAGGGACAAATAATGTGATAAAATATTAAATACACCAGACTTTTAAATAACAAAAGGGACATATTTAGCAACATACCTTAAAAATAAAACACATACCTAAAATTAAATAAACACTGTTATGGCAGTCAGCTGATTGTGTTGTTGACTGAAGTAAATCATCAGAATGGTAGAGAAACTTCCTTCTCGATATCTTTCTCCGTGTGTGGAATATACGGAAGAGGGATTTAGTGTATTATATTGATAGTATGTCAACAATACATTTTATAAATACATTCATGCATAATTCCTGTACAAAGACGTGATCTGGATGATTGTGGAAAAATATAAACAAGTGTTTCTGTAGGTATTTCGAGTTGGTGTGTAAAGGGTAGTCCAGCTAAATCAGATGACTACTAGGTATAAAATGACGGTATGAGACTTTATCTGGTCGCACTTGGCCTTGGGCACTGACAGTAATCCTGGTTCTAGTTTTATATGGTGTATCTAGTGATAACCGTTGAAAGATGTAGAATCTCACTATGCGAATGAGTGCCAGGGCATCTCATGATTAAGACCTGTAAGGTGTGTCTTTAGGCGGTGAACCCAGCGCTGTTCTTTAAGACTCACCATATATCGCATTGTAGAACTGAACATTTTGTCTTTTTTCTGTCAGTGTTAACGTATCTTCTGCTTCTTTTGCTATATCACCCTCGTGTGACTCTGCCAAAGACCGCTTCTTTGGCTTCTTCCACCTGGCTCAACTTTACTGACAACGTATTGCTTTGATGCACAAGACACCTGAAATTCTGTGTTGTGTTTACTTTTGTCAGTTACAGGTACCATTGACCTGTGACCAAGAAGGATGGTGAGTCAATAAACCACCTTCAATGGATACTTATAGTATTTGTGACCCAATATTTTCCCATAGGTCCTGAAGAAAGCCCTCAGACCCCTTCTGGGCATAAACACAGGGCTGAAACATGTCGACCTTTGACCTTCCCTAGAACAGCACAGTGCTATAGATTACTAACTTTTCTATAGTAGCACCACCTTGTTTTTTAACCTTGCCACCACTCCTCCCGAATAAAGTTTGTTTAGGAAGAAGAGCGAAGCAATTTTAACTCACGTTTCCCTTCTCTCACCTCACTTCTTCAACCCTATTTCTGTTCACTACTGCTAAAACCAGTGGTCTTACCTCCAGGTGGAGGAAAAGCATTTCATAATAAAACCCAATGAAGATGCTTTCATCACTCCTGTATGTGACTGAGGGTTTTAATATCGGTTACCAGAATTGACGGTGGGTTTCACAGGTACAAGTGATACATTTTCTCTTTGATTACAAAAATCAAAATTATACAACATGGTGTAATAGAGTAGCCTTGGGAATTTCATATAATGAGCATAATGCAAAGTGCAGGACATTATGTGAGATTGTACCATCATAATCAAGAGTTCACCTGGGCTACCTTTTATTCATCCCACATAGGGTAAATAAACACCACTGAGGCTATTGACGTCAGCATCAAGAGACCGCTATGAGAGTGACTGCGCAGTAGATAGACACCACTGAGGCCATTGCCGTCAGCCTCAAGAGACCGCTATGAGAGTGACTGCGCAGTAGATAGACACCACTGAGGCTATTGCCGTCAGCATCAAGAGACCGCTATGAGAGTGACTGCGCAGTAGATAGACACCACTGAGGCCATTGCCGTCAGCATCAAGAGACCTATGAGAGTGACTGCGCAGTAGATAGACACCACTGAGGCTATTGCCGTCAGCATCAAGAGACCGCTATGAGAGTGACTGCGCAGTAGATAGACACCACTGAGGCTATTGCCATCAGCATCAAGAGACCGCTATGAGAGTGACTGCGCAGTAGAGAGACACCACTGAGGCTATTGCCGTCAGCATCAAGAGACCGTAGTAGAAATCGCTAGTGCATACAGCAGAGCCCAAGAGATTCAAAAGGGTCGAGAGGAACCAACGGGGAAAACAGGAGGCCCAGGAACACATCGTACTCCCGTCCAACGCAAGCGAAGAAGCCCGAATCCGTAACCATTATACCCGGAGCCCCAATCATCCGACCCCTTTCTATGGGTCCTCAATGTTTCCAGTGTGGAGGGATGGGGCATATCGCCCGGTTTTGTCCCCAAAAAGAAGAGCCCGCAACTACTATTGCTCCCCTTTAGAGAAAAAAACGCCTCCTTATTGTTGTACAGTATCAGTGAATGGACACCCAGTGACTGCTTTGGCTGATACGGGATGCCTACACAGTGTGGTTCGACCTCAAGACCTGGGATCCCGCATTGGCCCAATTGATGGAACTGTAGCTATACGCTGTGTTCATGGTGATACAAAACCGCACCCCACAGCACAAGTACGGATACAACACCCACATGACCCGGGAACCACTCTAACGGTTGGACTTATACCCAGTTTACCTGAACAAGCTATACTCGGAAATGATTACCCAAAGTTATCACAGTTGCTGCATGATACCAACCCCGAGGATGAAGAATGGTAATGCACGGCACCTTTTTCACAAGAAGTAGACAAGGAGTGGCCACAGTCGAAATCTAGAAAGAGCAGAAAACGAAGGAGGGCTGAGAAAGGGAGGAACCCAATGGTTTTACCCGTTCTACAAGACGAGAATCCCTGGGAAACCGACAGAAGTTTCCATGCTGCGCAAAGAGAAGACCCGGTGTTACAAGAAGCTTGGAACAGGGCCCTAGAGGACGAAGACCCACACCACATAGGTCCCTACTTCTTTAAGAGAAATGGGTTGTTATATAGGAAAGGGAGTCCCACTCAAAAACCCCAACTATTGATTCTCAGTCCATCGAAGGAAAAAGTGTTGTATCTAGCCCACAGCCACTTATTGGGGGGACATTTTGGTACAGACAAAACAGAAAAACGTATCACATAACGGTTTTATTGGCCCGGCATATACCAACACGTAAAAAAATACTGTAGAGAATGCCCGGTTTGCCAAAGAAACAACAGATACCATCCTCCCAGAGCACCCCTTCAGCCGCTTCCCATCATAGGTGAGCCCTTCAGTAGAGTAGTTATGGATATAATAGGTCCTTTGTTGCCTTCCCGTAGTGGATGTCGTTATGTTCTTGTTATGGTAGACTACGCCAGTCGTTTCCGGAAGCCATACCCTTACGCCGACCGGATGCCTCTAATATAGCCAAGGCCATGATAACGGTTTTTTCACGGGTGGGATTCCCGAAGGAGATCTTGACGGATCAAGGAACTCCATTTGTGTCCCGATTGATGAAGCAAGTCTGTGTGCAGTTAGGAGTCAGTACAGCTGCCTATCATCCCCAGACAGACGGGTTAGTTGAAAGGTACAATGCCACCATTAAAACCACTCTCAAGAAGCTCCTAGCATTAGAATCTAGGAAATGGGAAGACATGCTGCCCCTGGCATTATTTGCCATCAGGTGTAAAGAAAAAAAAAGCAAAGGGTACTCTCCCTTCGAGTTGTTATATGGTCATAAACCACGTACCTTTCTGGAGATGGCCCAAGAGAGATGGGAAACAGAACCAAATGATTCCAAGCCGCTGACTGAATATGTATCTAATCTACGTACCCACCTGGGACAGATCAGGGCTATCGTTAAGAATGACTTGGAGGAAGCCCAGATAGCACAGAAGGGGCAATACGATAAGAGGATCAAAGTACGGTCTTTCGAAGTTGGTGACTAATGATGGCTTCATCGGATCATAAGTTATTGGGGCAGTGGCAGGGTCCCTAAACAATCGTTGAGCGGGTAACTCCTGTGACCTACCACATCGAAACGGATTCCGCGAGGCATACCTCCCAAATCCATCACGTTAATTTTCTGAAGAAATGGGAGGGACCCTTGCCAGCGCCCGTGAGTATGGGGGGAGTACAGACTCCCTTATTCAACCAGTGTATAGACCCCTGTCTTTCTCCTGCGTTACGATGTAGTCTATCAAAAGTGCTACACCCCCTTCAGGATGCCTTCCCTACCTCTCCTGGTAGGACCATACTCATTGAGCATGCTATAAAAACTTCACCTGGGAAACGGGTACGCCTTAGACCCTACCGTATCCCTGAGGCTCGTCACCAGACCATTAGAGACGAAATCCAAAAGATGTTACAGATGGACATAATTGAACCCTCTGTGAGTGAATGGAACTCACCTATTGTCCTTGTACCGAAGCCAGATGGTGAGAAGTTGGCCTGATATATGATGTCACTAGTTCTAGTGTACACCTTGTATCAGTCCAAACAACCCTTATGGTGATTGGTTGTAAAGTCAACCTTATAGACCAGCTATCCTAGTGGTAGCATGGACAAGAGCAGTCTTAGGCTAAACTCTGTATGGCATGTGAAGCCAGCTGTTATACCATTTGTAATCCCTTGAATACCAATGAAAGGACACCACAACAGATATATATAAAAATAGAATGTATTTATTCCAGTCAAACCCTCAGCACTCTTAATGAGATTCGAGGTAGGTACAACACAGTCTTATTTAAGCATACAATAAGTCACACAGGTAAGTAATACAGTTAGGCCCTAGGGGCCACGCAAACCATATACTAAGTAAGTGGTATAAGAACCACTGTCACGAACACAGGGTAGGCCTAGGCCTAGGGAATCGCTGGGGCTACACTATACTACCAAAGGTTAGGAAGTGGGAGGCCCACGGGATTCTGGTGCAGAGTGGAAACACTCACGCGTAATGCGTAAAAGTCGATAGAAATAGTAGTTATTAGAATTTAACAGTTTTAGGACACTTCTGGAATAGCTAGAAAGTCGAGACTCGGAAACTAGACCCTAGGATAGTCAATACCCTTGTGAGCACCGGAGTACTCAAGTTACCTAGCCCACGGGCTGCGGGTGCATAGGTGTGAACTTGCGTCAGGTTTCGTCGTTGACTTCTATGGATGCCTGAAGGAAAGTTGCTGACAGGCAGTCAGTGAAGAGTGTCCGGTGGATCCCAAGGATGGAATCAAGAAGGAAGGATACCTGCAAGCAGAAGGGACAGAGTCTAGGTCACCAGCCAGGAGCCGGGAAGGAACCAGGAAGGAACCAGGCGATGTCGTGCAGATGCAGGTGAAGAGGTGAAGCTTGTCGCAGCAGCCACGGGTACCAGGAGGCGTCGTTGACGACCAGGACCAGGAGGTGAGCTGTCCCACGAAGGCTCTTGCTGTCGGCGGCGTCGATGTCGAGCTAGGACCCAACAAGCCTTGGCAAGCGGAACCCACGCAGGATGGAGGACTTGCTTCTGGTGCAGACCAGGAAGGTCTGGGTTGCTTCTCTTTCACAGAGGAGCGGGTGCCAGTCTGGAGGAGCCGGACCAGCAAGGTGAAATCAAAGGTACGTCGTCGCAGAGGCTACTAGCCAACGGGCCAGCAACCGGACAACACGTCGAGCAACTCAGGTGCAGAAGGGCCCCACGCAGAACACGTGAAGTGTGTGGAGATGATCTTCTTTGCAGATGGTGCTCGGGATTGGGGCTTCTCAATTCCCCAAGCACAGCCTCAAGGGTGCCTCGGAAGTCGCGCTAGTCAGTTACTAGCCACTTTTCCCAAGTCACCGGTCCCTTGTCCCTCGTCGCCTCCACAGGTCTCAGCTTCGCTGGAGATGTGGATCTGGGTCAGAGGTGTCTGGAAGTCTCGGCGCTGGTCAGTCTCTGCAGTCGTCCCTCGTAGGATCAGTCGCAAAGCAAGCAGCGGTCGCTGGATGGTGCCTGGTTGCCCAGGGTGGTCACTCCTTGGCCACAAGGGAGATTTCTTCAGTCTTCTTCCTGAGGTCGAATGTCGAAGGTCCAGAGTTTCTGTTCAAGTTGCAGATTCAGGATAATCTAATTTAGCAGGGCTCAGCTACCTACTGATATACTGGGCTAGTGGGCTGGGCTACCTCTAAGGTCCCTCCTATGGGTGGGACCAGGAAGGGGGGTGGCTACACCCCCTTTCCTTTGTCCAGTTTCGCGCCAGAGCTGGGGCTGGAGTGCCCCAGCACCGGTTTGAACTGGACTATGCATGGGACACCTTGTGTGCCCCAGGCATGTCTCATTCCTTTTAGCCCTCCCTGCCCCAATACACTACAGTCTGTCTGGGGAGGTGCTAGCACCTCCCCAAGCAGGAAACCTATTGTCCAGGCTTCCCTGGCTGGGAGGGCTCCCAGCTGCAGGAGGTCAGATTCGTGTCTGTGGCAGCAGCATCCATTTTGTGATGCTGAGGCTTTGGTGCGAGTTAAACAGCAAAGTAGGATTTTAACATGTCTCTCCCTCTAGAAGGGAGGAATAATATCCTCATCACCAGAAATGGTATGAGGGTATTATTCCAAAGTGTTAGACACCTTACACAACATGTTTTGATAAAACCAAACCATAGTTACCATAACCGTTTAAGATTATAAGGTACTTTAAGAGTATATGGTAGGATATATCATAGAACAGCTCATGGTTCCGAAAGCTGCAGACAGGCTCAGCTCATGCTAGAGCACCATCTCACATGTTACCAAGCACTCTGCCTCCAGGATTGTTAAGGCCTGCCATAGGAGTGGCTGATAGGTACACATGTGTCTATATATAAGGTAGGTATAGGAATACTACACCTAAGCAAGGGGTGATTACACGACCTTGCCCCAGCTGAGTGATCAGCCAGTTGTGTCATAATGGAAGGCCAGGCCAGGGGTGGCATAATACATGCTGCACCCCCTGGTAGGCCTAGGGTACACCTATGCCCTGGGTACCTAGGGTACACTGTACAGGGTCCAATAAGGTGATCCTTACCAATTGGGTATGTACCTAGGGTACATGGAGTCCATTTTAAAGAGAGAGTAGACAGCCTGAGACCCTGAATGGCAGGATCTCAGGCCAACTAAGTCGGAAAACCAGCTAGACACTAGGCAAAAAGTTGGGGGTAACCATAGTCAGACATTCACCTTCCTACAGATGGCTCGGTACGATTTTGTATTGACTTCAGAGAAGTTAACAAGATCTCCGAATTTGACACATACCCCCTTCCCAGGGTGGATGAAATGGCCGAGAGGATAGGCCGGGCTAAATATATCAGTACCCTGGATTTATGTAAAGGCTACTGGCAGATTCCCCTAAGAGAGCAGGACAAAGAAAAGACTGCGTTCTCTACCCCTGATGGGTTATATCAGTTTAAAGTGCTACCCTTTGGGTTACACGGGGCTCCAGCCACGTTTCAGAGAGCTATGAATGTGGTGCTACAACGCCCATGAGAGATACGCGGGGGCATATATTGATGATGTAATCATTTATAGCGATACCTGGGAATAGCACCTGTCTCATTTCTCCCAAGTAGTACAGACCTTAGGGCGACACGGCCTCAAAATAAACCCAGCTAAAAGTCATCTAGCAGCCCAGACAATTCGATACCTGGGGAATCTATTAGGGGAGGGGGTTATACAACCACAAACCTCTAAACCGCCATCTCCCAGATACTGTTACTCCGAACCAAGAAAGATCTCTGAGCTTTCCTAGGGTTGCTTGGATATTACCGCTGGTTTATTCCTAGGTTCTCACAAACAGCAGCCTCTTTGACTAATCTGCTCCAAAAAAAGTAAAAACAGAAGAGATATTAAAACATCCGCCCTCTGAGATAGTACAGGCCTTTGAATCCCTGAAAACAGCTCTTACATCCAATACTGGGTTAGCTAGTCCTGACTATTCTCCTCCCTTCGTCCTTCAAACAGACGCCTCAGATCAGGGACTAGGGGCTGTCTTGTCACAGGAGACACCCCAGAGAAACCTATCCTATATATCAGCCGTAAGCTCTTCCCAAGAGAAAAGAATTATGCCACCATAGAGAAAGAAGCGCTTGCCATCAAGTGGGCCATAGACACTTTGCGATATTATCTTGAAGGTCGGGAATTCACATTATATACAGGCCACGCCCCCCTAGAATGGCTAGCCAGGAACAAAGGCCACAACAAGGGTTTTTATCCCTACAACCATACCGTTTCCAAACAAAACACCGAAAAGGAAGCGAACAGGGGAATGTGGACTACCTGTCTAGATTTCCCCAAGAACAGAATCCTAGTAGAAAGACAGCAAGGGAAAGGGGATGTGAGAAAGCGGACCCACGGCTCACCTTTGTACCGCCATGGGAAGACCTTCCCCGTAGAATCCGTGGTTCTCTCGACACCCGACTCCCGAGAGGTGCATTTCGGAACATGAAGGCCCACGCAGAACTACAAAATCCATCCACATATCCTGTCTCTCCACAGCGAGGCTTCGACCCCAAACCGGAAGTAGGCGGAGTCGAACCCGGAAGTCATTTCCCCAGTCCAATGAAAGGAGGGCAAAATGAGAAGGAGGGGTCTTGGACCGGTGGCGGAGAAAGAAGAGAGAGTGGAGCCGGAAGAGAGAGTGCGAACGAGAGCAGGCGGAAACTACGACAGAAAAGATGAAGAAGACACGAGGAACGAGGACGCCCTCAGAGAAGACGAGGAATCTGACGAGCGGTGCAGCGAGGAGTGGTGGTGCCCACCGGAGGATGCTGGAGAGCGGCCGCAACTCAGGAGAGTTGCGGTGGAGCCGGTGAATGATAGCGTCTCTGGAGACAATGGGGAGGGTGTGAGGGAGGCGGGAGGCAAACACGGGAAAGGGCACGGGTAGTGTATTGAGGACTAAGTCTCAGAAGTACTTGTGTGTGTGACACATCACTGTTATTTTCCTATAGAATCGGCACTTCACTTAATTATCGTTGCAGTCACGAAGGATGGTTTCAACCTTTCTTTTCCCTTGGGGCACTATTTCGGATTAAAGGACCGTTGAATGTACGAGTTTTACTTACTGTCTGGAGAATACATATCCCCTGACTCTGAGCAGTAGAGCGAACCATTGAGTCCTGATCAGTAAAGCACTTCAAGGTGTGGTGACGGGTAGACTCTAAATATCTTCCTCAACACAGTAATTGACGGCTCCTTTTTTCTCCTCTCTCATGAGCCTCCGGGGAGACACCAGCGATACCGAGGAGGAGCCGGGAACACCTACCTCTGGATCCCCGTCAAGCTCAACAAAGACCAACCAGGGAGAAGAGCAGGATAAATTCTATCCGGTGTTGCCTGTTTCTCCTTTGGATAATAAGAAAGATATAGAAGAAGATCCCCTAATGTCCCACTTATTAAGGTTGCCTCCGCCCTATGCGCAAAGTGCTAATGTACCTCAGCCGTTACAGCCTGTCCAGCCGCCAGCGGTACCTCCGCCTGTTCCGGCTCTTCAGCATTTGCCTCCTCCAGTATTACCGCCCTTGCCGGTTTTACCTTTAACCTCGACTTCTTTGCCCTCATCACCTGATCCTAAATCTCCTTTGCCTTCTGCTCCTCCTGTAAATATCGATTCTCCTTCTGTCAGTTCTCCTAATACTCTGTCTCCAATTCTCATGTCTAATTCACCGTCTGTGCGTAAGCGTCTTACAGATGCAGTCACTGGTATTCTATCTCCTTTCTTTGGAGCTTTAAATGCGTCTCCGGCTTTTGCTCGAAGACAGTCTCGTAGTCAGTTCCCAGATTTTGAGGAACGAGAGAGGTTGGACTCTCTTGCACGTAGATGGATCAAGAAGGGTCCACAATACAGTGTGCTTGATATTATGCCTACCTTCTTGCAATGGAACGCACCTACGCAAAGATATGTTTTTAATGTAATGTGCGACACTCTCATTAAAGAATGGGAAGATATGAGTTCGAGTCCGATCCCACAAGATCTGTTAAATGTTCACACTGATTTTGAGAAAGGACTCATTGTGGGTTCTAAAGTTGAGGAAGCTGTAAGGACGCTTATCTCTTATAGATCCTTATTATTCTCTCAGACTTTCCTTGATTCAGATCCGTCGGTTAGATTGACGTTGAAAAATTATCCTGAGAGAGGTTCCTCCAGTATGGAAGGAAGAGGTTGCGGCAGTAGGTGCTAATGCAGCTATTCCTGCTCATTTTCAACGTATATGGGTACATGTTCCTTGGAAGAGATCTGAAGTTTTGGCTCTAAAACAGACTCTACCAATATCCTCGTAAAAACCCTGCAGGTTATTATAAAGAATTATCGCAGACAGTTGACGCCTGCATTATGAACCTAGCAGATATTGACATGTTGATGGGAAATGTAGTCCCACAGACAATATGGACTAAGATTCGTAGACAGGATCACGCGCAGGAACTAGGTGCTACTTGGGATGTTATAACTAATACAGATAGAGACCAAGTGGGTGGTGCAAAACCTGACGCTCTGATCTCGGAACTCCCTGGTAGAATCATTACGTTAATGAAAACTATGATGCCTGCATTGAGAGTTAATTGGGATAAACTAGCAGCATGCAAACAAAAGAAAGATGAGAGTGTCTCTGATTTCTTTACTCGTTTTGAGACATTTATCGACCACAGTGGTCAAGACATGGCTACAGAGGGTGGACAGCGATTATTTGTGGACAAATTTGTATTCAATCTGCTTCCCGAGCTGTCACACAAATTAAAAGATTCAGAAAGTTCATGGGCTGTTTCTTCTTCTGCCCAGATAATGGCTACTGCACAATATTATGAGAATAGGGACAAAGAAGAAAAAGAAAAGCAAGAGAAAAAGACGAAAGATTTAAAGACAAAGGTTCTCTTGCAACAAGCCTATCCGCCACGTTATGCTCAGCCTCAAATTCAGCAGCCTCCTCAGCTTCAAAGCTTGTTTAAAAAACCTGAACCATATATTCCGCGACCTTTGCTAGGTCCTAATCAATGTGCCTATTGTAGAGAGGAAGGTCATTTTAAAATAGTTGTCCAGTTTTATTGCAACACAATGGAGCGTTATCTGCTCCACGAGGTCGTGCTGGCCTTCAGTCAGCAAACAGAGGTCGGGGTATGTTGATTCAAGCACAGCGTGCAATTCCTTCTTCCAATTCCGTGAACTACTTTGATAAGCAGAATGTGGGGTCCGCACAGTATTACAATGAAGACCATTATGTTGAAGGCGAGAATGAAAGTCTTCATGCTAACTAGGACAGCCATGGACAAAGTAAGGGAGTTGTGCCAATCCCAGTAGATCAAAATGGACCTTATGTTAACGTCACTACAATGGGTGTTTCAGAGCCATTTCTTCTGGATACTGGGGCAATGAGAAGTCCTATCATTCATTCCAAACTCCCTGGGGCTCCTTTGTCTGGCTTAACGAATGTTTCTGTAGGATTTTCTGGCGCCCTTGTTCGCAATCCAGTTTCTTGCCCCTTGCCTATTTCAGTTGGTCCTTATGATTTGGAAGCTCCACTTCTGTTGACGAATGGTTGCGGTGAAAATCTGTTGGGTCTAGACCTATTGAAAAGAATGCATGCTACGATATATTGTTCTCCTTCTGGTGTACATCTTACTTTAGGACAGAAATTGGTCTCCCCAATGTATTTAACCAAAGATCAGTTTCCTCCTGAATTGCTTTCTCTTCCAACAGCGCTTTGGGCCACGGGTCCGAATGATGTGGGTTGTCTTGAGATTCCGCCTTATGTTGTCACTCTCAAGTCCAATGTTGAATTGCCACGCATCCCACAGTATAAAATTTCTGCTGAAAGTGAGAAAGCACTTTTGGGAATCATTCATAACTTGATTCAGAAGGGTGTGGTTGAAGAAACAAGAGGTAACACATGCAATAGTCCAATTCTTCCTGTTCTTAAACGCACTGATCCTTCTCAACCACCTGTATATCGTTTTGTAATTGATCTGCGGGAGGTAAACAAAATTGTTGTTCCACAATTTCCTGTTGTTCCAGATATCACTGCTCTGTTGACAATGATACCTTCCACAGCGACTTGGTTTTCTGTCATTGATCTAAAGAATGCCTTCTTTAGTATTCCCATTGCAGAAGAGAGTAGGGACATGTTTGGCTTCTCTCTTGGAGGCCGAAGCTTCCGGTTTAAACGCGCACCCCAAGGCTCTTGTGAAAGTCCCTCTATTTACAGCCAAGCTTTAAAAAGTCATCTTGATACTTTTCATTTGCCGTCTGGTGCTGCTCTTATACAGTACATGGATGACTTATTAGTCGCCGCCGATTCAAAAGATATCTGCAAAGATGTCACTGTTGCATTGTTACGCCACTTGTTTGAACTGAATCATAAGGTTTCACCTTCCAAACTACAATATGTTTGTCGAGAGGTTACCTATTTGGGTCATCTCCTATCAAAGGAGGGACGACGATTGACACCAGAACGAATTCAGGCGATTACGCGAATGTCTGTACCAACCACACAACGGGAAGTACGTGCCTTTCTGGGTATTACTTCTTATTGTAGACAGTGGATCCCTAACTTCTCTATAATCGCTAATCCTTTGTTGGCACTCACTTTAAAAGATACGCCTCACCCCCTTCCTTGGACTGATGAGTGCCAAAAGAGTTTCACAGATTTACGTGCCGCTCTGTGTTCTGCTCCTGTACTAGGCACACCTGATTACACTAAGCCATTTACGCTCTATGTGCATGAGAGAGAAGGTTGTGCATTGTCAGTTTTAACCCAGCAGTTCGGAGACAAACAACGGCCATGTGCTTATTTTTCGGCTATGTTAGATCCTGTAGCTAAAGCATTGCCCAGTTGTCTCAAAGCGACAGCAGCAGCAGCAATTTCTATTCGGCAGTCTGCTGGAGTGGTGTTGGATAACACTCTCATTGTCATGGTACCACATGCAGTGGATACTTTATTAAATAGAACAAAAACACAGCACCTGTCGAGTGCTCGTCTAACTGGATACGAACTGACACTTTTGGCTAGTCACGTACACATCAAACGATGTAATACCCTGAATCCGGCTACTCTATTGCCTCTTCTAGATGAAGAAAATGTTGAAGAACAGCATGATTGTTTCCTCCGTACTGAGGAAGAGACAAAGGGACGAATTGATTTGAGAGACACACCGCTAGAGAATCCGGATGGAACTCTATGGGTAGACGGTTCTTGTTTTAAAATGCCTAATGGAGATGCAGTTTCAGCCTATGCTGTAACTACTCTACATACAGTTGTGGAAGCTGCACGCATTAGACACAATTCAGCGCAAGCAGCAGAATTGATAGCACTTACGAGAGCTTGTGTATTATCGAAAGGAAAGAGAGTGAACGTGTACACCGACAGCCAATATGCTTTTGGTGTAGCGTTCAACTTTGGGCGTCTCTGGAAGGAGAGGGGTTTTCTCACCTCACATGGCACTAAAATACAACATGGCCAGTTAGTGACTGATCTCCTCGAATAACTTGCCTTACCTACCCAGATAGCGATCGTGAAGTGTAGTGCACACAAAAAGGTAACAGATGATGTTGGTCGAGGAAATGCGTTTGCAGACTAAATAGCAAAGAAGACAGCGAGAGATTCAACAAGTCGAATGTATGTGGCAGGTCCTGCGAATTGGGTCAGAGAGAGAGGAATGTATGAGGATACAGTGGAAAGTGTGAAAGCGATTCAGAAAGAAGCTTCAGAAAGAGAGTTAAGCAAGTAGAAAGTAAGTACCGGAATGTTGGATGAGATAGTTTGCTGGATAGAACTATCTGAACATCAACATTGGCTGTTACCAGATGCCTATGTTCTCCCAGTGGTTACTATGGCACATGGTCCAGCCCACTTAAGTGCAAAAGGCATTTGTAAACTTCTGGCTCCAGTGTGGCAGAATGAAGGTATCCCAAAATGTGCAGACAATGTAGTGAAGCACTGTATTGTTTGTTTAATGTACAACCCGGGAAAGGGAACCCCAACTCCAGCGGGTCACTTTGCTCCTCCAACATATCCATTTGAAGTGCTGCAAATCGATTATATTCATATGGAACGATGCAACAACCTCAAATATGTTCTGGTGGTGGTATGCGCCTTTTCGAGATGGATAGAAGCATACCCTTTAAAAGATAACACAGCCTTATCCACAGCTAAAATTCTACTAAAAGAATTCTTCCCCAGGTTTGGTTTACCGCGCATTGTCTGGAGTGACAATGGGAGCGAGTTTGTTGGCCAAGTCATGCAGAAAGTTTGTGCAGGTCTTGGTATCAAACAAAAGTTCCACGCGGTGAATCATCCACAGTCAGCGGGTTTAGTAGAATGTTACAACGGAACCTTGAAATTAAAGCTAGCAAAGGTTCAAGCAAGTACAAAACTCAATTGGCCTGATGCTTTGCCTGTAGCTCTGCTATCCACCAGAACTGCAGTACACTCTCGTTTGGGACTTAGCCCATACGAAGTGGTGTTTGACCGTCCGGCTAACATATGGGGAATCCCTCGTCCTAAGAAATACTCAGACTTGCCATATCCAATGTTGATTGACTATCTGCATGACCTTACGACTAAATTGCGTGTCCTTCACCAACAGGTTCAGAGTGCTCTGCCGAAGGCTTCCACAGACCCAGGTCACTCCATTCGACCAGGTGACTGGGTCTGTGTGAAGAATTTCCAAAGGTCCAGCAATTTGCAACCCAGATGGCGAGAGCCTCGAATGGTCCTCCTCACTACAAGGACAGCAGTTAAAGTCGAAGGAAAGAAAAATTGGATTCACGGTGTCCATTGGCAGGATCTTCAGTGTCATAGGACGGTGGAATATCGTGATTTAGCGAGTGAGGAGGATTGCCGTGAGCATCCATTAGAAAGATGGAAACTACACTAGGTAATAAAGAAAGAAGAGAAGAAATGAAGAAAGCATCCTGTAAAATAATGTACAGTCGTTTCAGCATAGCTTTATGTGTTATTATATTATTGTGTATTATTTTGGCGTTTATAGGTTGGATTATTCATGTTCTGCAGCAAAAAGTTGTTTCTCCCTCTTCTTCTTCGTTCTCTTCTACTACTTCTCCACATCTCTTTCAAATTCTTCCTCCACATGAACTTATCAGAAGAACTGAATATTATAACAATTCCTTTATCCAAATATTACATCAGCACCAATTAGTGGTTAATACAACTGATTGTTGGGTGTGAGGACTTATGCCACATACCACAGAGAAAGGAATGTCATAACTAGTTCTTCCTTTCTCTTATGAGGGTTCTGCTTGGGCTTACTTTGTCATTTTTTCCAATGCTTATCAAAGCAAATTCAAACGATCTGCTAATTCACATATTAATTATCCGGATTTTAGTCATAGTTCTTTGATTAAGGGTGTAGGAAGGTGGATATCTGACTATGGTTACCCCCAACTTTTTGCCTAGTGTCTAGCTGGTTTTTCGACTTAGTTGGCCTGAGATCCTGCCATTCAGGGTCTCAGGCTGTCTGCTCTCTCTTTAAAATGGACTCCATGTACCCTAGGTACATACCCAATTAGTAAGGATCACCTTATTGGACCCTGTACAGTGTACCCTAGGTACCCAGGGCATAGGTGTACCCTAGGCCTCCCAGGGGCTGCAGCATGTATTATGCCACCCCTGGCCTGGCCTTCCAATCAGACACAACTGGCTGATCACTCAGCTGGAGCAAGGTCATGTAATCACCCCTTGCTTAGATATAGTATACCTATATCTACCCTTAAAATAGACACATGTGTACCTATCAGCCACTCCTATGGCAGGCCTTAACAATCCTGGAGGCAGAGTGCTTGGTAACATGTGAGATGGTGCTCTAGCATGAGCTGAGCCTGTCTGCAGCTTTCGGAACCATGTCCTTATAGCTGTTCTATGATATAGCCTACCATATACTCTTAAAGTGCCTTATAATCTTAAACGGTTATGGTAACTATGGTTTGGCTTTATCAAAACATGTCGTGTAAGGTGTCTAACACTTTGGAATAATACCCCCATACCATTTCTGGTGATGAGGATATTATTCCTCCCTTCTAGAGGGAGAGACATGTTAAAATCCTTCTTTGCTGTTTAACTCTAACCAAAGCCTCAGCATCACAAAATGGATGCTGCTGCCACAGACACAAGTCTGACCTCCTGCTGCTGGGAGTGATCCCGGCAAGGGAGGCTTGGACAATAGGTTTCCTGCTTGGGGATGTGCTAGCACCTCCCCAGACAGACTTTAGTGTATTGGGGCAGGGAGGGCTGAAAGGAATGAGACATGCCTGGGGCACACAAGGTGTCCCATGCATAGTCCAGTTCAAACCGGTGCTGGGGCACACCAGCCCCAGTCCTGGCGCGAAACTGGACAAAGGGAAGGGGGTGTAACCACCCCCCTCCCAGGTCCCACCCATAAGGCGTGACCTAGCAGGTAACCCAGCCCCCCAGATTAGTATAAGAGTGGGAGTTGGACCCCAGGAGATTAGATTATCCTGAACCTGCAACTTGAACAGAAACTCTGGACCTTCGACATTCGACGAAAGAAGAAGACTGAAGAATCTCCCTTGTGGCCAAGGAGTGGCTACCCTGTGCAAACAGGCACCATCAAGAGACTACCCTTTGCTTTGCTGAAGTTCTACGAGGGACCGACTGCAGAGCCCGACCAGAGCCTTGACTTCCAGACTTCTCCGACCCTGATCCACATACACAGCAGAGCTGAGATCCGTGGAGGCGACGAGAGACGTGGGACCGGCTACCTGGGAAAAGTGGCGAGTATCTTCCAGCGCAGTTTCTGAGGCACCCTCGAAGTTGTGCACTGGGGACTGAGAAGCCCCGACCCCAAGCACCATCTGCACCGAAGATCAGCCCCCCCACACTCCACGAGTCCTGCGTGGGGCCCTTCTGCATTTTCCTGCTTGCCGCGTCTGTCCGGTTACTTGCCCGTTGGCTAGTAACCTTTGTGACGACATCCTGTTGACTTTCGACTGCTGGTTTGGCTCCTCCAGACTGGCTCCTGCTCCTCTGCAAAAGAGAGGCACCCCAGACCTTCCTGGTATGCACCAGAAGCAAGTCCTTCATTCTGCGTGGGTTCCGCTTGCCAAGGCTTGGTGAGTCCTTCTTCGACTGCGACGCCGCTGACAGCAAGATACTTCGTGGGACAGCTCGCCTCCTGGTCCTGGTCGTCCTCGACGTCTCCTGGTACCCCTGGCTGCTGCGACAAGCTTCACCTTTCCACTGCAAGCTTCACGACATCGCCTGGTTCCTTCCTGGTTCCACGTGGTCACTGGCTAGTGACCTTGACTGTGTCCCCTCTGCTTGCAGGTATCCTTTCTTCCTGATCCCAGCCTTGGGATCCACCGGACACTCTTCACTGACTGCCTGTCAGCATCTTTCTTCAGGCATCCATAGGAGTCGACGACGAAACCCGACACAACTTCACACCTATGCACCCGCAGCCTGTGGGCTAGGTAACTTGGGTACTCCGGTGCTCATCAGGGTAGTGACTATACTAGTGTCTAGTTTTCCAGTCTTGACTTCCTAGCTACTCCGGAAGTGTCCTAAATCTATTTAATTCAAAACTGTACTATTTCTATCGATTATACGCATTACGCGTGAGTGTTTCCACTCTGCACCTGAATCCCGTGGGCCTCCCACTTCCTAACCTTTGGTAGTATAGTGTAGCCCCAGCGATTCCCTAGGCCTAGGCCTATCCTATTTCCGTGACAGTGGTCCTTATACCACTTACTTAGTATATGGTTTGCGTGGCCCCTAGGGCCTAACTGTATTACTTACCTGTGTGACTTAATGTATGCTTGAATAAGACTGTGTTGTACTTACCTCTAATCTCATAGAGTGCTGAGGGTTTGTCTAGAATAAATACACTTTATTTTGATATATACCTGTTGTGGTGTCCTTTCATTTGGTATTCAAGGGATTATATATGGTATCACAGCTAGCTTCACATGCCATTCAGAGTTTAGCCTAAGACTGCTCTTGTCCATGCTACCACTAGGATAGCTGGTCTATAAGGTTGACTTTACAACCAATCACCATAAGGGTTGTTTGGACTGATATAAGGTGTACACTAGAACTAGTGACATCATACATCAGGCCAACTTCTCACATTGGTGAGCAGCGGTTGGGATCTGAGCTTGCTGTTGTAATACCATTGTAATCTTGAGATACTAAATTGAAAGATCACACAGATATTGTCTAGGTACATATAACATAGATTATAATACTTAAGTCCTACTGGACTTAGTGGTTGTAGGTTGAAGGGAGTAACACACCCTGACTACAACTACTAGAGAGGTTTAGTAGAAACAACTAGTGTAGGTAGGTGCACACACCACACCCTCACTAGAATCATGTCCCTGAATGGAGATCACACTGATACTCCCTCAGGAGAGGAGAATCCTACACAGATTCCCTCTAGATATGATGCATTCACTTTCCAGGAGATGAGACAACTGTGTACCTCCAGGAGATTAAAACAGGGTTCCAACCCTACCCCTAGACAGCTAGTGGAGCTTCTGGAGGCCTATGATGCTGAAAGAGCTGCCACGTATGGTGCCATAGCTGTAGATAAGGGCCTCCCCTCCACAGAAGAGACCCCTGACTTAACTGATACAGATGAGTTAGAAGAGACCTCAGAGGAAGAGGGAGGTAGCAAGACCCCAGTCAGAAGACTTAGTCAGGCTAACTTAAGCTTGCATGGGAGCTTGCATGGGAGCTTCCCTTACAGGCCCCCAAGTAATCTTAAAAAGAGAGATAGGAGGGGTAGATCTCCCTCAGGGGACTCTCTCCACTCCTATCACTCAAGAAGCTCCAATGCTTCTTCCCACAGGGGGATGACTTCCCCCCAAAGGAAAGAGCATGAGGCCAGAATGAAGGAAGCCAAACTGAGGATTGAAAGGGAAGAACTTGCCCTTGCCAAGGAGAAGCTTGCTCTGGCCAGAGAGCAAAAATTGTGTGGGTCAGAACCCACTGGTGGCAGCAACATTCCTAGAGATAGGGATAGGTCTTATGACCATAGAAACCTAAGCAAGATAGTCCCCCCATACAAGAATGGGGATGACATCCACAAGTGGATGACTGCTTTGGAGAGGGCCTGCAAAGTACAGCAGGTACTCCAGAGTCAGTGGGCAGCTATCTTGTGGCTCTCCTTTTCTGGCAAAGGCAGAGACAAGCTCCTCACAGTCAGTGATGAGGATGGTAACAATTACAAAGTCCTGAAGAGTGCTCTGATAGATGGGTTTGGCTTAACCACTGAGCAATATAGGTTGTTGTTCAGAGACACCCAGAAGACACAGACACAGGACTGGTCTGATTTTGTGGATTGTGCCACTAAGGCTTTGGAAGGTTGGTTAACTGGCAGCAAGGTGCAGGACTATACAGGATTGTACAACTTGATTATGAGGGAGCAGATCCTTAGTAATTGTCAGAACCAGCTTCTCCATCAACACCTGGTAGACTCAGATTTGACCTCTCCCCAAGAATTGGGAAAGAGGGCAGATAAATGGGTCAGGACCAGGATTAGGCCTAAAAATCAGGGTGGTGACCAAAAGAAAGATACCACCAAGCCTCAAGAGAAGGGTGGGGATAAAACAAAAGAGAAATCTTCCTCAGGGCCCCAAAACTCCACACAGGGTGGTGGGTCCCAAGCTCCCTCCTCTACCACAGTTAAAAAGCCTTACTGCCATGAGTGTAAAACTCCTGGGCATTGGAAAACTGACAGCAGTTGTCCAAAGGCTAAAAACAAAACTGTTCCTCCAACTACTCCTGTCACACCACCTATTACTGTCAGCATTAATCCCCCAGGTGGTGGGAGTTCCCCCAAAAAATTGGTTGGGTTTTCTTGGGGAACACAGGGGGACTCTGGCTTAGCCAATTCCCCTACAGCAGCTACTCTTGTCTGTGATGGTGGCATGGGGTTTGCCAACTTCACTGCCTGTCCCAACACTTTGGGTAGGTACTGTCAAGAATTCCTGTCATGCGAGGGGAAGAAAACGGTAACCAGCGAACACGGACTACATCTCCCAGGATGCTTAGCGGTTGGGAGTTTATGTAAACAGGAGAGCTGTTACATAACTCAAGGAAAACACGCCCTTATGTAAACAGGAGAGCTGTTACATAACTCAAGGAAAACACGCCCTTATGTAAACAGGAGAGCTGTTACATAACTCAAGGAAAACACGCCCTATAAAGGGAGGAACCGGGAGGTACAACGCTGTCGGATATTGTGTTTACACCGACGTACCTGCTTCGTGAAGAGCAGTGTTCCGGAGTGGTGCTCCAGTAAGGCAAGAACGGAGGTAGGTCGAGTCGTTACTCCCTGGGCCGTGTCTTGCCCCATCGTCACCTGTGAAGGACCCGGAAGCTCTACCGGTCAACCATTGAGCTTCGCTTTTTGACTCGGCTGAGTCAAAGCGCAGTGGCGCTTTTGCGGGTTGGAGTCGTAACTCCCAGCCCGACCAGAGATACAGGGACTGCCAGCTGTAACGCACACCAGGAGGTGTTTGCCGCGTTACAGACTCGGAAGTCCACAGGATCGATCGAACGGCTGCTCTCGGTTCAGTCTTCTTGCTTTGGATTGGGGTATCGGTGACGCATCACCAGGAGGTGACTCCGCGTCCCGGTGCAGTCTGAGGAAGAGGTTGAGCGGCTGCTTCCTTCAGGTAGAGACCCCGGCTGGGTGTTTCCCTGACTCCTCGATTTTCCCCAACACTCTTCGTGCCCCTCACAGCCTACCGATTGGCATTGTCGGCCATTTCATTTCTGCCCTCTGTTGGCATATGCCGGGATCGGCGTATATGCAGAGGACGGTTAGGACCATCCGTGCGGTGGGCTGGTAACGTACGTAGCCTGGAGGATTCCAGTGACTATAACTTTTGTTTATTCTTTGTATTATTTTTGCCTTCAATAAAATAACTAACCCTTCACAAGTGGTTGCGTCCTCATTATCGTGTCTGTTAAACGATCCTGAGACGTTCAGGGCGTTACAAAATATCCGACCTAATAACACTAACTGTCTCCCGGTCGATAACAGACATGGCAACACTTGACGATGTGCTGGCTGCTTTAGCGACCGTGCAAGCTGAAGTGGCTGCCTCTAGGCAAGAAACAGCCGATGTAAAAGCCAGACTGGATGCTATCCAATTGGACCCGCTCTCGCCCAGCACCTCCCTCACGAACCAGACCCCTGCTGTAGTAGTGGAAATGCCGGTAGCCATCCCCTTGGCAACACCAGAGAGGTACAGTGGGGATCCTAACACAGTGCAGGTATTCCTCACACAAGTGGCGCTACATTTATCGTGCAAACCAAAGGCGTTCCCCACGAGTCAGGCTCGTGTGGCTTTCCTTATTTCCTATTTGGCTGGAAACGCGGCACAATGGGCCGTACCTCTGGTGAGCAGGGACGACCCCATCTTATGTGATTGGGGTGCTTTTCGCGAGGAATTCCTGAAGGTATTCGACAGAAGGGCTGACTCGTACACGGCGGACCGTGAAATGCTTGAGTTGAGACAGGGATCCAACGACCTGGTGCAGTATCTCAACGCGTTCCGACGGCTGGTTGCGGAAACCAAGTGGCCTGTTGCTAAACAGACGGCGCTCTTCCATCAAGGGCTGTGCGATGAGCTCAAGGACGCCGTGGCTCATATTGACCCTCAACCCAAGACATGTGAGGGCCTTATCAACCTGGTATTACGGCTGGAACATAGGCTAAGTGAAAAAAAGGGGGATCATGGGAGAAAAGGAAAATCCCTTCCATCCTATGTGACGGTGGGAAGTCCTGAAACTTCCACCGCATCCAAGGGAGAACCCATGGACATCGGCGCAATACGAGCGAGCCTCACAGCCACGGAGAAAGAGTCACGCCGTAAACAAGGATTGTGCCTATATTGTGGCAAAAAAGGCCACTACGTACATGAATGCCCTGCCAAACCGAAGACGTCACGTTATCGGGCCAACCGGTCGGTAACAGCCGTGGTGGACATACCGGCGGAAAACTAGAGGACTCCCAGACCAAAGAAGGGGCATCTCGGAGTCACTCATCCATCCCTTCACTTTCCAACTGTGTCACTAAGGGACACCGACACCTGTTTCTCACGGTGCACGTGGGAGTGCATGACCAGTGGATACCCGTTGTGGCCATGGTGGATTCAGGGGCCACTGGCATGTTTATGGACCACAACGAGGCATGCAGGCTAGGGCTAGTGCTTCTTCCCAAAGCTGTACCCGAAGACGTCTATGCTGTAGACGGAAGGCGATTGGTGACGGGGCCCATCGGGCAGCACACGGGGGTCCTTCCGATGAGATATGGGAGGAACCATTTGGAACAAATCGATTTTAACATCATCCGAGCGCCCCAATATGGCGTCATATTGGGATTGCCGTGGCTACAGAAACACAACCCCTCTGTGGATTGGCCAACACATCGCGTCGAAATGACGTCACCGTATTGCATCCTGCATTGTGGAAAAAGAACGGAATCCCTTGACGCAGATGAGAGCGGGAGTCAGACGGTGGCTACAGCGGCAGAAAAAGATGTGGCTCTCCCCCAGGCTTATCACAGTTTTGAGGATGTATTTGATGAGGTGAAGGCGGAAGTGCTACCACCACATAGACAGTTTGACTGCCAGATCGACCTGGTGCCAGGGGCCAGCGTTCCCAGCGGCAGGCTGTATGCCCTGATGGAGCCTGAAAACGTGCATCTCCGGGGGTACCTGGATAAACTCCTCAAGCTAGGATTCATCCGCCCGTCCAAGTCTCCGGCCGCCTCGCCACTCTTCTTCATCCCGAAAGCTAATGGGGAGCTGAGAGCCTGTGTGGACTTTAGGGCATTGAATGCGATAACCAAAAAAAATCGGTACCCCTTGCCTCTCATCAGTGTACTTCTGGAACAGGTCAAGAAAGCTTGTCTCTACACCAAGTTGGATTTGAAAGGGGCATACCATCTGGTGCGCATGAGGGACGGAGACGAGTGGAAGACCGCCTTCAAGACCAGGTTCGGCCTTTTTGAGTACCTCGTCATGCCGTTCGGTCTGTGCAACGCCCCGGCAGCCTTTCAGTACTTTTTGAATGAGGTATTCAGAGAGGAGTTGGATATCTACGTGGTCGTATATATCGACGACATCCTCATCTACTCGTCCAGTGTGGAGGAGCACGTACACCACGTCAAAGCTGTGCTCCAAAAGCTGAGGGAAAACATGCTGTTTTGTAAACTCAGCAAGTGTGACTTCCACGTCACGTCCGTGGAATTCCTCGGAGTGATGCTGAGTCCAGAGGGGCAGGAGATGGCAGAACGAAAGATCAAGGCGGTGAAAGAATGGCCGGTGCCCCAAAGCGTGAAGGACGTCCAAAGTTTCATTGGCTTCGCCAACTTTTACAGGCGGTTTATAGATGGATTTTCAGGATTGGCGGCCCCAATCACACAGCTACTGAGGAAGTCCAAGGAGTTTGTCTGGTCCCCTGAAGCGAACACAGCCTTTGAGGCCCTGAAAAGCGCCTTTGGTAAGGCGCCGGTGTTGGCTCACCCCGATCCGGATCTCCCCTACGTGGTGGAAGCGGACGCTTCGGATGTGGCGCTGGGGGCTATCTTGTCCCAACGCAACCACGACACAGGGGTGCTTCATCCCGTTGCGTACATGTCCCGCAAACTCAACGACGCCGAACGCAACTACCATATTGCGGAGAAGGAGCTTCTCGCAATCAAGGACGCCTTCACCGAATGGAGGCATTGGTTGATGGGGGCAAGACATGTGGTATCGGTGTACACGGACCATCGGAATCTACAGTTCATGACGGCCACAAGACACCTTTCTCCCAGGCAGCTGCGGTGGATGATCTTCTTTGCGGGGTTCAACTTCCGCATTACATATCGGCCGGGGACGGAAAACCGGAAGGCGGACGCCCTGTCCCGTCAAACTGCAGTTAAGGAACCATTGCCTGCGACCGAGCGTTCCATCATTTCCCCGAGGATGGTATTGGGGGTTATCCAACCGGATACTTTCCTGAGGGGAATTAAGAGAGGGATCAGGTCGTTCGCATGGCGGAGGTGGCTCCTCAGTCACAGGGAATGGCAGCTGAAGGACGGGATACCCCTGAAGGGCAGGTGCCTACTGATACCCACGCCTAGGCTAAGGAAACAAGCATTCATCTGGTGCCATGACTCTCCATGCGCAGGTCATTTGGGCTTTGAAAAAACGGTGGCTAGCATGGGACAGCATTTTTGGTGGCCAACCATGAGAGTGGATGTCAGGAGGTGGGGACAGGAGTGTCCTACGTGTGCTACCATGAAGGCCGACCATGGCCGAACCCAAGGGCTCTTACATCCACTTCCGACCCCGGATAGACCATGGGATAGCATATCACTGGACTTCGTGGTGGGCCTACCGGTAGACCAGGGGATGACGGCAATACTGGTGGTGGTGGATTACTTGACGAAAATGGGGCACTTCATCCCCTGCAAGAGAGTCCCTACGGCCGGGGAATTGGCGTCACTACTTCTAAAGAATGTGGTACGACTGCATGGATTACCTGGGGTGATCGTGTCGGACCGGGGGTCGCAGTTTACTGCGCAATTCTGGAAGACTTGGTGCACTGCGCTGCATGTTAAGACCGCCCTGTCCACCAGCTACCACCCTCAAACGGACGGCCAAACCGAGCGCCTGAACCAAACGCTCAAACAGTATCTGCGATGTTTTGTGGACCAGGGCAGGGAAGAATGGGTCGACTTGCTATGGGTTGCAGAGATAGCCTATAACAACGCCACTCACAGCTCCACACAGTCATCTCCGTTCTATAGCAACTATGGCCAACATCCCAGGTTCTTGCCGTTTCTACATCCGTTCAGGGAGGACAGGATTCCCGCCACAGCGGACAGGGTGGCACACATAAAAGACACGTTGATGCGCTCAAGGGCTGTCCTAATAGAGGCCAAGAGAAGATACAAGGCTGCGGCAGACAGGAAGAGAAGGCCCGGGCCACTGTACCGCACTGGAGACTACGTCTGGATATCCACAAGAAACATGAGGTTTCGAAAGCACAGTGTGTTCCATCCCAAGTACATGGGCCCCTATCGCATTACCAAGTGTATGGGTCCCGTGAACGTGAAGGTGTGCTTGCCCCAGTCATTGCGGATACACCCTGTCTTTCATGTATCATTGCTCAAACCTGCACCCTCCAAGCCGTCTGGGACACCTAGGCCGGTATGTGTGGAGTCGGAGGTGGAGTATGAAGTGTCGGGCATACGGGCGTCCAAATGGCGCAGGGGGAAGCTGTGGTACCTGGTTGCGTGGAAAGGCTATGGCCCGGAGGAGCACTCATGGGAACCGGCTGAAGGGGTTCATGCTCCGCGCTTGGTCTCCTTGTTCCATCGGCGTTTTCCTGCCAGCGCTGGACCCGTGGGGAGCCGCTGAGAGGGAGGATGTACTGTCAAGAATTCCTGTCATGCGAGGGGAAGAAAACGGTAACCAGCGAACACGGACTACATCTCCCAGGATGCTTAGCGGTTGGGAGTTTATGTAAACAGGAGAGCTGTTACATAACTCAAGGAAAACACGCCCTTATGTAAACAGGAGAGCTGTTACATAACTCAAGGAAAACACGCCCTTATGTAAACAGGAGAGCTGTTACATAACTCAAGGAAAACACGCCCTATAAAGGGAGGAACCGGGAGGTACAACGCTGTCGGATATTGTGTTTACACCGACGTACCTGCTTCGTGAAGAGCAGTGTTCCGGAGTGGTGCTCCAGTAAGGCAAGAACGGAGGTAGGTCGAGTCGTTACTCCCTGGGCCGTGTCTTGCCCCATCGTCACCTGTGAAGGACCCGGAAGCTCTACCGGTCAACCATTGAGCTTCGCTTTTTGACTCGGCTGAGTCAAAGCGCAGTGGCGCTTTTGCGGGTTGGAGTCGTAACTCCCAGCCCGACCAGAGATACAGGGACTGCCAGCTGTAACGCACACCAGGAGGTGTTTGCCGCGTTACAGACTCGGAAGTCCACAGGATCGATCGAACGGCTGCTCTCGGTTCAGTCTTCTTGCTTTGGATTGGGGTATCGGTGACGCATCACCAGGAGGTGACTCCGCGTCCCGGTGCAGTCTGAGGAAGAGGTTGAGCGGCTGCTCCCTTCAGGTAGAGACCCCGGCTGGGTGTTTCCCTGACTCCTCGATTTTCCCCAACACTCTTCGTGCCCCTCACAGCCTACCGATTGGCATTGTCGGCCATTTCATTTCTGCCCTCTGTTGGCATATGCCGGGATCGGCGTATATGCAGAGGACGGTTAGGACCATCCGTGCGGTGGGCTGGTAACGTACGTAGCCTGGAGGATTCCAGTGACTATAACTTTTGTTTATTCTTTGTATTATTTTTGCCTTCAATAAAATAACTAACCCTTCACAAGTGGTTGCGTCCTCATTATCGTGTCTGTTAAACGATCCTGAGACGTTCAGGGCGTTACAAAATATCCGACCTTAATAACACTAACTGTCTCCCGGTCGATAACAGACATGGCAACACTTGACGATGTGCTGGCTGCTTTAGCGACCGTGCAAGCTGAAGTGGCTGCCTCTAGGCAAGAAACAGCCGATGTAAAAGCCAGACTGGATGCTATCCAATTGGACCCGCTCTCGCCCAGCACCTCCCTCACGAACCAGACCCCTGCTGTAGTAGTGGAAATGCCGGTAGCCATCCCCTTGGCAACACCAGAGAGGTACAGTGGGGATCCTAACACAGTGCAGGTATTCCTCACACAAGTGGCGCTACATTTATCGTGCAAACCAAAGGCGTTCCCCACGAGTCAGGCTCGTGTGGCTTTCCTTATTTCCTATTTGGCTGGAAACGCGGCACAATGGGCCGTACCTCTGGTGAGCAGGGACGACCCCATCTTATGTGATTGGGGTGCTTTTCGCGAGGAATTCCTGAAGGTATTCGACAGAAGGGCTGACTCGTACACGGCGGACCGTGAAATGCTTGAGTTGAGACAGGGATCCAACGACCTGGTGCAGTATCTCAACGCGTTCCGACGGCTGGTTGCGGAAACCAAGTGGCCTGTTGCTAAACAGACGGCGCTCTTCCATCAAGGGCTGTGCGATGAGCTCAAGGACGCCGTGGCTCATATTGACCCTCAACCCAAGACATGTGAGGGCCTTATCAACCTGGTATTACGGCTGGAACATAGGCTAAGTGAAAAAAAGGGGGATCATGGGAGAAAAGGAAAATCCCTTCCATCCTATGTGACGGTGGGAAGTCCTGAAACTTCCACCGCATCCAAGGGAGAACCCATGGACATCGGCGCAATACGAGCGAGCCTCACAGCCACGGAGAAAGAGTCACGCCGTAAACAAGGATTGTGCCTATATTGTGGCAAAAAAGGCCACTACGTACATGAATGCCCTGCCAAACCGAAGACGTCACGTTATCGGGCCAACCGGTCGGTAACAGCCGTGGTGGACATACCGGCGGAAAACTAGAGGACTCCCAGACCAAAGAAGGGGCATCTCGGAGTCACTCATCCATCCCTTCACTTTCCAACTGTGTCACTAAGGGACACCGACACCTGTTTCTCACGGTGCACGTGGGAGTGCATGACCAGTGGATACCCGTTGTGGCCATGGTGGATTCAGGGGCCACTGGCATGTTTATGGACCACAACGAGGCATGCAGGCTAGGGCTAGTGCTTCTTCCCAAAGCTGTACCCGAAGACGTCTATGCTGTAGACGGAAGGCGATTGGTGACGGGGCCCATCGGGCAGCACACGGGGGTCCTTCCGATGAGATATGGGAGGAACCATTTGGAACAAATCGATTTTAACATCATCCGAGCGCCCCAATATGGCGTCATATTGGGATTGCCGTGGCTACAGAAACACAACCCCTCTGTGGATTGGCCAACACATCGCGTCGAAATGACGTCACCGTATTGCATCCTGCATTGTGGAAAAAGAACGGAATCCCTTGACGCAGATGAGAGCGGGAGTCAGACGGTGGCTACAGCGGCAGAAAAAGATGTGGCTCTCCCCCAGGCTTATCACAGTTTTGAGGATGTATTTGATGAGGTGAAGGCGGAAGTGCTACCACCACATAGACAGTTTGACTGCCAGATCGACCTGGTGCCAGGGGCCAGCGTTCCCAGCGGCAGGCTGTATGCCCTGACGGAGCCTGAAAACGTGCATCTCCGGGGGTACCTGGATAAACTCCTCAAGCTAGGATTCATCCGCCCGTCCAAGTCTCCGGCCGCCTCGCCACTCTTCTTCATCCCGAAAGCTAATGGGGAGCTGAGAGCCTGTGTGGACTTTAGGGCATTGAATGCGATAACCAAAAAAAATCGGTACCCCTTGCCTCTCATCAGTGTACTTCTGGAACAGGTCAAGAAAGCTTGTCTCTACACCAAGTTGGATTTGAAAGGGGCATACCATCTGGTGCGCATGAGGGACGGAGACGAGTGGAAGACCGCCTTCAAGACCAGGTTCGGCCTTTTTGAGTACCTCGTCATGCCGTTCGGTCTGTGCAACGCCCCGGCAGCCTTTCAGTACTTTTTGAATGAGGTATTCAGAGAGGAGTTGGATATCTACGTGGTCGTATATATCGACGACATCCTCATCTACTCGTCCAGTGTGGAGGAGCACGTACACCACGTCAAAGCTGTGCTCCAAAAGCTGAGGGAAAACATGCTGTTTTGTAAACTCAGCAAGTGTGACTTCCACGTCACGTCCGTGGAATTCCTCGGAGTGATGCTGAGTCCAGAGGGGCAGGAGATGGCAGAACGAAAGATCAAGGCGGTGAAAGAATGGCCGGTGCCCCAAAGCGTGAAGGACGTCCAAAGTTTCATTGGCTTCGCCAACTTTTACAGGCGGTTTATAGATGGATTTTCAGGATTGGCGGCCCCAATCACACAGCTACTGAGGAAGTCCAAGGAGTTTGTCTGGTCCCCTGAAGCGAACACAGCCTTTGAGGCCCTGAAAAGCGCCTTTGGTAAGGCGCCGGTGTTGGCTCACCCCGATCCGGATCTCCCCTACGTGGTGGAAGCGGACGCTTCGGATGTGGCGCTGGGGGCTATCTTGTCCCAACGCAACCACGACACAGGGGTGCTTCATCCCGTTGCGTACATGTCCCGCAAACTCAACGACGCCGAACGCAACTACCATATTGCGGAGAAGGAGCTTCTCGCAATCAAGGACGCCTTCACCGAATGGAGGCATTGGTTGATGGGGGCAAGACATGTGGTATCGGTGTACACGGACCATCGGAATCTACAGTTCATGACGGCCACAAGACACCTTTCTCCCAGGCAGCTGCGGTGGATGATCTTCTTTGCGGGATTCAGCTTCCGCATTACATATCGGCCGGGGACGGAAAACCGGAAGGCGGACGCCCTGTCCCGTCAAACTGCAGTTAAGGAACCATTGCCTGCGACCGAGCGTTCCATCATTTCCCCGAGGATGGTATTGGGGGTTATCCAACCGGATACTTTCCTGAGGGGAATAAAGAGAGGGATCAGGTCGTTCGCATGGCGGAGGTGGCTCCTCAGTCACAGGGAATGGCAGCTGAAGGACGGGATACCCCTGAAGGGCAGGTGCCTACTGATACCCACGCCTAGGCTAAGGAAACAAGCATTCATCTGGTGCCATGACTCTCCATGCGCAGGTCATTTGGGCTTTGAAAAAACGGTGGCTAGCATGGGACAGCATTTTTGGTGGCCAACCATGAGAGTGGATGTCAGGAGGTGGGGACAGGAGTGTCCTACGTGTGCTACCATGAAGGCCGACCATGGCCGAACCCAAGGGCTCTTACATCCACTTCCGACCCCGGATAGACCATGGGATAGCATATCACTGGACTTCGTGGTGGGCCTACCGGTAGACCAGGGGATGACGGCAATACTGGTGGTGGTGGATTACTTGACGAAAATGGGGCACTTCATCCCCTGCAAGAGAGTCCCTACGGCCGGGGAATTGGCGTCACTACTTCTAAAGAATGTGGTACGACTGCATGGATTACCTGGGGTGATCGTGTCGGACCGGGGGTCGCAGTTTACTGCGCAATTCTGGAAGACTTGGTGCACTGCGCTGCATGTTAAGACCGCCCTGTCCACCAGCTACCACCCTCAAACGGACGGCCAAACCGAGCGCCTGAACCAAACGCTCAAACAGTATCTGCGATGTTTTGTGGACCAGGGCAGGGAAGAATGGGTCGACTTGCTATGGGTTGCAGAGATAGCCTATAACAACGCCACTCACAGCTCCACACAGTCATCTCCGTTCTATAGCAACTATGGCCAACATCCCAGGTTCTTGCCGTTTCTACATCCGTTCAGGGAGGACAGGATTCCCGCCACAGCGGACAGGGTGGCACACATAAAAGACACGTTGATGCGCTCAAGGGCTGTCCTAATAGAGGCCAAGAGAAGATACAAGGCTGCGGCAGACAGGAAGAGAAGGCCCGGGCCACTGTACCGCACTGGAGACTACGTCTGGATATCCACAAGAAACATGAGGTTTCGAAAGCACAGTGTGTTCCATCCCAAGTACATGGGCCCCTATCGCATTACCAAGTGTATGGGTCCCGTGAACGTGAAGGTGTGCTTGCCCCAGTCATTGCGGATACACCCTGTCTTTCATGTATCATTGCTCAAACCTGCACCCTCCAAGCCGTCTGGGACACCTAGGCCGGTATGTGTGGAGTCGGAGGTGGAGTATGAAGTGTCGGGCATACGGGCGTCCAAATGGCGCAGGGGGAAGCTGTGGTACCTGGTTGCGTGGAAAGGCTATGGCCCGGAGGAGCACTCATGGGAACCGGCTGAAGGGGTTCATGCTCCGCGCTTGGTCTCCTTGTTCCATCGGCGTTTTCCTGCCAGCGCTGGACCCGTGGGGAGCCGCTGAGAGGGAGGATGTACTGTCAAGAATTCCTGTCATGCGAGGGGAAGAAAACGGTAACCAGCGAACACGGACTACATCTCCCAGGATGCTTAGCGGTTGGGAGTTTATGTAAACAGGAGAGCTGTTACATAACTCAAGGAAAACACGCCCTTATGTAAACAGGAGAGCTGTTACATAACTCAAGGAAAACACGCCCTTATGTAAACAGGAGAGCTGTTACATAACTCAAGGAAAACACGCCCTATAAAGGGAGGAACCGGGAGGTACAACGCTGTCGGATATTGTGTTTACACCGACGTACCTGCTTCGTGAAGAGCAGTGTTCCGGAGTGGTGCTCCAGTAAGGCAAGAACGGAGGTAGGTCGAGTCGTTACTCCCTGGGCCGTGTCTTGCCCCATCGTCACCTGTGAAGGACCCGGAAGCTCTACCGGTCAACCATTGAGCTTCGCTTTTTGACTCGGCTGAGTCAAAGCGCAGTGGCGCTTTTGCGGGTTGGAGTCGTAACTCCCAGCCCGACCAGAGATACAGGGACTGCCAGCTGTAACGCACACCAGGAGGTGTTTGCCGCGTTACAGACTCGGAAGTCCACAGGATCGATCGAACGGCTGCTCTCGGTTCAGTCTTCTTGCTTTGGATTGGGGTATCGGTGACGCATCACCAGGAGGTGACTCCGCGTCCCGGTGCAGTCTGAGGAAGAGGTTGAGCGGCTGCTCCCTTTAGGTAGAGACCCCGGCTGGGTGTTTCCCTGACTCCTCGATTTTCCCCAACACTCTTCGTGCCCCTCACAGCCTACCGATTGGCATTGTCGGCCATTTCATTTCTGCCCTCTGTTGGCATATGCCGGGATCGGCGTATATGCAGAGGACGGTTAGGACCATCCGTGCGGTGGGCTGGTAACGTACGTAGCCTGGAGGATTCCAGTGACTATAACTTTTGTTTATTCTTTGTATTATTTTTGCCTTCAATAAAATAACTAACCCTTCACAAGTGGTTGCGTCCTCATTATCGTGTCTGTTAAACGATCCTGAGACGTTCAGGGCGTTACAGGTACAGACAGGAGCCCTACATCAATGGTAGAAAAGCTGAGGCTTACAGAGACACTGGAGCTAGCATCACTATGGTGGCTCATAGGCTAGTTCCCTCTGAGCAGCTTTTGCCTGGTTTCTCATACCAGGTAACTAACATTGATGGCAAACAGAACAGTCATCCCATGGCAGAGGTATGTCTCATCTGGGTAGGTGTCACTGGCCCTAAAAGGGTGGCAGTGTCTCCAACCTTGCCTGTGGACTGCTTACTGGGGAATGACTTAGAACTCTCAGCTTGGGCTGGAGTTGAACAAGACACCCATTCTAAAATGGTAGGCCTTTCACAAAAGGGTAGTGGGGTTGTGCCAGCCACAACCCCTGTCCAAGTAGATTTCCTCCCTGAAAAGGTTGGAAGGGCAGTGGTAGCCACAGCCCAGGCAAAGACAGACTTCCCTGTAGAGACTGGCAGAGCTGTGACAGTCACAGCTCAAACACAAACTGAGTGCCCCCCTGAAAAGGTTGGCAAGGCTGTAATGGTCTCAGCCTATACTCAGACTGACATAGGTGTAGTGAAGCCTGAAACTATGGATCACTCCACACAAACAGAGAGTAGTGGAGAGGAAGAAAAGTCTCCCTCTCCCCAGACATTAGGAAAAGGTCAGCCTCCTCAGGGATCTGACCTCACCCCTTGTGAAGGAACTGCCCCAGAGGTAGCCAGGCCTGACCTGGCAGAGCCTCTGATGTCAGTGGCCCCTTCCAAGGTGGGACCCAGTCTGGTGCAGGTAGCCTGCCTCTCTCTACCCTGCCTCAGTCAGCCCAGGGCTGCAGAGGTCAGGGAGGCCAGTGGACCCCAAGAGGGCCCCTGTCCACAAACCCCCCCCCCATCAAAAGAATGAGGATTGCCTGGCTAGTAGCCCTAGCCAGGTGATGGTTAAAAACATTCCTGAGGGATCCCCTTTACAGGTAGTTAGGGACCTCCCCCAGAGGGATTCTGTTGGGTACAGGCAAACATGGGACCTTAGGGCCCCAAACCTGACCTGTCCCTCCAGTAAGCCCACAACAGGGACCCAGCCTCCAGCTTTAGGTAGCCAGAGGCTGACCCTGAGAGCACAGTGCAACTCAGTGAAAGAAAGAAAGGCATCCATGGTGGAGGGTGATTGGAGGAAGCTGAGGCCTCACTTTGAGGACACTCACTTCAGTACTCCATCTCAACACCAGCCTTTTACTTTGCAAAGACACACCAAAGGTAGAGATTCCCTATGGTGGAGACCCTATGATACCTTTAGGGTGAGGGATTGCTTAGTGGACCATGAGACAGGGGGTAACCATGCCAGTGCTGGTTCTTCCTTATATGGCCACTTAGGCAACATAGGCTTACCTGGTCAAGGACAGCCTTATCTCCTTTCGTTTGGGGGGGGGGTTGTGTAGGAAGGTGGATATCTGACTATGGTTACCCCCCACTTTTTGCCTAGTGTCTAGCTGGTTGTTCGACTTAGTTGGCCTGAGATCCTGCTATTCAGGGTCTCAGGCTGTCTGCTCTCTCTTTAAAATGGACTCCATGTACCCTAGGTACATACCCAATTGGTAAGGATCACCTTATTGGACCCTGTACAGTGTACCCTAGGTACCCAGGGCATAGGTGTACCCTAGGCCTCCCAGGGGCTGCAGCATGTATTATGCCACCCCTGGCCTGGCCTTCCAATCAGACACAACTGGCTGATCACTCAGCTGGGGCAAGGTCGTGTAATCACCCCTTGCTTAGATATAGTATACCTATATCTACCCTTAAAATAGACACATGTGTACCTATCAGCCACTCCTATGGCAGGCCTTAACAATCCTGGAGGCAGAGTGCTTGGTAACATGTGAGATGGTGCTCTAGCATGAGCTGAGCCTGTCTGCAGCTTTCGGAACCATGTCCTTATAGCTGTTCTATGATATAGCCTACCATATACTCTTAAAGTGCCTTATAATCTTAAACGGTTATGGTAACTATGGTTTGGCTTTATCAAAACATGTCGTGTAAGGTGTCTAACACTTTGGAATAATACCCCCATACCATTTCTGGTGATGAGGATATTATTCCTCCCTTCCGGAGGGAGAGACATGTTAAAATCCTACTTTGCTGTTTAACTCTAACCAAAGCCTCAGCATCACAAAATGGATGCTGCTGCCACAGACACAAGTCTGACCTCCTGCTGCTGGGAGTGATCCCGGCAAGGGAGGCTTGGACAATAGGTTTCCTGCTTGGGGAGGTGCTAGCACCTCCCCAGACAGACTTTAGTGTATTGGGGCAGGGAGGGCTGAAAGGAATGAGACATGCCTGGGGCACACAAGGTGTCCCATGCATAGTCCAGTTCAAACCGGTGCTGGGGCACACCAGCCCCAGTCCTGGCGCGAAACTGGACAAAGGGAAGGGGGTGTAACCACCCCCCTCCCAGGTCCCACCCATAAGGCGTGACCTAGCAGGTAACCCAGCCCCCCAGATTAGTATAAGAGTGGGAGTTGGGCCCCAGGAGATTAGATTATCCTGAACCTGCAACTTGAACAGAAACTCTGGACCTTCGACATTCGACGAAAGAAGAAGACTGAAGAATCTCCCTTGTGGCCAAGGAGTGGCTACCCTGTGCAAACAGGCACCATCAAGAGACTACCCTTTGCTTTGCTGAAGTTCTACGAGGGACCGACTGCAGAGCCCGACCAGAGCCTTGACTTCCAGACTTCTCCGACCCCGATCCACATCCACAGCAGAGCTGAGATCCGTGGAGGCGACGAGAGACGTGGGACCGGCTACCTGGGAAAAGTGGCGAGTATCTTCCAGCGCAGCTTCTGAGGCACCCTCGAAGTTGTGCACTGGGGACTGAGAAGCCCCGACCCCAAGCACCATCTGCACCGAAGATCAGCCCCCCACACTCCACGAGTCCTGCGTGGGGCCCTTCTGCATTTTCCTGCTTGCCGCGTCTGTCCGGTTACTTGCCCGTTGGCTAGTAACCTTTGCGACGACACACCTTCAATTTTCCTCTGCTGGTTTGGTTCCTCCAGACTGGCTCCCGCTCCTCTGTAAAAGAGAAGCACCCCAGACCTTCCTGGTCTGCACCAGAAGCAAGTCCTCCTTTCTGCGTGGGTTCCGCTTGCCAAGGCTTGGTGAGTCCTTCTTCGACTTCGACGCCGCCGACAGCAAGAGCCTTCGTGGGACAGCTCGCCTCCTGGTCCTGGTCGTCCTCGACGTCTCCTGGTACCCCTGGCTGCTGCGACAAGCTTCACCTTTCCACTGCAAGCTTCACGACATCGCCTGGTTCCTTCCTGGTTCCACGTGGTCACTGGCTAGTGACCTTGACTCTGTCCCCTCTGCTTGCAGGTATCCTTTCTTCCTGATCCCAGCCTTGGGATCCACCGGACACTCTTCACTGACTGCCTGTCAGCATCTTTCTTCAGGCATCCATAGGAGTCGACAACGAAACCCGACGCAACTTCACACCTATGCACCCGCAGCCTGTGGGCTAGGTAACTTGGGTACGCCGGTGCTCATCAGGGTAGTGACTATCCTAGTGTCTAGTTTTCCAGTCTCGACTTCCTAGCTACTCCGGAAGTGTCCTAAATCTATTTAATTCAAAACTGTACTATTTCTATCGATTATACGCATTACGCGTGAGTGTTTCCACTCTGCACCTGAATCCCGTGGGCCTCCCACTTCCTAACCTTTGGTAGTATAGTGTAGCCCCAGCGATTCCCTAGGCCTAGGCCTATCCTATTTCCGTGACAGTGGTCCTTATACCACTTACTTAGTATATGGTTTGCGTGGCCCCTAGGGCCTAACTGTATTACTTACCTGTGTGACTTAATGTATGCTTGAATAAGACTGTGTTGTACTTACCTCTAAACTCATAAAGAGTGCTGAGGGTTTGTCTAGAATAAATACACTTTATTTTGATATATACCTGTTGTGGTGTCCTTTCATTTGGTATTCAAGGGATTATATATGGTATCACAGCTGGCTTCACATGCCATTCAGAGTTTAGCCTAAGACTGCTCTTGTCCATGCTACCACTAGGATAGCTGGTCTATAAGGTTGACTTTACAACCAATCACCATAAGGGTTGTTTGGACTGATATAAGGTGTACACTAGAACTAGTGACATCAGACATCAGGCCAACTTCTCACAAAGGGTATGGTAGCTATGGCTAAAATCATGGAAAATAGTAAAATCTCCATTGACGAAAGAAAAGCGTATACTAATTGGAACGTCACCCAATATATGTCTAGTCTTAGTAGTAAAGTTGGAAAAGGAAAATCTTCGCCGATCTGGACTATACCACATCAGGGTAATTTCTGCTTACAGATAAACGATCACTCTTCTGACACTGTACAAAGGAATAACTGCTCCTACACGTACGTTTATTCCTCTCAGAACTCGCCTCTTCTAGTGCCATCTCAAGGCATCTATTTCATCTGCTATAATAGAGCTTATACTTGGTTACCAACGGGTTTCTCTGGTACTTGTTATATAGCCTTTCTTCTGCCCCCTACTTACACTGCCACCGCAAATCATCATCGAAACAGATACGGCAGAGGGATTATTGATTCAAAGGACACAGCAGGACAAGAGGGAGGAGATTTCCTTAAAGGATTTCTTCCCTTCCGGGGTCCAATGGCTAACAGCAGAAATATAAGGCAATTGGTCCGTGTCGTAGAAACTACAATAGACATCACTGTAGGAGCCTTAAGCAACATCACGGCAGAACTACAGGTGGATCGTCTTATGACATTACAAAATCGAGTTGCCTTAGATTTTGTTCTTGCCGATCGTGGTGGAGTGTGCAAATTGATCGGGTCAAGTTGCTGCATTTTCATACCTAATGACGCTCCAACAGTATACCAAGCTATCTCCAAGTTGCACATAATCTCTGAGTCTATACATCAGGACGAAGGAGATTGGTCTTTTACGGAGTGGTTTTGGGGCCTACTGTCTTATCTTATCTTATCTTATGCTGTATTTATAGAGCGCACTGACACCAAAGGTTTCCTGGCGCTATGATTGAGATTGGAGGTGGGAGTCATAGTTTACATGAGTTTTGAGAAGAGCCATGTTTTTAGGCTCTTTCGGAAGCTTAGTAGGGTACCAGAAGTTTTAATGTGAAGAGGGAGGGAGTTCCATAATTTGGGTGCCAAGTAGCTGAATCTACAGCCGCCCAGTTTTTTTAGTTTGGCCGTCGGCGTGGTGAGAAGATGAAGATGGGCAGAGCGGAGGTTACGAACCGGACAATGAGGGTTCAGAAGGGATTCTAAAAAGGCAGGGCCCTTGGACTGCCGGGCCTTGTATACCAGGCAGCCAATTTTAAAAGCAGCTCGCTGTTCGATAGGCAACCAGTGCAGCTTGGCCAGGAGAGGCCTGGCGGATTGCCATTTGGGAGTTTTGCAGATAAGTCTAGCTGCCTGGTTCTGCACCAGCTGGAGACGATGGAGGAGGGACTTGGGTAGCCCCCAGTAGATTGAATTAGAAAAATCCAGGCGGGAGAGGACGAGGGAGATGACAATTTGCACCAGGGATTCGTGGGAGAATAAGTGGGAAATCTTGCGAATTTTGCGTAGCTGAAACATGCTGGCAGAGATGGTGGTACCAACATGAGTTTTAAGAGAGAGATCAGTGTCGATGGTAACGCCCAAGCTTTTTACCGAATTCAAAGGTTTAGGTGGAATGCCAAGCTCCTTAGGCCAGAAGTGAGGGCCCCAGTATAGAGGGCTGGTACCAGGCAGGAGGAGTTCCGTCTTCTCAGGGTTTAATTTGAGCTGGTTGGAGATCATCCATTGTTGGATATGCAGCATTGCTCCCTGAAAGTTAGGTACAGCATCCTGGGAATCTAATGGAAAAATGATTTGCATGTCGTCAGCATAATTGAGGACAGTGCAATTCCAAGAGCTCAGTGAATGGATAAGTGGGCGCAGATATAAATTAAATAATAATGGAGACAGAGAGGAGCCCTGGGGGACTCCACAGGTGGTGGGGACCTGGGTGGCGGTAAAGGGGCCTAGATGGACTGTTTGAGCTCGGCCCGAGAGGAAGGACTTGATCCATTCCCAGGCGGGTCCCTTGATGCCTGCCTGTCCGACACCGTGGAGAAGGATGTCATGATCCACCGTGTCGAAGGCGGCCGAGAGGTCCAAGAGGACCAACACCTGAGGGGACCCTCTATCGGCATTCTCCCGAAGGGTGTCCAAAACTTTTAGAATGACTGCCTCGGTTGAATGCGCCGGTCTGAAGCCTGCCTGGTTAGGTACCAAGAACCCGGAGCTCTCGACGAATGCCGAGAGGCAGGTGGTGACGTAGGCCTCGAGAAGTTTAGAGATATAAGGCAGAAGAGAAATGGGCCTATAGTTGGCAGGATTGGCGGGGTCGGCTCCTGTCTTCTTTAAGAGGGGGACCAATATGGCTTCCTTAAAAGCCCTGGGGACCGAGCCGGAGCTGAGGGAGGTATTCAGAAGGGGGAGAATACAATCAGGCAGAGCAGAGAAGGTTGCCCTAAGAACTTGGGGGGGGCAGCAGTCCCTAGGAGATCCAGATTTAACACGAGTGGTAAGCTCAGCGAGAGTGCTGGCGGTGATTGGTGGGAACTGGATGAAAGAGCAAGGGTTAAAAGGGGGGGAGTCAGGAAGGCTAAGAGGGGTAGAGGGAGGAATAGCATTCTTGATGTTTACAATTTTTTGGATAAAATAAGAATTGAGCGAATTACAGGTTTCCTGGGTGGGGGCCTGGGTTGGAAGTACTCTGTGGTCAGATGAGAAATCGTTGAAGATTTTAAAGATTTCTTTAGATTTATCACTAGCTGTATCGATTCTTTCCGTGATGTGTAAGGCCTTTGCTTTAGTAATAGCGTTCTTATATTCATTCCGGGCCCTCACAAACTCCTTGCGCTCCTCCTTGGAGTAGCCCCGTCTCCAGTTTCGTTCCAGGTGACGCAGTTTAAGTTTCTGTACTTTCAGTTCCTCTGAGAACCAGCGATGAGAGTTACCATGTCTAGTATGAGCAAATTTGGTGAGAGGGGCGAATATGTCGCTGGCTGATGACAGCCAGGTGGTGATCCCATCCGACATAGAATCAATATCTGATTCGGGGAGGGTAGTGGGGTAGGTGTTGGTCAGGTGATCAATAAATCCCTGGGAATCATAAGAATTCCATTTGCGACTCAGTCCCCCGGGGAGGGGAGGAGCCTTAAGTTTCCCTTTAATTGAAATAGTGACGTCAATCAGGTGATGGTCAGACCAGAGGCAGGGGGAGATGACTGGGCAAGACAGGACGAGGTTGTGAGTCCAGATGTGGTCCAAAATGTGGCCCTTGATATGAGTTGGGGAAGAGATGTGTTGGGACAGATTTAGGTTTGTCAAGATTTCAAACAGTTCGATGGCGTGGGGTCCGGCTTGGTCATCGTCAAACCAGTAATTGAAGTCGCCAAATACGGCGAGTCGGGAATGGTGGGTGAGCAGGTCGGCTACTTGCTCACTGAAGGACAGTGGAAATGATGGCATTGGCTGGGGGGGGCGATAGAGGAGTACAATCGCCAAGACACCCCCAGAGGTTTCCACGCTGATAACTATGTTATCTGCCCCTGGTAGGGTAAGTGAGGCGGAGGTGAGGAATCTGAGATTCTTGTGTATGATGGCCGCTACTCCCCCTCCCGGGCGACTAAGAGGGCGGTTTACATTGAGGATGTAATAGTCCGGGGGGAGGGTCGCCAGGATATCCGGGTGGGAATCCGGCGTGAGCCAGGTCTCCGTTAGGAGCAAGATGTCGGGTTTATCCATGTTGAGCAGCAAGAATAAATCAAGCTGATGCTTCACCATGGAACGAGTGTTAAGGTAGAGCACACGGAGATGGGTGTCATTGTTAGATGCCAAAGGGGGGGCCATAGGACAAGAATGGACAAGACCATGGTCAGAGTGAGTGCCAGGGTCAGGCAGCTTACTAGAGATCTCCAGGAGGGCAGTGCGCTCCCACACACCAGGCGGCAAAGGGCAGTTGGAAAGCTGCAGGTCCCTGAGTGTTTTTGCAGGGTATGTGATGAGGGGGCCAGGGGTTGTGGCCCCTGGGCCCGGGCGGGCGCGGACGGGCGAAGACGGGCTCGCCTTTGGCGCGCCTTCGGCGCGCCGCCGGCGCGCCCGCTGCGCCCGTCCGCTGCGCCGACAGAATGGGGGTTCCATTTTGTAGTGATCGAGGGCGGGAGGGCGGGAGGGGCGAAGCACAGGAATGCTGACCCTGGTCCGGCTCCTCACCTAAGATGGCGGCCCCCCGAGCAGCGTCCAATCGGCTGCGAGGGGTGAGATCAAGCGCGAACAGCAGCCAAGAGATCCCCTAT
This sequence comes from Triturus cristatus, assembly GCF_964204655.1. Classification (NCBI taxonomy): domain Eukaryota; kingdom Metazoa; phylum Chordata; class Amphibia; order Caudata; family Salamandridae; genus Triturus; species Triturus cristatus. The sequence goes on from NC_140579.1 coordinate 2,605,369, forward strand.
TTTTAAGAGCGAATCTGTGTTCAGGGAGTAATTAAAAGCGCCAAGATACAACAAAGTGAGCAGGTAAATAAAGTGCTGATGACAGATTTTTCGTGGTACTTTTTAAAAATGCGACGAATTTAAAATTAGCAATTCTACAAAGAGTGCACACAGAGTCCCGGCTTCCGCCTCAGGACGAGGTATCACTGACACACACACACACAATCGAATCAATCGTGGTGTGGGTTAAGAGGGCTTTTGTAGTGATCGAGGGCGGGAGGGCGGGAGGGGCGAAGCACAGGAATGCTGACCCTGGTCCGGCTCCTCACCTAAGATGGCGGCCCCCCGAGCAGCGTCCAATCGGCTGCGAGGAGTGAGATCAAGCGCGATCAGCAGCCAAGAGATCCCCTATTTTTAAGAGCGAATCTGTGTTCAGGGAGTAATTAAAAGCGCCAAGATACAACAAAGTGAGCAGGTAAATAAGGTGCTGATGACAGATTTTTCGTGGTACTTTTTAAAAATGCGACGAATTTAAAATTAGCAATTCTACAAAGAGTGCACACAGAGTCCCGGCTTCCGCCTCAGGACGAGGTATCACTGACACACACACACACAATCGAATCAATCGTGGTGTGGGTTAAGAGGGTTTTTGTAGTGATCGAGGGCGGGAGGGCGGGAGGGGCGAAGCACAGGAATGCTGACCCTGGTCCGGCTCCTCACCTAAGATGGCGGCCCCCCGAGCAGCGTCCAATCGGCTGCGAGGGGTGAGATCAAGCGCGAACAGCAGCCAAGAGATCCCCTATTTTTAAGAGCGAATCTGTGTTCAGGGAGTAATTAAAAGCGCCAAGATACAACAAAGTGAGCAGGTAAATAAAGTGCTGATGACAGATTTTTCGTGGTACTTTTTAAAAATGCGACGAATTTAAAATTAGCAATTCTACAAAGAGTGCACACAGAGTCCCGGCTTCCGCCTCAGGACGAGGTATCACTGACACACACACTGTCCAAATGGGGTTGGAAAGCATTGACGTTTCTTGGTATAATTCTGATCATTATTTTCTCCTGTTGCCTTTGTATGCACTGTGGTCCCGCTATCTGTGACCTCTGTGCTACTATGTGCATTCCAAAACCCAAACCACAAGTAACAGAAAACATAAGAATGATGTTACAACAACAGCTCGATGACCTCATGGCTATTGATGTGGACTCAGATTAGCATGAGTCTATCTTGCCTGAGTTCTGGCAAAAGGAGGGTCTGAGGAACTTTGATTTTTGATCGCGATCGAAGTGACCCGCCATTTTGTGTTGCCATCACTCAGGCAGCACGGCGAACAAAGTCTATTCTGCTTTTTCTGTAGCCTGGTGTCGAAATACGCCTTCTGCCTCTATTTGCAAAGCTGGTGTTAGATCTAGCCAAGTACACTAATCCCTGTCTGGCTTTTCTAATCCCCGTCTCAACTATCTGTTGGTTCACACTATTCTTCCCTAACCTTATCTTATCGTCTGGCCTTCACTGTCTTCTGCTAGCATTCTCTCGTTTCACAACTGTCCTCCAACACACACAAACGTATCTCGCCATCTGCAAGTTAGTTATGAAACTGTTAATGAATTAGCTTGAGGGAGGGATGACAAACGTAATCAGAGGAGAGGTCTCTTCGAGTCATCTGACACTTTTTGTTTTCCAACTTCTCCTATTGGTTCTACCTTGTTTTCCAACTTTCCTTACTGGCTCTTTCTTGTATGCTATGGGAGTGGATTCGATTAATGAATATGTTTCTATGTACTATAAGAGATTGTGCGCCACAGAGTGAAGTGGCAGTCTCCTGAGAACCTACTTTGTGTACTTCTAGGATAACTGTACTAGCTGCAGCTAAATAAACCTGATCTTCTAACGCTGACAGAGTGTCCCGTGTCTCTGTGTAGCGAAGCAGGAGAACTCCGAAGACATTGGGCGTACCCTGCGCCGCCAGGTCCAAAAGGTTCTGGTTCTTCACCTGGGCTCTGCTCCAAAGCCAACGGACCATGCTCGCAACCTGGGCTTCATCCTGGACTCCTCCCTCACGATGACCAAGCAAGTCAACGCCGTCTCGTCATCCTGCTTCAACACCCTGCGCATGCTCCGAAAGATCTTCTGGTGATCCCCACCGACACCAGGAAGACGGTCACCCAGGCCCTCGTCACCAGCCGACTGGACTACGGAAACACCCTCTACGCTGGAACCACAGCCAAACTACAGAAAAGACTCCAGCGCATACAGAACGCCTCTGCACGACTTATCCTGGACATCCCCCGCTTCAGCCACATCTCTCCCCAGCTGAGAGACCTGCACTGGCTCCCCATCAGCAAGAGGATCACGTTCAGACTCCTCACCCACGCACACAAGGCTCTCCACGACATGGGACCCACATACCTCAACAACCGCCTCACATTCTACACGCCCACCTGCTACCTCCGCTCCGCCAGCCTCGCCACCGTCCCACGCATCCGCAAGACCACCGCCGGAGGAAGATCCTTTTCCTACCTGGCGGCCAAGACATGGAACTCCCTCCCCACTCACCTACGACTGACCCAGAACCATCTCTCCTTCAGGAAACAGCTCAAGACCTGGCTCTTCGAGCAGTAGCGGATCCCCCTCCCCCCAGCGCCTTGGGACCCAACGGGTGAGTAGCGCGCTTTACAAATTCATTGATTGATTGATTGATTGATGATTCTGCCTTTGTGGTAAGAAGGAAGCGGTAGCATTCATCTCCACCATATGGCCTGTTTCAGCTTGGTTCTGCCCTCCCCATCATGCCCTGGAATAACACCTTCCACTGTCCCTGATACACTCTGTGACACTCACCTTAGTCCTCGACATGGACTGCCATATTTGGTTTGATTGCCAATGACACAGCAATCAGACTGCGGACTGAACTCTTCCTCTTCCGATGAACTTGTCAATCCCTAAAGGACTCTGGCTGGCCCTCCACGGGGCAACAATGTAAAGTGGGGTTTGCATGGCCATGTACTGGTCCAGCTTCAACACTCCACCGAATGTGATTAAAACATTCTAATTCACACAGGTGTCATGGCAATGAGCAATCAAGTATGAAAGTATGGATGAATGTAGGGGCAGTGATTCCAAATAAAGGGACTCCCTGGGAACAGATATCAATGCGCATGTTTGACCGTGACCCAGATAGGCAGTGAGATGACTGGGAATGTGTGAACTAGCTGTGGCCTCATTGCCCCTAAACAACAATCTAGCAATTTCCCGACTTAGCCCCACGCGGGAAACAACGGTTTCAACGCGGGTAATACCACACGGGTAGGTTACAAGGTGGATGTTACATCATCCGCGTTGGTACCACACATGGCATTACATCGCAAGTCGTTTCAACGACTTGCGCTAGATGGCATGCAACACCAGGGAATGTGTTGGATTTTAAACCCAACACATTCCCTACTGTTGCGCTAACTGGAGCAGGAATAGTAATTTATACTATTCCTAAATTAAGCGCGCCATCTAGCGCAAGTCGTAGAAACGACTTGCGATGTAAATCCATGTGTGGTAACAACGTGGACGATGTAACCTCCGCATTGTAACCTACCGCGTGGTATTTGCTCGCGGTGTAAAGAGACATATTCGCCCCAAGTCAATGTAGGAAACAGTGCTGTGAGTAAAACAGTCAAAGTTATGTAGATGCCACAGCTCGGAGCAATGATTTGTTTGAGTGTACAGCGGTTGGACTCCTGGGATGGTCTGTGCTTAAGTGTGAAGGTCATTCCATGCAAGAGAACTGCGTTGGTCTTTGGTTAGCGCTGTGCGTAGTATAAGAGTCATCATCAGCTGCTATAGTATCTCTCAGGGGGTGCCGGGCGCATGCAATTCCAAGTTTGGAGGTGAAGATGTGCAACCGCCTTCTAGATCACACAAAGGAGCTTTCATCCCTAATGTTAGTTTGTCATCTTATTCACAAAAGTCCCTATCACACGTCAGATTTATAAAAGTGTCAAATTTGACAGCCGTAGCTTAGTAAGTCATCAACAGAAAGAATCAACAGAAAGAATAAAAGATTGAAGATTCGAATTTTTGACATGTACATATGTTTGGGCTGATTTACTAAGCTACTGCTGTCAAATTTGACATTTATAAATCTGACGTGTGCTAGGGACCTTTGTGAATATTTGAGTTGCAGCTTAGGCCGCAGGGTTAGGAGAGGCGGGTGGTTCTCTCCTCCTTTTAGCACCGTATAAATACATCTAGACAATCACGTTAGTGAATATTTCCTGTGGCGACTTTCCTATGTTCAATACCACCAATTCTCCTGTGTAAGTTAGTTTGTCATCTGCTTGCATTCTGGAAATGTGACGTGCTCATGTGAAGTAATTGTGACTGATTGTGTTCCTTCGGGCTATTCCTGCTGCAGCTGCAGTGGGGTGTGGTCCACCTGCCTCATCTTCCTCATCATCGTCAGGTGCATCTGGCACTTGGATCCATGGGGCATTGGTGAGTACACATATGTTGTGCAATACACAACATGCAATGATCATCTTGCACACTATTTCTGGGCTGTACAGGAGTCTTCCACCTGTGACTTTAACACGCCAAATGTGCGCTCAACAATGCCTCTGGTGCGTTTGTGGGCCACATAGTGTTGCCTTTGGGCCGGGGTGTTCGGGGCTCGGAGGGGTGTCATCATCCACGGGCAGAGTGCATATTCTTGATCACCTGTGAGAGGAAAGTGAGATTAGTGTAAATTGGTGGTTCTGCATGCTGTGTTGGCAGACTTACAAGTTTTGTGGTGTGTGATTTGTGCGACTTTGTGATTCATGTTTGTCATGTATTGCTTCTGCCAAATGTGCGGGATCAAGGTGTATTACGTAGCCTCACAGCTGCTTCTCCCACCCCCAGAGCCTATTTACTTTACTGCAGTTGCATCACTTGCACTCCTACGGCACACCATTGTCATGCCTATCTGCGCATGTCCACAAGCCTGACAACAACACTGTAATGTTGGCCATTGAAGGTGGGCGGCCACGTGTGTGTAGGCCTATGGTAAGGATAGGGCGGACACATATGTAGAGTTCAGGCCTGGCTGAACTCGCGTTGCGATTAAGGCTAGGCCTTTGGCTTATGCTGCAGCAATAAAGATACACACACAACAATTGGCATGTATGAGCCAAGAGCCCGAGCGGTCTTGAACTCCTTTATTTATCCTTTCGGCCGAGCCCGCCCTCAGGGTGCATGCTACATTGCAACATTGTCGATTAAGGGCTGGGTGGCGCCAACACTCCAACAGAGACACACGCAGTAGTTACTTTTGGACCAGCCCAGAACTGGACCACTCCCAGAGCCCCAGGCCATTTCTTCACATGTCTACGCATGAGCCGCTGTTGCCGCGCTGGGATACTGGCTGCTTCGGAGTACGTCTTCAGACATTCCACCGGCTTTCCAGCGGCCTGCCTGGGACGGGGATGGCCCTGTGACTGTGAAGGGCCCCAGTTGCGTTACCGTGGAAATGTTGTTGGCTGCTGGAAGCGGACTTGTGGCCTACCGGCACAGGACGATTACCTGCGTTGCACTGGGGTAGTGGCCCTGGAGGTGCTGCGGCAGGCACCGGCCTAGCGCCATATGACGATGACTTGCGGGTAACTGAGGTAGTGGCACCCGTACAGTTGAGCGGGTGTGCAGCCTGCGATGATGCGCCGTCCTGCAGGTCTGGACTGGATTTGATTTGTGTGAGACCTCCTGGACCGCAGTGTAGGGCGGAGACAGCGGGCCCTACCGCCACGTGGCGCAGACTTGTGGTGCACTGAGTTAGTGGCACCTGAACGGCTGAGCGGGTGTGCAGCCTCCGATGATGTTCGGCCTAGCGCCACGTGGCCAAGACTTAGGGTGCACTGAGTTAGTGGCACCTTTGGAGCTGAGCGGGTTGCAGCCTACGATGATGTTGGGCCTAGCACCACGTGGCCAAGACTTGGGGTTCATTGAGTTAGTGGCACCTGTAGAGCTGAGCGGGTGTGCAGCTTGCGATGATGCACCAACCTGCAGGTCTGGACTGGATTTGATTTGTGTGAGACCTGCTGGACCGCAGTGTAGGCCGTAGGCAGCAGTCGGCACACACATAACTCCACAGTGCAGTGCTGCAGGGTGCGCTGGGGGCCTGTGGCGCGGAAGCCAGCGATCGGCTGAGGAGGTTGCACCGGCAAGTGGTGAGCCCTCTTGGAGACACACCGGTGGCGGCAGGTGAGCATTGAGGCATGAGTGCGCAGGAGCGGGCTATCACCGCTCGGTGGCGGATGGGTCTGGGGACCAGCGGACTGGGGTACAGCAGGCACACAGGATCGTGCAAGCACCACCGGTCAAGGTGGTGGCCTCGTGGCAGGGTGAGGTGCAGCACCCTGGCAGTCACGACACATCATGCGATGATGAGGTGTGCGCGGAGTGGCGTCATGAGGAAAATAAAAATCTATGAGGCCTATATGTCCCCATGTGCCCCCCCAACGCTTATGTGCACATGCATGTAACCTATGCATTTCCCCTCCATGGCCTTTCCTATCATGATACTTATGCTATAAACGTGGCCTGCCATCATTCAGTCTCCTATGAGAGAAACGACAAACCTGTATTGAGGCCTACACGTTTTGCATCATGTTTTCCTGCACCACATAAAAACCCGTGTTTGTGGCTCAGCTAGACCCGAACAGAGGTTTCAGGCCTCAGACGTTCAGAAATCTGCAGCTGCGTATCCTTGGCCTTACACACTTGGGCCTCAGCCAAAGGGGCCCTGTCACAAGGTGCCGAGACAGTATTGAGCACAGTTATCTGCTTACTCCTACAGAGCCACATTCCTGCCTGGAGAAGGAGGGATCAACATAACCCATCAGCAAAGGAGAAAGCCTAGCCTTTCTGTCTCTGTTTGTGAGATTGCAAAGCTCACGCCAGTAAAAAGCCCATAGCCCCCATGTAAGGCCTCTGCAGTAAATGAAGTAAATGAAGAAATAGATGCCACATCGGCTCTTGGTGATGAGCAACCTATGTCACAAATCAGTCCCTGCTCCAGACATCAGATATCAGATAAAACAAGATGTGCTGGTCGTCCTGACACTGAAGGCCTCACTCACTGAAGGCCTCACTTCCAGACTTCCCGGTTGCATAGCAACCCTTCCCCACGTCAGTTACACGTCATGCTCGAGTTGAGCACAAGTAAGGCAAAGTTCCAGTACAATTCCAGCAGATCACGCAACCCCCTCCAGGTATCCACCCACCTATGACAAATTACCCATTATCATCAAGTGGACGCCCACATGGACGCCCACCTTCACACCTACTTACACGCCCACATGCTCTTATCTCATTCTCTTTTGCTCTTTTCGCCTTCGATGTATATATACTGTACTCTGTGAATAATGTTTTGAGAATACTTTTGAGACCCTTCCAGATCCCTTGTGGTGATGGTAATATTCTCCCTATGACTCGAGTTATTGGAATAAAGCCCTTTTGAACCTGATACCACAGACTCAGCCTCTTGCTTTATGCATGATCCTATTAATATTCTGAAATTCTGAGAGCGTAATATTTTATTTACGACATAATGGCGCCCGAACAGGGACAATTCTCTTTCCCCACACGCCGGAGATGAAGGTACGGTTTTGCCCCCTTCCGTAGCTGTGACGGACTTCAAGTACGTACGTCGCGGGTTTTCCCACCAACTCCCTCAGGCCAACGAAGGAGACGGACTGTGACCAGGCATCCATACGAGGCGGTGAGGAACACAGATTGTCCTACCCAGAGCCCACCTGCGAGAGAGCTGTGTCCGAGGTTTCTGTAGATCCACTTAGGTTACGCCATTCCCCGCGCAGCGTCAAGTTTCGGAGGCCTTCGACTTCAAGTTCAAGTTCAAGTTCCGCTTCCCGGTGAGTTTTCTCATGGGGGTTGCAATCAAGACGGGTTCTCACTTGTGAGACCTGTATGTTCAAGTGCATGCAGCTAGAGTTATAGGAAATAGAGATCTCAAAGTATTCAAGGTGCACCGATATACCTGTATGAATGTTATTGTCCTAGTCAGGTTCAGTTAGGTTTGAATGTGTCAGGTTTTATGTAAGTTTGTTTTATTATAGTTTTTGTTTTTACAGCGCTATAGTGATTTTTGTTTATGGCTACATTCCAACATGCCGTTATTTTCGAAACTGCGTAAAATATGTACCAGAAAAGGTGTACTAGAGGAACCAGGAACGAAGCAGGACCGCACGATAAAGCTGCTTTATCATCGGATGATGAAGCAGAGGACCAAGATAAAATACAATATGTGGGCCATGCCCGACGATTCGAGAAACCCAAAGGCCTGAATTACCGTAAACAAGGAACGGCTATAAAAAAGAGATTTTCCCTTGAAAATTTGTTCCAAATCACCGACAAAGCGGTGAATGAATGGTTAGGTAATGAACAGCCCTTAACCCCGACCGAACTTGAATTAGCACGATCAGCCACCCTGTGGGTATCCCAATACGATTTATATAATAATGATGTCGTAGCACAGACGTTTTTGAGCCTTCCACCGAATGAACAGCGCTTAGCTGGTGTTTACATGGTCCAACATTTAATAACGTTATATGAAAGTCAGTACTCTGGTCCTGGTATATTGTATAGGTTGCTGGACGACATAATACTAGACAGATGGATGAACTTGGGTACTGAACTGATTAATGTCATCTTGGATCAGCGACACAAATATATAGTATATGTAACTAGATCCCTGCTTCCCGTTCCACCGCAGGTTAAAGGGCAGGCATACGACAAACTGAACCCCCTACGAGAGGTACATCCTGTAAAGGATACAAACAATGTACTTCAACGGGTGTATGTCTACACCCCTCTGTCAAAATTAGAGATACTGGAAATGAAAAAAATGTTGCCCTCCCATGACAAAGACCCGGGGGGTTTTCACAGGGAATTAAAAGACATTCTCCGCTTAGGGGAATATACATATGCGGACGTTCTAAAGTTAATAAAAGTACTATTGCCTGCTGGTATTTACGAGAAACTTAAAGAAAAAGACTGGGAGGTGGGAGAGAGCAAGATTAGCTGGGATGTGTTGCAAACAGAAGAAAATGCAAGGGGCCCGGGGGTTGGTCTGGGTCCCTGAGCTAAAGAATTACCTGAACTCCTTGTACAAGTTTTGCCAAGATTATTAATTACCAAGAAAGAAGACTGGGATGCTATTTCGGCTTGTAAACAGAAGCCAGACGAGGACACTAGCGATTTTTATTCTAGGTTTGAGAAATGTTTTACTATCAATAGTGGCCTTAAGCCCGGTAGTGATTCATATCCCCATCTATTTGTGAGCAAATTAGTGGAAAATTCCATACCTGAGGTAAAGTATAGAGTACTGAAGGTTGAGAGTACTTGGCAAGCAAACAGCCCTTCCCAAATGTTACAGATGTTACAGTATCACCAGAACAGAATTGGAGAGGAACATGACCAAGAAAAGAGACGCATGAAAGACACAAAGATGAAGATGCTGGTGGCCCAATCGACACCGGCAAACACATATACAAACACGAACAAGAATAGCACAAAACAAAATGGTGGGACTTGTAATTATTGCAAGAAGCCAGGCCACTTCGTAAATGAGTGTGCAGTGCTGAAAAACAATATAGCGCTAGGTAAAACAAAGCCTCGTCAATATCCTCCCAAGGACAGTAACACACATCAGACATCAGATACGTTTCCACCGCCGCCACCGTCTGTCCATGCACCTGCTCCGGCCCGAGCTACAACACAAATGTATGAGCACGCTCAAAATAACTATCCAGAATACCAGGCATATTCATGAAGCTGCCCAGAGAGGGAGTTCGACCTGCCCCTCATTCCAGTTCCTGTGGACCAAGCGGGTCCCTATGTACATGCACGGTTACTGGGACAAAATAAAAGGTTTTTGATTGACACTGGGGCTAGTAGAACTACCATTAGTCATTCCGAGGTGCCCGGGGCACCCCTTTCGGGCTCAAAGAGTGTATCCCTGGGATTTTCGGGTAGACCTATTGTTAATGAGGTTTCAGAACCGATCTCCTTAGGAGTTGGTCCACTGATACATACTACAGACTTACTACTTACTAAATCATGTCCGGAAAACTTGCTCGGTATAAAGACATAAAAAGAACTAGGAGCAGTAATCTGTTGCTCACCAGAAGGCGTGCAACGGTATTTACGTGATTTCAAGGGACATTTTGTAATAAAAGATATTGACATCAGGCTCCGAGACGTACCACAGCATCTATGGGCACAAGGCCCAACTGACGTAGGTTACATGAACATTACACCACACCAGGTCACCCTCAAGGGAGGTGTAGTGCTACCACGGATCAGACAATACAAAATACCACCTGAGGCTGAAGTAGGTTTACTAAAAATAATAGACGACCTGATTGCACAAGGGGTGGTGATTGAGACTGATTCAAACATATGTAATTCACCGGTACTTCCTATTCTTAAAAGGACTGATCCCAATATACCACCTGTATATAGATTAGTTGTGGACCTGCGAGAATTAAACAAATGTGTGGTACCACAGTACCCTGTGGTCCCGGACATCTCTTCGATATTGACTGCCATTGATGCGAATGCTACGTTCTTTACAGTGATAGATCTGAAGAACGCATTTTTCAGTCTTCCAATACATCCGGACAGCCAATATCTTTTCGGTTTCAGTTTAAAAGGTCGCAGCTTCAGATTCACAAGAGCACCACAGGGCTTCACGGAAAGTCCTAGCATTTATAGTCAGGCTCTGAAAAGACAACTTGATAGTATTCATATGCCTAGCTCTACAGCACTGATACAGTATGTCGATGACATTCTCATTACTGCACGATCGGACCATGATTGTGAAGATGCTTCCCTGATGGTTTTGCATTTCCTGGCTGACAAGGGGCACAAAGTGTCCCCTTCGAAGTTACAATTCTGTGAACAGCAAGTGGCGTACCATGGGCACTTGCTATCCAAGGAGGGTAGGAGACTGACACCTGAGCGTATACAATTAATTTCAGGTCTTTCACAGCCCACGACACAAAAGGAGGTACGTGCATTCATTGGCCTCACTTCATATTGCAGGCAGTGGATTCCCCAGTATGCTTACATAGCCAAGCCCCTGATACAGTTAACGACACAGGAGGCAGCCTCTACTAAAGTCCTCCCTTGGACACAAGAACACACTGTGGCATTCGAAGAATTAAAGAGAGCTTTATGTCAAGCACCAGTTTTAGCAATCCCTGATTACAACAAATCGTTTATGCTTTTTGTGACAGAGCGGGATGGAACAGCACTATCTGTCCTCACACAAGACCATGCAGGAAAACACAAGCCCTGTGCTTATTTTTCTAGTACATTGGACCCAGTAGCACAGGCTTTGCCTGCGTGCCTAAAATCTGTTGCAGCAACGGCCTTAGCGATAAGACAAAGTGACTCGATAGTGCTGGGCCACCCCCTGACAGTACAAGTACCACATGCAGTGGAGGTTCTCTTGAACCGGACACAAACCCAACACCTGACTGTAGCTAGACTGACAGGCTATGAGCTGACGTTATTTCAACCACACATAGAGATCAGACGATGCAACATACTGAATCCCGCTACTCTATTGCCCTCCAGTACAGAAAGCCTTTCACCACACAACTGTGTTGAAGTAATACATACCGTGACTAAGCCAAGACAAGACTTGACAGACGTTGCACTTCCAGACCCTGACCTAACACTATATGTTGACGGCTCATGCATGAGGACAGGGGCGGGAGAATTAGTGGCAGCGTATGCAGTGACCACTGATACTGAAATAATAGAGACTAAAAGAATAGACATATTGTCAGCACAAGCAGCAGAGCTCATCGCCCTAACACAAGCATGCATAAGAGCTGAGCACCTGAAAGTAAACATTTACACCGACCCCAATATGCATATGGGGTAGTTCATGATTTCGGGGTGCTCTGGCGAGAAAGAGGTTTCTTGACCTCTCATGGGGCCAAGATACAGCATGGCCCCCTTATTCAAGCCCTTCTGGAAGCGATACATCTACCAACAGCCATAGCTATCCTAAAATGTAAAGCACATACTAGAGCCACAGATACCATTTCCCAAGGCAATGATCTGGCAGACCGAACTGCTAAACAGACAGCTCAGACCCCACTAGCCATGACAAAGTCACAGGTACCATCAGTGTCCAAAGCCATGACAGTTAGGGATCCTTCCAAGGATGTACAAGACATACAGACACATGCTACTGTAGACGAATTAAAGAAATGGTCGGAACAGGGAGGGGTACTGACTGATCAGGGTTGGATGACTAAGGGCAAATCCACATGGTTCCTTCCTGATTCGATGGTACAAGTAATCATAAATACCGCACATAGTCCTGCACACTTAGGAGAGAAAGCAATGCTAGACAGCTTACAGAATATATGGTTCAACAAGCACCTGCGTGCAGCAGCGAAACAAAAGGTTAGAACATGTATGATCTGTTGCCAATTCAATCCAGGTAAAGGCATTCCGATGGAGCAAGGTGGATTCCATCCACCTGACCATCCTTTTGAGGTCCTCCAAATGGATTATATCCAAATGGATAGATGTAGAGGTTACAAATATGTCCTGGTAGTAGTATGTTCATTATCAAGGTGGACCGAAGCCTACCCAGTCCCTGATTATACTGCTGTAACTACCGCCAGACAATTGGTACGAGAATTTTTCCCACGTTATGGATTACCGCGTGTCGTATATTCCGACAACGGTCAGCCTTTCTCCTCTGAACTCATGAAACAAGTGTCCCTTCTATTAGGGTATACCTGGAAGTTCCATTGTGTGCGACATCCTGAAGCAGCAGGCCTTGTAGAAAGACACAATCAGACCTTGAAAATAAAACTAGCAAAGATTTGCGCAGACAAAGGTGTGGATTGGATGGTAGCCCTACCGGTTGCCCTCTTTTACATGCGAATGGTAGCCCATTCTAGAACAGGCTTATCTCCCTATGAAGTGGTCTTCGGTAGACCACCGAATATGTGGGGCACTCCAATGCCGAAAAAGATTACTGATGTTGATAGTAACATGCTGACGGATTACCTGGCTTCCTTGATGTCTGCACTACTCTCTTGTCGTTCGCAGGTTGCCGCCGCCTTCCCTGACAACACCCAGGTCAAAGAATACTCGATCGTTCCTGGCGACTATGTCCTGATCCGGAACTTTGATAGATCAAGCCCTCTTGAGCCGAGGTGGAAGACGCCGAAATTGGTGTTGCTAACAACAAGGACCGCCGTTAAAGTCGAGGGACGGAAAGGATGGATACATCTTCATCATTGTAAACGCTACTTCGGGAATAACTGTACTTTTAAAAAGAACACTGACTGCTCGGACTTTGAGCCCCCTTTACTAGAGGAGACTCCGCAGCAGAAATATAAAGCGAAACTTAGATCTCATAAGTCAGAACCCGTTTGATCGATTAAGTCCACCAGGTGGTGAAGCGGTTGAACATGTATTCTGGCTTGCATAAGATCTCGAACAAAGCGAACGAGAGAAAGAGCAGGATGAAAAGCAAATACTGTAAATTATTACGTGGTAGATGTATAGTTACTTTGATTTTTCTATCTCTTCTATGTATCACGATAATATGTATCAGCTTAATACTACATGCTATTTTTCCTCCTATTGCTTCACTCTTACACTCCTCCATTAATGATACCACAAAACACACATTTAGTGATCTGCCATCCCATGAGTTATCTCGTATCGACTTGCTCTGCGCAACAATACCTTTATTCAGATGCTGCACCATTCACATCAGACTAGTAACGCTACAGACTGCTGGGTCTGTGGCCGACTTCCCCCATATCAGAAGGTAAAGGGAGTGTTGCCTCTTTTCCCTTTTCCTTTCTCCCATAATGGTTCTTGCGGAGCATGGTTTGCCTTAATGACATCCATCAACGGTGATGCCAAAGAATGTCAAGAGGAGGATTGTAGGGGCGAGTGGGTATGGGGTAACTTGAATAAAGTCATGAACGAAGCATGTTTCCCAGATGAAGAGGGTCTTCCCCAAATGAAAGGTACAGATCTAGAAAATGAAGAGTATCTGCAAGGAAATGCGACCCTCGATTTCATAGTGTTCAACGTAAAGCCCCAACACATGTCAGGTCCGCCTTCAATTACTGTTCTGCCAGTGAAAGGGAACTTGTGTGTCAGAAAGGAAGGCTCAGTACATTTGGGGCACAGTGATTGTGATACTATAATAGTATTCAAAGACAAAGGAAAGTCCTATTTCAGAGCATCACGACACACCTACTTTATTTGTGGCCAGACAGCCTATGTGCAGTTGCCCTTGGACTGGGGTGGGACGTGCTACATATCATTTCTTCTACCACCCGTTTTCTTGGCCCCATCGAGCTATCATCAAGATCTTCGGCTCACACTTGTCAGACACAAACGAGGGCTCGATGCCTCTGGCATTGACCAGACTGAGACAGCTTGGGAGCAATATACAGATTTCAATAAAGGATTCTTTTTCTTCATAGGTCCCGTCCAGAATAGTAAACTTATCCGAAGGCTAACAAGGATTCTAGAAACAGTTGCTAATGTGACTGCATCGGCCCTGGGGAATCTGACCCAGGAACAGTATGCTATGAGACTGGTCGTTCTTCAGAACCGTCTTGTTCTTGACGTCATCCTGGCGGATAGGGGCGGGGCTTGTAGGGTCATCGGTTCTAGCTGTTGCGTTTTCATACCTAATAACGCACCATCTGTATACGAAGCAATAACAAGGCTCCACAAGATTGCCCAAAACATACATCAAGACCCAGGCACGTGGACATGGTCCAGTTGGCTCTGGGGATTAATATCGGCATGGGGATGGAAAGTGTTGACCGTCTGTGGGTTGATACTATTAATAATATTCAGTTGTTGCCTATGTCTGCAGTGTGGCCCGGCCATTTGCGGCCTGTGTGCTACTGCATGTGTTCCACATCCCCATTTACAGAGCATTGAAAATGGAAAAATAATGCTGCAAGAACAGATCGACTGTCTCATGAAAATAGATGTTACATAGGGGGCTCACTAGGGAACAAGGAGGGAATGAGGTAAATAAAAATCTATGAGGCCTATATGTCCCCATGTGCCCCCCCAACGCTTATGTGCACATGCATGTAACCTATGCATTTCCCCTCCATGGCCTTTCCTATCATGATACTTATGCTATAAACGTGGCCTGCCATCATTCAGTCTCCCATGAGAGAAACGACAAACCTGTATTGAGGCCTACACGTTTTGCATCATGTTTTCCTGCACCACATAAAAACCCGTGTTTGTGGCTCAGCTAGACCAGAACAGAGGTTTCAGGCCTCAGACGTTCAGAAAGCTGCAGCTGCGTATCCTTGGCCTTACACACTTGGGCCTCAGCCAAAGGGGCCCTGTCACAAGGTGCCGAGACAGTATTGAGCACGGTTATCTGCTTACTCCTACAGAGCCGCATTCCTGCCTGGAGAAGGAGGGATCAACATAACCCATCAGCAAAGGAGAAAGCCTAGCATTTCTGTCTCTGTTTGTGAGATTGCAAAGCTCACGCCAGTAAAAAGCCCATAGCCCCCATGTAAGGCCTCTGCAGTAAATGAAGAAATAGATGCCACATCGGCTCTTGGTGATGAGCAACCTATGTCACAAATCAGTCCCTGCTCCAGACATCAGATATCAGATAAAACAAGATGTGCTGGTCGTCCTGACACTGAAGGCCTCACTCACTGAAGGCCTCACTTCCAGACTTCCCGGTTGCATAGCAACCCTTCCCCACGTCAGTTACACGTCATGCTCGAGTTGAGCACAAGTAAGGCAAAGTTCCAGTACAATTCCAGCAGATCACGCAACCCCCTCCAGGTATCCACCCACCTATGACAAATTACCCATTATCATCAAGTGGACGCCCACATGGACGCCCACCTTCACACCTACTTACACGCCCACATGCTCTTATCTCATTCTCTTTTGCTCTTTTCGCCTTCGATGTATATATACTGTACTCTGTGAATAATGTTTTGAGAATACTTTTGAGACCCTTCCAGATCCCTTGTGGTGATGGTAATATTCTCCCTATGACTCGAGTTATTGGAATAAAGCCCTTTTGAACCTGATACCACAGACTCAGCCTCTTGCTTTATGCATGATCCTATTAATATTCTGAAATTCTGAGAGCGTAATATTTTATTTACGACAGTCAGACGTAGCCACCTCGTCGCCAGTGTAAATTTGGCCATTGAAGGTGGTTGGCCACGTGTGTGTAGGCCTCTGGTCAGGATATGTCGGCATGGAGACACACGCAGTAGTTACTTTGGTGGCTATTTATTCACACTCCTACACTGGACTGGCGTACGCCGGCCCAGCCCACTACGCTTATGCTTACAGGGGTGGGGGGACAGCATAGCTACATGTCCAAGGTCTTCCCCACTGCCGGAGGTAACATGGTTGTGTCCACTGTCCACAACACTACAAACACCAGTAGTATATGTCCACATGGACATGTCTGTGCTCTGCATACTCAAGTCTGTTCAGCACATCACCGCCACACTTGTCATTGTGTACATTCTTATTAATGGGTCACTTGCCTCCTTCGCACATACTTGGTTTCCCACAACTCCCCACATTCTGCAATTGTGTGGCGGAGGGGCTATGCCTTTGTGGATGGTTTGTCTATATGGCTGGTTACCACAGTTATTTGTGTTGTCGTGTCTGGTAGGTGGGCATGTTGATTGTCATGTTGTATGTGATTTTGTAACGTGTGCATTCCCACAGTTGTGAGTTGTATGATTGTGGAGTGGAGGGGTGCGGTGTGTTCAGTTGGTACTTACCAACGAGCAGTGCATTTCCATAGGTGCCAGCACTGGTTGATGATGGACTGGCAGAAGATGTAGGAATCATGCACACTGCCTGGGAAGTTGGCGATGACATTGGTGAACAGTTCCCGGTGGTCCACTATTGCCTTCACATTGATGGAATGCGTGTGCTTACGGTTGAGGTAGATGTGTGCAGTATCCGCAGGGGGCACAAATAGTACATGTGTGCAGTCAATTGCCCCCAATACGTGCGGGAAGCCAGCTATGGTGTAGAACCCTTGCTTGGTCTCCAGCTGTTCCTGCGCAGTGTGGGGGAACTGAAGGTGGTGGGGTATCAGGCTGATGATGGCATCCAATACAGTTGGGAGGAACTTGGATAGGGCTGGCTGTGAGACTCCTCCGACTCTGGCAGTTGTTGGTTGGAAGGTACCAGAGGCCAACAGGTGCAGCACAGCCACCGGCTTTGTCTCCGGAGGGATGTTGGTTTGTCGCTGTGTTGGTACAGTCAGCCTCTGGGCAATGTGGGTCAGGATGCGGAGGATGGTTGTACTTTTGAGCCTATAGTGGGCAATGGGGGTGGGGGTGGTCCTGGGGGTGGTGGCGGTGGGTGTTGTGGCCCTCTTGGGTCTCCGAGCTTCATGATTAGTAGCTCAATGGCATCTGTTGGTCTTCAGATGTGGCTCTGGGCTGGGCTCCCTTTATACTGCTGGTTTCCGTCCTACTTAAGACCAGAAAAAAGCAGGTCTTAATTCCCTGCTGCTAATGTGCCTTATCGCCTGTTTTTGGATTGCATCGCCAATCTGGCTGTTCGTTGAGAATATTGCAAAGTGGTGTTATCTTGAGTTTTTGCACGGGAACGCCTACTTCGCATATGATTATCGTTAGTTGTCGCTGTCAACCTGGGCGATGTTTTTAGCGGCAGCTATTGCAGGAAAACTGTCGATGTCGGCTGTTAGGGCCAGCTTGAGAATAAGGCAATAAATCTATCGCCACTTTAGTGACGGTAAAGTGCTGCTAAATCGGCTATAAGTCCTTAGGAATATGCCTCCCGGTGTTCAGAGGTTTTCAGGGAACAAAAAAAAGGTAAAGGTAATTTTGGCGATTAATGTATCTGCTGGAAAGAGAAGGAAGTTTCCACTCTTGCTAAAGTATTTTATTTATTTATTTATTTATTTATTTGTAAGGTTTTATATAACGCTGGCTAGTCCCAGAGGCATCAGAGCGCTTTACATGTATTTACAAGACCAGAAAAGGAACGCATTAATTCAGAGCAAAAAATACCAATCAGGGGAATCACAACAATCCAAACGTCAAGGTCGGCAGAGTTCCGAGGGATTCATAGGTTAAACACATCAGGATAATGCAATGTTGGAGAGCGCCACAGAGCACAAAATAGGTTAAAAAACATCTGAGTAATGCAATGTTTGAGAACGACACAGAGCACAAAAAGAGAATCAACTGGGAAGAACACATTAAAGAGGTAGGGGGAAGGGGTAGGAAAGGGGGGGGAAGACAAGTGAGAGTGCCCAAACAAACTGCTAAACAGCGTGGAAATATGGAGCACTTAGGGTAGCAGCGAGCCAGGGCGAGCTAATGTCAGGATACATAAAAGGAAGAGTGAATAGTAGTTCGAAAAGAGAGCCAGGTATGTGGAAAGATAACCAATGCGGGGGGAGCGCAAGGTCAAGGACAGCAGGGCCGATTAAAGATTCCAATATTTGTTGAGAAGGTGGGATTTGAGGTCTTTTTTAAAGCTAAGGTAGGGGGGGATGCGGCGCAGGTCCCTCGGGAGGGCATTCCAGATGTTCGGAGCATTCCCATGAAAGGAGCGGGATTGAGTGGATTTCTTTTTTAGTAACGGGGGTACGAGGAGGAGCACAGAGGAGCTTCTCATCGGTCTGGAGCAGCCGGCTTTTTCGAGTTTGTTAGTTAGGTATGAAGGGGATTGTTGATGGAGAGCTTTGTACGTGATGCAGGCAGTCTTAGAAAGGCATCTCCCCTCGATGGGCAGCCAATTGAGGGATTTGAGGGCAGGTGTGATGTGATTGCAACGTTTACAATCAGTAATAAGCCTGGCTGCCAAATTGAGCACGGCTCTAAGGGGGGCTTGGTGGACTTTAGGGGTTCCAGTGAGCATGGCATTGCCGTCGTCAAGTTTGAAGCGGATATTTGTCAAGAATGAAGCCTAGAGATTTCACCGAGCTGGATAAGGTGACCGAGGCTGGATATGGTGAGCGGGCAGTTGAGATCAGGTCAGTTTAAGGTCAGAGATCCAGTCTTGTACGGGGAGATGGTTGCTTTTAGGAGAGAAAAGAACGATTTCCGTTTAGGCTTGAATCTTGCTCAGAGTGTTATTTAAGTGAAGAACATCAGAGTGGGGTTTGATCTTATAGTAGAGTTGGGTGTCATCAGCATAGAGGTGATAGTTGATTCCAGGTTGTCTTCTTTGAGGAGGGCGGGATGAGAGGGCAAGGGGTGTTGTCTCCAAGATCTTTCAGATAGACAGAGTTCTCTTCTTTGAGGAGGGCGGGATGAGAGGGCGAGGGGTGTTGTCTCCAAGATCTTTCAGATAGTTGGAGTTGTCTTCTTTCCTGATTAAGTTTGGGATTGAACCAAGATTTAGATTGTCCTTTGTTGTTTAAGTTTGAGTGGGGCGACTTGATCCAGGGCATCGCCCATGGCCTTATTGAAATGGTCAGTCAGCTCATTAGCGTTTTGGGAGGGAGGGATGAGTTGAGCTTGAAGTTTAGACTCGAGTTCACTTTGAGGGACCTGCTTAAGGTTTCTGGACCATATTTTAGGTTTGTTGTTAACATATGTGGGGAGAGGGGCGCTGGTTGTGATTTCAAACAGAATGAGATGGTGGTCGGACCAGTCAATGGGGACGATGATGGTCAGGGAGATCAAGTCAATGTTAGAGATGAGAGCGTCACCTGATGCAGGGGTAAACCAAATCGGATTGCTTAGGAAGGAAGTCATTAGAAGTCGGAGAATTGTACAAAGAGGATAGTGCATAAGGTGATTCCACGGGAGGAGAGTGTGTAGGAAGACAGTAGGAGGGAGCATCTGGGAAGATGGAAGAGAGAGGAGGGGATTGGTCATTGATAAGAATGGGCATCAGAGAATTAGACCTAGAGGGCAGAGTAGAATGAAACCCAAGAGGGGGCAAATGAGTAAGAAAGGAGTGCGAGGGAGAGTCAGAGATAATGGCGGGGACAGGCGGGGTTCGATCGATGTGAAGAGTAGGAGCCGGAGAATTAGACATGGAGCGGAGGAAGTCCCAAGGGGAGGAAGGCAGATACTAGAAGAGATGGAGAGGGGCCTGAACGGAGGTAGAGGGTAAAGACTCATGGGTGCAGGGCAGTTGAGTTATTGAGGGATTATGAGTCAATTGGGAGATTTGATAAGCCAAGATGCTGAAATGTCTGTCACAAATGTTGAGGTGGATATCAGATGCTTGACTGAGGATGTTGCCTGTTCTGAATATGGAAATATCGATTTCCCCCTTGATGGTGGGGGAAGGGGAAGTCAACAGTTTTATTCCGTATGGGATATTGATAGATTTGGTGATAGAAAGGTGGAGAAGGAAAGTGTTTTTCTATTTAGTGGTGCGTTTAGAGTGGAAAATAAAATCAGTTTTCATTGGACGAGAGAGGCTGTGGTAGGTATCAGCTAATAGCGTTTCAGGGTGAGGCTTCAGTAATTTGTGGTTGAAATTTTTCTTGGCGTATTTTTAAAGGTTGGACGGATATGAATTGCTCCAAGAGTTAGGGCCATGTGTAGAGAGGGCAGGATCCAGAGGTAGGGGGGCGGGGGCTTGGGGGAAGACATGGTGCAATGTACAGTAAGAATGGAGGCAAGGACAGGATGGAGGCAGGACAAGGACGGATGCAGAGGAAAAGCGCAATGTGGGGCGAGGTTCTGGAATAAGGAGATATTTGAAGGGGGGAAAGACCAAGCCGGGTAATGGGAGAAAGGTAAAGTCAGAGTAAAAAAAACAGAAAAAAACAAAACATCCAATGCAGGCACATAGGTAAAACACATCCAATGTAGGAACACCAAACAGGTAATGGGATAGTGCTAAAAACAATTAACATCGAAAAACATCAACATCGAGTACACAACATCAAGACCAATGTGAGTAGGAACAAAGTTTTTTTTTAATTATTGTAAATTGTAGTCCTTGATCAAGTAGCAAAAAGGCAGTCCAACTTCCATTTCCTTAGAGGATTTTATTAGTGGTGACTTGTGTCCATGACTACTGTGGGAATAAAGAGGCCATCTTGTGAAACCACCAGTGAAAGTGAAAAGAGAGGGGCACACAAAATGGAGGGGAGCCCTCGGTCAAACAGAAGTGATAGAGACAGTCCTACCTCCCTTTCCATGGAGAATTGTATTACGAGTGTCTTGTGAATATGACTATTATGGGATTTAAAAGGCCATCTTGTGAAAAACCTCCAGTTACGAGTTGAGAGAGAGGGGAGCCCAAAATGGAGGGGAGCCCACAGACCAACAGTAAAATGAGCCGCATGAACAATGAGGCCGTCACCCACCACGTGAAAGAGCAGAGCGTACCCAGCAGAAACAGAGCAGCTGCACACCGGTAGTTGAAGGGGCTGCAAAAAGAGCAGGTCACCCTCCCTGTGCAGGATAAAGTAGCGCAGAGGATGAAGATGCCTGCTGCACAGAACGTGTCCTTGTGTGTCCCGAGATTTTCAGGCAACAATAAAAAAGTAAAGCTAACTTTGGCGATTAAAGTTTATGCAGGAAACAGAAGGAAGTTTTATCTAGTGGCTGTTTCCAGTCATGTTAAAGTATTGCAGAGGCTTAAGATGCCTGCTGCAAAGGAGATATCCTTGTGTGTTCAGATGTTTCCAGGCAACAATAAAAATGTAAAGGTAACTGTGGCATTTTAATACTCCTGCGGGAGAGAGAAGGAAGTTTTATCTAGTGGCTGTTTCCACTCATGCTAAAGAAACACTGAGGATTAAGATGCCTGCTGCAAAGAACATGTCCTTGTGTCTTCAGATATTTTCAGGCGACAATAACAATGTTAAGGTAAATTTAGCGTTTATTGTTCCTGCAGAAGAAAGATGGGAGATTCATCTAGTAGCTGTTTCCAATCATGCTAAAGTAGTGTAGAGGATTAAGGTGCCCGCTGCAAAGAACATGTCCTTCTCTGTTCAGAGGTTTTCAGACAACAATAAAAATGTAAAGGTATCTTTGGAGATTAAGGTTCCTACTGGAGAGAGACATTAGAGTTTTATCTAGTGACTCCTGTTAAAGTGACACAGAGGATTAAGATGCCTGCTGCAAAAAACAGATCATTGTGTGTTCAGAGGTTTTCAGGCAACAATAAAAATGTACGGTTACCTTTGGCGATTAAGGTTCCTGCTGGAGAGAGATCGGATTTTTTTCTAGTGGCTGTTTCCACTCATGCTAAAGTACTATAGAGGATTCAGATGCCTGCTGCAAAGAACATGTCCTGGTGTGTCTTTAGGTTTTTAGGCAACACTAAAAATGGAAAGGTATCTTTGGCAATTAATGTTCCTGCTGGAGAGAGATGGAAATTTTATCTAGTGGCTGATTCCACTCATGCTAAAGTATCGCAGAGGATTAAGATGCCTGCTACAAAGAACATGTCCTTGTGTGTCTGTAGGTTTTTAGGCAACAATAAAAGTGTAACGGTAACTTTGGCGATTAATGTTCCTGCTGAAGAGAGATCAGAGTTTTATCTAATGGCTGTTTCCAGTCATGCTAAAGTAGCGCAGAGGATTAAGATGCCTGCTGCAAAGAACATTTCATTGTGTGTTCAGAGGTTTTCAGGCGGCAATAAAAATGTAAAGGTAACTTTGGCGATTAAGGTTCCTGCTCGAGAGAGAGATTCGTTTTTTATCTCGTGGCAGTTTCGACTCAAGTTAAAGTAGCGCTGATGATTAAGATGCCTGCTGCAAAGAACTTATCTCTGTGTGTTTAAAGTTTTTCAGGCAACAATAAAAATGTAAAGGTAACTTTGGCGATTAATGTTCCTGCTGAAGAGAGATCAGAGTTTTATCTAGTGGCTGTTTCCACTCATGCTAAAGTAGCGCAGAGGATTAAGATGCCTGCTGCAAAGAACATGTCCTTGTGTGCCCAGAGGTTTTCAGGCAACAATAACAATGTAAAGGTAACTTTAGCAATTAATGTTCCTACTGGAGAGAGACAGAGTTTTATCTAGTAGCTGTTCTGACTATTGTTAAAGTGACGCAGAGGATTAAGATGCCTGCTGCAAAAAAACATTTCATTGAGTGTTCAGAGGTTTTCAGGCAACAATAAAACTTTGGCGATTAAGGTTCCTGCTGGAGAGACATGGGAATTTTATATAGTGGCTGTTTCCACTCATGCTAAAGTAGTGCAGAGGATTAAGGTGCCTGCTGCATAGAACGTGTCCTTGTGTGTTGAAAGGTATTTAGGCAAAAATAAAAATGAAAAGGTAACTTTGGCGATTAACGTTCCTGCTTTACAGAGATCAGAATTTTATCTAGTGGCTGTTTCCACTCATGCCGAAGTAGCACAGAGGATTAAGATACCTGCTGCAAAGAACATGCTCCTGTTTGTTCAGAGGTTTTCAGGCAACAATAAAAATGTAAAAGTAACTTTGGTGATTTAAGGTTCCTGCAGGACAGAAATGGAAGTTTTATCTAGTAGTTTCCACTGATGCTAAAGGATCACAGAGGATTCAGATGCCTACTGCAAAGAGCATGTCCTTGTGTATCCAGAGGTTTCCAGGCGACAATAAAAATGTAAAGGTAACCTCTGCAATTAATGTTTCTGTGGGAGAGAGATCGGAAGTTTTATCTAGTGGCTGTTTCCACTGATGCTAAAGGATCACAGAGGATTAAGATGCCTGCTGCAAAGAACATGTCCTTGTGTGTTCAGAGGTTTTCAGGCAACAATAAAAATGTTTAAGGTTACTTTAGCGTTTAATGTTTATGGTGGAGAGAGATGGGAGTTTTATGCAATAATAAAAATGTAAAGGTCATTTTGGCTATCATTGTTCCAGCTGGAGAGAGATCGGACTTTTAACTAGTGGCTGTTTCCATTGATGCTAACGTTTCGCAGAGGATTAAGATGCCTGCTGCAAAGAACACTTCCTTGTGTGTTCAGAGGTTTTCAGGCGACAATAAAAATGTAAAGTTAACCTTGGCAAATAATGTGTCTGCGGGAGAGAGATCAGAGTTTTTTCTAGTGGCTGTTTCCACTCATGTTAAAGTAGCGCAGAGGATTAAGGTGCCTGCTGCAAAGAACCTTGTGTGTCTGTAAGTTTTTAGGCAACAATAAAAATGTAAAGGTAACTTTGGCGATTAATGTTCCTGCTGGAGAGAGATGGAAGCTTTTTCTACTGGCTGTTTCCACTAATGCTAACGTAGTTCAGAGGATAAAGATGCCTGCTGCAAAGAACATGTCCTTGTGTGTTCATACGTTTTCAGGCGACATTAAAAATGCGAAGGGAACTTTAGCGATTAATGTTCCTGCTGGAGAGAGATGGGAGTTTAATTTAGTGGCTGTTTCCAGTGATGCTAAACTAGCGCAGAGGATTAAGAAGCATGTCTGCTGCAAAGAGAATGTCCTTCTGTGTTCAGAGGTTTTCAGACAACAATACAAATGTAAAGGTAATTTGGGAGATTAATATTCCAGTTGGAGAGAGATCTAGAGCCTGTTTCCACTCATGCTGAAGTAGCGCAAAGGATTAAGATGGCTGCTGCAAAGAACATGTCCTTGTGTGTTCATATGTTTTCAGGCAACTATAAAAATGTAAAGGTAAATTTGGGGATTAATGTTCCTGCTGGAGAGAGATGGGAGTTTAATTTAGTGGCTGTTTCCAGAGATGCTAAAGTAGCGCAGAGGATTAAGATGCATGCCTGCTGCAAAGAACATGTCCTTGTGTGTTCAGAGGTTTTCAGGCAACAGTAAAAATGTAAAGGTAACATTGGCGATTAAGGTTCCCGCAGGACGGAAATGGAAGTTTTATCTAGTGGCTGTTACCACTGATGCTAACGGATCACAGAGGATTCAGATGCCTACTGCAAAGAGCATGTCCTTGTGTATCGAGAGGTTTCCAGGCGACAATAAAAATGTAAAGGCAACCTCCGCAATTAATGTTTCTGTGGGAGAGAGATCGGAGGTTTTATCTAGTGGCTGTATCACTCATGTTAAAGTAGGGCAGAGGATTAAGGTGTCTGCTGCAAAGAAACATGTCTTTGTGAATTGGGAGTTTTTCAGGCTACACTAAAAATGTAAAGGTAACTTTGGCTATAAATGTTCCAGCTGGAGAGAGATGGAAGTTTTATCCCGAGGCTGTTTTCACTGATGCTAAAGTAGCACAGAGGATTAGGATGCCTGCTGCATAGAACATGCTTTTGTCGGTTCAGAAGTTTTCAGGCAACAATAAAAATGTAAAGGTAATTTTGTCGATTAATGGTTGTGCTGGAGAGAGATGGAAGTTTTATCTAGGGGCTGTTTCCACTCATGCTAAAGTAGCACAGAGGATTAGGATGCCTGCTGCAAGGAACATGTTTCTGTGTGTTCAGAGCTTTGGTTTTCAAGCAACAATAAAAATGTTTAAGGTTACTTTAGCGATTAATGTTTATGCTGGAGAAAGATGGGAGATTTATGCAATAATAAAAATGTAAAGATAACTTTGGCGATTAATGTTCCTGCGGGAAAGAGATGGGAGTTTTATCAATCATAGTATTTATGAAGCGCACTACATACCCGTGAGGGTCTCAAGACGCTGGAGGGGGTGGTGGGGACGTTGCTACTGTTCGAAGAGCCAGGTCTATCCAGTGTCTGTTTCCATTGATGCTAAAGTAGCGCAGATGATTGAGATGCCTGCTGCAAAGAACATGTCCTTGTGTGTTCAGAGGTTTCCAGGCAACAATAAAAATGTAAAAGTAACTTTGGCGATTAAAGTTCCTGCAGGAGAGAGACATTAGAGTTTTATCTAGAGGATGTTCCGACTCATGTTAAAGTGACGCAGAGGATTAAGAGCCCTGCTGCAAAGAACATGTCTTTGTGTGTCTGTAGGTTTTCAGGCAATAATAAAAATGTAAAGGTAACTTTGGCGATTAATATTCCTGATGAAGAGAGATCAGAGTTTTGTTTAGTGGCTGTTTACACTCATGGTAAAGTAGTGCAGAGAATTAAGATGCCTGCTCCAAAGAACATGTTCTTGTGTGTCCTGAGATTGTGAGGCAAGAATAAAAATGTAAAGTTAACTTTGTAAATTAATGTTCCTGCAGGAGAAAGATCGGAGTTTTATCCAGTGGCTGTTTCCACTCCAGCTAAACTTTCGCAGAGGATTAAGATGCCTGCTGCAAAGAACATGTCCTTGTGTGAGCATACGTTTTCAGGCGAAAATAAAAATGTAAAGGGAACTTTGGAGATTAATGTTCCTGCAGGGCGGAAATGGAAGTTTTTTCTAGTGGCTGTTTCCACTCATGCTAAAGTTACACAGAGGATTAACATGCCTGCTGCAAAGAACATGTTCGTGTGCCAACATTAAAAATGTAAAGTTAACTTTGTAAATTAATGTTCCTGCAGGAGACAGATCGGAGTTTTATCCAGCTGCAAGTTTTGCAGAGCATTAAGATGCCTGCTGCAAAGAACATTTCCTTGTGTGTTCAGAGGTTTTCATGCAACAATAAAAATGTAAAGTTAACCTGGGCAAATAATGTGTCAAAGGGAGAGATTTCAGAGTTTTATCTAGGCGCTGTTTTCACTCACGCCAAAGTAGTGCAGAGGATTAAGATGCCTGCTGCAAAGAACATGTCCTTGTGTGTTCATATGTTTTCAGGCAACAATAAAAATGTGAAAGTAACTTTGGCGTTTAATGTTCCTGCTGGAGAGAGATGGGAGTTTTATCTAGTGGCTGTTGCCACTCATGCTGAAGTAGCGCAGAGGATTAAGGTGCCTGCTGCAAAGAACATGTCCTTATGTATTCAGAGGTTTTCAGGCAACAATAAAAATGTAGAGGTAACTTTGGCGATTAAGGTTCCTGCAGGACTGAAATAGAAGTTGTATCTAGTGGCTGTTTCCACTGATGCTAAAGGATCACAGAGGATTCAGATGCCTACTGCAAAGAGCATGTCCTTGTGTGTCTGTAAGTTTTTATGCAACAATAAAAATGTAGAGGTAACCTTGGCAAGTAAAGTGTCTGAGGGAGAGAGATCAGAGTTTTTTCTAGTGGCTGTTTCCACTCATGCTAAAGTAGTGCAGAGGATAAAGATGTCTACTGCAAAGAACATGTCTTTGTGTGTGCATACGTTTTCAGGCGACAATCAAAATGTAAAGGGAACTTTGGCGATTAATGTTGCTGCTGGAGAGAGATGGGAGTTTAATTTAGTGGCTGTTTCCTGTGATGCTAAAGTAGCGCAGAGGATTAAGATGCATGTCTGCTGCAAAGAACATGTCCTTGTGTGTTCAGAGGTTATCAGGCAACAATAAAAATTTAAAGGTAACTTTGGCGATTAAAGTTCCTTTTGGAGAGAGATGGAAGTTTTATCTAGTGGGTGTTTCCACTCATGCTGAAGTAGCACAGAGGATTAAGATACCTGCTGCAAAGAACATGCTCTTGTGTGTTCAGAGATTTTCAGACAACGATAAAAATGTAAAGGTAACTTTGGCGATTAAAGTTCCTGCGGGAAAGAGATGGAAGTTTTATCTAGTGGCTGTTTCCACTCATGCTGAAGTACCACAGAGGATGAAGATACCTGCTGCACAGAACATGTCCTTGTGTATTATGAGGTTTTCAGGCGACAATAAAATTGTAAAGGTACCCGAGGCAATTAATGTTTCTGTGGGAGAGAGATCGGAAGTTGTATCTATTAGCTGTTTCCACTGATGCTAAAGTAGCGCAGAGGATTAAGATGCCTGCTGCAAAGAACATGTCCTTGTGTGTTCAGAGGTTTTCAGGCAACAATAAAAACGTAAAGGTAAATTTTGCGATGAATGTTCCTGCTGGAGAGAGATGGGAGTTTTATCTAGTGGCTGTTTCCACTCATGTTAAAATAGCGCAGAGGATTAAGGTGCCTGCTGCAAAGAACATATCCTTGTGTGTTCAGAGGTTTTCAGGCAACAATAAAAATGGAAAGGTAACTTTGGCGATTAATGTTCCTGCTGAAGAGATATGGGAGTTTTATCTAGTGGCTGTTTCCACTCATATTAAGTTAGCGCAGAGGATTAAGGTGCCTGCTGCAAAGAACCTTGTGAGTCTGTAAGTTTTTAGGCAACAATAAAAATGTAAAGGTAACTTTGGCGATTAATGTTCCTGCTGGAGAGAGATAGAAGTTTTATCTAGTGGCTGTTTCCACTCATGCTCAAGTAGCGCAGAGGATTAAGATGCCTGCTGCAAAGAACATGTCCTTGTGTGTTCATACGTTTTCAGGGGACAATAAAAATGTAAAAGGAACTTTGGCTCGAGAGAGAAAGGAGTTTAATTTAGTGGCTGTTTCCTGTGATGCTAAAGTAGCGCAGAGGATTAAGATGTGTGCCTGATGCAAAGAACATGTCCTTGTGTGTTCAGAGGTTTTCAGGCAACAATAAAAATGTAAAGGTAAATTTGGCGATTAAAGTTCCTGTTGGAGAGAGATGGAAGTTTTATCTAGTGGCTGTTTCCACTCATGCTGAAGTACCACAGAGGATGAAGATACCTGCTGCACAGAACATGTCCTTGTGTATCATGAGGTTTTCAGGCGACAATAAAAATGTAAAGTTAACCTAGGCAATTAATGTTTCTGTGGGAGAGAGATCGGAAGTTGTATCTATTGGCTGTTTCCTCTGATGCTGAAGTACCACAGAGGATTAAGATACCTGCTGCAAAGAACATGTCCTTGTGTATCGCAAGGTTTTCAGGCGACAATAAAAATGTAAAGGTAACCTCGGCAATTAATGTTTCTGTGGGAGAGAGATCGGAAGTTGTATCTATTAGCTGTTTCCACTCATGCTAAAGTAGCGCAGAGGATTAAGATGCCTGCTGCAAAGAACATGTCCTTGTGTGTTCAGAGGTTTTCAGGCAACCATAAAAATGTAAAGGTAACTTTGGCGATTAATGTTCCTGCTGGAGAGATATGGGAGTTTTATCTAGTGGCTGTTTCCACTCATGTTAAAGTAGCGCAGAGGATTAAGGTGCATGCTGCAAAGGAACATGTCTTTGTGAATTCAGAGGTTTTCAGGCTACTATAAAAATGTGACAGTAAGTTTAGCGATTAATGTTTATGCTGGAGAGTGATGGGAGTTTTGTGCAACAATAAAAATGTAAAGGTAACTTTGGCTATCAATGTTCCAGCTGGAGAGAGATGGAAGTTTTATCCAGTGGCTGTTTTCACTGATGCTAAAGTAGCTCAGAGAATTAAGATGCCTGCTGCATAGAACATGCTCTTGTGTGTTCAGAAGTTTACAGGCAACAATAAAAATGTAAAGGTAATTTTGACGATTAATGGTTCTGCTGGAGAGAGATGGAAGTTTTATCTAGTGGCTGTTTCCACTCATTCTAAAGTAGCGCAGAGGATTAAGATGCCTGCTGCAAGGAACATGTTTCTCTGTGTTCAGAGGTTTGGTGTTCAAGCAACAATAAAAATGTTTAAGGTTTCTTTAACGATTAATGTTTATGCTGGAGAGAGGTGGGAGTTTTATGCAATAATAAAATTGTAAAGATAACTTTGGCGATTAATGTTCTTGCGAGAAAGAGATGGGAGTTTTATCCAGTGTCTGTTGCATTGATGCTAAAGTAGCGCAGTAGATGAAGATGCCTGCTGCAAAGAACATGTCCTTCTGTTTTCAGAGGTTTCCAGGCAACAATAAAAATGTAAAGGTAACTTTGGCGATCAAAGTTCCTGCAGGAGAGAGACATTAGAGAGTTTTATCTAGAGGCTGTTCCGACTCATGTTAAAGTGACGCAGAGGATTAAGAGCCCTGCTGCAAAGAACATGTCCTTGTGAGTCTGTAGGTTTTAAGCCAATAATAAAAATGTAAATGTAACTTTGGCGATTAATATTCCTGCTGAAGAGAGATCAGAGTTGTATCTAGTGGCTGTTTACACTCATGGTAAAGTAGTGCAGAGGATTAAGATGCCTGCTGCAAAGAGCATGTCCTTGTGTATCGAGAGGTTCCCAGGCGACAATAAAACTGTAAAGGCAACCTCGGCAATTAATGTTCCTGCTGGAGAGAGATGGAAGTTTTATTTAGTGGCTGTTTCCACTCATGCTAAAGTAGCGCAGAGGATTAAGATGCCTGCTGCAAACAACATGTCCTTGTGTGTCTGTAAGTTTTTAGGCAACAATAAAAATGTAAAGTTAACCTTGGCAAGTAATGTGTCTGAGGGAGCGAGATCAGAGTTTTATCTAGTGGCTGTTTCCACTCATGCTAAAGTAGCGCAGAGGATTAAGATGTCTGCTGCAAAGAAAATGTCCTTGTGTGATCAAAGGGTTTCAGGCGACAATAAAAATGTAATGGTAACTTTGGTGATTATTGTTCCTGCTGGAGAGAGATTTGAGTTTAATTTAGTGGCTGTTTCCAGTGATGCTAAAAGAGGGGCGGAGAGCATTAAGATGCCTGCGGCAAAGAATATGTCTGTGTGTGTTCAAACGTTGTCATAGGACAATAAAAATGTAAAGGTAACTTGTTAGATTGGTCCATGGAGCCATGCATATTACATTTACCCTTATTGCCCTTTCAATAGTTTGCAGACAAGCATTATTAATCTAATTACAATTTGTGACGTTTCATTTTTGTTGTAAAGATGCATATGCCAGTCACATGCACCCCAGCACACTACCCACATGCATCCCACCAACACACACCTTATAACAATACAGCACACCATGCCACTGCCCCATGCCACTGCACTAGACACCAAGCTTGCAGTACATAGCACAGCAGCCACACTGCTCTGCAACATACCTAAACACTTATAAGGTCCCAAAGGCGAGACCTGTTGGCTATGCCAAAGCTTGTTTAATTCTGCAGAGACTTTATCATATGTTACATGCAGTTTGGTGCACATTGTCTGCCCTCGTTTTAAAAATGTACAAGGATAAGAGATACATAGTTTCACGTGAGGCTTCTGGTTGTCATGGAAACAGGTCAGAGGGTCATTGTGAAGAAAATTCTTTGGAATTTTGGAGTTTGAACCGTGGATGACAGTTAAGGGGGAGGGGGGGCTCACACCAGCCTCAGATCCGCTCCTCCCCCAAGCCAGAAGTACGGGAAGAGCCTCTGTGTGAAGGGCGCCTGCGGGAAGGAGTAGAGAAGCTCCATGGAGTCTGCATTGTACAGGGACAGCCGCCCCCCCTCGTAGTCCAGATACACCCCCAGCTTCAGGGGCTTCTCACAAGGGGACAGAGGGGTATCAGGGGAGGTGAGAGCCTCGTACTGACCCTTCGACCCCCGCACAGCCCACACTCCCCTCTCAGGTGACCATGTGAAGCCTCCCTTCCTGTTCACAGACTCTGCTGCGACCCCCACGCGCCACCCTCCCCCCTCCTGCAGCAGCTGCACCTCCCAGTAATGTCTGCCGGAGGTGAACCCCTCGCTCCCCAGCACACAGGGCCAGAGGGAGGTGAATCTCTTGGGGGTGTCCGGCAGGGTCTGTGCTGTGCCCGTGTCTCTCACACGTCTCCCCCCGTCACACAGGAGGAGCCAAGGATGAGCCGTGTCAGGATCCAGCGTCACCATCACTGCAGAGAAGAGATTCATAATTAGAGATTTAATGACACAAAGAAAGGCTGTAATTACTGCTTCTGTTTTACATATGATTAATGTACACCACACCTGGAAGGAGCACGCGGCGCTAGACAGTGCGACACTAGGCTGCTGACTACACTAAAAGGAGCGGCACTAGACTGCTCACTGCACTAAAGCGAGCAGCACTAGACCGCTCACTGCACTAAAGCGAGCGGCACTAGACTGATCACTACACCAAAGCGAGCGGCACTAGACCGCTCACACACTAAAGCGCGTGACACTAGACTGCTCACTGCACTAAAGCACGCGGCACTAGACTGCTCACTACACTAAAGCGTGCATTCATCCAGAGCACACACTACACCGAAGAGCACACTGCACTACATAGTGGACATTCTGCTGCACACTACACTGCACCACGCACCATACTACATTGCTCTACCACACGTGACGCACACTACAATAGCAGAGAGTATCAGTTACTTGATTAGATGGTACTGAGCGATAGAGCTACTCCAAGGTTTACTGTACTACTCAGTACAGTGCATTAGATAGTACAGGGTAACAGTTGCTACAAGGAGAGTAGTACTAGTCAGTACCCTGGATTAGATTCTACAGAGTGAGAGAGCTGCTAGAAGTCATACAGTAGTAGTTAGTACAAAAGAGGTACTAGAAGGTATACAGTACTAATCAGTGCACTGCATTAGATGGTACAGAGTGTTAGAGCTACACTAGGTATACTGTACTAGTCAGTACACTGTATAAGATAGAACAGAGTACCACAGCTACTAGAAGGAATACTGTACTAGTCAATGTACTGCATTCAGTGGTACATAGTAAAATGGCTACCCCAAGGTATTCTGTACTAGTCAGTACTCTAAATTAGATAGTACAGAGTAGGATATCTACTAGAAGGTGTACAGTACTAGTCAGTACACTGCATTAGATAGTACAGTGTGAAAGAGCAACTACAAGGAAAACAGTACACATCAGTACACTGCATTAGATGTCACAGAGTGACAGAGGTACTAGAAGTGTACAGTACTAGTCAGTACAATGCATTGGATGGCACAGAGGGACAGAGCTACTCCAAGGTATACAGTACTACTCAGTACAATGCATTAGATAGTACAGAGTAAGAGTTGCTACAAGGAAAGTAGTACTAGTCAGTACCCTGGATTAGATTGGACAGAGTGAGAGCTGCTAGAAATCATACAGTACTAGTCAGTACACTGCATCAGATCGTCCAGAGTCACAGACCTATTCCAAGAAATTTTTTACTAGTCAGTACACTACATTAGATGGTACAGAGTTACTCCAAGGTATACTGTACTAGTCAGTACACTGTGTTATATGATAGAGAGTAACAGAGCTACTCCAATGTGTACAGTACTAGGCACTACTCTGCATTGGATGGTGCAGGGTAGGAGAGCTACTAGAAGGTATACAGTATTAGTCCATACACTGCATTAGATGGCAGAGAGTAATAGAGGTACTGAAATGTACTGTACTAGTCAGTACACTCCATTAGATGCTACAGAGGGATGGAGCTACTCCAAGGTATACAGTACAAGTCAGTACACTTCATTAGATGGTACAGAGTGACAACACTTTTGGAAGGTATACTGTACTAGTCAGTACACTACATTGGATGGCAAACTGTAAGAGAGCTCAATCAATCAAACCACTTTATTCGGCTCACCAAAGCCATAAAAGTATACCACAGTGAACAATTTACATAAAAAGCTGAATAAAAACATATTTATACATATTAAATTCATTAAAATATACCACATAAAAACAATAAAATTATACAGATAAAAACAAATGACTTCTAGATCATTTATCATGCGATAAAAGCAATTATATCTATGTATGAAATTATATCTAACACCCTGTTAGAAATGGGATTTCTGGTTGGCTAAGGTTTGCACCAAAGCCAGGCCGAAACCACCACTCTAGTCAGGATAAGGGAGTTACACTCCTAAAATAACCCCTGCTCCCCCCCTTGGTAGCTTGGCACGCGCAGTCAGGCTTATCTTAGAGGCAGTGTGTAAAGCTTTTGCACAAAATCAACAGTAATACAATGTAAGCACTACAAAAGGACACCACACCAGTTTTAGAAAAATAAGCAAATATTTTATATAAACAAGACCAAATACGATAAATATCCACAATACAGTATTTCAGAAATAGTTACTTCTCAAAATGTCTTTAAGTTGCAAAATACGTTGAAAAACACAGTTCGTACGAATCTGTAGCTCGGTCCGAGCCAACCGTGATGCTGAAAACAACAGAGTATCGCAGTTCCAGCTGACCGCGTCGGTACGGGCCAGCAACAGCGGGACAGATTCGTTCACAGTACCTTTCTTAGTGTGACCCACACGGCGGTGCGAGTCGGTCTTGGCGTCCGTCGTGGTTGCGATGCAAAGTGGAAGCGGTGACGGTGCGGTGCCTCTCGATACGGTACGAGCAGCGGCTCGGTGACGATCGTCCAAACGGCGTTGGTGAGACCAATGCAGGCGGTGCAGGGCGAGGCAGTGCTCGATGCGGTGCTGGCAAGTTGCAATGTGAGCGACAGAGCCGGTTGGTGAGAAGTGACACTGGCCGAGCCGGACAGCGGTGCGTGACGATGCGGTCACGGGTGTCGAGCCAGCAGCGACCGTGTCGGTGAGACCAGGCCAGCGAAGTGAAGCGAGGCGGTGCGGGTTGCGGTGCGTCTCGATGCGGTGCAGGCAGCAGCTCGGTTGACGGAGTCAGTGAGACCAAGGCTTGCGGTGCAGGGCGCGACGGTGCAGCCTGCGGTGCCTTCAGGACACAAGGCCAGCGACGGAGTCGGTCGCGGTTCTCTCTTCTCTGTGGTAACTGAAACAGCAGTTCCAGAAGTGGTACCCAGAGTTTGGTGAAGTCTTTGCAGTCCCTGGGACTTCTTAACAGGAGGCCAGCTCGGTTTCAGGCCCTTGGGGATACTTTAGCACAAGAAGAGAAAGTCCAGTTCCAGTTCTTTCACTGCCCAAGGCAGAAGCAGCAGCTGCAGGCCAACCCAACAATGCAACAACACAGCAAAGGGGCAGTACTCCTCCTGGCAGCTCTTCCAGCTCTTCTTCTGGGCAGGTTCTTTGATTCCCCAAGATTTATACCAACAAATCCTTTGTCCTCTGAGGGCAGAGGGGCCTTTGCCTGGTCCAAACCAGTTCTGGTCAGTCTTCGAGCACTTTGTTGACAAGACTCCTTCCTTCGTTTCACAGAGTAGGCCAGGGACATCAGACGCACCACAGGGGGTGGAGCCAGCATTGTGGAGGGAAGGCCTAGCCCTATTCAGATCCCAACTTCACTAAAAGATGCATTTTATCATTCTGAGTTCAGGTATACTAAACTTGAATTTCTACCGTGTTGCCTGGGTCAGTTAGGATCATAGGATGTAATGATCAAAACTGCCCATTCTGGCCTATGGAGAACAGGTAGCCTTGCAATAGTGAAAAACGAAGTAGGCTGTAATTCACTATCAGGACATGCCACACACACCAGGTCATGTCCTACCTTACACATACAATGCACCCCGCCCATGGGGCTACCTTGGGCCTACCAGAGGGGCGACTCACATGTAGCAAAGGGAAGGTTTAGGGACTTGCAAGTGTGTGCACTTGGCTAGTCGACATGGCAGCCCCAGGCTGCACACAGGCTCTGCAATGGCAGGCCTTAGACACATTTTACAGGCTGTTTGCGTGGGTGGCACAATCCAGTGCTGCAGCCCACCAACACCGTTTGATCTATAGGCCCTGGCACTCGCGGTGCACTTTACTAGAGACTGACACATAGATCAAACAGGCCAATCATGGAAACACCAATCCATACACATTTTATACAGGCGCACTTGCACTTTCCCACCGGATAGCAGTGAGGAAAGTGCGCAGAATCATTACACCAGCAAAAACAGAGTTAAAAACGGGAGGTCAGAAAGCAAAAAGTCTGGGGAAACACGCCAAAAGATGCCAAGTCTAACACACCCTTTCTTCCTATGTCTGACTGCCGCCACCCAAAAATTCGCAACATTAAAAATCTGCCATGGGTTATTTAACAACTGCAGATACAGTAGGGCTGGTCTGACTTGCACAAATCCCTTCCCCTTTAAAATGGGTCCTAAAAACCTTCTCCTCATGGGGCTAAAATGCTCACAAAACATTGTAAAGTGCATGGTGTCCTGCACATGTACAGAGGACCTAGATCTTTTACCCTGCTCCAGCCCTGTACATCTGCTAAAAGACAATGAATATGATTAAAACGGAACCTAATTAGAAGAAATCGATGGAAAGGTTTTGTAACAATTAATAAATACGGTTCTAACAGCAAATGGGCTCTCACCGTGGGTTTCACATTCTCAAATGCCTCTCTCTCTACAGACAGCATATTTAAGAATTGGGCTTTTACCCATGCCACATCCTCTTTTACTATCTTTTCCGGAGTAGCAAAGAGTTCCAGTCGCCCTAATTTTCCGAGCATAGTCTTAACGTATTGTATGCATTGGAGTAAGAGAGCTACTAGAAGGTATACTATACTATACTGGACAATACACTGCATTAGATGTCACAGTGACAGATCTACTCCAAGGCATTCTGTAATAGTCTGTACTGTATAATAGATGGTACAGAGTAAGAGAGCAACTCGAGGGTAAACAGTACGAGGCAGTGCACTGCACTGGATGGTACAGAGTAAGAGAGCAACTAGAAGGAATACTGTACTAGTCAGTACACCGCATTAGATGGTACAGTAACAGGGCTGCCAGAAGGAAACTATATTGGATTGTTACAGAGTGACAGAGCCACTCCAAGGCATACTGTACTAGTCAGTAGAATACTTTAGATGGTACCAGGTAACAGAGCTACTCCAAGGTATACAGTACTTGTCAGTATACTGCATTACATTGTACAGAGTTACTCCAAGGCATACTGTACTGGTCAGTACTATTTACAAGATAGTACAGAGCAAGAGAACTACTCGAAAATATGGAGTACTTTTCAGTACACTGTATTAAATGGCACAGAGCGACAGAGCTACTCCAAGGTATACAGTACTAGTCAGTGCACTGTATTAGATGTTACAGAGTAACAGAGACCCTCCAAGCCACATTGTACTAGTCAGTACACTGCACTAGAAGGTAGAGAATAACAGAGCTACTAGAAGTGCGATGTGCTAGTCAGTACCCTGCATTAGATGGCATAGAGTAAGAGCACGACTACAAGATATACAGTACTAGCCAGTATACAGCACTGGAAAATACAGAGTTAGAGAGATAATAGAAGGTATACTGCAGTAGACCGCACACTGCATTAGATGGCATAGAGTAAGAGCACTACTAGAAGATACACAGTACTAGCCAGTATACAGCACTGGAAAATACAGAGTTAGAGATAAAAGAAGGTATACTGTAGTAGTCAGTACACTGCATTAGATGGCACAGAGCGACAGAGAGACCAGAAGGTGTACTGTACTAGTCAGTAAACTGAATTAAACATTACAGAGACAGAGAGCCACTCCAAGGCAAACTGTACTAGTCAGAAAACTGTAGTAGATGTAACAGAGTAAAATAGTTACTCCATGGTATTCTGTACTACTCAGTACACTGCAAAACATAGTACAGAGTAACCGAGTTAGTCCAAAGCATACTGTACAAGTAAATACTCTACATTGGATGGTACAGATTACCAGAGCTACTGGAAGGTAAACTGTACTAGTCAGTACCCTGCATTAGATGACACAGAGTAACCAAGCAACTCCAAGGTATAAAGTACAAGTAAGTACACTGCATCGGATAGTGCAGAGTAACAGAACTACTAGAAGGTATACTATACTAGTCAGTGCACTGCATTAGATGGCACAGAGTGACAGAGTTTCTACAAGGCATATTGTACTAGTCAGTACTCTATATTAGATGGTAGAGAGCAAGAGAGCTACTAGAAGGTATACAGTAGTAGTCAGCAAACTGCATTAGATGGCAAAGAGTGACAATGCTACTCCAAGGTATACAGTACTAGTCCGTACACTGCATTAGATGGTAGTGTGACAGAGGTACCAGAAGGGTACAGTATTTGTCAGTGGATTGTATTGTATGTTAAAGAGTGACAGAGCAACTTCAAGGCATACTGTACTAGTCCGTACACTGCATTGAACAGTACAGAATGACAGAAGAAGGTATACTTTACTAGTCAGTACACTGCATTAGATTGCACAGAGTGAGAGAGCTACACCAAGGTATATGTACTAGTCAGTACACTGCATTAGATAGGACAGAGTAACAGAGCTACTAGAAGGAATACTGTACTGGTCAGGAGACTGCATTAGATAGTACATTGTAAGATGGCTACTCTAAGGTATACTGTATTAGTCAGTACTCTATATTAGATAGTACAGAGTAAGAGAGCTACTAGAAGGTACAATGTACTAGTCAGTATACTGCATTAGATGGCATAGAGTGACAGAGCTACTCCAAGGTATACAGTATTAGTCAGTATACTGCATTAGATGGTACAGTGCGACAGAGCTACCAGAAGGTGTACTGTACTGGTCAGTACACTGAATTGTATGTTACAAAGAAACAGACATACTGCACTAGTTAGTACACTGCAGTAGATAGAACAAAGTAACAGAGCAACTCCAAGGTATACTGTACTACTCAGTACACTGCAATAAATAGTGCACAGTAACAATGTCAGTCTAAGGCATACTGTACAGGTCAATACTCTACATTAGATGGTACACAGTACCAGAGCTACTTTAAGTTATATAGTACTAGTTAGTTCACTGTATTAGATGGCACAAAATGACAGAACTACTCCAAGGTATATTGCACTTGTCAGTACATTGCATTGGCTGGTGCAGAGTAGGAGAGCTACTAGAAGGTATAAAGTACTAGACAGTAGACTGTATTAGATGGCACAGTGTAACAGAGCTATGCAAAGGTATACTGTACTACTCAGTACACTGCATCGGATGGTACAGAGTAAGAGAGCTACTATAAGGTATACTGTACTAGTCAGTATACTGCATTCAATGGTACAGAGTGGCAGAGCTACTCCAAGGTATACAGTACTAGTCAGTATACTTCATTGGATGGTACAGAGTAAGAGAGCTACTAGAAGGTGTACAGTACTAGTCAATACACTGCATTAGATGTTACAGAGTGACAAAGCTACTTCGAGGCATTCTGTACTAGTCAACACACTATATTAGATGGTACACAGTATGAGAGCTACTAGAAGGTATACAGTACTAGTCAGTACACTGCATTAGATTGCAGAGAGTGACAGAGCTACTCCAAGGTATACAGTACTACTCAGTACACTGCATTAGATGGTACAGAGGCACAGAGCTACTACAAGGTAAACAGTACTAGGAAGTACACTGCACTGGATGGTACAGAGTAAGAGAACTATTAGAAGGAATACTAACTAGTCAGTACACTGCATTAGATGGTACAGAGTGGCAGAGCTACCAGAAGGTGTACTGTACTAGTCAGTACCCTGTATTGGATGTTACAGAGTAACAGGGCCACTCCAATTCATACTGTACTTGTCAGTACACAGAATTAGATAGTACAAAGTAACAGAGTCACTCCAAGGCATACTGTACTGGTTAATCAATCAATCAATCAATCAATCAATCAATCAATCAGGGGAACTATAAGCGTGCTGAGGGTCTCAAGGCGCTGGGAGAGGGGCGAGCAGCTCCATTCAGTCAAAGAGCCCGGTCTTAAGTGTCTTCCTTGAAGCTGTTCAGGTTGTGGTCCCATCTGATGTCGATCGGGAGCTCGTTCCAGGTCTTGTCCGCGATGAAGGAGAATGCTCTTCCACTTGTTCTGGCTCTGCAGATGTGCAGGGTTTCGGCGAGGTCGGCAGATTGGAGGTTTTCTTGAGTACGTAGAAGGAGATTCTCTTGTTGAGGTATTGGGGTCTGATGTTGTGGAGGCATTTGTAGGCATGGGTGAGTATCTTGAAAGTAACTCTTCTCAACGGGGAGTCAGTGGAGGTTCCGCAGGTGTTAGGTGATGTGTTCATGTCGAGGGATGCCGAGGACGAGTCTGGCTGCGGTGTTCTGTATGGTCTAGAGCTTGCGGAGCAGAGACTTGTTGATCCCGGCGTAGAGGGTGTTTCCGTAGCCCAGTCTGCTGGTTATGAGTGCGTGGGTGACGGCTTTTCTTGATTAGTGGGTGTTAGACCTGGCACCATTGGCGTGGGTCACCCTTCCATTTTTGTCTGTGCCTCAATGTGTTTTTGTGTTGGTGTTAGCTGCTCAGGGCACTGTGCCACTGCCATCCAGTGCCACAGTGCAAGTGCTCCCTATGGTAAAATGTATTATGTGAATTGACTTCCACGTTTGGTTTATTTGGTTTACTATCAGTCCCTAGTAGAGTGCACCAGGGGTGCCAAGGGCTTGTATATCCAAATGCTGCTAGTGGGCTTGCAGCACTGGTTGTGCCACCCACCGAAGCAGCGGGGTAAAATGTGTCTAGGGTCTGCCACTGCAGAACCTGCGCGCGGTCTGGTACCGTCGCGCTGACTGAGCAAGTGTCCCCACTTACCAGTCCCTAAACCTTCCCTTAACTGCATGTTAGTCACCCCTCTGGTAGACCTGAGCGCAGGGTGCATTGTAGGTATAAGGTAGGACATGCCCTGATGCGTGTGGCATGTCTTAATAGTGAATTACAGCCATTTTTGTTTTTCACTATTGAAGGCTACCTGCTCTCCATAGGCCAGAATGGGCTGCTGGGATCGCTACACGCTGTGACCCCAGTGGACTCAGAGAGCATGGTAGGAAGTCATGTTTAGTATGCCTGAACTCGGGATAATAAAATACATCTTTTAGTAAAGGTTATTTTAGTATCCTGGGTTTGCAAATGCTACTTTTAGAAAGTTGGCCTTTGCGTGCCTAACCATCTCAGTCCGCCTCTGCTGTGTGTGTGTGTTCTGCCTAGCAACAGTACAGGAGCAGGGCTGGGGGATTCCGGGAGACAGGTTGGCTGCCAGGTGGTGGGTAGAGAGATTACACCAGGATGGGTGGGAGGAGTGCACCCTGACTCTTGAATAGACCTGTGCTCTGCCACCACAAAGCCGGCGCCGCCCCCTGTGGAGCGGCTGATGTCTCTGCCCTGCTGCTGAAAGGAACAAGCCGAGTCACCACAACAGAGTGCTCCAAAACTGGACTGAGCCAGGCCCAGGCCGCCTGGCGCTAAAGAACAAAAGAATCCCTGTATAAAAGTAGGAGCCTGGCTCCTAAGAAATCAGATCCAGATTGAACCACGAAGGAACTCTGCCCGACTAGAAGGACCTGGAAGAAGCTGAAGGAGGAGTAACTTTCCCTGACCTGAGGGACTGGCCTGCAGTAGGTGCCTTGCTAAGGAAGGAGAGGAAAAAGACTGAAAGAGACTTTTGCACTTTGTTCTTCAACTATCTCCAAGGGCTTGGAAGAAGAGCTTGCTCCCTGAACTGAACCCCAGGACCAGTGGGTTCACCGTGTCTCCGCTCGTCTGAGAATTCAAGCCGTGTGCTTTCTCCCGCCGGAGCGCCCTGCGCACCTTCGCATCCCTCCTAGGGCCGTGACACCCAGAAGCCTGGCCGCCTCCACTCGCCGAGAGCCCCGCTCTACCTGAGTCGCTCTGGACCCACGAGTCTGGCCGTCCCGCTTCCCTGTCACCTGCCTGCTACTGGAGCGCGCTTGGTGCCCTTTCGCCCTCCCGCCGGATTTCTAGTGGGGAAGTGAAATCCAGCCTCGGACGGCCGCCCGTACGTCGTAACGTATCCGGCCGCCCCGCTTCACCTCCTAGCCTGAGTCTGACCGTGCCGCCCTCCGCAGTGACCTCCCGCACAGTCCGTGTCGGAGGCCCTGGGCCGCACCTGTCTACCGAGAGCCGCCCGCTGAATTCTTGATCCGGAAGACCCACGAGGTGCAGAACCTGCATCTCTCCTGAAGCCTCGTCCAAGCACATCGCACGTTCCCAGGTACAGTGAACTCTCTATCGGACTCGGGGTCCGCAACGTTCTGATTTCCCCGTATCACTGTACCCTGGGTGCACTGCGCATCATCGTGACTGGACCGACTCAACCGAGCCCTGTGAAGCGCTCGTGATCGAATAAGTTACCAAAGACAAGAACAGTGCCTAATTATCATCTTGTGGCTTCCATTTCACAACCGTTATTGATGGTCTTGTACATGCCTGCGTAGCAAAGAATCTTTTATATAAAGCATCCGTATTTTTGATACAACTTACGCCTGGTGTCCGTTTGTGGGGGATCATTGTGGTTTACTGTGTGTGATCATAAATGCTTAACTGACTAGCGCCCTGAAGTTTAGCCCTGACTGCTCGCGCCACACTACCTATAGGGTGAGCAGGGGTTGTTCTGAAGGGGTAACTCTCTCGCCCTGAATAGAAGAAGGGACCACTGCTTGTCACAAGTACCTACCTGTGCCAACCAGAGGTTCCCCATTCTAACAGTGGGGAATCCAATTGAAGGTTTTTGCGGAGGGTGTTGAAGCAGCTGGAGGCGACAGCGTTGACCTGACGGTTCATGGAGAGGGAGGAGTCAAGTACGATGCCGAAGTTTTGGGCGTGGTCCGTGGGGGTGGGAGGGCTGCCGAGGGGGTTGGGCCACCAGGTGTTGTCCCATGCAGAGGGGGAGGGTCCGAGGACGAGGACCTCTGTCTTCTCCGAGTTGAGCTTTAGGCAGCTGCTGCTCATCCAGGATGCGACGTCCTTCATTCCTTCCTGGAAGATGAGTCTGGTGGTGAAGGAGTCATTGGTGAGGGAGAGGATGAGCTGGGTGTCGTTGGGGTAGGATACTATGCTGAGTCCGTGCTGTCTGATGAGGGCGGTGAGGGGGGCCATGTAGATGTTGAAAAGCGAGGGGCTGAGCGATGATCCTTGGGGTACTCCGCAGTTGATTTCCGTGGGTTCGGAGAGGAACGGTGGCAGTCTGATTCTTTGGGTTCTGCTGGTGAGGAACGAGCTGATCCAGTCGAGGGCAGTTCCTTGTATGCTGGTGTCGTGGAGTCTGGCAGTGAATGTGCGGTGTGAGACGGTGTCGAACGCTGCTGAGATGTTGAGTAGGATCAGGGTTGCAGTGTGTCCTTG
Organism: Triturus cristatus; assembly: GCF_964204655.1. Taxonomy (NCBI): domain Eukaryota; kingdom Metazoa; phylum Chordata; class Amphibia; order Caudata; family Salamandridae; genus Triturus; species Triturus cristatus. The sequence goes on from NC_140579.1 coordinate 2,648,024, forward strand.
GTCGAGGAGGGTGCGGATGTCGTCTGTGGCGGCGAGTAGAGCAATCTCAGTGCTGTGGAATCCGGATTGGGAGGGGTCGAGGATCGAGTTTTCTCTGATGAATCTCGTTAGTTGTGCATTGGCGGTCTTCTCTTGACTTTGGGCGTGAAAGGGAGGTGGGAGATGGGTCGGTAGTTCTTGAGTTCCGTGGAGTTTGCTGAGGGCTTCTTGAGCAGGGGTCTGATTTCTGCGCATTTCCAGTCGTCGGGGAAGATGCCGGTCTCGAAGGTGGCATTGATGGTGCGTCATAGTTCTGTAGAGATGGTGGTGGCGGCTCTGTGGTAGATGCGTGGTGAGCAGGGGTACGGGGAGGGCACCTGAGTGGATGCCTTTCATGGTTGAAGTGGTGTCTTCGGTGGTGACTGGGGTCCAGGAGGAGATGGTGGGCTGGCTGGCGTTGCTGGTCAGTACACTATATTAGATACTACAGAGGAGGGTGTGGATGTCGTCTGTGGCGGCGAGTAGAGCGGTCTCGGTGCTGTGGTTGCTGCAGAATCCAGATTGGTAGGGGTCGAAGATGGAGTATTCTCTGATGAATCTCATTAGTTGTGCATTGACGGTCTTCTCGGTTTATACTAGAAGGTATAAAGTAAGGGCTGCTTCCTGCGAGGACAACGCAACGCGGGATAGGACCGCCGAAGTTTTATTGTAAAGAAGGAGGCAAGATGGCGTCTGAGTGAGGCCACCACTCACCTCTCTCCTGTCCCGCTGGATATTTCTCTGTGCCGTGAAACCGGATTATAGGCTGGGGCTATTGTCTAACCGGAGATCTATATGGGCCCACTCTGGCAGAACAACGAGGCGGGCTCTGGACACGTTCGAGCCTGGGAAAGACCGTGCTCCTGCTTCGGCCGCTGGGAGGCTCTAACGCGGATGCTGCTGACAGCCTGGATACAGCAACGCTCCACAGGCTGGAACGCAGACCGCAGAGTTAGCGATGATGGCTGCTCGCGGAAAAGAGAAACCACGGATGGCGGCCTCTGCTACCACCTCCATACAATCACGCTTTAGAGGGACAGATGCCAAATTGGAGGGCAGCAAGGGAGACCCTCGTGCTGGTAAGGGGGACAAACAGGAATAGCAGAAAAAGGAAAAAATAGAGCCTCACGTAAAGACAATTTCCCGATGCTTACAGGCGTCTGGAGAGGTAGGGAGGTCGCAACCTTCCATCTCGAGCATGTTTCTACCCCTTGATATGAGCGAAAAGGAGAAGGCTGGGCAGGAAAGACACCAAAATCAAGGAAATGGTGATGGTATACAAGGGGCGGAAAATGAGAATCCCCTAGCTAAAAGGGCGACCCCTTGGCTGGCAAACTGTGATAATACTATTCTGGAAGCATCTTCACATACCTGCCCGGCGGATGAGACTGGAAGTAATGATAACTGCCCCCCGATATACCTACCGATAAATCAAATGACGAGAAGGGTGTTAGTACACCAGATATGACAAAAGTAAGCAAGGCGCATCTAGAGGGAGTGAATCTCAAAGAAAAACTATGGAGACTGGTTGTTTATCCCCGGATTCTTTAGGATATAAGGGGCATGTGGGCGTCATATTTCAAAATCCTAAAAATCTCAGTATAGTGCCTAGTTCCCAGATTTCTGCGTAGCTGTAACAGCCAACGGTGTCTTGCCTGCTTATACCCTTGACAAAAAAATATTACATGATATTCCGTCTCCGCTGCATTGCTACATGCCGGACATCCCAAATTGGATGAGCCCGCCCATTTATTGTGAAAGCACGCAACGGGAGCACCCCATGCCTAAACTGCAGGCATAACTTCTTGGTAAGGGCCGGCTGGATATCGTCCAGGGCAGGTTCTAATCTGTACTGGTTTTTTATCTCTATAAACACTGCAATTAATGAGCCAGTCACAGAACTTCCCTGTATCCGGGTAAGTTTGTGCTCCTTGTAGCTCTCTAACAGGTCCTTCCTAGATATTATCAGGCAGATTTCTTCTGCATTGTTCCACAAATTACGCCTTCCGATGGCCGCAAAAGTATTCTTGATGAAGGCCAGCCATGGTAGTTTGCTTGCATCCTGTAAGCTCAACACTCCGCTCAGCTGTTCCCTGTGTACAGCCAGTTCTGGGGTACTCCACAGACGTCGCCAGAATAAAAGTGGTCCAAGAGCGGCATCGTCTGCAATTGGACTAATCCAGGGTCCATGGTAAGCGGGGAGCTTGGGGGAAGACCCAACAATTGCCTGGCAAAGGAATTCTCAATTTTCTCTTTAGAGCCAGATGGATGATGACCCCATATATCAGCCCCATACAGCGCAGCACCCCTAGCTTGTGCTTTGTAGATTTTCACCACCGGCCCAACAGATTTATGGATACAACTTCTGTATACCTTTGTCAGTTCCCCCATTGTCAGGGCCAGCTTTAAGCTTGCTTTCTTGATTTGGGCACCCCAGTCCATTTTTTCACTGAGTGTGATTCAAGGGGTTTTCCATCTAGGCAAGGATTTGACCAAACACTATTAACTGCATTAAATACCATGTATTTGGTTTTCTGAAAATTGATCTCCAACCCCCTATTGTTGCAAATAAACATAAAAGCTGTCTAAGGCCCTCTGAATTCCCATAGGTGACTTTGAGAGCAGAAGGGGTTATTCACGGTTCACCAGCTGAGGGGCATCAATATCCTTCCCAGCAATCAGAGCCTCAACTAGGCCATTAATATAAATGCAAAAAAGGGTCGGGCCAAGACGCAGCCTTGGCGTACACCTCTGTCTACAGCAGGGGTCTTCAATCTGTGGGGCGCGACCCCCAGGGGGGGCGTGGACTCACATAAAGGGGGTCGCGCATTCCCGATCGCACTCCTGCCTGGATCCAGAATCCAAAACGTGTGCTCTTCGTTTTGAATTCCGAATAGTGCATTTCAATGTGCTCTCTGATTGGAGGACATCAGAAAACAATACAACGTCATCCACGACTGTCCTCCAATCAGAGAGACTGCAGGATGCACACCCGGAAATGCCGAGAACTAGGGCCATAAATATGCACCTGTGGAATGAACAAGAGTGCATCAATGATTTTTTTGTTACTGCCTTGCACCCCTTTGCCTTTCCTGGTCGTTACTGCCGCGTGGTTCCAGCTGGTGCCTTTTCCGTGCCTGTTTCTCGTGGCTGCTCCTGGAATCTGATCGCCTGTTTCCTAGTTCCCAAGGCAACCAAGGCTTCGAAGAACTGGTGAGTCAGCTGCCTCTTCCTTTCTCCGCATCCACCATGCCCTGCTTTTCACCCCTCAGACATACAAACACACACCCCTCACCTTTATTTCAAACTATGCCATTTCTGAAACCTGGCTACAATACAAAAGTAACGTTTATTTACGTTCACTTCCTCCTTCACACTGACTGCAAAAGCCTTTTTACTCTCTTATTCTGCGTGGTCCCTTGATTTCTTTGAAATCGATTTTTAACAGCATCATTCCGCCGCTACTAGATGACATCAAACAGCAAAGTACTGAAATTATGTATGTGCTATGTGGGCTATTTTCCAAAATCATGCATTAGGAATGGCTCAGTAAACTTTTGTACATGTTCCAGGAGTTTCTCTTTGACCACATGTTCACAAGTTCGAATTTCAGTGAGTGCACTCTGCCTTCCATCCTTACGAGGTCGATAAAATAATTATTGTTGAGTTGGGTAAAAATAAACATCAGTTATCTGTCAGTGACACCAAGGGGCCTTCTTGGGGTGAGCTGGACACTCTGCAAATATGCCTATTGTATAGATATCAAGATTCAGGCAAGGCATCAGAGGTAAAACTGAAGAAAGCGGCAGTGTGCCATTGTTTCTACCTTGCAATGACATGTCTTGGCCTGAGTAGTATTTATTAGCTTGAATGTATATTGTGGGAAGGTATTTTAAGTTTTTAAATAAAAATCAATGTTTTGTTCAAGTACTGTTAGCCAAAAGGTGGATGGAAGACACACTGATAAAGTTAACATGTTAATGGAACCTCCTGTGCCTCAGAACATACCTCTACTGCACTCATATTTTGATCATTATTATCATCATAGATTCTGGCAGCATTATGAACAGTCTCGTACCAGTTATATACTTTATTAGAGCACACCGCATCTTGCATCAGTGGTTCTTTAGAGGCTTTCCAGAGACAAACAAATTATTTTGATACTGTGATGTGAAAGGCTCTTAGACTGTGTGATCTCTCTTCCTATGGCACAGAAGCAACGCTCTTCCTTTCAAAGTGGATAGACCGGAGCAAGCAATATAATTTGCTTCATGCAAACATAATCCTACACTCAAATTGGCCCATTATGGGAGATGGAAAAAAAAAATGTGTCCTCTGGTAGTCAAATTATATAAACCTGTGCAGTAACTATCCACACATCTTACCAGGCCATTATTAGTTGGTAAATACCCAGAAAACAGTTTGAAGATTACTGCTTGCTTTATTCCTAGACTTATTCATTTGTCAAGTGAGCAAGGCGCCATAGCTGATGAACACCAATTCTGAATATCAATAAAAGAGTGAAATACAACATGCCAACAGTGAACGTTAGAGTTGCAGTGCAAGAAACGCAACAGGGTATAGTCTGCGACAAGCATATTTGTGAAACAGGAGACAATAGCTGCAAATATTTGCAATACTTTCGGAGGAAAAAAAGTGAAAAGAACAGAACACCTGTCCACGAAGGAGGGAGTTCATGGTCAGGCTCCAGAGCCTAACCGACTTTACTATCACAGCTTCATGTGGGCTTATTTGAATTGTAACTATTTAACAATCAGTTTGTGGAGTTGTTTCTTTTTTGGGTGGAGTTTTACATAGCGCAAACTAGACCCGAAGGTATCTTTACATGAGCACCAGTTATGATACAGAGGGAAACATTAATTTTTGTTAGGCATGAGGAGACTAAGTGATTTGCCCAGAATCACAAAATGTTGAGCGTCCTTGCTGAGACTCTAACCCGGTTCCCGAGCTCCGAGGTCGACCACCCTAGCCGTCAGGCCATATTCTAGTAGTGATGTAATGAAAATAGTAAAAAAACTATGGACGGTCTTCACACATGTCAGGAACTGGTCACAAACAAATGTGTATTTTCTGTTACTTTGCTAGAGGACATTATGAGGTTGGTAATTCTGCCATTTAGGTACATCGAATCAGTTCATTTTGAGACATACATCTTTACACGATCAAGCCTGTAATCTTCTGGTCACAACAGTACTTGTCTGTTGAACAGAAGTGGTGGGGATTTGAACATGCCAACCATTTTTTTGCTGCTTGTTTGCCTGGTTTATGGTCTACTCTTGATTTCTGTGCTACTTCCACAAATATTTTCTGCAGGAAGCACAAATGCATGCAGTCTACCATTACTTGCAAAACACCTATACAGCTCAATCCATTACAGGTTTAAAACTGCCCGCATTACAAACAAGTGACTCTTTTTTTAGATCTCATATACACTGCCCTCACACGCAGTAAACTTCTTTGTCCACTCCGTGCTATATCCCTTATAGCTCAGTGAGCTCCAGTGATGAGTGAGAGGGGAGGCGACACTTGGTGGCACTAGCTGAAGCAAGAGAGTATCAAGCATCCACAAATTGACCGTCTGTCAGGAGAAAAACAGGCACACCCATCACATTAGTTCATCGTCACCCAAATAGGTTTTGTCAAATTATGCTTTGCTTGGGAAAAATAAAGTACTGTTGTGCATTTTTGGGGAATTCTTTTTGGAGACTTTATGTTTGAACTGAGTAGTAAGCCTGTGACTCCAATCCACAGTTACCCACAAACCTTTGATTTGCTAAACACTGTTTAATAATATTTCCCCACCATAAAAATGATTTGCTGTGGGGCGTTTATTCTCGTCAAGGATGAGGAGTACCAAGTTCTAGAAATTTTTGTCAGCAGGGGGGTCCTCAAGCCAGAACATTTTGACAGGGGGGTCTCGGCATCAAAAAGTTTGAGGACCTCTGGTCTACAGGTATGGGGCAGTAAGTTAACCATTTTTGCCGTACCTAATTTGGGCAAAATTTCCTTCATGCAGTCATTTCAGCTGGTGGCAACGGTAAGGTGGAGCCCCAAAGTCCAATAAAATAGCCCACAGTTTGTCCCTCGGCACCAAGTCAAATGCGGATTTTGCCAAACCAGATTTCGCACACGCTACTGTTGAGAGGAGATGGCGGCTTAGACAGCTTACAACCCCTCTCCAGACAGCAGGGGCAAACTCCAGGCAAAAGCTAGGCTGAAAGTTGTCTTTCAGGGTCAGAATTTTAGCTTCACTTCTGAAATCCAAGCCTAGAAGCTACTGGATGATATCTTAGCAGGGGCCGTTAGTGGTAAAAAAAAAAGTCTGTATAATGCTAGGGAAAGCAATGATAGAGGCTGTTGATTCCTCTTTATGGGAGAGCTGTATTTCTTTTTATGTATATTTGATCACTGGTGGGGGGGAGAGAGGTGGAGGGAAAAGAGGAGTGGTCCAGACGTCCTCGTGCAGGCTCATGGTTGAGCCTGATTCCCTAGGTTGTGGCGAGGGTGGGGGATGGAGAAAGGGTGGGTGAATGGGATCCTCAGACGGGTCATAAAAGGGGCTGGTTCAATAGTGTTTTTGTCACATTTATCACATTTGTCACATTAGATGAAAAGAGTGAGGGATCGGTGTGGTGGGACTGCTGTATAGTGATGTGGCACCAGAATCTGGTTAATGTTATAAGCCGACATGGGCAGACTTAGGATCGCAACTATCAACATCTGTGGTCTCAATGACATCAAGAAAAGGCACAGGGTAGCAGTTGGGTCACAAGCGTTTGTGGCAAATATTATTTGCCTCCAAGAGACACATATCGAAGTATCACAAGTACATGTATTAAAAACACTGGGGTATAGCATGGTTAGTGCAACAACGCAGGGGGCCAGGGTCGGGGCGTTGCTATACTGGCTCAAGGAGGCGGGATCCAATTCACACTGTCATGTCTGATAAGTTTGGCCGGTGGGCGAGTACTGAATGTCAATATAGTATGGGTACGAAACTGACACTGTGCACAGTATATGGATGTAATAGCGACGATCCTAGTGTACTTGATACTATCTCCAGTGAATATTCTGTGCGGGGGCTATAATATTAACGTACCCAGTGATTGGTCTCTAGAGGTCGGATGGAGATACACGGGTAGGAAACCAAAAGCGTTTCAGGCATTAAGAAATCTATGCCAGACCCATGGTCTGATTGATTGCTGGCACCTGATCAAACCAAATGACCCAGGGTACACTTATTTTTCTGACCCGCATATGATTCATGCTAGACTGGACTACATGTTTCTTTCGAATACACTGAGCTCAAAATGTCATATAGAAAAGCTACCGCGGGTACTATCAGACCATAACCCATTGGTTCTCGATTTAGAATTAGAATTATCCAGTCCAAACTTAAGATCATGGACATTTGAGAGCTCAATGCTACTAAATGAGGAATATTGTACACACATGAGACAATGGATCCCAATGTTCGTGGAGGATAATATGGGGAGTACATCAATTGAGGTGGCGTGGGATGCCTTGAAAGCAGGTATTAGGGGAGAAACATTGAGGTATTCCTTAAATCCTAACAAATGAAGGCAAACAATGAAGGCTCTTCAGGATAATTTAGGGGCAGCAGAGGAGGGATTGGTAAGGGCTGAGGGACGGGATCTGAAGGTAGAATAACGACGGGTGGCGATCGCTAAAGCCTCCATCACTGATATTCTGGCGGATAAAGTAATGACTAAAGCAACAGCCCAAAAAGAAACAGTTTATGAGTTTAGCGAGCAGATTGGTCATCATTTGGCAGTTCATACCAGGCAGCAAATAACATCTAACAGAATCAGAGAAATTAATGACCCTGTGCTAGGGCGGATTACCAACCCAGATTTAATTCTATACTTCTTCCCGTCACCTAAAAGGAATTATAAAAACATTATTTGTACATATTTTCAATGGTTGACGGCCTCCGGGATCATAGTATTTGGCTAAAATAGTGGTTTTCTGAAAAAAGAATAAATCTCCCTTACAATTGGGCGCCTACCATCCTATTACCTTGATTAACGATGACTCTAAAATCTATTCAAAGTTATTGGCCATCCGACTTGCGCCAATAATTCATAAGGTTATCTCGGGGCGCCAACATGGGTTTGTTCCCGGGAGATCAAAAACTGACCATGTCTTGAGAGTTATCACACTATTTGATATCACCAATGTTGCAGGAGACCCTATGGCTCTTATCCAATTGGATGATGCAGAAAAAGCTTTTGATAGGGTCTCCTCCCAATGTCTATGGACGGCCATGTCTAGAATTGGTATTAGGGATGGTTTTATTCAAGCAGTCAAAACATTATACGTCGAACCATCAGCGGTAGAAATAGTGAATGGTACCCTCTCTGAAATTTTTTTAATTTCCCGGGGGACCAGGCAGAGCTGCCCGTGCTCCCCTCTTTTCTTTGCAGTGTGTATTGATCCTTTTATCCGCAGGTTAGAAAATAATGTGCTAATACCGGCAATATGGTCAGTGAACTGGGCAACTGTGACCTTGGCCTATGCAGACGATATTGTCCTTGTTACATCAGATCCATAATTCTGCCATAAAGGTAATCGAAGATGCGACTGAGCGCTTTGGGCATATCTCTGGATATGCTCTGAATCAAGATAAGACGCAGCTTGTGCTTAATTATAAAGTCAAGATGATAGACAACCGGGTAGTCGAAAAGGCCACGTATTAGTATAACTTCCAGGCTGGATAAAGTGGTCAAAGACAATATGGAGCCTTTAACGGAGAATACTAAAAAAGATCTTGCAAGGTTAAATAACCTACATTTATCCGTAGGGGGTAGGTGTAATGTGATAAAAATGCTCTTTTTTTTTAGGGCCATCTGTTTAGAATTCACTCCTCAATGGTTTAAAGCAATAGAAAACATATTCTCCCAGTTTATAAGGGCATATTCGCGACCTCGCCGAGCCCTTAGGTTTCTCATCCTACCGAGGGACAGGGGGGGTTTGGCTCCCCCGAACCTGAAACCATACTATTGGGCCTCCACACTGATATATAGTCACAAGCTGGTCAGGACGAATGCAGGTTCCTTCTCCGTTTGAACTTATTTTGGGGGGAGAGACGGGAGGATGTTTTTGGCGACAACAATACAACAGTTATTACCAAAAAAATTGCTTTAAAACTCTTTTTAGTGCCTTTGAAGTATGGAGTGCTATACGTAGAACCCTGGGAATTGGTAGATTATCTTTTTATACACCTATATCTAATAATTGCAATCTTCCCGAGCTCTTTGGAGATTTGTTTATGGATAAATGGATTAGGGCTGGAATAGATCAGTTTGGCTGTTTTTACTCCCCCTCAGGGCTCCGGTCCTTTGATGAGATGAAAGAAGAAAATATTCTTTATTAGTGGGATTTTAGTTTATCCAGATTTGGGATTTTCTCTTACGAAAAGGAAGTGGACGGGCCAAGTTTGAGAGAGCGGAAACAATTAAAAGTATAGTGAAAGAAAAAGTAAACTCTATCAGGGAGATCTATGGCCTTATAAATGTGGCTATGCCCGATGATTTGGACATGTGTTCTCAAAGATGGCAGCTGAAATTTGGGGTTTCAGCTGCGACTTTTCTGTATGCGTATGAGATGTCACAATATATTTTAATGTCCACTAGGCTACAAGCACAGTTTTATAAGACCCGTTTTTCTTTATACTATGCGCCAGACAAGATAGCAAAATGGGGGGCTGGAAAGGAAACATTCAGTCCACGTTGTGCACTTTATAATGCTGATATCATTCACATCTTTGCGTCTTGTAACGTATCACAAAAAATAATCAAGGATATATAAGATTTTTTATCGGAGGTGTTAAAAACTGAAAGAATATTGTCAAAGGATGTAATATTGTTAGGGATTTCTGAAGCAAATCGAATGGGGAAGGGTCATGAATTAATTTTTATATCTATGGCGGCCTTAAGGATGTGTATTGCTTCCGCCTGGCTGGACTCTAGGTCACCTGCTTTTCAACAATGGCTAGCCAGATTATTAGCAACGTAGAGTTTGGAAATAGCTATATATAGACGGAAAGGGAGCCGCTTACGCTGAGAATGCATGAAAATCTGGGACCTCCTGATTACTTGGATTCAAGGTCAAAGCGTGTCATGATAGAGTATATGTATTTGTTTTCCCCTGTGGTTTATTCTGGCTGAATAATGGCGTTTATTTTGTAAGAGGAAATCTGCACATTTCACTTTAGGAATTTTTTATGGGCGTCACACAAATTGCTCTTTAACAGGATTGTATCGGACTGACAGATCCTTGGGAGTTTATATGTATTTTAAATATGAAATGTATTGCATAAACTTGATTAATTATGTTTGATGCAATGATGTTTTACCTGTCTGAGGAGAGGGTTGGGGGTTCACGAGAGGGGGTGGATCGACAGGTATTTAAAATACAATGAATTAAGATAATTTTTAAAAAAAAGAAGGTATAAAGTAAGAGTCAGTACACTGCATTAGATGATACAGAGTGACAGAGATATTCCAAGGTATACAGTGCTACTCAGTACATTGTATTAGATGGTACAGAGTGACAGACCTACCCAAAGGTGAAATGTATTAATCAGTACACTGAATCAGATGGCACAGAGTGACAGAGCTATTAGAAGATATACTGTACTAATCAGTGCACTGCATTATAAGGTGCAGAGTAATAGAGGTACTAGAAGGTATACAGTACTAGTCAGTACAATGCATTAGATAGTTCCTAGGCATACTGTACAAGTCAGTACTCTGTATTAGATGGTACCGAGTAACAGAGCGGCTCCAAGGCATAGTGTACTAGTCAGTACTCTATATTAGATGATACAGAGCAAGAGAGGTACTAGAAGGTATAAAGTACTAGTCAGTGCACTGCATTATATGATAAAGAGTGACAGAGCTACAAGAAAGTATACTGTACTAGTCAGTACACTGCATTCGATGGCACAGAGTGACAGAGCTACACCAAGGTATACTGTACAAGTCAGTACACTGTATTAGATAGAACAGAGTGACACAGCTACTCCAAGGTATACAGTACTACTCGGTAGACTTCATTAGATGATACAGAGTGACAGAGCTACTCCAAGGTATACAGTAGTAGTCAGTACACTGCATTAGATGGTACAGAGTGACAGCACTACTAGAAGGTGTACTGAACTAGTTAGTACACTGCATTAGATGGTACAGAGTTACTTGAAAATATACTGTACGAGTCAGTACATTGGTATTAGATGACACAGAGTGGCAGATCTACTCCAAGGTATACAGTACTAGTCGGTACACCGCATTGGATGGTACAGTGCGACAGAGCTACGAGATGGTATTCTGTATAAGTAAGTACACTGCATTAGATGGTACAGAGTGGCAGAGCTACTTGAAGTTATACTGTACTAGTGAGTACACTGTATTATAAGGTACAGAGTGACAGAGCTACTTGAAGGTATACTGTACTAGTCAGTACACTGCATTAGTTGGAATAGAGTAACTGACAGCTACTCTAAGGTATAATGTAGTAGTCAGTACACTACTTTAGATGGAATATAGTTCCAGAGCTACTAGAAGGTATAATGAACTAGTCAGAACACTGTATTAGATGTAATTGAGCAACAGAGCTACTAGAACATATACTGTACTAGTCAGTACACTGTATTAGATGGTACAGAGTGACAGAGCTACTGAAAGGCATACTGTAGTAGTCAGTAGACTGGCACAGAATTACAGAGGTACAGAAGGTATTCTGTACTTGTCAGTACACTGTATTAGATGGCACAGGGTAACAGAGCTTCTAGAAGGTATACTGCACTAGTCAATACACTGCATTAGATGGTTTGGAGTGGCAGAGCTAGTCCAAGGTATACTGTAAAAGTCAGTACACTGCATTAGAGGGAACAGAGTGACAGAGCTGCTTGGAGGTATACTGTCCTAATCAGTACACGGCATTAGATGGTACGGAGTGTCAGAGCTACTCGAAGGTCTACTGTACTAGTAAGTACACTATATTAGATGGTACAGAGTGGTAGAGGTACCCCAAGGTATAATGTACTAGTAAATTAGCTACTACAATGTATACTGTACTACTGAGCACACAGTATCAGATGGTACAGAATGACAGAGCTACTAGAAGGTATACTGTACTAGTTTAGTGGCCCAGGTAGACACCACCCTTTAGGGATGCTTCGATTGGTTATTGTATTAGTAGAATTAATGAGTGTAGATACAGCTGTTATTCCAGGTGTAAGGTCACAGCAGGTAAATTCATGCACAGATACCACTCTACACATCTTGCTGGTGGTCCCCGTGTCTTTTAGATTCCCACAGACTTTGGAGATACTGCCTTTGGCTTTAGCTGTCCACAGACGCCGCCTCCCTATTCCTACTAGACCTCAGCCAGGATTTGGGGGTCACAGTTAAGGTTCTGATCAGATGTGCTGTGGACGAAAGACATTTGGTTGTGACGTAAAGGCCGGAAAGCCGAGGTCCATCTCTTGGGATGTCCAATCTCAGGTCCATGTTCCCAAGGCCCCTGTCTAGCCTTAGGAATGTCTGAGAGGGAATAAACATTTCTACCTCAGGTCAGTGCAGCTAGAGAGGATCATTTTAATCTGATTCACTTCCAGCAGGGGCCTGTCCCAGGCCGGAGCTAAGCTCTAGTGAAGTCAAGACTACAGTGTTGTGTGGGAGGGTTTTCACGTTTTCCCAATACATTTATTTAAAACTCCAAGTATTTAGGGAAATAAACCACCGCACATCTTTTGTGGGTCAGAAGGTTACAGTGGGAACAAAGCAAGATTACAATTTGGGTGTCTGATTATTTACAGACATATTTGAGACTAAGGTATCTTGTAGAAACACTACAGGGGCTGAGCCAGAATATCTCACTGAACTCTAACACCCTGTCAGAAGTCACAGTCCAAAGATTCCTATTTCCAGTTTTGTGTCAACACTAATTCGACAAAAACATGAAGTTTCTGCCCAATTAGTATTCCAGGTGACAGTATTACCACATGCAGTATTACCACATGCAGTATAGCCATGTGCAGCATAACCACATGCAGTATTACCACATGCAGTATTACCACATGCAGTATTACCACATGCAGTATTACCACATGCAGTATTACCACATGCAGTATTACCACATGCAGTATTACCACATGCAGTATTACCACATGCAGTATAGCCAGCTCCAACATAACCACATGCAGCATAGCCACATGCAGTCTTACCACATGCAGCATAGCCACATGCAGGATTACCACATGCAGTTTAACCACATACAGTATAGCCATGTGCAGCATAACCATATGCAGGATTACCACATACAGGATTACCACATACAGGATTCCCACGTGCATGATTGCCATGTGCAGCATAACCACATGCAGTATTACCAGATGCAGTATTACCACATGCAGGATTACCACATGCAGGATTACCACATGCAGGAATACCACATGCAGGAATACCACATGCAGTATAGCCATGTGCAGCATAACCACATGCAGAATTACCACACGCGGTTCCACTCAACCAGATATTACAGGGGCCATATTCCACTTTGGCTGAAATTACAGAAATTGTAGCAGGAAAACGACAAATAGTATTCAGGAATTATCTGCAGAAATCAGTGCAGCAGTACTCTACTGTTGTCTGGTGTTGTGTGTGCATGCATGGCATGAGAGCATATGTGCGTGATACGATGGGCCTAACTGCAAGTGCAGGGTGTGAGTGTGGACTGTGAGGGAAGATCTCATGAATTGTGAGTGTGCAATAGGTCAGTGCAGGTGCATGCGCTAGGCCAGTGTAGATGCATGTGCTAGGTCAGTGTAGGGTCACAAGCAAGGTCAGAGTAGGTTCATGAGCTAGGTTAGTGTTGGTTTATGAGCTAGGTCATGTAGCTGCATGCGCTAGGTCAGTGCAGATGTATGTGTTAGGTCAGTTTAGGGTCACAGGTGAGGTAAGAGTAGGTTCATGAGCTAGGTCAGTGCAGCTGCATGCGCTAGGTCAGTGTAGATGCATGCTCTAGGCCAGTGTAGATGCATGCTCTAGGCCAGTGTAGATGCATGCTCTAGGTCAGTGTAGATGCATGCACTAGGTCAGAGTAGCTGCATGCGCTAGGTCAGTGTAGATGCATGTGCTAGCTCAGTGTAGGTGCATGTGCTAGGTCAGTGTAGATGCATGTGCTAGGTCAGTGTAGATGCATGCGTTAGGTCTGTGTAGGTGCATGTGCTAGGTCAGTGTAGGGTCACAAGTGAGGTTAGAGTAGGTTCATGAGCTAGGTCAGTGCAGCTGCATGTGCTAGGTCAGTGTAGATGCATGCTCTAGGCCAGTGTAGATGCATGCGCTAGGTCAGTGTAGATGCATGGTCTAGGTCAGTGTAGATGCATGCGCTAGGTCAGAGTAGCTGCATGCGCTAGGTCAGTGTAGATGCATGTGCTATCTCAGTGTAGGTGCATGTGCTAGGTCAGTGTAGGTGCATGTGCTAGGTCAGTGTAGATGCATGCGTTAGGTCTGTGTAGGTGCATGTGCTAGGTCAGTGTAGGGTCACAAGTGAGGTTAGAGTAGGTTCATGAGCTAGGTCAGTGCAGCTGCATGCGCTAGGTCAGTGTAGATGCATGCTCTAGGCCAGTGTAGATGCATGTGCTAGGTCAGTGTAGATGCATGCTCTAGGTCAGTGTAGCTGCATGCGCTAGGTCAGTGTAGATGCATGTGCTAGCTCAGTGTAGGTGCATGTGCTAGCTCAGTGTAGGTGCATGTGCTAGGTCAGTGTAGGTGCATGTGCTAGGTCAGTATAGATGTATGTGCTAGGTCAGTGTCAGTGCATGCACTAGGTCAGTGTAGGTGCATGCGCTGGGCCAGTGTAGATGCATGCGCTAGGTCAGTGTAGATGCATGCGCTAGGTCAGTGTAGCTGCATGCGCTAGGTCAGTGTAGCTGCATGCGCTAGGTCAGTGTAGCTGCATGCGCTAGGTCAGTGTAGGTGCATGCGCTAGGCCAGTGTAGATGCATGTGCTAGGTCAGTGTAGGTGCATGTGCTAGGTCAGTGTAGGTGCATGTGCTAGGTCAGTGTAGATGTATGTGCTAGGTCAGTGTCAGTGCATGCACTAGGTCAGTGTAGGTGCATGCGCTAAGCCAGTGTAGATGCATGTGCTAGGTCAGTGTAGGTGCATGCGCTAGGTCAGTGTAGATGCATGCTCTAGGTCAGTGTAGATGCATGCTCTAGGCCAGTGTAGATGCATGTGCTAGGTCAGTGTAGGTGCATGCACAAGGTCAGTGTAGGTGCATGAGCTAGGACAGTGTAGATGCATGCTCTAGGTCAGTGTAGATGCATGCTCTAGTTCAATGTAGGTGTATGCACTAGGTCAGTGTAGATGCATGTTCTAGGTCAGTGTATGTGCATGCTCTAGGTCAGTGTAGGTGCATGCACTAGGTCAGTGTAGATGCATGCTGTAGGTCAGTGTAGATGCATGCACTAGGTCAGTGTAGATGCATGCACTAGGCCAGTGTAGATGCATGCTCTAGGTCAGTGTAGGTGCATGCGCTAGGTCAGTGTAGATGCATGTGCTAGGTCAGTGTATGTGCATGCTCTAGGTCAGTGTATGTGCATGCACTAGGTCAGTGTAGATGCATGCACTAGGTCAGTGTAGATGCATGCTCTAGGTCAGTGTAGGTGCATGTGCTAGGTCAGTGTAGATGTATGCTCTAGGTCAGTGTAGATGTATGCTCTAGGTCAGTGCAGGTGCATGCACTCGGTCAGTGTAGATGCATGCTCTAGGTCAGTGTAAGTGTATGCACTAGGTCAGTGTAGATGTATGTGCTAAGTCAGTGTCTGTGCATGCTCTAGGTCAGTGTAGGTGCATGCACTAGGTCAGTGTAGATGCATGTGCTAGGTCAGTGTAGATACATGCGCTAGGTCAGTGTAGGTGCATGCGCTAGGTCAGTGTAGATGCATGCTCTAGGTCAGTGTAGGTGCATGCACTAGGTCAGTGTAGATGCATGCGCTAGGTCAGCGTAGGTGCATGCGCTAGGTCAGTGTAGATGCATGCGCTAGGTCAGTGTAGATGTATGTGCTAGGTCAGTGTAGGGTCACAAGTGAGGTCAAAGTAGGTTCATGAGCTAGGTCAGTGTAGGTGCATGCGCTAGGCCAGTGTAGATGCCTGTGCTGGGTCAGTGTCGGTGAATGTGCTGGGTCAGTGTTGGTGCATGTGCTGGGTCAGTGTAGATACATGTGCTAGGTCATTGTAAGTGCATGTGCTAGGTCAGTGTAGGTGCATGCGCTAGGTCAGTGTAGGTGCATGCGCTAGGTCAGTGTAGGTGCATGCACTAGGTCAGTGTAGGTGCATACACTAGGTCAGTGTAGGTGCATACACTAGGTCAGTGTAGGTGCATGCGCTAGGCCAGTGTAGATGCATGCTCTAGGTCAGTGTAGGTGCATGCACTAGGTCAGTGTAGATGCATGCGCTAGGTCAGTGTAGGTGCATGCGCTAGGTCAGTGTAGATGCATGCTCTAGGTCAGTGTAGGTGCATGCACTAGGTCAGTGCAGATGCATGCACTAGGTCAGTGTAGGTGCATGCGCTAGGTCAGTGTAGATGCATGCGCTACATCAGTGTAGATGCATGCGCTAAGGCAGTGTAGGTCCATGCGCTAGGTCAGTGTAGATGTATGTGCTAGGTCAGTGTAGGGTCACAAGTGAGGTCAGAGTAGGTTCATGAGCTAGGTCAGTGTAGGTGCATGCGCTAGGCCAGTGTAGATGCATGCGTTAGGTCAGTGTAGATGCATGCTCTAGGTCAGTGTAGATGCATGCACTAGGTCAGAGTAGCTGCATGCGCTAGGTCAGTGTAGATGCATGTGCTAGCTCAGTGTAGGTGCATGTGCTAGGTCAGTGTAGATGCATGTGCTAGGTCAGTGTAGATGCATGCGTTAGGTCTGTGTAGGTGCATGTGCTAGGTCAGTGTAGGGTCACAAGTGAGGTTAGAGTAGGTTCATGAGCTAGGTCAGTGCAGCTGCATGCGCTAGGTCAGTGTAGATGCATGCTCTAGGCCAGTGTAGATGCATGCGCTAGGTCAGTGTAGATGCATGGTCTAGGTCAGTGTAGATGCATGCACTAGGTCAGAGTAGCTGCATGCGCTAGGTCAGTGTAGATGCATGTGCTAGGTCAGTGTAGGGTCACAAGTAAGGTCAGAGTAGGTTCATGAGCTAGGTCAGTGTAGGTGCATGCACTAGGTCAGTGTAGGTGCATACACTAGGTCAGTGTAGGTGCATGCACTAGGTCAGTGTAGGTGCATACACTAGGTCAGTGTAGGTGCATACACAAGGTCAGTGTAGGTGCATACACTAGGTCAGTGTAGGTGCATACACTAGGTCAGTGTAGGTGCATGCGCTACATCAGTGTAGATGCATGCTCTAGGTCAGTGTAGGTGCATGCACTAGGTCAGTGTAGATGTATGCGCTAGGTCAGTGTAGGTGCATGCGCTAGGTCAGTGTAGATGCATGCTCTAGGTCAGTGTAGGTCCATGCGCTAGGTCAGTGTAGATGTATGTGCTAGGTCAGTGTAGATGCATGCACTAGGTCAGTGTAGCTGCATGCGCTAGGTCAGTGTAGCTGCATGCGCTAGGTCAGTGTAGGTGCATGCGCTAGGTCAGTGTAGATGCATGCGCTAGGTCAGTGTAGATGCATGCGCTAGGCCAGTGTACATGCAGGCACTAGTCCAGTGTACATGCATGCACTAGGCCAGTGTAGATGCATGCTCTAGGTCAGTGTAGGTGCATGCACTAGGTCAGTGTAGATGCATGTGCTAGGTCAATGTATGTGCATGCTCTAGGTCAGTGTAGGTGCATGCACTAGGTCAGTGTAGATGCATGCGCTAGGCCAGTGTAGATGCATGCTCTAGGTCAGTGTAGGTGAATGCACTAGGTCAGTGTAGATGCATGTGCTAGGTCAGTGTACGTGCATGCTCTAGGTCAGTGTATGTGCATGCACTAGGTCAGTGTAGATGCATGCACTAGGTCAGTGTAGATGCATGCTCTAGGTAAGTGTAGGTGCATGTGCTAGGTCAGTGTAGATGTATGCTCTAGGTCAGTGCAGGTGCATGCACTAGGTCAGTGTAGATGCATGCTCTAGGTCAGTGTAAGTGTATGCACTAGGTCAGTGTAGATGTATGTGCTAGGTCAGTGTAGGTGCATGCGCTAGGTCAGTGTAGATGCATGCGCTACATCAGTGTAGATGCATGCTCTAGGTCAGTGTAGGTGCATGCACTAGGTCAGTGTAGATGCATGCTCTAGGTCAGTGTAGGTGCATGCAATAGGTCAGTGTAGATGCATGCGCTAGGTCAGTGTAGGTGCATGCGCTAGGTCAGTGTAGATGCATGCTCTAGGTCAGTGTAGGTGCATGCACTAGGTCAGTGTAGATGAATGCGCTAGGTCAGTGTAGGTGCATGCGCTAGGTCAGTGTAGATGCATGCACTAGGTCAGTGTAGATGCATGCGCTAGGTCAGTGTAGGTGCATGCGCTAGGTCAGTGTAGATGCATGCTCTAGGTCAGTGTAGGTGCATGCACTAGGTCAGTGTAGGTGCATGCGCTAGGTCAGTGTAGATGCATGCGCTACATCAGTGTAGATGCATGCTCTAGGTCAGTAGGTGCATGCACTAGGTCAGTGTAGATGCATGCGCTAGGTCAGTGTAGGTGCATGCGCTAGGTCAGTGTAGATGTATGTGCTAGGTCAGTGTAGGGTCTCAAGTGAGATCAGAGTAGGTTCATGAGCTAGGTCAGTGTAGGTGCATGCGCTAGGCCAGTGTAGATGCCTGTGCTGGGTCAGTGTCGGTGAATGTGCTGGGTCAGTGTTGGTGCATGTGCTGGGTCAGTGTAGATACATGTGCTAGGTCATTGTAAGTGCATGTGCTAGGTCAGTGTAGGTGCATGCGCTAGGTCAGTGTAGGTGCATGCGCTAGGTCAGTGTAGGTGCATGCACTAGGTCAGTGTAGGTGCATACACTAGGTCAGTGTAGGTGCATGCGCTAGGCCAGTGTAGATGCATGCTCTAGGTCAGTGTAGGTGCATGCACTAGGTCAGTGTAGATGCATGCGCTAGGTCAGTGTAGGTGCATGCGCTAGCTCAGTGTAGATGCATGCTCTAGGTCAGTGTAGGTGCATGCACTAGGTCAGTGTAGGTGCATGCGCTAGGTCAGCGTAGGTGCATGCGCTAGGTCAGTGTAGATGCATGCGCTACATCAGTGTAGATGCATGCTCTAGGTCAGTGTAGGTGCATGCACTAGGTCAGTGTAGATGCATGCGCTAGGTCAGTGTAGGTGCATGCGCTAGGTCAGTGTAGATGCATGCTCTAGGTCAGTGTAGGTCCATGCGCTAGATCAGTGTAGATGTATGTGCTAGGTAAGTGTAGGGTCACAAGTGAGGTCAGAGTAGGTTCATGAGCTAGGTCAGTGTAGGTGCATGCGCTAGGCCAGTGTAGGTGCATGCGCTAGGCCAGTGTAGATGCCTGTGCTGGGTCAGTGTCGGTGAATGTGCTGGGTCAGTGTTGGTGCATGTGCTGGGTCAGTGTAGATACATGTGCTAGGTCATTGTAAGTGCATGTGCTAGGTCAGTGTAGGTGCATGCGCTAGGTCAGTGTAGGTGCATGCGCTAGGTCAGTGTAGGTGCATGCGCTAAGCCAGTATAGATGCATGTGCTAGGTCAGTGTAGGTGCATGCGCTAGGTCAGTGTAGATGCATGCTCTAGGCCAGTGTAGATGCATGCGCTAGGTCAGTGTAGATGCATGCTCTAGGTCAGTGTAGATGCGTGCACTAGGTCAGAGTAGCTGCATGCGCTAGGTCAGTGTAGATGCATGTGCTAGGTCAGTGTAGGTGCATGTGCTAGGTCAGTGTAGGTGCATGTGCTAGGTCAGTGTAGATGCATGCGTTAGGTCTGTGTAGGTGCATGTGCTAGGTCAGTGTAGGGTCACAAGTGAGGTTAGAGTAGGTTCATGAGCTAGGTCAGTGCAGCTGCATGCGCTAGGTCAGTGTAGATGCATGCTCTAGGCCAGTGTAGATGCATGTGCTAGGTCAGTGTAGATGCATGCATTAGGTATGTGTAGGTGCATGTGCTAGGTCAGTGTAGGTGCATGTGCTAGGTCAGTGTCAGTGCATGCGCTAGGTCAGTGTAGGTGCATGCGCTAGGCCAGTGTAGATGCATGTGCTAGGTCAGTGTAGATGCATGTGCTAGGTCAGTATAGATGTATGTGCTAGGTCAGTGTCAGTGCATGCACTAGGTCAGTGTAGGTGCATGCGCTAGGCCAGTGTAGATGCATGTGCTAGGTCAGTGTAGGTGCATGCGCTAGGTCAGTGTAGATGCATGCACTAGGTCAGTGTAGCTGCATGCGCTAGGTCAGTGTAGCTGCATGCGCTAGGTCAGTGTAGGTGCATGCGCTAGGCCAGCGTAGATGCATGTGCTAGGTCAGTGTAGGTGCATGTGCTAGGTCAGTGTAGATGTATGTGCTAGGTCAGTGTCAGTGTATGCACTAGGTCAGTGTAGGTGCATGCGCTAAGCCAGTGTAGATGCATGTGCTAGGTCAGTGTAGGTGCATGCGCTAGGTCAGAGTAGATGCATGCACTAGGTCAGTGTAGATGCATGCACTAGGTCTGTGTAGATGCATGCACTAGGTCAGTGTAGATGCATGCGCTAGGGCAGCGTAGGTGCATGCGCTAGGGCAGCGTAGGTGCATGCGCTAGGTCAGTGTAGATGCATGCGCAACATCAGTGTAGATGCATGCTCTAGGTCAGTGTAGATGCATGCGCTAGGTCAGTGTAGATGCATGCGCTAGGTCAGTGTAGATGCATGCGCTAGGTCAGTGTAGGTCCATGCGCTAGGTCAGTGTAGATGTATGTGCTTGGTCAGTGTAGGGTCACAAGTGAGGTCAGAGTAGGTTCATGAGCTAGGTCAGTGTAGGTGCATGCGCTAGGCCAGTGTAGATGCCTGTGCTGGGTCAGTGTCGGTGAATGTGCTGGGTCAGTGTTGGTGCATGTGCTGGGTCAGTGTAGATACATGTGCTAGGTCATTGTAAGTGCATGTGCTAGGTCAGTGTAGGTGCATGCGCTAGGTCAGTGTAGGTGCATGCGCTAGGTCAGTGTAGGTGCATGCGCTAGGTCAGTGTAGATGCATGCGCTAGGTCAGTGTAGGTCCATGCGCTAGGTCAGTGTAGATGTATGTGCTTGGTCAGTGTAGGGTCACAAGTGAGGTCAGAGTAGGTTCATGAGCTAGGTCAGTGTAGGTGCATGCGCTAGGCCAGTGTAGATGCCTGTGCTGGGTCAGTGTCGGTGAATGTGCTGGGTCAGTGTTGGTGCATGTGCTGGGTCAGTGTAGATACATGTGCTAGGTCATTGTAAGTGCATGTGCTAGGTCAGTGTAGGTGCATGCGCTAGGTCAGTGTAGGTGCATGCGCTAGGTCAGTGTAGGTGCATACACTAGGTCAGTGTAGGTGCATACACTAGGTCAGTGTAGGTGCATACACTAGGTCAGTGTAGGTGCATGCGCTAGGTCAGAGTAGGTGCATGCGCTAGGTCAGTGTAGATGCATGCGCTAGGTCAGTGTAGGTGCATGCGCTAGGTCAGTGTAGATGCATGCGCTACATCAGTGTAGATGCATGCGCTAAGGCAGTGTAGGTCCATGCGCTAGGTCAGTGTAGATGCATGCTCTAGGTCAGTGTAGGTGCATGCACTAGGTCAGTGTAGATGCATGCGCTAGGTCAGTGTAGGTGCATGCGCTACGTCAGTGTAGATGCATGCGCTACATCAGTGTAGATGCATGCGCTAAGGCAGTGTAGGTCCATGCGCTAGGTCAGTGTAGATGTATGTGCTAGGTCAGTGTAGGTTCACAAGTGAGGTCAGAGTAGGTTCATGAGCTAGGTCAGTGTAGGTGCATGCGCTAGGCCAGTGTAGATGCCTGTGCTGGGTCAATGTCGGTGAATGTGCTGGGTCAGTGTTGGTGCATGTGCTGGGTCAGTGTAGATACATGTGCTAGGTCATTGTAAGTGCATGTGCTAGGTCAGTGTAGGTGCATGCGCTAGGTCAGTGTAGGTGCATGCAATAGGTCAGTGTAGATGCATGCGCCAGGCCAGTGTAGGATCACACACGAGGTCAGAGTAGGTTCATAAGCTAGGTCAGTGTTGGTTTATGAGCTAGGTCAGTGTAGCTGCATGCGCTAGGTCAGTGTAGATGCATGTGCTAGGTCAGTGTAGGGTCACAAGTAAGGTCAGAGTAGGTTCATGAGCTAGGTCAGTGTAGGTGCATGCACTAGGTCAGTGTAGGTGCATACACTAGGTCAGTGTAGGTGCATGCACTAGGTCAGTGTAGGTGCATACACTAGGTCAGTGTAGGTGCATACACTAGGTCAGTGTAGGTGCATGCGCTAGGCCAGTGTAGATGCATGTGCTAGGTCAGTGTAGATGTATGTGCTACGTCAGTGTCAGTGCATGCACTAGGTCAGTGTAGGTGCATGCGCTAGGCCAGTGTAGATGCATGTGCTAGTTCAGTGTAGGTGCAGGCGCTAGGTCAGTGTAGATGCATGCACTAGGTCAGTGTAGCTGCATGCGCTAGGTCAGTGTAGGTGCATGCGCTAGGTCAGTGTAGGTGCATGCGCTAGGTCAGTGTAGATGCATGCGCTAGGTCAGTATATATGCATGCACTAGGCCAGTGTACATGCAGGCACTAGTCCAGTGTACATGCATGCACTAGGCCAGTGTAGATACATGCTCTAGGTCAGTGTAGGTGCATGCACTAGGTCAGTGTAGATGCATGTGCTAGGTCAATGTATGTGCATGCTCTAGGTCAGTGTAGGTGCATGCACTAGGTCAGTGTAGATGCATGTGCTAGGTCAGTGTAGGTGCATGTGCTAGGTCAGTGTAGGTGCATGCACAAGGTCAGTGTAGGTGCATGAGCTAGGTCAGTGTAGATGCATGCTCTAGGTCAGTGTAGGTGCATGTGCTAGGTCAGTGTAGATGTATGCTCTAGGTCAGTGCAGGTGCATGCACTAGGTCAGTGTAGATGCATGCTCTAGGTCAGTGTAAGTGTATGCACTAGGTCAGTGTAGATGTATGTGCTAGGTCAGTGTAGGTGCATGCTCTAGGTCAGTGTAGATGCATGCACTAGGTCAGTGTAGATGCATGCACTAGGTCAGTATAGATGCATGATCTAGGTCAGTGTAGATGCATGCACTAGATCAGTGTAGATGCATGCGCTAGGTCAGTGTAGGTGCATGCGCTAGGTCAGTGTAGATGCATGCTCTAGGTCAGTGTAGATGCATGCTCTAGGTCAGTGTAGGTGCATGCTCTAGGTCAGTGTAGATGCATGCTCTAGGTCAGTGTAGGTGCATGCGCTAGGTCAGTGTAGATGCATGCGCTAGGTCAGTGTAGATGCATGCGCTAGGTCAGTGTAGATGTATGCGCTCGGTCAGTGTAGGTCCATGCGCTAGGTCAGTGTAGATGTATGTGGTAGGTCAGTGTAGGGTCACAAGTGAGTTCAGAGTAGGTTCATGAGCTAGGTCAGTGTAGGTGCATTGGCTAGGCCAGTGTAGATGCATGTGTTGGGTCAGTGTCGGTGCATGTGCTGGGTCAGTGTCGGTGCATGTGCTGGGTCAGTGTAGATACATGTGCTAGGTCATTGTAGGTGCATGCGCTAGGTCAGTGTAGGTCAGAGGTCTTCAAACTTTTGGATGCCGAGACCCCCCTGTCAACATTTTGAGGCGTAAGGACCCCCTCCTGACAAAAATGTCTAAACCTGTTGACTAAATTGCGTGGGATGAAAATGTAAATGAGGTTATGTGATGCCGCGTGATGCCAGAAACCGGTCCCCGGAAGCTTGTTTCCTTCCCAGTATAAGAATTGGCTTGGTAGTTTGGTTTGCCCTGTTCCCATCATGCACTGGGACAGGTACAGACTAATTTGCATGTAGCCTGGTTCTGAGCTGGGATGGTGCAGTGAGCTAAAAAACGGTGATGGATTAAAACCATGATCTCTTGACTTGGTAAGAGTATTCTGCATCATTCAGAAACTCTGTCCATCACCACCCCCTTTTTCCCAAATCGCGTATTTTGGGATAGCATTGCTTCATTATTTTGATATTTGTTACACACAGTAACGCTGAGGAAAGATTTCACCCAATCAGTACCCATTTATAACCAAAATACACCAATTATCATCAGAAAGATTTCAAGTAAACCTTTGTGAAGGGCCTTCCACTCTGCAGCAATACGTGCTGCCACATTAGAAGCTCACCTGGCCCTGACCGGAAGAAGCAGGGGTCCCTTAAAACCCTGGCGGTTTTGTGTAGAGTTAAGCCTTTTACCCATGCAGCTTTCCTTTCAGCCCCTCCCTTCCATCCCTCTCTCCTCTACTAACCCCGGATCCCTCTCTCACTTTGCAGGTCATTTTCTTTCACCCCTTTTTACAACTTCTGAACTCTCCCCATTCAACCTCTCACTTCACCTTTAATCACCTCTTGCCATTCTGTCTTTTCACTGCCCTTATCTCTAACAGTCTCTCGCATTTATCTCATGGCCTCTCTGGCCCTGTCACCTCCCGTGCCCCTCAGCACTTCTCATTCACCTCGTCTCTTCATTCAAATTTTTGTCTATTTGTATCTTACACCTCTCCAGTCCCCCCATTCCTCTTTCACATCTCCCCTTTGTTCTAACCGAAGCCCTCACCTTTGGCTCACACTCACTTCTTGCGTGTCCACACTTCTCTTCGGCAATTCACATTTCTCCTCATCCCTGACCTCTTCAATGAAATTCTCTCACTCCCTTGCTGTCCTCTCTCATTTTGGGTGCGGATGCAAGTTCAGAATGGGATGAATGAATGTATGATTACTGATGGGCTTGTATGAGTGAGTTGCATATTGAGTAGTGAGGGGGACAGGTGAGTGAAGTGTCACATGAGTGCAGGATGAGTAGTGTACTCGTGTGACTGCAGGTTGAGGTATAGTGTGAGCAGGACAGGTGCATTTTGAGTGCAGAGTGATCACTGTGAGTGCAAGGTGAGCAGGTGAATGGTGCAAGTGCATGGTGATCAGTGTGAGTGCATTGTGATTGCTGTGAGTGAAAGGTGAGCGTGACAACAAAAGTGTCATAATAAGGAATGAGTTGTCTGAATGCAGGGTGCATTCCCAGACCCATGAAGTAACTCAGCATGTTATTGACGGGGGCGTAGACTTTAAGATCTAAGTTAAACTATTGCGGCATTAATCGGGGATCGAGGGTGAAGGAAATAAATAATGTGCTGATCCTGCAACAAACTTCCAGTCCTATGGTTAGGGTTACCAGCAGATTATTTTGATGGCCCAGTCGGTACAAAAAAAAGCTGTCACCTAAAGCGGTATTTTCAGCGCTTATCTGTGCATACTTCCCAGGGCTGGCTTTAGTGCTGGTGGTGCCCTGTGCGACAATGTTTGTGGGGGCCCCCCCAATGACCACCCCCACCACGGATTCTCTCACTAGCACCCTTTAACAGTGACCAAGTCTCCATAACCCCACTGTTAGAAAGGTTAGACGGACCGGGAGGGTCGGCCGAGGTCAGGGGGAGAGGTCTCCGGGGAGAGCCGTCTCCAGCGATCGTACAGACAAGTAACTTCCCCCCCACAGACAGATACCACACACGGATAAGGTTCAGCGTTCTTTATAAGCACTTCTTAAGGTACGGTTGAATGGTACAAGGAGGTCTGGACTCAGGGGTCCCCTCGATTCAAGTCTCCCAAAGTAGGGAAGGGGGTAGCGGGACAGTCTGTTTACCAGTCAGGTAGTTCGGATGAGATGATGATTAGCTCACAATCCTCGAGCTTGGTGGTTTTAGCTGGTACGGGCCGCGGCAGCGCCAGCAGGTCCCGGTCGAGATGGTCGGTACACGGTCCGCGGCAGCGCCAGCAGGTCCCGGAAAGATGGTCGATGTACGGTCCGCGGCAGCGCCAGCAGGGCCCGGTGAGGATGGTCGTTACAACGGGCCGCGGCAGCGCCAGCAGGTCCCGACGAGGATGGATGTTGCAGAAGGCCGCGGCAGCGCCAGCAGGCAGGATGATGGTTCACAAGATAGGGCTACGGCAGCGCCAGTAGTCCGTCAAGGCTGAGTTCTCTCGGTGTCTCTCGACTCCAGGATACAACTGCCTTCCTGCTCCGGAGCTGTCCCAGTTATAGGGCAGGCGCCCTTTGATGTCCGGACCCTCGCACTTGGCGGTCGGAGGGCCCGGGATGAAGGTGTCCAGACACCCAGCAGGGGGTGGAGCCAGCGCCTGGGGGAGCTGGAGGCGATCGGCACCTGGCGGGGGGAAGAGCTCTTGACGCTCCGTTCTCCCATTGACCTGCCAAGTGGTCCGCTCACCTCCTGGGTGGATGGTGGTGCCGGGATGTCGGGGCCGGCCAGGCCCGGGGTTAGGGTCGGGGCGAGGCCACGCGGCCTCGTGGTGCAGGGCCCAAGATGGCGGCTTGACCCGGCCAGGGAAGCCGATGGGGTTGGGCCCCGTGATGTGTGGAGGTCCGAGGGTAGGAGATCCGTCGGGAGACGGGGTGCAGGTGCTTTCCGTGGGTTACGCCTGGCGGGCCGGAGCTCGGGCCCTGTCGTGCGGGGAGGGAGCAAGCCCTTCGTGTGGCCTGTCCAACATGCGTCCCCCCCAGCTGAAGGCGGGGAGAGTCACCCATCTCCTTGGGGACTCTCTTCGTCGAGGCGGAAAAAGCGTGACAGGCCATCCGCGTTGGCGTGGTCCTGGCCTGGTCGGTGCTCCACGGTGAAGTCCATTCCCTGCAGGGAAATGGACCAGCGCAATAGTTTCGGGTTCTCCCCCCGCATCTGCATCAGCCACTGCAGGGGTCGATGGTCGGTTTGTACCCGGAAGTGTGTACCGAAGAGATAGGGCCTGAGTTTTTTTGAGGGCCCACACCACTGCGAAGGCCTCCCTCTCGATGGTGCTCCAGCGCTGTTCTCGGGCCAGGAGACGTCGACTGATGAAGGCCACCGGCTGGTCGTGACCTTCGGGGTTTAACTGAGAAAGAACGGCTCCGATGCCGTGGTCGGAGGCGTCGGTCTGTACCACGAATTCCCGACTGTAATCGGGGGCCTGGAGCACAGGGGCGGTGCACAGGGCGGCCTTCAGCTTCTCGAAGGCCGCTTGACAATCAGGGGTCCAGTTAATCCGCTTCGGTTGGTTCTTGGACGTGAGACCCGTGAGGGGCCCCACGATGCTGCCGTAGTCCTTCACGAACCGCCGGTAGTACCCGGTGAGCCCCAAGAAGGCTCGGACCTCGGTCTGGGTGACGGGGGGCTGCCAGGACTGGATGGCAGCAATCTTAAGTTGCAGCGGGACCACAACATTCCGCTCCCCACTTGGTGCCCAAGGTAGGTCACGGACCCTTGGCCAATTTGGCACTTGCCGGCCTTAATTGTGAGGCCGGCCCGCTGGAGGGCCTGTAGGACCTCTTGTAGGTGAAGGAGGTGGTCGGACCAGTGGCGGCTGTACACTGCGATATTGTCCAGGTAGGCAGCGCTGAACTCTTCGAGCCCCGCCAAGACCTGGTTCACGAGGCGTTGAAACGTGGCGGGGGCATTCTTCATGCCGAAGGGCATGACCTTGAATTGGTAGTGGCCATCGGGGGTAGAGAAGGCTGACCGTTCCTGAGCCCTGGGTGTGAGGCCGATCTGCCAGTAGCCCGCTGTTAGGTCGAAGATACTAAGGTAGCGGGCGGCCCCCAGCCGGTCGATCAGCTCGTCTGCTCGGGGAATCGGATGAGCGTCGGTCCGGGTGACAGCGTTCAAACCCCGGTAGTCGACGCAGAATCTCAGTTCAGGTGTGGTGCCGGGGGCAGCGGCTTTGGGAACCAATACAACTGGGCTAGCCCAGGGACTGTCCGAGGGCTCGATGACCCCGATTGTGAGCATCTTGGCCACTTCCTCCTGTATGTAGGCCCGTACCCGATCTGGTACGCGGTAGGCCCGGTGTCGGACAGGGGGACTGTCCCCGGTGTCCACGTCGTGCAAACACCACGGGGTGACCCCGGGGGTGAGGGAGAACAGGGTAGCGAACTGCAGCAGGAGGTTCCGGCAGCCCTGGCGTTGCTCTGAAGTGAGGGCGTCAGAGAGCCGGACCCCGTCCACGGATCCGTCATTCTCCTGAGTCTTCAGAAGATCCGGGAGGGGTTCGGAGTCCTCCTCCGCCCCACTGTCCGTAGCCATCAGGAGGCTGAGTTCTGAGCGCACAAAGTGTGGTTTGAGTCTGTTGGTGTGGAGGACCCGAAGGGGGTTCCGGGAGGTCCCCATGTCGATGAGGTAAGTGACGGGGCTTTTGCGCTCGACCACCTTGAAGGGCCCCGTCCACTTATCTTGCAAGGCACATGGTTCGGTGGGGGACATCACCCACACTTGTTGACCAGGCTCGAACTCAACGGAGGAGGCATTGTGATCATACCACCTCTTCATGTCCTCCTGGCTGGCCTCGAGGTTCGCCCTGGCCAACTCCCGGAAGCGCCGGGTCTGATTGCGTAGGGCCAGGATGTATTTGAAGACGTCGGGAGGGGTCTTTAGGGGGGCCATCTCCCAACCTTCCTTAACTAGGCTGAGGGGCCCTCGCACAGGGTGCCCGTACAGGAGTTCGAAAGGGCTAAAGCCGAGGGACTTCTGGGGGACTTCTCGGTAGGCGAAGAGGAGGCACGGGAGTAGTACATCCCACTGGCGACGGAGGGGCTCTTCCAATCCCCCAATCATCCCCTTGAGAGTGCGGTTAAACCGCTCCACTAGTCCGTTCCCTTGGGGGTGATAGGGGGTCGTGAATCTGTAGGTGACCCCGCATTGTTGCCAGAGGGACTTCATGTATTTGGAGATAAAGTTCATGCCTCGGTCGCTGACGACTTCTCGGGGGAAGCCCACCCGGGAGAAGATCCCCATTAGGGCCCGGCCAACCACCGGAGCTGTCACGGTTCGTAGGGGCACCGCCTCGGGGTAGCGGGTGGCATGGTCCACCAGTACTAAGATGAACCTGTGTCCTTGTGCCGTGCGGGGGTCCAGAGGCCCCACAATGTCTATCCCCACCCTCTCGAACGGGGTGGTGACCACAGGGAAGGGTTGCAGAGGGGCTTTCAGCTTCCGACCACTCTTCCCGCTGGCTTGGCATGTGGGGCAAGATCGGCAGTGGTTCAGGACGTCGTTCCTCATTTTTGGCCAGAAAAAGTGGGTCACTAGGCGGCTGTACGTTTTGTCCTGGCCCAGGTGTCCAGCCAGGGGGACATCATGGGCCAGGTTGAGCAGGAAGTCCCTGAAGCGGAGAGGTACCACCAGTACTCGACCGGCCCCCAGCTCGGCGATTCTTTGTTCGCTGTAAAGCAGGTCGTTATCCCAGTAGACCCAGTGAGTTCCGGTGGAGTCCCCTGCGTTCTGGGCGCTGGCTTGTTGGCGGAGTCCCTCGAGGGAGGGGCAGGTCTTTTGTTCCTGGCGGAACTGTTCTTGGGTGGGCCCCCCTTCTTGACGCCACTGAGCCAGGCCGGGAAGGTCCTGGGGTGGCGCGTCCCCTTCGGTCGTTGGTTCCGGGGGGCTGGCCTCGTCGTTGTCTCCTACTGGGGCGACCGGGGGCGGAGGTGCTGGCCATTCCGGTTCTTCTGATCGGGGGACGGCACGGGCGGCCATGGACCGGGTGGTTATGCAGGCCCAGTCCGGGAGGCCCAGCATCCCCAGGTGCTCTCTTCTCTCAACGGTGGCCCACGGGGAACTCTCGAGGTCATTCCCCAGGAGGCAGTCCACGGGGGCATCGTCCCGGACCGTCACCTTCAACAGGCCGGAGACCCCTCCCCATTCGAATGGGACGCAGGCCATTTGACACATACTTTCGGAGTTGTCTGCCGAGCGGACGGGGCAGAGAATGTTCGGCAGGATCTGCTCGGGCTTCACCAGGTGACAGCGGACGGCCGTCACACTGGCGCCGGTGTCACGCAAGGCCTCGGCTCGCTGTCCATTAATGGTCACCCACTGACCGTATTTTCTGGTGTTAGCGGGTAGGGGAGCCCGCGGGACCATGTCTCTTCCCCCTAAGCACGCCAGGACCATGGCGGCCGGTTCCCACTCTTGCTGGGCCGGCTCATACTCTTCCTGTTCCTCCGATAATCGCTCTTCCCCCAGGGCGGCGGCAGCTACCTGGCGGGGCTTGGGTGTTTGGTTCAGCGGGCAGCTCGGGTCATTGGCGTAGTGGCCGACTCGCTGGCATCGGTGGCACGTGACGTTGGCTCGGTACCCAGGACGCATCGGGGGGCTGCCCCGGCCGGCCGGAGGTGGGGTGCTGGCCACGGGTGTTGCCGGTAGGGTGTCTCTCCCTCGCCCCTGGCCTCCTCCTCCTCCCCGAGGACGGTGCTGGCCTTGGTTGCTTCGGTTTTGCTCGTGTGGTCCTCTCCGGCCTACTCGGGTGCTTTCCCATCGGTCAGCTTCGGCGGCGAGCTGCCGGGGGTCAGTCAGCTTACTGTCGAGGAGGTGCTGCCTGAGCTCGACGAAACAGTTGTTTGACAGGTGCTCCCATACCATCAGGTTAAAGAGTTGTTCGTAGGTGGTGACATGGCTCCCTTTGATCCAACCCTCGAAGGCACGGCTGAAATAGTTCACGTACTCTACCCAAGTTGTACCTGGGATCCGGGTGCAGTCTCTGAACCTCTGGTGGTACATCTCGGGTGTGAGGCCGTAGCGTGTGAGGAGGGCAGCCTTCATGTGGTCGTAGGACGACATTTGGTGATCTGGGAGCTGCAGCAGGGCATCGCGACCCTCGTTGACGAACCTCCCCCATAGTCCGGCTCCCCAATCACTCCGGTCGATCCGGTGGGAGGTCATGGCGATCTCGTAGGCTTTAAACCACTGTTGTATGTCGTCTTCTCGGACATATTCGCGGACAACATCCTTGGGGATGTGGACTTTTTTCTCGGTTGGCCCCGGGGTGTGCGGTCGCTCAGGCACCCCCAGTTCTTTACTTTGTTTCCGAAGTTCTATTTCCGCCAGTTGGCGCTCGTGTTCGAGCGTTATTCTTTTCTCCTCCAGCTCTCTCTGTCTCTGCTTCTCTTCTCGTTCTTCTCGGAGCCGCATGTGCTCGAGGTTGAGTTTCTGTTCGGCTAACTTGAGTTCCCCATCCATCTTGAGTCGTGCCATTTCCAACTCGTGCAATCTGGTTCTTTCCCTTTCTCGGATCTCCTCCTGCGAGAGGCCCGTTCCCCGCTCCTCGGGAGCCGTGGCGTTCCCCTCTGGTGCGATACTGTTTTGGTCGGAGGGTCCGGCGACCCCAGTTTCTGTCCACGACTCAAGGGCGTGCTTTAGATCCTCTTTGGTACTCAGGCCGGTGGTAGCAATGCCAAGTTCTATACAGAATTGTTTCAGTTCGCGGTGGCTGTATTCTTCTAACTTATCCATTTGGAATTTCTCAGTGGAACTGCTATCTTTGGCTGACATCGTGGTTTTGTCGTGGGGTGAGCTACTCTCTGTACGATTACGCGTTGATTCGGATCGCGCCGCTGGCCACCAATGTTAGAAAGGTTAGACGGACCGGGAGGGTCGGCCGAGGTCAGGGGGAGAGGTCTCCGGGGAGAACCGTCTCCAGCGATCGTACAGACAAGTAACTTCCCCCCCACAGACAGATACCACACACGGATAAGGTTCAGCGTTCTTTATAAGCACTTCTTAAGGTACGGTTGAATGGTACAAGGAGGTCTGGACTCAGGGGTCCCCTCGATTCAAGTCTCTCAAAGTAGGGAAGGGGGTAGCGGGACAGTCTGTTTACCAGTCAGGTAGTTCGGATGAGATGATGATTAGCTCACAATCCTCGAGCTTGGTGGTTTTAGCTGGTACGGGCCGCGGCAGCGCCAGCAGGTCCCGGTCGAGATGGTCGGTACACGGTCCGCGGCAGCGCCAGCAGGTCCCGGAAAGATGGTCGATGTACGGTCCGCGGCAGCGCCAGCAGGGCCCGGTGAGGATGGTCGTTACAACGGGCCGCAGCAGCGCCAGCAGGTCCCGACGAGGATGGATGTTGCAGAAGGCCGCGGCAGCGCCAGCAGGCAGGATGATGGTTCACAAGATAGGGCTACGGCAGCGCCAGTAGTCCGTCAAGGCTGAGTTCTCTCGGTGTCTCTCGACTCCAGGATACAACTGCCTTCCTGCTCCGGAGCTGTCCCAGTTATAGGGCAGGCGCCCTTTGATGTCCGGACCCTCGCACTTGGCGGTCGGAGGGCCCGGGATGAAGGTGTCCAGACACCCAGCAGGGGGTGGAGCCAGCGCCTGGGGGAGCTGGAGGCGATCGGCACCTGGCGGGGGGAAGAGCTCTTGACGCTCCGTTCTCCCATTGACCTGCCAAGTGGTCCGCTCACCTCCTGGGTGGATGGTGGTGCCGGGATGTCGGGGCCGGCCAGGCCCGGGGTTAGGGTCGGGGCGAGGCCACGCGGCCTCGTGGTGCAGGGCCCAAGATGGCGGCTTGACCCGGCCGGGGAAGCCGATGGGGTTGGGCCCCGTGATGTGTGGAGGTCCGAGGGTAGGAGATCAGTCGGGAGACGGGGTGCAGGTGCTTTCCGTGGGTTACGCCTGGCGGGCCGGAGCTCGGGCCCTGTCGTGCGGGGAGGGAGCAAGCCCTTCGTGTGGCCTGTCCAACACCCACACTCTCAGATGCATTGAATTAGTTATATAGTGCCACTCATACCAGTGTAGGGTGTCCGAGCACTTTGCATCACACACACATTACACAGAGACAATCAATCATACGTGTGTAAATCAGTGTATAGGAAATGTTACATAAGCCAAAGGACTAAAAGTATAGGAGTCACATGTCATCCATACTGGTAGGCAGTATAGTTCAGGAGTGCTTGGTGTGGAGAAGCACAAACTCAGAGTCGAAAAAGAAACAGCATAGTTGGGAGTTTCCTTTAATAATAAGAATTGATTTCTAGCCAAATTAACCCTTTTTGCAACATTAATCAATGGTCTAATAATGTATTCTTTGTAGTGTGCATGCTGTTCTAGGATGAAAGTTAATAGCTCACTATTCTCTATTATGTGGTAAACAAAAATCTTCTTTACCGGACTGAATTTCATACGGGATCTTGAAATAAAATAAAATAGCTCAGAATAACAAGAGGCAGAATCCGTGGTATAAGAGTTTCTAAATGGGCTTTATTCCATCAAAAATGGCCGACTCGAGTCGCGGCCTTCAGGTTCCGTCACCACGAGGGTTCAGGAAGTGAAGTACAATACTTTATTGATAGACATGCATTTTTATAATAAGTACATTACAATGAAACGAATGTAGAAGGCGTAACATTTGATAAGAAAAGTGACAAAACAGGTACGTAATCGAAACTAGGCGTAATAAGGAATAAAAGAAACATGATTGGTTAGGATTATCAGACATAGGTGGATCTATAAGATAATACTTGGCATAGATGCGCGCGCAGCAGCATGACGTGTGATTGACGTGCAACTAGGGGGTGAAGGGGACTTGACATTTAGCTCTACATGTGGAGACGAGAAGTCTGGGGGGTCAAGTCAACCTAATCCCAAATCATATCTAACATCCTATGTTTAAAGAACTATGTTATCCACAAGGAAGGACTCTCGGACAGAATCTAGTCTATACTGACTGTGTGCGTGCACAAACGCCTAAGTGTCTATATGAGATGCGAGGGGCAGAAAACTTTCCATGGCAGCAGGGCTATGAATCACTTGCAGGAGGACGGAAAGGCTGAGTCCTTTGCTTGTGAGCTAAAGGAAATGTTTACCTAAATCACTAGACAGGAATGCATCGGCTGAAGAGCAAAATAGATAATTCGAAGGTGAAATACAGCTTCTTGGCAGGCAGGCGAAAACTGGCCGAGGCAGGCACCGTTAGCTGCACAGGGAGTAGGGCAAAGTTCATGGATACAGATGCGAGCTCAAGCTGAAGCTGTCAAAGACAGAGAGCAGGGAAAGGCTTTGAGGACAGAATCGGGCCTACTTGCCTGAACTGTAAAAATGGAGTAACTTAGCCATATAAAGTCGGTGGCCTTTCATACTTAGGAATCGAATATCCAGCCCATCGATGGCGGATCTGACAGAGAACATGTCGACGGTAGACACACATATGTTTGCGTCTTAGAAACTGGAACTAGAGGGAACATACATGTACTTGTAACATGCATATAGAACCGTTGGGGTCCAAGATAGGGGACATAACTGATCAGGAAAATCCACATTTCCACATTCCCTCCTTGTCCCCTACTTGCCCTTCAAGAGATATCAATCTTCATCATTCCATCGATTTGCTCATGGAGCATCATTTCTTCTTCCTTCTTCTTCCGGCATTTTGAACGAGAACTGTGATATGGAATGCATGATGTGGCACACAGACCACAAATCGCTGGTCCACATTGCAGGTATAAACAACAACTGAAGAGCATAAGAAGGCCAATACCTAGGAAGGATAGAACTCTCCATCCCCAGGCTGATATCACACTCCAAAACCACCCGGACCACGTCCAAGTGCCTGGATTTTCGTGTATCTGGCTTACAATCTTATGAAGGCGTGTTATAGCTTTATATACAGATGGCGAATTTTCTGGTATGAATATGCAGCAGCTGGATCCGATGACCCTGCAAGCTCCGCCCCTATCGGCCAGGATGACGTCAAGGACAAGACGATTCTGGAGAACAACAATTCTCATCACTGATTGTTCCTCTGTCAGATTGCCTAGGGCGGCTATAGTCTCATTTACTACAGCTTCAAGAGTCTTGGTGAGTCTACGTATCAGCTTACTATTTGATATTGTACCTATATAGGGAAAGATACCTTTATTGAAATCTGCATACTTGTCCCATGCCGTCTCAGTATAATCGACAACTGGGAGATCTCTTCGCTCTCTATTGTGTACTAAATGAACATTTCGATAATAATCAGGGGGAGCTAGAAAAACAGGTGGCAGAAGGAATGCTATGTAACAGGTACCATCCCAATCTAGAGGCAAACGCATATATGCAGTCTGACCACATATAAAGTAAGAATGGCGAGAAGCTCTAAATGAAGATTTACCTTGATCACTATATTCTACTGTAGTAACGCATTGGCTATGGCCCATGTGTATGGAACCAACTTTTCTCACACATAATTCACCCTTAACTGGAAATACTGACATAGTGGGCAGAATTAGTTCAACTTCGGATTTGACATTCAAAATCATAAGATTAGGCGTAAAATTACCTAATTTATACACTTCATTTTCTAAATCAGTTCCTGTTCTACTGGGGTGACCCTCCTTATTAGGGTGACAGACTTTGAATAAAACTAGATTCAGATTTCCCCATATCCAATGTTGTTGATAAACTGCTGTGTCTGGGTCTATGGAATTTAATAAACTAAACCATGCTCCACAGGAGCCATTGTGTGTGAACGGATGTGGAAAGAAAGGCAGAACTCCTTTGTTATTCTGATAGGGAGGGAGTCGGCCACACACCCAACAATTGGTGGCATTACTAGTCTGATGGGAATGATGTAACATACTAATGAATGTGTTATTGCGCAGCGCAAGTCTATAGGACAACTCATGTGGGGGGAATTCACTAAAAGAATGTTCATCAGTTATATTGAAAGCACGTTTAGAAACAGGATAATACATATGCAACAATATACTTGCAGTAACTAAAAAACTCAAGAAAAACAAAATTAATAAAGTCACAATACAGTGGTTACGCAGTAATTTACAATAAGCATGTCGTTTCATTATGATTCTGGACTCTACATGATTCAGACCTAAGGGATACATGTCGGGACAGATTCAACCGCTTCACCTTGGAGAGGACTTAAACAATCAAATCGTCCGACAGTTTAGATCTGGACCTGAGTTTCTGCTTGTAAAGTTCGGTGCTACTGGCCTCAGCCAAAGGTAGCTTTGAGTCAATGGGGGAAGACACACGGGGAGTACTGTTTGTGTCAGGAGGAAGTCCATGAAATTTCTTTATATGGCTGGAATGCACCCAGCTTTTTCTCCCTTCGATCTTCACAGCTGTTCTGGTCGTCAGCAGGACCAACTTAGGACGCCTCCACCTTGGCTCCAGTTGGGTTTTCCGATCAAAATTCCTGACGAGAACATAATCGCCGGGAATTACATCATGAGGTTTCACCTCGGTGTTGTCGGGAAAAGCTGCGACTACCTGTGAACGACAAGATTGTAGTGCAGACATCAAGGAAGCCAGGTAATCTGTCAGCATATTACAATCAACATCAGTTATTTTACGGGGTATAGGCGTCCCCCACATATTCGGTGGTCTACCAAAGATCACCTCATAAGGGGATAGCCCTGTTCGAGAGTGTGCTACCATCCTCATGTAAAATAGCGCAACTGGTAAAGCTACTATCCAGTCCACACCTTTCTCCTGACATATTTTAGACAGTCTGATTTTTAAAAGTTGATTATGTCGTTCCACGAGACCTGCTGCCTCGGGGTGTCGGACACAGTGGAATTTCCACTGATATCCCAACAAAAGTGAGACATGTTTCATTAATTCGGATGAGAAAGGCTGGCCGTTATCTGAATATACAACACGTGGTAAACCGTACCGTGGGAAGAATTCTCGAACTAGCTGCTTGGCAGTAGTCGGGGCAGTGTAATCTGATACGGGATACGCCTCTGTCCAACGGGAGAGAGCGCAGACAACTACGAGAACATATTTGAATCCTCGACAACGTTCCATCTGAATATAATCCATCTGGAGGACTTCAAAAGGATGGTCAGGAGGCTGAAATCCACCCTGCTCTACGGGAACACTCTTTCCTGGATTAAACTGACAACATATCATACAGGTACGAACCTTTTGTTTAGCTGCTGCTCGTAAATGTTTGTTGAACCAAATGTGCTGAATGCTGTCTAGCATAGCCTTCTCTCCTAAATGTGCTGGACTGTGAACTGTAGCTATAATGGCTTGAACCATGGAATCAGGGAGAAACCATACAGATTTCTCCTTCGTCATCCATCCTTGATCTGTCTGGATCCCTCCTAGTTCAGTCCACTTCTTTATTTCTTCTGCTGTGGCATGTGTCTGTATATCAATTACGTCAAGTGCGGGATCCTTAATTGTCATACACTGTGTTGGTGTCTGAACTATTGGCTTTGTCATGTCTAATGTGCGATTCTGAGCAGTCTGTTTAGCTGTTCTGTCAGCTAAATCATTGCCTTGAGAAAT
This sequence comes from Triturus cristatus, assembly GCF_964204655.1. Taxonomy (NCBI): domain Eukaryota; kingdom Metazoa; phylum Chordata; class Amphibia; order Caudata; family Salamandridae; genus Triturus; species Triturus cristatus. Next base: position 2,685,266 of record NC_140579.1, read on the forward strand.
GATATCAGTAACCTTCGTGTGTGCTTTACATTTCATAATCGATATAGCAGTGGGTAGATGTATTGCGTTTAACAAAGCATGAATGAGGGGTCCGTGCTGAATGTGGGCACCATGGGAAGTTAAATAACCTCTCTCTCGCCACAACACGCCGAAGTCGTGTACAACTCCGAATGCATAACGTGAGTCAGTGTATACATTAACTTTCTTATTTGTGGCTTGAATACAGGCTTGTGTTAGAGCAATAAGTTCTGCTGCTTGGGCGGACAAAGTATCTATACAATTTGTCTCAATAACTTCAGTGTCTGTTGTGACTGCATACGCGGCCACTAAATCTCCTGTACTTGTTCTCATGCACGATCCGTCTACATACAACGTCAGGTCTGGATCTAACAACGGAACGTCTGTCAAGTCTTGTCTAGGTTTCGTCTTTATTTCAATGATTTCAACACAATCATGAGCTAGTGGGTCTGTTCCAATTACAGGTAATAGTGTAGCAGGATTCAATGTATTACACCGTCGGATCTCTATGTGTGGTTGAAACAATGTCAATTCATAACCGGTAAGTCTTGCTATGGTCAAGTGTTGTGTTTGTGTTCGGTTCACAAGAACCTCTACTGCATGTGGTACTTGTACTGTCAATGGATGTCCTAATACTATGGCATCGCTTTGTCTGATTGCTAAAGCTGTCGCTGCCACTGATTTCAGACATGCAGGCAAAGCCTGAGCTACGGGATCTAATGTACTGGAAAAATAAGCACATGGCTTGCGTGATCCTGCTTGATCCTGAGTGAGTACTGACAAGGCAGTACCTTCGCGTTCTGTAACAAAGAGTGTAAAATGTTTGCTATAACATGGTGTTGCTAAAACAGGTGCTTGACATAAAGCTTTCTTTAAGCTTTCAAAAGCTTGTGTATGTTCCTGAGTCCAAGGGAGAACAGTCGATGTGGCTGCCTCCTGTGTGGTTAACTGAATGAGTGGTTTTGCTAGAAAAGCGTACTGAGGGATCCACTGCCTACAATATGAAGTGAGGCCTATGAAAGCTCGCACCTCCTTTTGTGTCTGGGGTATTGACATGTTAGCAATTAACTGGATGCGATCTGGTGTAAGCTGCCTTCCCTCCTTGGACAGCGAGTGACCAAGATAAATAACTCGCTGGACACAGAATTGCAGCTTAGAAGGAGACACCTTGTGCCCCTTGTCGGCTAGGAAATGTAAAACTGTCAGAGAAGCTTTTTCACATTCTGGCTCGCTTCTCGCTGTGATCAGCAGATCATCGACATATTGAAGCAGTGCAGTATTGACTGGCATGTGGATACTGTCAAGTTCTCTCTTCAGTGCTTGGCTGTAGATGCTGGGGCTTTCTGTGAATCCTTGGGGAGCGCGTGAGAATTTAAAGCTGCGCCCATTTAAACTGAATCCGAACAAATATTGGCTTTCCGGATCTATTGGGACGCTGAAAAAGGCATTCTTGAGATCGATTACAGTAAAGAATGTTGCTTCGGAATCAATTGCTGTCAACAATGATGATATATCAGGGACCACAGGGAATTGTGGTACAATGCACTTGTTTAGTTCACGCAAATCAATAACCAATCGGTACACTGGTGGGGCAGTAGGATCAGTTCGTTTAAGAATCGGAATTATCGGTGAATTACATACATTGGAGTCTGTTTCTACAACTACTCCCTGGACAATCAGCTCATCAATGATTTTCAGCAAAGCCACTACAGCATCATGCGGTAACTTGTATTGTCGCATTCGTGGTAGTACCACTCCTGCTTTCAGGGTGACTCGATAGGGTGTAATGTTCATGCAGCCAACATCCGTAGGGCCTTGTGCCCATAGATGTACTGGTAAAGTCTGTAGTCGGGGATCCATGTCTCTAGACACATAGTGACCTTTAAAATCACGTAAAAACAACCTTACTCCTTCCGGAGAACAACATATTATGGCTCCTAGTGCTTTCAGAGTTTTAATTCCTAACAGATTTTCTGGGCATGATTTAGTAAGCAATAAATCTGTAGTTCGTGTCAAAGGTCCTATCGTAAGTGGTAGAGGCTGTGATACTTCATTAACAATAGGTTTTCCTGAAAAACCAAGGGAAATATTTTGAGAGCCTGAGAGGGGTGCCCCTGGAACTTCACTACGTTTTATGGTTGTTCGACTTGCCCCTGTATCGAGTAAGAATTTTCTATCTTGACCTAATAATTCACTATGTACATAAGGTCCTTCTTGATCTACAGGAATCTCGATAAGCGGTAAGTCAACTTCCCTCTCTAGGCTTGTTCATGCGTAACGCTGATACTCAGGGTATTCATACTGTGCAGTCTGATACATTTGTCGTGTTGTGGTTTGTGTGGCAGTAGCAGGCAACGGCGGTGCAGCTGGCACAAACTGTATGGGTTGCTGTGAGGCTGGCATGGACTGTTGTTGAACTGGCATGGACTGTCCATGCTGCATAGCTCCTTGTTCATTCTGATCTTGTCTAACTAATCGTGGTCTCTCCTTTGCAATACCTGTAGCTATATTACGTTTCAGGACTGGACAATCGTGTACATAATGGCCCAGTTGTTTACAGTAATTGCAGCTTCCTTTTACAGGAACTGCAGAATCACCAGAATGTGTCACACCCTTTTTGTGACCATCTGCTGGTACTGTCTGAGAAACTAGCATTTTCATTTTTGTATCCTTCATGCGTCTATGCTCGTGTTCTTGTTCATCCCTAATTCTATTGTGATGATACTGTAACATTTGTAGCATTTGTGACGGAGTGTTACTTTGCCAGGTACTCTCGAATTTCAATATTCTATTCTTTACTGGAGGCAATGCATTTTCCACTAATTTTGTCACAAATAAATGTGGATATGAGTCACTACTTGCTTTTATACCACTATTTATACCAAAACATTTTTCAAATCGAGCATAATAATCGCTTGTGTCTTCATCTTGCTTTTGTTTGCAGGCTGTGATTGCACCCCAATCTTCCTTTTTTGTAGTTAATAAACGTGGCAGTACCTGTACTAGTAAACCTGGTAACAGTTTAACTTTATCCCCGAGCCCTGAACCTGCAGTTCGGCCCCTTTCTTCCTCTGCTAATGCTGTCCAGTCTATCTTTTGGTCACCCACTTCCCACTCTTTTTCTTTCAGTTTTTCATAAATGCCAGCAGGCAAAAGCACCTTTAATATCGTCATAATATCAGGAAAGGTGTACTCTCCCATCAGTAACATGTCTTTAATTTCTCGGTGGAAACCCGCTGGGTCTTTGTCATGACTAGGTACTACTTTCTTCATTTCCAATAATTCCATTTTTGATATGGGTGTGTAAACAAATACACGGTGAAACTCATTGTCTTCGCCTTTTATTGGGTGCACTTCTCGTAGGGGATTTTGTCTATCCATATAGTACGGCGCTCTTTCTCTGCGGGGCAGCGAGAGAGAATCCGGACTTACAAAAAGGACATACTGCTTACGTGACACTAATATCTCTTTAATTAGCTTGTTACTAGAACCTCTCCATCTGTTTGTGAGTAGTTCCGTTAATATATCAGGTAAAGGACCAGGGTCAGCATGTTGGCTCTTATATAATATGAGGAGTTGCTGAATCATATAGATTCCAGCTAAACGTTGTTCATCTGTACTGAGATTAAAAAACGTGTGTGCTACGGTCTCATCACCGTATTTTTCAGGACTGTCAATCCAGTGAACGGCTGATCTGGCTAACTCTTGCTCATCCATGGAATCGAGGAAGTGGTAACCCCTTCGTTCTCGTAATATTTTATCTGCGGCTTGAAACGAATGTTCAGGAGACTTCAGATTTATTATAGGCGTCGGATACGTTCTGCTATTATTTGGGCATACTGAGTGTATGGGATCAGAAAAACATCTAGTATTTTCACAGGATCTTCCTCTGCCTACATAAGCTATGGTCTCTGACTGTCTTGCGGAATTCCCTGATTCGGACATTTCATCTTGCTCAAACTCGTCTGTTCCCAATCTCTCTTCATGAATACGCTCTATTTCTTTACGGATTTTTCGGCACATGGCTATTATACAATTTTGCTTATCGTGTCTCCCTTCTGATATATTCTGACTCCATTTTGTAAGAATAAGCATTGCATTCGGGTCTACCCCCGGGCGGTCTTGATTTCTGATCACACAGTTTATGAGGAAACGTAACAGTTCCCCCTGTATTTCTACTTTCTGGAATTCCATAGCTCTGTTAATACATCCTGGATCTCGTCCTGTTTGAACAAAATGATATATGTTATCTAGATGCGTAGTCATTCCTGGTAACCTTGCTAAATACTCTGCGGCTCGCCTGATACGTAATGATGCCAGGACCATTTCGTCCTCTTTACCAACCACTGGGTCATATCTACAATTTACAAGGAGTTCCTTAAGCGTACGTTCACTTACGAATTTAGGTGTACGTGAATGTGCTGACTCTTGAAAAACAAGTTTATTTATTCTGGGTGGTGTAAAGGTAATGCTAGCACCTCCCGTGGCCCCATCTGGGGCGTCGGGTGTGAATGGGTTCGTTGAACGTGACACAGCAACTATGGGTGTCGATACCCCTGTAGAATCGACTGCGGAGACAGATGCGGAAACAGATGTGCTTGCTGACGCTTGCGTCGGGACTCGCTGTTGCACGGGGACAGATACCTGATCCTGACGTTGAACCCCTACACCAGACGGTCTATGTGGTGCGGCGTTAGCATATTCGGGAGCTGCGTCGTCTAGATATGAGGAAAGAAAAACATCTTCTGCGGTTCTGGGATGCCCTTTTGGATGTACCTTAATTGGAAATAATGGGGGTGGCAAGTCTTTTGGCATTTCTGGAGCAGCCTTAGGTAGTCCTTCGGCTAGAAGGGGATACATACCATTCATAAGAGCATTTCTTTGTCTATTTACTTGTTCTGATTTCACTCGGATACCTTCCTCAATTAATAGACTTTCTTGAGCTTTTTATTTGAACTTTCTTTACTCCTCTCTTCTTGTCTACGTGCTTTTTCTGTTCGTCTATGAGATTCTTTACGCCATAACTCAACAGCGTCTTTCTGTGACTGTCTGACCTTTCTTTTCCATAACTCTTCCTCCACTTTCATGATGCACTCTGCATCCCAGGTTCCCGCTACGGGCCACCTTTGACTTTCCGGCAATCCCTTGGTATAGTCTACCCATAGATCAAGAAACAATATGGCATCTAAGCCATGCTTATGGTACATAAAATGCCCTGGAGTGTCCCTAGGAGGAATAGGAACTGCTTCTTCAAGCACCCCTTTTCTGGTAGTAATCTGTCTTAACTTCGAGAAGAGCGGCATATTGACAACTGATCTGATACTTACTCTTGAACTCACTTAATACGAAAAACACAATAATGAACAGTGAACAATGAACACTCATTCATACCACAATATTTGAACACTTTAAACATTAAACATTAAACATTTTAACAACGACCGACAATGATGACAGTCTGCCTAACTAATCACCACGCTGAATTCTTGACAATAACTGCATACTTCGGAATACTTGATATACTGCTAAACAGTACATATACACTGCTAAACAGTGCAGACCGGATTTGTGTACCCAAATCCGTCTTGACCGGCACAACCTATGTGCGCGTCAACACGCCTCCCCGGCGATGGTACTCACCGAGTAGCTCCTTGAAACGGAAGGCCTCAGAGAATGGACAGGACTCGATGACTGCGGACAGCGGACCCTCTGGACATCGGGATTTCGAAATAACTGGTGGGCCTCTGTATACCTCGGATCTTGCTCTCTCAGCTAGGCTCTGGTCGGGATACTTCGCACTTCTCACCGCCTCGTCTGGGTTGATCGCAGCCTCAGTCGCCCCCGCTTGACCGGAGGGAGCTTACAGGAAATCCTGCTGGTACGCGTTTATGGTCCGTCCAGCTGTGGCAGGAGACCGGGCCTGCAACGCACCGCCGGCGCGTGAGATGAGAAAGTGTCCCTGTTCGGGCGCCATTATGTGGTAAACAAAAATCTTCTTTACCGGACTGAATTTCATACGGGATCTTGAAATAAAATAAAATAGCTCAGAATAACAAGAGGCAGAATCCGTGGTATAAGAGTTTCTAAATGGGCTTTATTCCATCAAAAATGGCCGACTCGAGTCGCGGCCTTCAGGTTCCGTCACCACGAGGGTTCAGGAAGTGAAGTACAATACTTTATTGATAGACATGCATTTTTATAATAAGTACATTACAATGAAACGAATGTAGAAGGCGTAACATTTGATAAGAAAAGTGACAAAACAGGTACGTAATCGAAACTAGGCGTAATAAGGAATAAAAGAAACATGATTGGTTAGGATTATCAGACATAGGTGGATCTATAAGATAATACTTGGCATAGATGCGCGCGCAGCAGCATGACGTGTGATTGACGTGCAACTAGGGGGTGAAGGGGACTTGACATTTAGCTCTACATGTGGAGACGAGAAGTCTGGGGGGTCAAGTCAACCTAATCCCAAATCATATCTAACATCCTATGTTTAAAGAACTATGTTATCCACAAGGAAGGACTCTCGGACAGAATCTAGTCTATACTGACTGTGTGCGTGCACAAACGCCTAAGTGTCTATATGAGATGCGAGGGGCAGAAAACTTTCCATGGCAGCAGGGCTATGAATCACTTGCAGGAGGACGGAAAGGCTGAGTCCTTTGCTTGTGAGCTAAAGGAAATGTTTACCTAAATCACTAGACAGGAATGCATCGGCTGAAGAGCAAAATAGATAATTCGAAGGTGAAATACAGCTTCTTGGCAGGCAGGCGAAAACTGGCCGAGGCAGGCACCGTTAGCTGCACAGGGAGTAGGGCAAAGTTCATGGATACAGATGCGAGCTCAAGCTGAAGCTGTCAAAGACAGAGAGCAGGGAAAGGCTTTGAGGACAGAATCGGGCCTACTTGCCTGAACTGTAAAAATGGAGTAACTTAGCCATATAAAGTCGGTGGCCTTTCATACTTAGGAATCGAATATCCAGCCCATCGATGGCGGATCTGACAGAGAACATGTCGACGGTAGACACACATATGTTTGCGTCTTAGAAACTGGAACTAGAGGGAACATACATGTACTTGTAACATGCATATAGAACCGTTGGGGTCCAAGATAGGGGACATAACTGATCAGGAAAATCCACATTTCCACAATTAGGACTTTAAGTTATAAATTGCAAGTAACAAAAGGATGTCTCTTTTGAAAGCAGTAACCTGCTGATCTCTTCACATCATACCCACTCTGTAATCTACTTGGTACACGTTCTTTGCAGCAGGCATATTAACCCTCTGCACTAACTTCACCTAAGTCCAAACCTCAACTATACAAAATGCTGACCTCTCTCCAGGGAGATAATTAATCACACGAGTTATCTTGACATTTATGTGAGGCCTGGTAATTGCGGGAAAGAAACGCTGCAGCAGGTGCTTCAAAAGCACAATAAACTTTCACACACAGCGCCCCCAGGAAGCCAACTTTGTATTCCTTTCCATGAAATGCATTCTCACACTACGGCAGTGAATGTAAAATCCAAATGTAAGGAATAGGCACAGTGGGGACCCAGGGGGTACTGGAACCAGCAAAAAAACCTAAGCCTTTGTAACCAGTTTACAAAGGCATGTTAAAATGCAAATGGTCTTTAAAGACCTGTGAAAAAACACGGGGGGTGCCGGAGATAGGAATCCAGACACTGCCCAGCTGAGCCCCCAGCAGCTCAAGTTTCACTGCAGCAGCCCGGGCTGAGACACAGGACGGGGGAAGACGGAGGGGGGGGGGCTGAAGCCCTTGGGCCTGGGCAGAAGTGTGACTGGGAAGGCGCGACCCCCTTTGCATCACTCCACGGCCCCCCTGGGGGTCGCGCCCCACAGTTTGAAGACCCCTGGTGTAGGTGCATGCGCTAGGTCAGTGTAGGTGCATGCGCTAGGTCAGTGTAGATGCAAGCGCCAGGCCAGTGTAGGATCACACATGAGGTCAGAGTAGGTTCATAAGCTAGGTCAGTGTTGGTTTATGAGCTAGGTCAGTGTAGCTGCATGCGCTAGGTCAGTGTAGATGCATGTGCTAGGTCAGTGTAGGGTCACAAGTGAGGTCAGAGTAGGTTCATGAGCTAGGTCAGTGTAGGTGCATGCACTAGGTCAGTGTAGGTGCATACACTAGGTCAGTGTAGGTGCATACACTAGGTCAGTGTAGGTGCATACACTAGGTCAGTGTAGGTGCATGCGCTAGGTCAGAGTAGGTGCATGCGCTAGGTCAGAGTAGGTGCATGCGCTAGGTCAGTGTAGGTGCATGCACTAGGTCAGTGTAGACACATGCACTAAGTCAGTGTAGGTACATGCACTAAGTCAGTGTAGGTGCATGCGCTAGGTCAGTGTAGGTGCATGCGCTGGGTCAGTGTAGGGCACCATACCATAGCACACCACACCATACCATACCACACCACACCATACCATAGCACACCACACCATACCATACCACACCATACCATACCACACCATACCATAGCACACCACACCACACTATACCATACCATACCACACCACACCATACCATACCACACCTAGTGCTGGGACACTCCCAGGTAGCCATGCGCTTTACAAATGCCCTTTCATTCATTCATTCATTCATACCATAGCACAACACACCACACCACACCATACCATATCATATCATACCATATCATATTTATGAACAGTAATATTCAGAGCTAATCATCACAATGGTATTTACCTTTATAACTCTTCACCACCACCTCTGGGCACTGAATCTTCACATTATTACACCTGAAATAACACACACATCATCTTTGTATTAAAGAACAATGACAGCTACAGGAACAAAGGATGAACATCACATAGGACCTGTATTTGAAATACGATTCAGTATTAGGAGCAGCGCCTGTGGACTAGAGCTCAGTGTGAGTTACTGTTCATAAACTACAGTCAAAGCTCTAACGATATCCAAAAGTACCTTTAACATCTTATGACAGGATGTGGGTATTCTAAGGCAGATAGCTCGGTGAGACCAGCACGCTTCATGTGATGCCATGGAGTGCCTCAGCATGGGTCTTCTAGGAGCGGCCGTTGGCTGAGTGAGGGGGATGGGTTGAATAACAGGTTACATCTGCTCCTGGTGGGGTCTCGTGTATATACTTAATAAATACCTTCGTACCTGAGGTCTACGTGAATTCCTGAGAGCGCCCACAACACAACATTGTCACATCCAACCCCTGCCAGTGTAAACCTTGTCACCATTCCCTACAACTAAGATATTGAAGAGCCTTAGTGGGATATATAAGGAAGATATGAACCCAGACCGCTTCGTAATGAAAAACTGGTTGCAAAACAAAAACTCCCACGTCGTATGGAACAGCAGATTTTAGGCCGTAGGGGAAGGATCACAGAGGGAGAGACAAGGGAACAGGTTCAGAGGCTCAGTAAAGGGAAAGCAGCAGAGCCAGACGGGTACACAGAGGGAGAGAGAAGGGAACAGGTTAGGAGGCACCATAAAGGGAAAGCAGCAGGTCCAGGCGGGATCACAGAGGGAGAGATAAGGGAACAGGTTAGGAGGCTCAGTAAAGGGAAAGCAGAAGGCCCAGAGGGGATCACAGTGGGAGAGATAAGGGAACAGGTTAGGAGGCTCAGTAAAGGGAAAGCAGCAGGCCCAGACGGGATCACAGCGGGAGAGATATGGGAACAGGTTCAGAGGCTCAGTAAAGGGAAAGTAGCAGGCCCAGACGGGTTCACAGAGGGAGTGATAAGGGAACAGGTTAGGAGGCTCAGTAAAGGGAAAGCAGAAGGCCCAGAGGGGATCACAGAGGGAGAGATAAGGGAACAGGTTAGGAGGCTCAGTAAAGGGAAAGCAGAAGGCCCAGACAGGATCACAGAGGGTGAGATAAGGGAAAAGGTTAGGAGGCTCAATAAAGGGAAAGCAGCAGGCCCAGACGGGTTCACAGAGGGAGAGATAAGGGAACAGGTTAGGAGGCTCAGTAAAGGGAAAGCAGCAGGAGGCACAGGAGGGATCACAGAGGGAGAGATAAGGGAACAGGTTAGGAGGCTCAGTAAAGGGAAAGCAGCAGGCCCAGGCAGGATCGCAGAGGGAGAGATATGGGAACAGGTTCAGAGGCTCAGTAAAGGGAAAGTAGCAGGTCAAAGTGGGATCACAGAGGGAGAGATAAGGGAACGGGTTAGGAGGCTCAGTAAAGGGAAAGCAGAAGGCCCAGAGGGGATCACAGAGGGAGAGATAAGGGAACAGGTGCGGAGGCTCAGTAAAGGGAAAGCAGAAGGCCCAGACGGGAATCACAGAGGGAGAGATAAGGGAATAGGTTAGGTGGCTCAGTAAAGGGAAAGCAGCAGGCCCAGACGGGATCACAGCGGGAGAGATATGGGAACAGGTTCAGAGGCTCAGTAACGGGAAAGTAGCAGGCCCAGACGGGTTCACAGAGGGAGAGATAAGGGAACAGGTTAGGAGGCAACATAAAGGGAAAGCAGCAGGTCCAGGCGGGATCACAGAGCGAGAGATAAGAGAACAGGTTAGGAGGCTCAGTAAAGGGAAAGCAGCAGGCCCAGACAGGATCACAGAGGGAGAGATAAGGGAACATGTTAGGAGGGATAGTAAAGGGAAACCAGCAGGCCCAGACAGGATCACAGAGAGATTAGGGAACAGGTTCGGAGGTTCAGTAAAGGAAAAGCAGCAGGTCCAGATGGGATCCCATCTGAATCCTCTTTCTGGGTATCTTATTTTAATGAGATCTCTCCGGAAGGCTGTTAAATTCCACCCTCCTAACATGAGGCACCTGTAGTTATGATCCTTAAGCCGGGTAAAGATGCTAGGTTAGCAGATTCCTATAGACCTCTATCTTAGTTGAACTGTGATTACAAAATGATTACAGGAATCTTGGCTAAGAGGTTGTCAGATGTCCTTCAAAAGTTGATGCATTTCGATCATAAGGGGTTTGTGCCTGGATGGAAGTTGTATGAATTAACCCAATGACATTAGTGAGAATGATATGGCCGAGGCCTCTAATCTCCTGTTGACAATCGCGAGAATTGATGCTGCTAAAGCATTTGATAGGGTTAATTGGTTCTATCTTTGGGAGGTATTGCAGGATAACGGTTTCAGCAGCAATGTTACTGAAGTTGTGCAAATGCTATATAAGGTGCCGGCAGCTAAGATTTTTGATGGCGAATTTACAGCTTTGTTTCAGATATCCAGGGGAACTAGACAGCAGTGTCCTTTGTCGCCATTTCTGTTCTGTGTATATATTGAGCCCTTTTCCCAGATGATTCGGCAGGATTAGACCATTCTTCCCTTTGAAGCTGCAGGGTTACCAACCAGACTAGCACTGCATGCTGATGACATAGTTCTGTATGCATCGAAGCCAGAGCTCTGTGTTCCACAGCGTGAGACGCATGCCAGAGATTTTGGGAGTCTGTCAGGTTATCTAATCATTCATTCATTTGATAACTTTATTTCGGTCGAACACCATAAAAGAGCAGATAAAATAGATACAAACATAGCACATCCAATAAAAAGATAAAAAATAGAAGCATTTCGTTAAAAGGGAGATTAAACAAGTGGGTTATCAAAAACAGTTACGAAGATTTAAGATGATTTAAAACTAGACCTACAATGCCACATACCATAAAGAAAACGGGAGACAGCAAATACAATATGCGTAGAGGTATCATACTTAAGGACTCTACATGCCTGCACACAGTGTCGGAAACCCAAGTTTTTACATAGTGGGATAAGCCAGGTTTTGCGAAGGTTACTGTATGCAGGGCAAAAAAATAAGACATGGATAAGATCTTCTCTGTTATAATTACATATAGGGCAATTTTCGCTTTCAGATCTAGCCCATTTCGTAGTGAATGATCTAATAGGAAGAGAACCATGCCTTAATTGAACATATAATTTCCTCGCAAGGGGGGATTGGACCTCATCCAAAAATTTCTCCCACCCCCTTTCTAGTTTAATTGTGAGGAAGTCAGCAGAGAGCCTGCCATAAGAAGTTGAGCTATGTAGAGTGCGTAGATTGTGCTGTCTCACCAGGTTTAACAGCTGGGCCCTGGGTATCCTCGGGCAGCTCAGCTCAGGAGACCCCCATAGTTGGGGCTGGACTATTTTTGATGAAAGGGCCTTAATGTGGGAGAGCCAGGAAATATTTTTATTTTTTAACTGTTCCCAGACCTCCCGGAATTCAGCTCTGAAGGAAGCCAGCTCAGGTGTTGACCAGAGCCTCCTCCAGTAAAGCAGGAGGCGCACGTCTGCCAAGTCCTCAATAGATTCCATCCCCATATCCATTCGCAAAGGGATAAGGGGTGTGCTTATCGGTAATCCCACCAAATTTCTCATAAATGCCTGTTCAACCCTCGAGAGACTTGACACATTCATATGACCCCAGAGTTCTGCCCCATACAGAGATGCAGTCCGGGCCTGTAGGCTGTAAATCTCGAGGGCGGGCGCAACCAATCTAGATATCGAAGCTCTCTGGAGTTTACCCATGCCCCCAGCTACTTGCGAAAGTTTGAGGGCAGATTTGGCGGTCTGGTGGCCCCAGCCAAAATCCTCCGTCAGCGTAATCCCGAGATATACAAAGGTTTTGACTCGTTCCAGCGGAACACCATTCAAAAGAGGGTTCGAACGTGTGCGTCTCGGGGGATTAAAGATCATAAACTTGGTTTTAGCCAAATTAATCTCCAAACCCCGCACAGCGCAGAAGCCCACAAAACCATCCAGGACACGCTGAATGCCCGAGGATGTTTGCGACAACAGGGTGTCATCAGCGAACATCAACGCAGGTACATGACCAGAGGCCAACCAGGGAGCATCATTATCCTTGACTTCGTTTAGGGTGTCGACAAGACCGTTAATAAACAGGCTAAATAGGGTGGGGGCCAAAACGCACCCCTGCCGGACGCCTCTGGCAACAGGAAAGCGATCCGAAAGGGCCCCATGTCTCCCACACCTGACCTGAGCATAGTTTCCTGCGTGCAGACGGGTCAGGATATTAAGCAGATAGGGTGGTAGGCCCAAGTCTGCCAGAACCACCCACAATTTTTCCCTGGGGACCAGATCAAAAGCGGCCCGCAGGTCCACAAAAACAAGAAAGAGGCTGCAACCCTCGACCCTTGTAGTTTTCCAAAAAAGGACCTGGAGCCGGAAGATCTAGTCCAAAGTTGAAATTCCGGATCTAAATCCAGCCTGGAGAGTGGACAGTATTTCCTGTTCCTCCATCCAGGCTTGTATCCTATCCAGGATAATTCTGCCCATTAGTTTTTGTGTTGTATCTAACAAACTAATGGGCCTATAGTTTGAGGGGGTTAGGGGACAACATTTTTTAAAAATGGGGACAATCTCGGCCCCCAGCCAGGTGTCAGGTGGGTCGGAGCCCATAAGGATCGCATTAAATAGGATAACAAGATAAGGCGCCCATATTTTCGGCTGGGATCTAAACAGATCCCCAGGCAATTTTTCAAGGCCGGTTGCTTTGTTTGGGAGCAGTTTGGCTATGGCAGATTCTACCTCCTTCAGGGTGATACTCACTAGAGGATCTGGGGGAAGCGCTCTGGATCCCAGCCCACCGCCCGAGGCCCCCGCCAGTCGACACTCGTGGCGGGGGACTGGGGCAGGGGGCCGCGCGAGTGTCGCAAGTCCCTCCCGGCTAGTTCCAGAGGTTGGATTTAAACCTAGCGAGGGAGGGTCCTCGTGCTCCAGACATGCATATAAAGCCCCAAAGTGAGCCTCCCACACTGAGGGCGCGATATTTGAAATAATAGCTTGCCCTCCACCCTTAGAGCCCATACTCACAATGGCCCAAAAAGACTTAGCGTCCCCTGCCAGAAGCGCTATTCTCAGCTCTTCCCACCGGGCTTCCTCCCAATCCCTCTTGGCTCTCTCAATGGCCTTTTTATAAAGCAGGCGAGATGATCTAATTGATAGACTATCCTGGGCTTTGATTGCGTTAAGGAGATCCTTCTTAGCTTTCCAGCAAGAGAGATTGTACCAATGGTGTGTCTTTACCCCACCCCGACCGGGCCTAGTTAGTGGGCAAAGGACGTCCCCCAACACACTGACCAGATGACTATGGATTGTTACAGCATGACTATTTAATGACAAGTCAGCCATTGCAGCTATCCAAGGTAACGCAAGCTGATACACTTCACCCAGCTTAGTCGGACAGTTCTGTAAGTGGGGCCAGTTGACCCTACGACAGTTATTCGAGACTATAAATGGGGTGCTCTTATTAGGTATAAAGCCGGCTTCATGGTTAATCAACCCAAAGGTCCCTGGTTTGAGTGTTAATACCAGGGCGTTGTGGTCACTATAATGTAGTCGATAGTGGACGTTTGTGCTACCCTATTAAATGTGGGAAGTCCCGGATGATCAGGGTCCAGTCTCCCGTTACACGCCCGCAGTGACGTAGCAAGCGAGAACGATTTTATTTGAAGGACCAACCGGGTCCATACCTTAACAGGAGGGATCTTTGGTTCCGGGATACACCAGAGCTGATCTTCAACATCCTGCTCATCCCAGTCAGGGTTGACCAAGGGCTCAAATTGGCAATTAAAGTCCCCGCCAACAATTTTTATGACTGAGGGGTCAAGTGTCTGAATAAAGAGATCTAAAACTTTGAACGTTTCAGACTCCAGCTCACGACTAACTGGTCTAGAGTAAATGTTAATTATAGCTATTTTTGGTGAATTTGGGGGTGTCATTAATACACATTGGATATCAGGGGAGTTAGTTAGTAATTGAGTAGCTGTAGCGCCCAGGTGGGTGCCAATCCAAATTGAGAGACCGCCCGATGGGCGCCCTCTACCGCCGGATACAGCCAGGGTATGAAATATTGCATAGCCTGGATAAGCACTCTCCTCTAAAGCCCACGTTTCCTGGATCAAACAAATACCATGATTAGCCATAAATGCCCCCCAATCAGGATTAAATAATTTGCTTTTTATACCAGCAACATTCCACGAAAGGATTTTAATGGTGCCATCGGGTACATTACAGTATCATTTGGGATTCGTGTTACCGTGGTGGGAGAACTGTCACAAGTAGGAGGCTCTAGGGGAACTAGGCAGTGGTGTCCTGTGTCGCCATTTCTGTTCTGTGTATATATTGAGCCCTTTTCCCAGATGATTCGGCAGGATTAGACCATTCTCCCCTTTGAAGCTGCAGGGTTACCAACCAGACTAGCACTGCATGCTGATGACATAGTTCTGTATGCATCGAAGCCAGAGCTCTCTGTTCCACAGCTTGAGACGCATGCCAGAGATTTTGGGAGTCTGTCAGGGTATCTAATCAATAAGGTAAAGACCGGGCTAGAGAGAAAGTAGGGCTTCAAACCAGAAATCAGATTAGGAATCATGGGAGCATCGTAACTCAGAGTTTGGAGGAAATATCAGATGTAAACGTAACAAAGGTATCCCATTGTTAATTTGGAAAAAAAATCGATGCTGATATGACAAATAATACATTTATTTATGTGAACAAAATTGCGTCCTTATTAACAAATTCACCCGATGTGAACGCCGCATCAACCTCGACTCGCAAATACGTAGTCCGGCAAGCACTGAGACCTAGGCCCAAGGTTACTGATTGTCAGGCCACAGGTGCGGTGGCACGTAGCCGGCAGACAAATGCATGGACGGGAAATCCGAGATCAATCCCATAGATTAGTGAAGAGACAAACAATTGTTAAGGGAGAATGACCCCAATAAAGCGAGCATGGCTGGAGGGGGTACGCGCGCTCCAAAAACAGCATAAAGTCAGATGCTACATAAGTTGGGAACATGGAGAAAATCACATCACAGAACACGCAGTGATCACGTGCTCCCCGTGGCAGACATCTGGACACTTTAACCACTGGCTGCATTTTGTCCTTGCAAGGTCGAGGCCCACCTGGATTATCAATTAAAATTAATTTATGAATCTAGAGGGAGCAACTTACATTCCCCTCCCTACAAGGATCTCCAGAAACATTTTATTGCCTATAATGAATTGTATATAAGAACGCTACAGATTGATTGTAATTTGAGACATTCCTCGGACCCTGTGCCTGTAACTGTTCTCCCGGCCGCTATGTTTAATTAAACAAACTGTTCCTGTTTTGCCAAAGGTTTTTCAAAGGTATTTCATGTTCAAGCAACACCGTGATATAGATGCTCGCTTTTCAAGATGGAGGGAAAATCTGCCCCTCGGTATCTATGGGAGGGTGAACACCATTAAGAAGCTGGTTCTTCCGAAGGGGATTGTCTCGTTTAACACTGAACCACTTCCTTTCCCCAAAAAGCTTTTGCAGAAATTGCAAGGGAGGGTCATCAGCTTTAAATGAGCATCCAAAGGAGCCAGGATCGCACGAAAGAAGGAGGAGACTGAAGCAAGGGAGGGTTGGCAGCTTTATATGGGCGTCCAGGGGAGACAGGATCTCATGAAAGAAGGAGGAGACTGAAGCAAGGGAGGGTCTGCAGCTTTATACGGGCATCCAGGGGAGCCAGGATCTCATGAAAGAAGCTCGGATAAGACTGAAGCAAGGGGCGCTGGCTTTTCTGGATTTTCAAGCCTATTGTTATGTTTTCCAGTTCAAGAATTCCCGGCTCTTGGCTGGAGAGCTAGATCATTCTCACATGGGTCAATTGTGTAGAGCTATCTTGAAGCATTTAAGCCTGAAAACGTTTTTTCTTTAAGTTTGGGGACCCAAAGTTTTTAAACAAGGTAGGTTAATGGTTACTTTAACAATCCTGAGGGTGTGGGAATCCTTTAGGAGAATTCTCGGGATAGATTACAATGCGGACCTGGCACCAATTTGGGGCTCTCCTGGAACCCCCAAGTGACATAAAGATAAACTTAGTTACCCTTTCCAGCATGGCAACCTTTCCACCTGGGGTGACATGACAAGAGCTCTCTGAACTTTTGAAGGGGGGCTTTCAAAATTTAAATGCCCGCAGCTTTGTTCTTGGAGGTCAGAGGTGAGCGGTTCGGTGCAGGAGGATGTTCTCGAGTGGGTGAGGGCTAAGTAACAACCTAAAAAAGGGGTTTCCCAGTGGTATTGGGTATTCAGATGAGAAAACGGGAGTCCCATACCTGCACTGGGAAAAGGATCTTCTGGCGCTAGCTAAAGAGCAATTACAGCGAGTATCTTTAAATCTGTTATACAATCTGATCAAACCAGTACCACTTAAAAAGAATCATTTGTTTACTCTCCATAGACCTAATTGGTTACCAACGAAGTTGGCTAAGATCAATAGGAACCATAAAAATATTAGAAGTGTGGTGACACAGAGGCGGATGATATACGCATGTTCGTGGACTGCCCGTTATTTGCCTTCTTCTGGTGGTATTTAAGTCAGGCGTTTTAAGAAATTAATGGCTGCGAAGTTAAGGTGAGCCCCTGCCTGATCCGATTTTGGATGGACTTGTGCCCGTACTGGGACGATTTAAACTTGGATCAGGCCTCACTGATATTTTTTCTGATATCGTAGCAAGAACGGAAATCTGTAAGAAATCGATTACTCCCGACCCACCAAAGGTATCAGAATGGCTCAGATCTGTAAGAGATGTCAGTAGACTGGACGAACAAGTTACTTACCTTCGGTAACGATGTATCTGTAAGAAACATTAGTTAGTTAGATTCCTCACCTTAGAATATCCCCAGGCGTCAGACTGGATCCGGAAGATTTTTCGTCAGCAATACCCCTTGCGCGTCGCTAGGCGTCGTCTGCGGCTCCGCGTCCGTCGTTGGCGTCGTGCGCCGGAATGACGTCGTCGGAGTACTTAGATGCCGCCCTCGCGCGCTGATGTCAGTTCTTGTACATAGCTTTCCGCGCCAGGAATGCAGAGCCATGCAAGAGACCGACACTGGTGCCAAAAAATCTAGGGGCCTGAAAAGGATAACCTTAACCCTAGATGTCGGTTCGCAGAACGGGGAGGATGGGTGGGTCGGTGAGGAATCTAACTAACTAATGTTTCTTACAGATACATCGTTACCGAAGGTAAGTAACTTGTTCATCTGAAAGAAACACGTTAGTTAGATTCCTCACCTTAGAATAGATACCCAAGCAATACCAACCCCGGTGGTGGGTCTGCGAACCAAGATCACACCAGAAAGTCCTGGAGGACGGAACGGCCAAAGAAGCCATCCCTCCGGACTTGGCTGTCTAGGCAATAATGCCTGGCAAACGTGTGTAGCGAAGCCCACGTTGCCGCCTGACAGATATCCTGCAAAGGGACTCCACGTCCCAAAGCAGTAGTAGCCGCTGTGGCCCGAGTAGAATGGGCTCGCAGCCCAACAGGAGGGACCTTTTTTGCCAAGGAATAACAGATTTTGATGCACAAAACGACCCACCGGGAGATGGTCCGTTTGTGCACAGCTTTCCCCTTCTTAGCACCCACGTATCCAACGAAAAGTTGGTCGTCCACCCGGAACTGTTTAGTGCGGTCCAAATAAAAAGAGAGCGCACGTTTTGGGTCCAGACGGTGGAGCCTCTCTTCCTCTTTGGAAGGATGCGGAGGCGGAAAGAAGGTGGGCAAGGTGACAGATTGCCCAAGATGAAAGGGGGTCACCACTTTCGGTAGAAAGGAAGGACGAGGCCGAAGGACAACCTTGTCCAGATGAACAGATAGAAAAGGAGGCTCGGACGAAAGAGCCTGGAGCTCACTCACCCGTCTAGCCGAGGTGATGGCTACCAGGAAAGCAGTCTTAAGAGTCAGAAGACGAAGAGGACAAGTGTGAAGAGGCTCAAAGGGAGCGCACATCAGAAATGTGAGAACAAGATTCAAGTCCCACTGAGGCATTACAAAAGGGACAGGAGGGAACGGGTGAGTAATGCCTTTAAGAAAGCATGACACTACAGGGGACTTGAAAAGAGAGGGCTGATCAGGAAGCCGCAAGAAGGCAGAGATGGCAGCAAGATAACCTTTCAAGGTGCCCAAGGCAGAGCCCTGCTGGGCCAAAGAAAGAAGAAAGAGGAGAACCTCAGAAAGAGGGGCGGAAAGGGGATCCACAGCCTTTGCTGTGCACCATGCCACAAATTTGTTCCACCGGCAGGCGTATACTGTCTTTGTGGAGGGACGCCTGGCTGCCAGAATGATATCACAGACTTCAGGAGGCAAGTCAAATGGCATCAACTGCCGCCGCTCAATCTCCACGCATGGAAGTGGAGGCTGGACAGGTTCGGGTGGAGGACCGTCCCCTGCTGCTGCGACAGAAGATCCTCCCGAAGGGGCAGGCGTATCGGAGGATCGGTCAACATACTGAGTAGCTCGGGATACCAGTACCTTCGTGCCCAATCCGGAGCCACCAAGATGACTTGGGAACAGTCGTGCCGGATCTTCTTCAGCACTCTGGGCAGAAGTGGTATAGGCGGAAAGGCGTACAACAGACCGCAACTCCACTCGCGACGAAAAGCGTCGCCGAGCGAGTGCCGCCTTGGAAATTCCAACGCGCAGAACTGCTGACATTGCGCGTTCTCGTCGGTGGCGAATAGATCTAACCAAGGCTCTCCCCACTGCTGAAAGAGACCTTGCGCCACTTCCGAGTTCAGACGCCATTCGTGATCCATCATGCACTGGCGGCTGAGTTCGTCTGCTCTGGCGTTCAGAGAGCCCGCCAGATGTTGAACCACTAGGGTGATGCCCTGGTGTTCCAGCCATGTCCAGAGGCGCAGAGCCTCCTGACAAAGGGTCCACGACCCCACCCCGCCCCGTTTGTTGCAATACCACATGGCGGTGGTGTTGTCCGTGAACACCTGCACGACACTTCCCCTGACAGAGGGAAGGAAGGCTTTCAGTGCAAGTCGGATCGCTCTCAGCACCAACAAGGTGATGTGGAGACGAGACTCCACCGGAGACCAGAGGCCTCTGATCTCCGCCTCTCCCATATGGCCACCCCATCTCAGGAGGGACGCGTCCGTCACTACGACATGCTCCGGTAGGGGTAGGGAGAGGCTCTTGCCCGTGACCCAATCGCGGTCCGTGAGCCACCACTGCAACTGCTGTGCAGTGCCCTCCGAGATCAAGACATGGTCGGACAGGTTGCCGTGATGCTGGGCCCACTGAAACTTCAGGTCCCACTGCAGAGCCCGCATGCGCCGCCTGGCGTGATGCACTAGTAGGATGCAGGAGGCCATCAGCCCCAGAAGCCGCAACACTAGCCTGACCGAAACCCAGGATAGAGGCCGAAAGATGGGAATCAGGGCCTGTATATCCCGGACCCGCTGTTCCGGTGGATAAACCCGGAACTGCGCCGAATCGAGAACCGCTCCGATGAAGAGGAGCTTCTGAGAGGGGCTCAGGTGTGACTTCCTCTCGCAGGAGAGTCAAATGATCCTCCGAGATACGGTGGTGCTGCGGTGGCATGGCTGGAGGGGTCGTCTCGAAGGGGAGGGAGTAGCCCTTTCGGACGATTTGCAGCACCCACCTGTCCGAAGTGATGGTACGCCAGTGGAGCAGGTGATGGCGAACCCGGCCTCCCACTGACGAGGAATGGGCCTGAAAGCTCGGACTAGGAAGGCTTTGAGGCGGATGCTGCCGGGGTGGATGTGGACTGACCGCGTCGTCCTCCATTACCGCCTCGGCGGAAACCACGTCCGCGTGCAGGCTGGTTCTGCGGCCGGTGGCTAGGCGGACGTGAGGAGGAGGAGCCCCTTCCTTGGCCACGAAAGGAGCGAAAAGCGGAAGTTTGTGGCCGCGGGGCCGAGAGGCCCAAGGACGTGGCCGTAGCCCGGGAGTCCTTAAAGCGAGCCAGCGCACTGTCCGCTTTCTCACCAAAAAGGCGAGAGCCATCGAAAGGCATGTCCATGAGAGTGCTCTGGACAACCCCGGAAAATGACGTGGACCGCAGCCAGGCGTGACGTCGAAGCGCCACCGTGGTAGAAATCGCGAGTCCGTAGTGTCAAGTACACATCGGATTGCATGACGTGCCGCATCTCTCCCATCGGCCAAAGCTTGGGAGAGTCGTGTCTGGGCCTCCTCCGGACACAGGGGTAGCACGTCCTTCACCGTATCCCACAGAGAGTGGGAAAAACAGTCCAAGAGACAGGCGGTGTTTAAAGACCGCAAGCCCAAACTGAGCGAGGAGAACAGCTTCTTACCGAACTGTTCCAGTCTCTTGGAATCCCGGTCTGGAGGAGCGGTCGGGAAGGAGGATTGGGAGGTAGAGGCCTGGATAACCAGACTCTCGGGGGTGGGGTGTTGGGACAGAAAACTGGGGTCGCCCGGAGCAGGGCGGTGGCGCCTGGCAACGTTCCAATCCACAGGAGGGACTGTGGAGGGCTTGGACCAGGTGCCCTGCAGAACGTCAATGAGGGCCTCATTGAATTGCAGCAGAGGCTCAGTGGAGCTTGCTGCAGACTGAAGCACCTCGGTGAGGATGTTCGTCCTCACAGCCACGGCAGGCAGCTCGAGCCCAAGGGCTTCCGCCGCCTTGTGCAGCACCACAGAAAAAGCTGCACCCTCCTCCGAAGCCACAGTCGGAGGAGAGATGAATCCAGTGTCCGGTGAGGTATCCAGACCACTGGCCTCCCCCAGTTCATCTGCCCAGTCCTGAGAAAGTTGACCTTGGAGGGTCATAGTGTCCTCAGACCCCTCCCAGTCGCCCCCGTCATTAGATTCCTGGTAAACAGGAGGAATGATCAGAGCCGGTCGATAGACAATATGTGTCCCCAGCGGCGTCGGATGCGGCGTCGGTCGGCGCCGGGACCGGACAGGGGCTAAACCGGGGATCGACGTCGACCGGAGTCGGGGGTGGTACCGGAGTCGGCGCCGGCGGAGGAGGCGTAACGAGGTCGACCGGCGTCGACGGGGGCCCAGGCTCGGGCCCCTCGGGGACCTGCGGCGTCGGGGCCGGAGCCTCCAACGGCGCCGGGGCTGGAGCCGCCGGCACGCGAGGTCGCCCAGTCGAGTCCGCGGGGCCCGAAGGCGCGCCAGCGGGCGTCGACGGCGGAGCCAGGCCCCTCATGGCCGAGAGGAAGGCACTGACCTCCGCCGGCGTCGCGTCAGTCCCAGGGACCGGTGGGTATGGGGACTTGCTCGGCGCCTGCGGCTCCAACGGAGCCGCGGGGGTGGAACCACCCGGGCCCTCGGCCGAGTCGCGCGACCGGCGACGGGAGTCCGAAGAGCGATGTCGGCTCTTGGACTTCTTGGATCGTTTGGACTTACCCGAAGAGCCGGACGATCGATGGTGTCGACTGCGGCTTCGCGACCGATCCTTGGACCTCCTACTGGACCGGGATCGAGAGGGGCGCGGAGCCGAGTGGCGGAGCTCGAGAAGCTTGCGGAACCGCTCCCGCCTAGCTTTCGAGGTCAGGGCCTTGCAGTCGGAACACGACTCCGCGTCGTGGTCGAGGCCCAAACAGTAGAGGCACCGGTGGTGGTGATCGGTCACCGACATCAGTCGATGACAATCGTCGCAAGCCTTGAAACCAGGCATCCTACCGGCACCAGATGTCGAGACAGTGACAAAAGAGTCAAAAATATTTTAGTCAAAAAAGACTAAAAAGGGGTATCTCTCCCGGATCGGCGCTTACTGGCGCGGAAAAAACTGACGTCAGCGCGCGAGGGTGGCGTCTAAGTACTCCGACGATGTCATTCCGGCGCACGACGCCAACGACAGACGCGGAGCTGCAGACGACGCCTAGCGACGTGCAAGGGGTATTGCTGACGAAAAATCTTCCGGATCCAGTCTGACGCCTGGGGATATTCTAAGGTGAGGAATCTAACTAACGTGTTTCTTTCAGATTTGGAGCGCAAGTCGGCCTCAGTAGATGATTAGTGCCGCATACTACCTCTGCAGAGAGGAGAAGTCATGTCACTATACGCTGTAACCTCTAGGCACTGTTACTGCTTAGGATTCTTCTTTTTATCTTTGGCTCCAGCATCCATAGGATCTAGCTGTTCATTTATCCTATGGGGGATCCATAGGATCGGCATGGCCATTCGTTTTTATTAATGATAGATAAGATTGGGGGGCGTGGCCAACAAGATGGCCGGGAGGCAGCACTAAAAGAGAGCTTCAGCCCAGACACAGACATACTCCATCCTCCTGCCGCCCCCTCGACTCTGAAAATCTTGAAACTGATCTCCGGATAGGGTGGCGCCAGGGGGCATGGAAATAGTGACAACCCGGAGGTGTCTGCAACGCGCTGATGCACAAACCGAGGAGAGTCCTACAAGTCACTACCTCTCTGCTGGAGACCACCTTGCCTGCGGAAGCTGTGGGGAGGACCTGGAGAGCTGCCGCAAGGAGGTGAACGGAGTGTGGGTGGTAAAGCGGGATGGCTGATACCCTGATAGTGGTGGGGCCGGCCTGCTGACAGAACCTGCAGCCTGTAACGGAGCCCCGGCACGCCTCCGCTCTTGGTGACTGCCTCGCCACGGAGAGACCACCCAACATGGTGGCTGCATTGATTTACCCCCCTCCTGAGGCCGAGTGCGAGAGAGACTGTGACTGCTGATCCCCGGGACACTGCAGGCACTCCTACACGCCGTGGTGGAGATGAGCCGCGACAACGGTGCGCCCTGGTGGATGCAAGGGGCCCTCTGTAGGATGCTGGGGATGGATCCGGTGGTGGCCCTGGTGGACCCATGGTGCTTGAGGAGGAGCTTTTCTGTGGACTCCCCCCCCCCACCCCTGCCTCCAGGTGCTGTGCAGAGGTATGCCTTGAAGGTATAATAAATGCGGCTGCTCACACAAGCGAGAGGCTGCCAGCAATTGTTTATTCGCCCCACCCCGGGATTGAGGGTCGTGCAGAGGAGTGAGAGGAGACTAGTAGTCAGCCTTGGCAGCGTGGAGGTGAACTGGACTGGACGTGAACCCACACTCTTGGTGGCCGGTCCCATTGACTGGTGAGTGGGCTCTGTGACTTGCAACCTGCCATTGATCCGGACATTCTCCTCCTGTAGGATTTTCGCTGGTAACTAGCTCTGAACTAGGAGCATGGCCTCCACAGTCACATGAGTGCCTGGTGCGATCCCTGCACAGGCATTTGAACACCGGACCCAGGATTTGAATCAGAGCTGTAGGTGACACCAGGAGGTGGGAACTCTGTATCCTCTGTGCTGCTGCACCCCGCTGCTACTCCTGGAGTCCCTCACACAGCTTACCTATGGAGAATTGGACTGGCACCGCTGATGGCATTCATTCTAGACACACAAGGTGTGGGGAGCGACCACAACTGCAGCGCTGCCGCCAGAAATCCTGGAGATATTGAGGGAGGGAAAGTTGCAGGTCCTCAAGGTGGCATGGATAAGGACAAACTGTGCAGGGGCAGCAAGCAGACAAAGATTGACCAGTTCACGGTACAGGGAGCGGGTACCACCACATCACAGTCTCTTGAAAAGGCGACACAACGTGCAATTGAGCCCTCAGGGGCCCAGATTCTGGCAGCAATTGAAGCCTCAGGCCAAAACCGAAGCCACAGGTCACGGAAGTGCGGGGGGAGATCTCCACATTGAAGGTGACGGTGGCCGCCCAGGCGGTCTGCTTGAGTCGATTGGATGCACGGATGGACTATGTGGAGGGCTGGTCCCACAGATGTAACCTATGATTTATGGGATTCCCCGAGGGTACCGAGGGTAACGTCCCAGAGACCTTCATGGAAGACTGGATCAAGACAGCACTCACAAACGTGACACTATTTCTTGTGGTGGAAAGGGCCCACAAGTCATTGGTCCCACCGCTGCAACCAGGAGCTCGACCCCGAAGGGAAATTTCTCAACTACAGACAACGGGATAAACTACTATGAGGGGTTCGGAGCCATGGAGACCCAATATTTGTAAATAGCAGTATACGAATATTCCCAGACTATACAAGAGCTGTCCAATTGCAATGGCAGTCCTTTAGTAGTGCCAAAGAAAAGCTAAGAATGATTGGCTTGAAGTATATGTCGCCTTATCCAGCCAAACTGCAGGTGCTGCGGGATGGATGTTCTCATTTTATCATAATGCCAGAGAACACTTGGGACTGGCTGGAGGTCCATAGTGCTGAATGTCAGCCTTCGACATCTACGGGCTCGGGATTCACTGTGGCAGAAAGAAGGCCCCTCGGCTACTCCAAGGAGACAAAGCCAACGTAGATGCCGTTCCAGATCTGCTGCGAGAACGGTGGTGCAATCTGATGGTACTCTGGACCTAGCAAAACAATGACAGGAGTGAGAAGCAGCCAGGGCCTTAGTTGAGGCAGTTACTTCTGCTGCTTCCTCAAGCACAGAATCGGATCTGTTGGGGACTCACGAACACCCGAGCGAGCAGATGGTCGAATATGGACACATATTTATGGACCACACTGAAGGTGCTGTAGAATGATGTTGCACTTGCCTCTGGTGTGACATGTATCAGGAGGGCTGGAGGGTTAATGCCACCCAGTAGTACGATGGGACTGATTAGTCTGTTTGTTGAGGCTCCCCCTGGGACACTCGGTCATTGTTGTACGTACTTTAAGTGAGGTGTGATAAGATGAGGTGGTGGCACTGATAAAGGCCCTGGGTCTTTCACCCACCAAGCTGCCAACCCTCCCTTTTTCCCTTGCTCTATTATACTTTACTTCTTGTTTTTCTCCCATACCCTCTCCCATTTCTACCTTTCAGTGGTGTGACTGATTACCCGACTACCAGTGTGAGAAACCTCAGGGTATTAGGGAGCGGAACTGCTGATTGAGCCGCCCCCTGGGATGAGATCTGACTGTTTTCTGCCGCGAAGATATAATACCAGTTTATACCCAATAGAGGGATTGTACACACACTGTAGTTCAATTGAGACTGTTTTTGGGTGGGTGGGAGTAGCATTATGTGTGGGAGGACACTAGCTAAGTTGAAAGGTGTTTACCCGGGTGGTATAATGGGAGTCGCATATGGTTTGGGGTTATTATCGTTGTTGAAGCATCAGTTGTGTGTCTCAGGGTGGCGGGGGTCTGGGAATAGTGTGGGGAGGTGTGTCTGCGGAGGAGGAGAGCGAGGGCGGTGGGATGTTACGAGATGGGTGAAATTTTAAATTTGCCACATGGAATGTGAGGGGTCTAAACTCCTTTGTGAAACAGTATAGAACACACATCTACCTTAGGAGGATTGGAGTTCATATAGCTCTCCTCCGAGAGACACATATGTTGGAGACAGAAGCCCAGAAACTGCACAAAAAATGGAGGGGACAGCTTTACTCATCCACTTATTCATCCTATGCCAGAGAGGTATCCATGTGGGTGGCTCGGGGCTCTTGTTTCAGCTGAGTGGCCGGGTTGCGGACGTGACAGGATGCTACATACTCATACACAACCTATTGAATGGCCGGAATATCTGCTTGCTTAAAGCAGTGACAATAGTGACTTTTTCAAGGCCCTAGAAATGGAATTATATAATCCGTCAGGAAATTCACGAGACAACTATTCGTACATTGGCCCTTTTCATTGTATTCCGCTACACATGGAATCACTTCCCTCGTTTCATTTGGGTGACCCGTTTTCATTCTAAACTGGTCTACTTTTATATGTTATTAGCACTTCCCTTTATACTACTCAGGAGACTTTGCTCTCCTTATGGTGCACTGATTTTTAGGTCTCGCCTGAGACAGCGCATGCTGCCTCTTCGAGACATTTAGTAAGTGGCTTTTAAAAGTGCCACCAGCGGCTTTTGGTGGCCTAAAGCTTGAGTGCACGTGAGCGTGCACGCCCGCAGCCGCCATCTGCCTTTCTGTCATGGCTCATTAAGCCTCCTCCACCCCCTTGCTGTCTGCTCTCACTACCCACCTCCCTTCTCCCACCTCCCTTCTCCCCCCTCCCTTCTCGCTAGCTTGTTATTCTTGACTTCGGAAGCATCTGATGTGAATTCTTCAATGAGCAATTCACTTCCCGACTAAGCCAATGCCGCCTCAGACAGCGGACATTTTCCGGTGCTTGTTGTGTGTTTCTTTCTGTCGCATTTAGCATATAATCACTGTATATAACGTTACACCATTATGCACTCTTAGATCTTTTTCACTATACGGTAACTTGTTGCACAGTGCCTGTTTTTGATTTCATTATTTAATTATTTAATTTGTCCACCCCTGCTAAGCTGTTTTCACACTAGTTGCCCCGTCTACTGTTGGGGTTTCCGTATGGACTACATACAGTTGGGACGAGTTAGTGGGGTTACATTGCGCGTCAGCCTGTCCATGCAAGGCACTGTGCTTTACCTATGGAATTCCCTTAACCAGCACTGCGCTGTGATTATGTCATAAGCCCTATCTTTCATTGTGATCGCACTTGCATCTTAACTTCTTTATGGCGTTTAGCTCCCACGCTCGTCAAACTTTAATGCAAACATAGGCTAGTTCACGCGTCTCCTTCACATTTTTATTCCCCCACTGCGCCGCCACTCATTTCTTTACTTCTTTCACTATCCTCGGAACCTCTCCCGTTTCGGCATCGGATATCTATCCACGATTTGGGGCATTGTTGTGATTGTGCATGTCATGCTCTGCAGCAAAATTACAGTTAACCAGTTTGTACTGTCATTATATTTCACGTTCACCGTAAAACACACGCATCTCGGGACTCCTAACATAATGCAACTCAGTTACCTGCCTATAAAGCTGCTACTTGCACGTATCCTGGTCTGTGCCCGTGTCTTCTTTACTGCCTGCAACCACTACGGGACTTGCTGATTACATACATTTCCCCACATTTCATGATTTTCATAGTGACGTGACAAAGATTGCAAGCTTTTGTGAAGCTGCAACAAATTTCACAGACTTTTGCAAAGTATACCTTTCTGTGCAATTTGTATGGCCTCATTCAAAATATAGAACCATCTTTATAGTCAGTGAAGAGGGTGGCCTCTGCAGAACAGGAATATATATGCTATATATAAATGCACACATGTATAATCAGATCAGACTCTTAATTTCCAAGAAATGCATTCTTACAGAAATATTGCACATTATTCTATTCATGGACATAGGCAATTACAAATATCATAAACATCTACAATAAATAGCAATTAATTAAATCAATACAGCAAACACAGAACACCAACCTAAAACAAATATAAAATGGTATATAAATTAAAATATCTTAAAATTAATTCAGCGATCTGCAGCCCATTATCCCACACGTATCAAAATGTTTGAAAACGCAACAGTTTAACCAACACAAGCAAAGCTCATTCCATCAGTTAAGGCTACAAGAGAGCATTATACAGGCCTACATAACATAAACTGGCAGAGAGACAATCCATTTAAAACAAGCATTGGCATTGCCAATAGGTCTCGCTTTTGGGACCTTATAAGTATTTAGTTATGCAGCACAATATCCTTGGTACAACAACATCAATTGTTGCATGGCTAAACACTTATAAGGTACAAGGTTTAGCCATGCAACAGCTGATGTTTTGCAGCACAATATCCTTGGTGCAACAACTAAATACTTATAAGGTCCCAAAAGCGAGACCTATTGGCTATGCCAATGCTTGTTACTTTTCTGCACAATCCTATATTTTCCTCAGCATAGTTGCATATACATGCAGTTTTATATATATTTTAAATAGATTCCGACAAGATCTTCTCTGTATCTATCGGACTACTTTTGGACATTGTCCTTACTACAAGGCGCTCAGGTATTCTATATTCTTATTAAATCTCACAACTAATATATATTCTTTCCTTGCGTGCAAAAAGGAACACCAAATACACATATTTCTTTGTATCTTAGCGAGCACAATGCATGCAAAGTCTAGTTTTTCACTTGTATTATAATATATACTGGCATTCTCTATGTCCCCCTTCCTTTGGTTCTCTTCTTTCGGTCAACATCACCTATCATGGGTACCGCGTTTTATGGCTTTGGGTACTCTGATGCTACAATGCATTTTTACACAATATCCTCAGTGCGTTGTGACCGGCATTAAGAATTTCATGTCACTATTTTCCTTCCCCTCATCACTGCTACATGAGGTTGACACATGAATTTTACGTAAAAGATTTCATGAGAGATGATGTTCTATACCAATGCATGTATATTTTCTGCAGCCTTGAAAGGGTCCAATGGACGAAACACGCGTCGGCTGCTTTTGCTCGTATAGACCAGATATTGGCTGTTCCTGCTTGTAAATAAACCAAACATTGTGGAAACTACAAATGGAATAAGATAACTTCACAAAAAAGGGCAAATAATTTGATGAACTTCATATTAGGACTACTTTCTTTATTCAATGGCCTTTCTACGTGTGCTCTAGTACTTATTATTTTGTATAATTGTTGCCAAGGACATTGTCCTAAGCAGGTGAACACCCTAGGTGGCAGGGTGTCTGCCGTCCCATGGTAGCACCTCTACCCCACATGAAGATATATGTGTATGATCCAACATCCCTAACAATAGTGCTGAAAATTGGATCTGCAATTGTTGTGAGCAGAGCCAACATTTGTGTTTGTATAGTTAGGACATTTTGACGTAGTTTTTGCACAACTCTGAACGGAGTAAAACCTGGGGGGACTTTTCCAGAATGTGCTTACGTTTTCTGTGTGTTCAGGTTACTTTCCTTAGGACTTCAGTTAAGCTTTAAAGATGCAAATAGATTTTGTGAGGACAGCAACTCATGTTTGTTGCAATTATTTCAGGACTCACAGGAGTCTTCTGACAACTCGCAGGGATTTATGAAAATGTAAGGGTTTCCTGATGACACAGGGGAGTTTACTGAGAAGGAATATGCTACTTACCAGTATGCATCTGTTCTTGGTATGTAGAGCTGCAGAGTTGTACACTTAGCATAGATCGCCATCTGGTGTTGGGCCCGGATGTTTGCAGTTTGTTTTTGTTCTTTGGACAGTCTTTGGAAGTCACGAGTTCGGTGACTCCTCCTTTGGATCGTATTGCGCATGGGCTTCGGCTCCATCCTCAGATTGTTTTTCGCCAACAGGGAAATGATGGAGCGTAGTAATAACAGTGAGAAACCCATGTGTGTTGTATCTAAATAAGATGGACTGGAACGGATACAGGTAGCCGGGGAGGCGGGTGGGCGTGTACAACTCTGCAGCTCTACATGCCAAGAACAGATGCATACTGGTAAGTAGCATATTCCGTTCGAGGCATATGAGCTGCAGATTGTACACTTAGCATAGATTATATAGCAGCACCCAACCTTAGCGGCGACCACCGGTATCCGTTGCAGCGGTTTGAAAAAGTGTCTTTAGTACAGCCTGGCCCACACTAGCTTGCTGCTTGGAATGCACGTCTACACAGTAATGTTTTGTGAAGGTGTGCGGTGTTGACCATGTGGCTGCTTTGCAGATGTCATCTAAGGGTATGTTCCCTAGAAAAGCCATAGAAGCCCCTAACTTTCTAGTAGAGTGGGCTTTAGGTGGAACAGATAATGTTCTTTTTGCCTTTTGATAGCAAATGTGTATGCACTTTACAATCCACCTAGCTATCCCTGATTTAGAGATGGGGTTGCCTTTATGTGGTGGAGAGAAGGAAACAAACAATTGTTTAGTTTTCCTGAAAGGTTGTGTCCTCTGTATGTAGTACAGTAAAGCCCTCTTAACATCGAGTGTGTGTACGGCCCTTTCCGCATTGAGGATGCGAGAAAAAGCAGGTAATTCCACCGATTGATTGAGATGGAAGGGGGAAATGACCTTGGGCAGAAACTTTGGATTTGTACGAAGTATCACCTTGCTGTGATGTATTTGCAAGAAAGGTTCCTGTATAGTGAACGCTTGTATTTCACCAACCCTTCTAAGGGAAGTGATAGCTATGAGGAAAGCGGTTTTCCAGGTGAGGAATTGTAGCTCACATTTATGCATTGGTTCGAAGGGCGGACCCATTAGCCTTGTAAGAACTACATTTAGATTCATTACAGGGGAAGGTGGTGCCCTGGGAGGAATTACTCGTTTAAGACCTTCCATAAAGGCTTTAATAGCGGGCACTCTGAACAGTGATAAATGCTGTCTGTTTTGTAGACAAGCAGCAATCGCTGCTAGGTGTAGGCGTATGGAAGAATATGCCAGGTTACACCTGTGAAGATGGAGCAGATAGCATATGATGTGCTGTATGGATGCATCACCACAAATCTCTTCCACTTTGCGGCATAGCATGCTCGAGTGGTAGGACGTCTGGCTTCCTTGATAATGTTCATGCAATCAGGGGGAAGGTTAAGGTACCCAAATTCTAAGATTTCAGGAGCCAGATCGCAAGGTTGAGCTGAGCTGGGTCCGGGTGCCTGATTTCTCCATGGTTCTGAGTTAGGAGGCATGGGGACAGGTGCAGTTTTTGCTGTGGTACCACTGAGAGCTGTAGTAGTGTGGTGTACCACGGCTGCCTGGCCCATGTTGGAGCTACCAGAATGAGTGTGAGGGAGTGCTGCTGTAGCTTCCTTACCACTAATGGAATT
Source organism: Triturus cristatus (assembly GCF_964204655.1). Lineage (NCBI taxonomy): Eukaryota > Metazoa > Chordata > Amphibia > Caudata > Salamandridae > Triturus > Triturus cristatus. The sequence continues at coordinate 2,716,640 of NC_140579.1, forward strand.
AGCGGGAGAGGTGGAAAGGCGTATGCAAATTTGCCTGACCAGTTCATCCATATCGCATTGCCTTTGGACAATGGGTGTGGGTATCTGGCGGCGAAGCTTGGGCATTTTTTGTTTTCGTGGGTGGCGAAGAGGTCTATTTGAGGATGCCCCCACTTTTGGAAGAATGGACGAAGAACCTGTGGATGCAGTTCCCATTCGTGTAGTTGTTGCGTTTGTCTGCTGAGCAGATCTGCCATGGTGTTTTGTACGCCTGGAACATGCTGTGCCAGGAGAAAGATGTTTTGAGGAATTGCCCATCTCCATATGCTCTGGGCTAAGCGGGAGAGCTGGGGAGAGTGTCCCCCCCCGTTTTTGGATATAATACATTGCAGTCATATTGTCTGTGCGAATGAGGACTGCTTTGGCCGAAATCTGTTTTTGAAAAGATTTTAGGGCTAGAAAGATCGCCAAGAGCTCCAGATGGTTGATGTGGAGCGACTTTTGCTGTGGCGTCCATAGACCTTGCATTGTGAGGTGTAAGAGGTGCGCTCCCCAGCCGGAGAGCGATGCGTCCGCTGTTAGAATCACCTGAGGAACCGGGTCCAGGAACGGCCGCCCTTTGGAAAGGTTTGTGGTGTTCCACCACTGCAGAGAGTGATGGGTGCGGCCGTCCACCAACACCAGATACGTCAGCTGACCCTGGGCCTGGTTCCACTGTCGTGCTAGGCACTCTTGGAGTGGACGCATGTGGAGTCTTGCATGGGGCACCATGAAAATGCAAGAAGCCATCATTCCTATGAGCTTCATAAACACTCTTGCTGGAAGAGAGTGTTGAGGAAGGAATGTTTTGCGCAAGGCTTGTATGCTTGCGATTCTGGCTGAGTTTGGATAGGCAATACCTTTAGAGGTGTGTATAGTGGCCCCGAGACATTGCTTTGTGTGAGATGGTAGGAGGTGGGACTTTTGGTAGTTCACCGTGAAGCCTAGCCGGTGGAGCAGTTGAATGGTGCTGTTGGTATGTTGCACACATTGGTTGTAGGACGCGGCTTTTATGAGCCAGTCGTCTAAGTAAGGGAAGACGTGAATATGTTGACGTCTGAGGTGTGCTGCTACAACTGCTAGGCATTTGGTAAACACCCGTGGTGCGGTGGTGACCCCGAAGGGGAGAACTGTGAACTGGTAATGTTGACCGTCCACCACAAACCTGAGGTACTTTCTGTGAGAAGGGTGTATTGGAATGTGAAAGTATGTGTCTTTCAGATCCAAGGTAGTAAGAAAGTCTCCCTGACAAAGGTGCGGGAGGACTTGTTTTAGGGTGACCATGTGGAAATTGTCTGAATGTATGTATGCATTTAGAGGCCGGAGGTCCAGAATGGGCCTCAGGGTCCAGTCTTTCTTCGGTATTAGGAAATACAGAGAGTAGACCCCTAGATTTTGCTGATTGACGGGGACCTGCTCTATAGCGTGTTTTTGGAGGAGGGAGAGCACCTCCTGTTTGAGCAGTGTGGAATGTTCTTGAGACATTGGACGGTGCCTTGGTGGGATATTGGGTGGGGTAGATGTTAGCTCGAGACAGTACCCTGACCGAATAATTTGGATCCCCCATTTGTCCGATGTTATGGACTCCCATGCGTGGATAAAGTTTTGTAGTCTGCCCCTGACCGGAGTGGGATGGTCTGGGGGGAGCGGAGGGAAGTCATTGTGCTGGCGGGGTGGCAGAACGGGTGGTGTTAGTTTTGCCCCTGCCCTTATTGTTGTTGCCTCTGTAACCACCCCTTTGGTAGTCCTTTGAAAAGGTATTTTGAGGAGGGGATTTGTAGGAGGTAGAGGCGCTATCGGTGGAGTAGCCTCTGCCTGTGCCACGAAAGGATGAGTGTCGAAAGGAGCGTTTAGGGGTTTCTGATTGCAATGCCCCCATAGACTTTGCTGTGTCTGTGTCCTTTTTCATTTTTTCTAATGCTTCGTCTACCTTTGGCCCGAAGAGATTTTGTTGGTCAAAGGGGTGATTTAGTATGGACGCCTGGACTTCAGGCTTGAACCCTGAGATCCTGAGCCAGGCATGACGACGAAGCAGGACACTAGTATTTATGGCTCTAGAAGCAGTGTCGGCTGCATCGAGGGCACACTTAATGGAGGTGTTAGTAATTAGCTTACCCTCCTGTATCAGGTCATGAGCTTTGCGTTTATGTTTTTCTGGGAGGTGCTGTATAAGAGCCTCAAGCTCATCGTAGTGTGCTCTGTCATAGCGCGCAAGCAGCGCTTGTGTATTTGCAATGCGCCAAATGTTCGCAGCTTGTGAGGCGGTGCGTTTGCCAGACGCGTCTAGAAGTTTAGATTCCTTATCTGGCGGTGGGGCCTCTCCTGAGGACTGGGAGTTAGACCGCTTTCTAGCTGTGGACACAACTAGGGAATCTAAGGGAGCAGGGCCCTTAATGTATGCAGGGTCTGTGGGTGCCGCCTTATACTTTTTTTCTATTCTAGGGTTTAAGACCCTGGCCCTGACAGGGTCTTTGAACACCTCTGCAGCATGCTTGGTGACACCCTTAAGCATGGGCAAGATAGCTGTGGACTTATCCTGAATATCAAATGTATCCAGTAAGAAGTCGTCTTCCACTGGTTCACTATGCATTTCCACCCCATATGTAGTGTGCTGCTCTCTGCACTAAGTGGTGAAACCCTAATGAGTCCTCCGGGGGAGACGGCCTGGATGGGTATAGGTCATCCTGAGGCACATCCGGTATGTCAGGGTTTTGGTAGTCTTCCCATGGGTCTGGGGTCCCCGGTGGAGTGGGGTCCATGGGGGCATCCGCCGGGTCATAATCTGGATCCCCGTAATCCGGATCTGGGGACGGGGTCGGGGAATGCTGAGGCAAAGGTGGCGGAGACCTGGGAGGGGGAGGGGGAGGGGGTGGAAGAGGTGGAGGAGGGGGAGGAGGAGGTAGTGGGGAGGGCACTCTGAGAGGAGAAGTAGCAGAGTCCTTCCGCTTGGGCGGTGGAGGAGGAGCCGGTGTGTCAAGGCGCCTTTTCTTGACAACTAAAGTCAATAGCCCAGTCTTTGGATCCTTAAATAAGGTCTTTTGTAAAGGATCTGGTGTAAAGAGGTCCAGTGGCACCGAATCGTCCGCTGGCGCCGATGTTTTCGGAGCCGAGGATTTTGATGGTTTGTCTGCGCCATCCTTTTTTGGAACCTCCGGTTTTTTCGGCGTCGAAGTAGATTTCGGCGCCGGAGCGTCGGTGCCGAGGGATTTGTGTTTGTGTTTTGTCGGTACCGAGAGTCCAGGCTTCGGCACCGGTGGCTTCGGAGCCGAGCTCGGCGTCACTTTCTTCGGTGCCGGACGATGTTTATCGGCACCAGGCGTCGGCTGGCTCGAGCCCGAGCTGCCGTGAGACCTGTGAGGCTTCGACACCGGGCCCGAAGGTAGGGTGATAGAAGCTGTGTGCTTGGTTTTACCCAGGCCTGCAGGCGAGGGTGTAACCTGAGTCTCTTTGGTTTTGGGCACGGGGGTGGGAGGGGGTAGAGTACTCACGACCCTCTGCGCCGGTGTGATGTCCTCCACATCGGAGTCGTCGGCCTCGGAAGCGCTGACGACGTCTTCCTCCTGCTCGGTGTGTTGTTGCCCCGAAGCTCCGGTGTCGTCTCCGAAGATGTCCGGTGGAGCCGCGGTCGATGAGTGCGCCATGGTGCGTCGAGCTCTTCGATCCCGGATGGTCTTTTTGGAGCGAAAAGACTTACAGGCGGGGCAGTCTCTAGCCTCGTGTTCTGGGGAGAGGCAAAGGTTACACACCTGATGTAGGTCGGTGTGGGGAAATTTAGACCCACATTTTGGGCACTTTTTGAACGGAGTCCTTTCCATCGGCCGGGACCGGAGTCGAGGAGGGCCTGAAGGCCGGTGCCGATGTGCGGAACGGAGAAAAGTGCAGCTTCGAGAGATGAAGATAGATGAAGAAACTCGAAGAACGAGGATTTTCCGTCGAGGCTGGAACCATAGAAGTTCGAAGCCGGAGCACGAAGTATCACATCCGAGCCCGATGGCGGAAAAAAACAATCTGAGGATGGAGCCGAAGCCCATGCGCAGTACGGACCGAAGGAGGAGTCACCGAACTCATGACTTCCAAAGACTGTCCAAAGAACAAAAACAAACTGCAAACATCCGGGCCCAACACCAGATGGCGATCTATGCTAAGTGTACAATCTGCAGCTCATATACCTCGAACATCAAGTTTTCAGGAGAGTCTGAGGACTTAAAGGTATTTTTCAGAATGTGAAGTGATTTTATCCGGATCTGAAAGTTTCCTAACACTTTGTGTGAGCTCAGCAGTGACATTCACACCGCAGCATTGAGACCTGCTCCTTACACACTGACAGGAGGATAATAAACCAACCTTACCTGCTTAGGGTGCTTCTGACATCCTGCAAAACAGAGAAAGAAATACAGAGAAATCAGTTTCCACAGGAGATGTTAAAGTTATGGCAGTATTTTTAGGAGTGACACACTTCTATCTATGGTTAAAAAACAGTGACTGGGGTCACATGACACAGCACATTCTGGGGTATCGCATGACTAAGCACAGAATGAGGAATTCTGAATGAGGTCACATAATACAACAGAAACTGATATTCTGAATGGTAATAACATAGTAAAGTGTAATTCTGAATGGAGTCACAAAACACAACACATTCTGATATTCTGAATGGAGTCACCTGACACATTTTATGATGTTCGCAACAGGGTCACATGCATGGGCATCATTTAGGGATTGCCAGGGGTCACAGCTGTGACTCCTGGCTTGCCCCTTGTGACCCCTGGCACTGCTTGCGCGACCTGTGGCTTCAGAGGTAGCAAAATGAGTAACGAGAACACAGCGGACGCTCGCCCTTATGGGAGTCGTGCTCCACCTTTGTTTTCAGCCAACTTTATATTAAACTAATAGTGAATAATAGATCACTATTCACAGTTAGTGTAGTAAAGATGGGGTACGAGGATCTAGAATGAGAACTTCTGTAGCAGATGTCTTAAATAAAAAAATGCTTCTAAATGTATGTAGGGTACGTGCTTGGGGATCGGAGTGTGGTTGTCTGTTTGTACGTGTGAGCATAAGTGTTTGTAAGTAAAAGTGAGTGTCAGTGACAGGTAGTGTGTGAGAGCCACTAAAAGGTAGTGAGTGAGAATAAGTGAGAATGAGTGGCAGTGATCATGAGAGTCAGAATGAGTGACAATAAGAGTGAGTGCACAAGTGAAAAAGTATGAGTGAGTAGGAGTTGGAGTGAGTGTGAATGAAGAAGAGAGAATGAGTGATACAGAGTGTGTGAGAATGACAATTAGAGCAAGTGAGTATGAGTAAGTATGTTGGAGTCAGAGTAAGAATGAGTGAGAGTGAGGTAGAATAAGTGAGAATGAATGATTGAGTGTGGTTGAGTAAATGTGAGGGAGAATATGATGTAATGCTAGCTAGTCTGCCATTGGCCCTTACATACTGAAGGTAATTTGTGGCTTATAGAGGGACCCATAGACAACTTCTACTGCTGGAATACTGGAGGCAATTGTAGGCATGGACAAGCACCTGTGAAAACCACTGCTACTGGCACATGGCGGCAATTGTTGGCATGGCCAGGCACCTGTGAAAACCACTGCTACTGGCACACTGGAGGCAATTGTCTGCATGGACAGGCACCTGTGAAAACCACTGCTACTGGCAGACTGGAGGCAAGTGTAGGCATGAGCAGCACCTGTGAAAACCACTGCTACTGGCACACTGGAGGCAATTGTTGCCATGGACAGGCACCTGTGAAGACCACTGCTACTGGCACACTGGAGGCAATTGTAGGCATGGGAAGGCACCTGTGGAAACCACTGCTACTGGCACACTGGAGGCAATTGTCGGCATGGACAGGCACCTGTGAAAACCACTGCTACTGGCACACTGGAGGCAATTGTTGGCATGGTCAGGCACCTGTGAAAACCCCTGCTACTGGCACACTGGAGGCAATTGTCTGCATGGACAGGCACCTGTGAAAACCACTGCTACTGGCACACGTCAGGCAATGTTTGGCATGGACAGGCACCAGTGAAAACCACTGCTATTGGCACACTGGAGCAAGTTGTTGGCATGGACAGGCACCTGTGAAAACCACTGCTACTGGCAGACTGGAGGCAAGTGTAGGCATGAGCAGCACCTGTGAAAACCACTGCTACTGGCACACTAGAGGCAATTGTTGCCATGGACAGGCACCTGTGAAAACCACTGCTACTGGCACACTGGAGGAGACAATTGTTGGCATGGACAAGCACCTGTGAAAACCACTGCTACTGGCACATTGGAGGCAATTGTTGCCATGGGCAGACACCTGTGAAAACCACTGCTACTGGCACACTGGAGGCAATTGTAGGCATGGACAGGCACCTGTGAAAACCACTGCTAGTGGCAGACTGGAGGCAATTGTAGGCATAGGCAGGCACCTGTGAAAACCCCTGCTACTGGCACACTGGAGGGAATTGTCGGCATGGACAGGCACCTGTGAAAACCACTGCTACTGGCACACTGGAGGCAATTGTCGGCATGGACAGGCACCTGTGAAAACCACTGCTACTGGCACACTGGAGGCAATTGTTGGCATGGGAAGGCACCTGTGAAAACCACTGCTACTGGCACACTGGAGGCAATTGTCGGCATGGACAGGCACCTGTGAAAACCACTGCTACTGGCACACTGGAGGCAATTGTTGGCATGGTCAGGCACCTGTGAAAACCACTGGTACTGGCACACTGGAGGCAATTGTCGGCATGGACAGGCACCTGTGAAAACTACTGCTACTGGCACACTGGAGGCAATTGCTGGCATGGAAGGGCACCTGTGAAAACCCCTGCTACTGGCACACTGGAGGGAATTGTCGTCATGGGCAGGCACCTGTGAAAACCACTGCTACTGGCACACCGGAGGGAATTGTCGGCATGGACAGGCACCTGTCAAAACCACTGCTACGGGCACACTGGAGGCAATTGTCGGCATGGGCAGGCACCTGTGAAAACCACTGCTACTGGCACACTGGAGGCAATTGTAGGCATGGACAGGCACCTGTGAAAACCACTGCTACTGGCACACTGGAGGAGACAATTGTTGGCATGGACAAGCACCTGTGAAAACCACTGCTACTGGCACATTGGAGGCAATTGTGCCATGGGCAGACACCTGTCAAAACCACTGCTACTGGCACACTGGAGGCAATTGTAGGCATGGGCAGGCACCTGTGAAAACCACTGCTACTGGCACACTGGAGGGAATTGTCGGCATGGACAGGCACCTGTGAAAACCATTGCTACTGGCACACTGGAGCCAATTGTAGGCATGGGCAGGCACCTGTGAAAACCACTGCTACTGGCACACTTGAGGCAATTGTAGGCATGGGCAGGCACCTGTGAAAACCACTGCTACTGGCACACTTGAGGCAATTGTTAGCATAGACAGGCACCTGTCAAAACCACTGCTACTGGCAGACTGGAGGCAATTGTCGTCATGGGCAGGCACCTGTGAAAACCACTGCTACTGGCACACTGGAGGGAATTGTCGGCATGGACAGGCACCTGTCAAAACCACTGTTACTGGCACACTGGAGGCAATTGTTGGCATGGACAGGCACCTGTGAAAACCACTGCTATTGGCACACTGCAGGCAATTGTAGGCATGGACAGGCACCTGTGAAAAACACTGCTACTGGCACACTTGAGGCAATTGTAGGCATGGGCAGGCACCTGTGAAAACCACTGCTACTGGCACACTTGAGGCAATTGTTGGCATGGGCAGGGACCTGTGAAAACCACTGCTACTGGCACACTGGAGGCAATTGTTGGCATGGACAGGCACCTGTGAAAACCACTGCTACTGGCACACGGCAGGCAATTGTTGGCATAGGGGGTAACTGTGACAAAATACTGGCACTAGCTCATTGGAGATGCTTCTTGGCATAGGGGAGGAAAACCATGACATACCGGGGCAACAAACACAAAATTCTAGTCCTGATGTACTAGATGTAATTCCACCCAGCGGCGGTTTATCTATGGGGGCATTGCCCCGCTGTATTTGCTGCCCCTCTGGACCCTAATATGCATTTATAAAGTTTATATTACTGGCCACGGTGCTCATTTTACAGCCACGGGCCGGCTGCACATTGCAAGCAGCAGACTTTCAATTTATGAGTGGGCGGGGGGCAGGGCATCATTATAGACGTCACCAGAAGAGTGTCTGGGTCTAAAGATGAGTAAGCGCGCATGTCAGGATGGATGGGTCATCTTCCTATAACCAACCCGACATGTGCACATAAGGCCTCTCCTACCCGCACAACTTTAGGGAACCAGGGATCACATCTGCAGCCTCCCCGGTCTCCTGAGGAGCGATGACTTAGCCTGCTCCCGCCAATCCGGACGCTGCTCTTATGCTGTGAAGCAGCTTCTGGATTGGCTAAAGAGGCGGAGAGTAGGCCTAGTCTCGGAGGCAGCAGGTTTGGCTTTACAGAAGGACATGGCCAATCAGAGTATGGCTTTACTATGAAGCCATGCAGTGGTTGGTTATTTTCTATCCCTGCTGCCTTTCCTTCAGTCGCTCTACTGTTACCGCCTCATCATCATGCCCAGCCCAGGGAGTAGCAAAGAGGGTGAGAAGCGCTGCGAGTAAGTAACGGTTATGGTAATAAACTATTTTACAGGATTAATGTTTTCTCAAGATGTTTTACAATACTGAAAATTAACCTGGTAAACAGACATACGAGATACCTGAAAAGATGTTCAGAATATGGTATAAAAACATCATGAAAACGGACCATGAAATTGAAGGGTGTAGAGAGCTAAACAAAAGAGGAGTGAAGAATAAAATCACATGGGGAAGCCAGATGAGTGAGGCACAAAAATATACATCTTCTGATTGGTAAAATGTAGACTTCATCATTTAAGTGAACCATGAAACCTCGGAGATGATCTAACAAGTTCACGTACCACTAAAATGGTAATAAAGTATGACTTCAGGATGGTAAAATTTTAAAGTAATAAGCAAGCGTCCCATGGCCGTATGTTGGTTCATTACAGTAGGACTTCAGGATGATATATGTTTAATAATAAGCAAGCGTCCTGTGGTCATATGTTGGCTAATGTTTAATGAAATTACTATCTAGAATGATGACGGAGAAAATCAACAAACATATAAAGCAGGGGTCTGCAACCGATCGATCGCGAGCTATTGGTAGCTCGCCAACAACCTGGTAGCTCGCAGCCTGACTCCACTTTTGTATTCTGTCATTGCAGTTTTGTTTATTTTAGGCCTTTTTGGCTTCTTATCCATTCTTGCTCGCTGTCGCACACACCAACTGCTTCCATTGGCTATTAAGCTTCGCTGGGGAGTGGTGGGGCAGAGCGAGTAACATCAGTCCTGCATGAGCAGTGTTAGACCGCCCACCATCAGTGACTGGTGCGCTTCCAGTCCATGTTGGTCTCTTCTCATTGGTTGACATACAAGGTGGGATATGCAGTCTTGGATGTGCGTACACTGCCTCTGCCAGCATCCTGCGTGCTGCGACTATGTCTGCAGCACTTGAATAATGTAGGTTTGCTAGTGCGGCGGCTGTGGATGAGAAGCTTTCTCAGGAACAGAAGTGCATCAGCTGCTTTGCTAGTGCGGCGCCTGTGGATGAGAAGCTTTCTCAGGAACAGAAGTGCATCAGCTGCTTTGCTAGAGCGGCGCCTGTGGGTGTGAAGCTTTCTCTAGAAGCAGAAGTGCATCAGCTGCTTTGCTAGAGCGGCGGCTGTAGATGTGAAGCTTTCTCTAGAAACAGAAGTGCATCAGCTGCTTTGCTAGTGCGGCGCTGTGGATGAGAAGCTTTCTCTGGAACAGAAGTGCATCAGCTGCTTTGCTAGAGCGGCGGCTGTAGATGTGAAGCTTTCTCTAGAAACAGAAGTGCATCAGCTGCTTTGCTAGTGCGGCGCCTGTGGATGTGAAGCTTTCGCTAGAAACAGAAGTGCATCAGCTGCTTTGCTAGTGCAGCACCTGTGGATGTGAAGCTTTCTCTGGAAACAGAAGTGCATCATCTGCTTTGCTAGTGCGGCACCTGTGGATGTGAAGCTTTCTCTGGAAACAGAAGTGCATCAGCTGCTTTGCTAGTGCGGCGCCTGCGGATTTGAAGCTTTCTCTAGAAACAGAAGTGCATCAGCTGCTTTGCTAGTGCTGCGCCTGTGGATGTGAAGCTTTCTCTGGAAACAGAAGTGCATCAGCTGCTTTGCTAGTGCGGCGCCTGTGGATTTGAAGCTTTCTCTAGAAACAGAAGTGCATCAGCTGCTTTGCTAGTGCGGCGCCTGTGGATGTGAAGCTTTCTCTAGAAACAGAAGTGCATCAGCTGCTTTGCTAGTGCTGCGCCTGTGGATGTGAAGTTTTCTCTAGAAACAGAAGTGCATCAGCTGCTTTGCTAGTGCGGCACCTGCGGATGTGAAGCTTTCTCTAGAAACAGAAGTGCATCAGCTGCTTTGCTTGTGCGGCGCCTGTGGATGTGAAGCTTTCTCTAGAAACAGAAGTGCATCAGCTGCTTTGCTAGTGCGGCACCTGTGGATTTGAAGCTTTCCCTAGAAACAGAAGTGCATCAGCTGCTTTGCTAGTGCGGCGCCTGTGGATGTGAAGCTTTCTGTAGAAACAGAAGTGCATCAGCTGCTTTGCTAGTGCGGCGCCTGTGGATTTGAAGCTTTCCCTAGAAACAGAAGTGCATCAGCTGCTTTGCTAGTGCGGCGCCTGTGGATTTGAAGCTTTCTCTAGAAACAGAAGTGCATCAGCTGCTTTACTAGTGCTGCGCCCGTGGATGTGAAGCTTTCTCTAGAAACAGAAGTGCATCAATCATGAACTCCATCCACTCTGGAGCAACCACAGACCCCTGCCCCCACCACCTCTATTCTCAACGCATTCATCAACAAAGCCACCTTTACTGATCAATGGAAACATGCAGAGGTCACACCGCTCCTCAAGATACCCTCCGCCGACCCCAGCAAACTCAAGAACTACCGCCCCATCTCTCTGCTCCCCTTCCCAGCCAAAGTCCTTGAGAAGGGGATAAATCACCAACTCACAGAGCACCTGGAGAGCAACAATCTGCTGGACACCTCCCAAACTGGCTTCCACACCCACCACAGCACCAAGACGGCCCTGATCACCGCCACCGCTGACAGTAGGTCCCTCCTCAACCGTGGGGAGACAGCGGCCGTGATCCCTCTCGACCTCTCAGCAGCGTTCGACACTGTATCTCACCACACCCTCATCAAAGGAATCTGCCACATCCGGATCCAGGGAAACGCCTTCAAATGGATCACATCCTTCCTCACAGGACGAATCCAAAAGATCTTCCAACCACCCTCTGCTTAGGAACCCAAGAGAATAATCTGCGGCGTCCTTCAAGGATGCTCTATCAGCCCCACCCTGTTCAACACATACATGACGCCTATGGCCGACATCATCAGAACTCACGGCCTCAACTTCATATCCTACACAGACGATGCCCATCCTCTCGCTCACAGAAAACCCTTCCACCACCAGGGCCAATCCCACAGCTGCATGACGAGTGTCACCGACTGGATGACGACCAACTGCCTGAAGCTCAACACGGATAAGACGGAAGTGCCAATTTTCTGGGAATAACACCTCCCTGTGGAACGACACCTGATGGCCCTCCTAACTCAGACGCACACCCACACGCACACCCACACTGACAGACCACACACGCAACCTCGGCATCATCCTGGACAGCAAACACACCATGAAACGCCAGATCAATGCAGTCTCCTCCGCCTTATTCCTCACCCTCCACATGCTCCATAAGATCTTCAGATGGCTCCCCATCAACACCAGGTAAGCTGTCACTCAAGTTCTAGTCACCAGCTGGCTGGGCTACGACAACATGTTCTATGCAGGACTCATCATCCAGCTCCTGAATGGATTCCAGACGATACAGAACTCAACTGCCAGACTCATCCTGGACTTCCCCGGGAGGAACCATATCACCCCCACCCCAGGAACCTTCACTGGCTCTCCATCCAGAAAAGATGCCAATTCAAGATGTTGACCAACGCCTATAAGGCCGTACACAACCAAGGACCAGCATACATCAACCAACGCCTGAACTTCACCAACCCACCAGACACCTGCCCTTCACCTGCCTTGCTCTCGCTCACACTCTCCACATCCACCGAAGCAACAGTGGAGGATGTTCCCTCTCCTACCCCACTGCAAAGTCCTGGAACAACCTCCCCCTGCACCTCCGAACATCATCCTCTCTCCCTGAATTCAGAAAAGGAATCGAGACCTGGCTTTTCAACTGATCCCAGCAAGAGCCCAGTGCCTGGATATCCTCACGGGTGATTAGCCGTGCTCTACAAATCCAAGTAGATTGATTGATTGATATATCACCTTCAGGAGTTCCCACGCTGGCTCCTCACACTTCTTTTCTATTGCCGTTATCAGGGCGTTGAGAGAGGTGATTTGATTGGACAGTTTGGTGATATTTGCATTTTCTACCATGGTAATTTTCTTCTCCATCTCCTCCAGTTTTTCACAAAGTGTTTGCTCATGTTCTTTCAGGAGTTGCCGCAGTTTTTCAAACCCAGATTCAATTTTATTCTTCTCAGTTCTTAACTTGTCCTGTCATAAGCAAAGACACAAAAGCTGGTTAGATATTAAAAAGTTCAGGGGGAGGGTCGAGGGGTTAATAGGTACTTTAAAAAATCAGAACACTAGCGTGCTTCTCCCAATTTCTGAACTGCAGCCTCTTACTACCTTCACTTTTACTGTCTTACATCCTCCTCCCAGTCCTGCCCTCCCCCTGTCCTCAGACACCTCACAAACTGTGGGGAGGTCAGAATTTGTGAGGCTGCAGAGAAGTTAGATCCATAAAGAAAGTGCAAGGAAGCGAAACACCACAGGCAGAGACAGTCAAAGACCCAGAGACAGGCTGAGTGGAGACTGGCTGAAGTCAAGTGTGAGTGGATGTGACTATCACAATAGAATTTAAATGAGGGGGGCAGGAAGTTGGAGCCCTTGGGATGAAAGAGAGGATGTAGGTGGTGTGCATGCTGCCCCTGTCCCGCCAGGACACTGGAAATGTTTGCTCAGAAGGAGACGCAGAGGGTGTGTCCTAGTAAGGCTCTCATACAGAGTGAGGGGGAATCACTGATGTGGATATTTCCCATTAAGAATCATAAAAAAATTATGTGTATTCTGTTCTTGAATGGAGAACTACCAGATAAAATCAATGTTACTGCACTGGTTTCTGTCAGTAATTCAGCAATTCCTATAGAAAATGGGTGAGGAGGATAATTAGAAATCTTGTCCTATCCCAAGATAGGAGCCTGTGTGTTATCAGGTGACGTACGTCACACTGGAGCTTAGAGCAGGAGTCTGTGTGTTATCAGGTGAGGTACATCACACTGTACCTAAGAGCAGGAGCTTGTGTGTTATCAGGTGAGGTTTGTCACACTGTAGCTAGGAGCCTGTGTGTTGTCAGGTGAGGTATGTCACACTGTAGCTAGGAGCCTGTGTGTTGTCAAGTGAGGTTTGTCACACTGTAGCTTAGAGCTCGAGCCTGTGTGTTGTCAGGTGAGGTATGTCACACTGTAGCTTAGAGCTGGAGCCGCTGTGTTATCAGGTGAGGTATGTCACACTGTGACCTAGAGCAGGAGCCTGTGTGTTATCAGTGAGGTACGTCACACTGTGACCTAGAGCAGGAGCCTGTGTGTTATCAGGTGAGGTTTGTCACACTGTAGCACATTACACGAGCACAACCCCCTATCTGTACAGTATTGACGCAGCACAGCAGCACAACCCTAAACCTGTATACTAGTAACACGACACAGCAGCACAGTCCTCTACTTCTATACTCGTGACATATCAGAGGAACACAACACACTACCAGTGTACTATTGACACAGCACAGGATCACAACCCTCTAGCTGCATACTAGTGATAGATCACAGGAGCACAACCCTCCACCTCCATACTAGTGGCATTGTACAAGAGAACAACCCTCCACCTGTATACTAGTGAAAGATCTCCTATGCTGTGTCACTAGTATACAGGTAGAGGACTGCATGTCAGTAATGTGTCACTAGTATACAGGTGGAAGGTTGCACTGATGTGCTGTGCCATTAGTATACAGGCAGATGGCTGTGCTCCTGTAATATGTCACTACTATAAAGGTTGACGGATGTACTCTTGTGCTGTGTCACTAGTATACAGGTAGAGGTTTGTGCTTCTGTGGTGTGTCATTAGTATACAGGCAGCGGGTTTTGCTCCTGTGGTGTGCCACTAGTGGACAGATAAGAAAGGTATGCTCATGTGCTTTGTCATGCTCCTGTGATGTGTCAATACTATACAGGTAATGCTCCTATGGTGTGCATCTAGAATACAGGCAGAGGGTTGTGCTCCTGTATATGTCACTAGTATATAGTTGGAAGTTTGAGCTCCTATAGATGTCAGTAGTATACAGGTAGGGGATCCTGCTTCTGTGTTGTGCCACTAGTTTACAGGTGGAGGGTTGCGCTCCTGTGGTGTGTTACTTGTATACAGGTAGAAGGTTGTGCTCCTGTGATGTTTCACTAGAAGACAGGTGAAGGGCTGTGTTTCTGAGATGTGCAATTAGAATAGAGGTAGAGGTGTTTGGTCCCGTGCTGTGCAACTAGTATACAAGTAGAGGGTGGAGCTCCTGTGATGTGCCACCAGTGTACAGATGGAGGGTTGCGCTCATGTGCTGTGTCATTAATATACAGGTGTAGGTTTGTGCTCCTATGCTATGTCGCTAGTATACAGGTGGATGATTGTTTCTCCTGTATGTGTCACTAGTACATAGGTGGAGGGTTACACTCCTGTGTTCCACCAGGACACAGGTGAAGGCTTACACTTATGCGATGTTTCACTAGTATTCAGGTGGAGGTTAGTGTTCCTGTAACGTTTCACTAATATGCAGGTGGAGGGTTGCGATCCTGTGGTGTCATTAGTATTCAGGTGGGGGATTGGACTGCTGTGCCACTACACAGGTAGACAGTTGTGCTCCTGTGCTGTGGCACTAGTACACAATTAGAGGGCTGTGCTCCTCCTTTGTGTCACTAGCATACAGGTAGAGGGTTGTACTCTTGTTATGTCACTAGTATACAGGTGGACGGTCGTGCGCCTGTATATGTCACTAGTTTACAGGTAGAGGTTTGTGCTTATGTGCTGTGTCACTAGTATAGAGGTAGAAAGTTGTTCTTCCTTGATGTCCGTAGTATACAGGTAGAGGGTTGTGCTCCTCTGCTGTGTCACTACTATATGGGTAGAGGAGTGTGCTCCTGTGCTTTGTCACTAATATACAGGTAGAGGGTTGCACTCTTGTATGTGTCACTAGTTTACAGGTACAGTGTTGTGCTCCTGTGCTGTGTCACTAGTATAGAGGTAGAAGGTTGTTCTTCCTTGATGTCAGTAGTATACAGGTAGAGGGTTGTGCTTCTCTGCTGTGTCACTACTATAGGTCACTACTATTGTTTCCAGTCCAGGGAGGACCTGGCTTGGCAGTTCGGACTGGACTGTTCCCATGAGGCACAGGGTCAAGACTGATTTGCATATGGCTGGGTTCAAACTGGAATGGCATGGTGAGCAAAACGATGGATTTAGGCCCAGATCGCTGTACTGGGGTGAATGTATGACATTGTTCTGCATTCTGTCCATCAACTGTTGTTTTTGCATTTGTCACTCCGAGTGGGACGGGTGTGCCCAGACGTGGGTCCCGTGCTCTCCATGCCACTGAAATCAAGCTATCCTGGCTGAAGTGGGGTGAAACCCAGAAACCGGTCCTAGGATGCTTGTTTCCAGTCCAGGGAGGACCAGGCTTGGCAGCTCCGGCTGGACTGTCCCAAGAGGCACAGGGTCCAGACTGATTTGCATATGCCTGGATTTAAACTGGAAAGGCATGGTGAGCAAAAAAACGATGGATTTAGGCCCAGATCTCTGTACTGGGGTGAATGTATGACATTGCTCTGCATTCTGTCCATCAACTGTTGTGTTTGCATTTGTCGCTAGTATACAGGTAGAGGGTTTTGCTCTTGTGCTGCTCCTGTGCTGTGCCACTAGTATACAGGTAGAGGGTTTTGCTCTTATGCTGCTCCTGTGCTGTGTCACTAGTATACAGGTTGAGGGGTTTGCTCTTGTGCTGCTCCTGTGCTGTGCCACTAGTATACAGGTAGAGGGTTTTGCTCTTGTGCTGCTCCTGTGCGGTGCCACTAGTATACAGGTTGAGGGTTGTGCCCCTGTGCTATGCCACTTGTATAAAGGTAGAGGATTGGCCTCCTGTGCTGGTTCACCAGTAGAAAGGTAGACGGTTGTGCTCCTGAGCAGTGTCACTAGTATACCTTTAAAGGGGTGCGCTCCTGTGGTGCGCCACAAGTATACAGCTAGAGTCTTGTGCTTCTGTGCTGTCGCTAGTATATTGATACAGGGTTCTGTCCTGCATGTGTCACTAGTACTAAGTTAGGGGGTTGAGCTCCTGTTCTGCGTCACTAGTATAGAGGTGGAGGGTTGAACTCCTGCGCTGTCACTACTATACAGGTAGGGGGCTGCGTCCCTACGCTGTGACACTAGTATATCTGCGAAGGATTGTTCTTCTGTGATGTGCTACTAGTATACCTGTAGAGGGTTGTGCTCTCGTGCAGAGTCACTGTTTGAAGGTAGAGGGCTGTGTGCCTTTTGTGCGGCTGAGTAATCCTGCTAATATAACACGTGCACAGAATCCTAGGCCTATCTTTGGTAATGTGAGTTTCAGAACCTGTTTGGTGACCTGGAGAAGCACGTCAGCCGTGCAGTCATAACCAAGATAACACTACTTCTCATGTCCTGAGTTAGCCACCTAATGTGGTGGTCGTAGCATCCCAAGTTTTGTGGATCATTAGTTATGTCCAGACCTCTTTCCGTGTCCAAAGAGAGTTCAGTCTCCTGTACTGCTTTAGAAGAGTTCGAGACACTTGCACTAACCTTTCGTGTGCATTTCCAGTGCATGTACGTACGTTGGATGTGCAGCACGTGTGGTGATAGAAACAGTGTATGGTGAGAGTCCAAGTATTGGGGCCAGTGGCATCCATTTTGTATCCCTCTGGTTTAGATGGAGGGTGGATACAGCTTCCAAAGACAATGGAAGTGCATTGGCTGCATTCCTGTGTCTTGAGGTTGGAGATCCAGATACTAAAGTGAGTGAGGATGGGACAGGACTCCCCTTGGTACTGAAGTTTAAGTCCTTGTTAAAAAAGCGCTCCGGATTAGTTTTCCGGGCGCACTGCCATTTAGTAGATGGTACTAGTGATGGGTGGGACAGCAGTTTCTGTTGTTAGGATAGGAATTATTTAAGCAGTCCTGGTCCTGAGGAGGCTGTCCTACAGACGCACACAACTGAATCCGCAGCTACTGGAACGGGTACACCGACTACGCCACCACCGAGTAGGTACACCAGGATAGAGACATCTTCGGTCTGAGTAATATAGATTTTGCCTGTATGAGCCCTTTGAGGCAAAAGCTGTTGAACTGATCTATGCAGTAGCCAGTGGGTGACATATTGCAAACTGAGTCTGTGCTTGAATAATGTCTATGCCCATATGACATCAATCAATTAAACAGAATTTAAAGAGCGCGAATTCCAGAAGAGAGGCTGCGGTCCGTAGGTGGGGGGAGGTAATACCAGGAGTTTGCCGCAAGGTAGGAGAAGGAGTGCCCTCCACTGTTGCTTCTGCGGGTGCGGGGAGTGTGTGCGAGGGAGAGGGAAGCCGAGAGCAGGTGTCTGGAGGGTTGGTGGAAGTTCAGGCGGTGGTGGATGTACGCTGGTCCTTGATTGTGAAGGGCCTTGTAGGTTGGATGAGCATCTTAAATTGATATCTTTTCTGAATGGGGATCCAGTGGAACATCTTAAGGTGGGGGTGGTGTGGGTCTGTTTGGGGAGGTTAAGGATGAGTCTGGTTGCTGAATTCGGCAAGGTTTATAGTCTCCTCAGGGGGTACTTTGTGACTCCTACATAGAGTACGTTTACGTAGTCCAGCTGGCTGGTGTCTAGGGCTTGAGTGATTGTTCGTTTGTTGTGGACGATGAACTATTTTAAGATTTTACAGAGCATGCGAAGGGCGAGGAAGCAGGCAGAAGAGACTGCATTGATCTGGTTTTCCATGGTGAGCTTGCCGTCCAGGAAGATGCCACGGTTGCAAGCCTGAACTGTTGGAGTGGGTGCTGGCCTTAGTTTGTTAAGCCACCAGGAGTCGCTCCACGGAAAGGTGCTGTTCCCAAAGATCATAACTTCCGTCTTGTCTGTGTTATTTTAGGTAGTTTTTTTTAATCCAGTAGGCGATGCCAATCCTGTATCTTTGGAAGTTGGCCTTCATGGTGGAGGGGTCTTCTTATAGTCAAAGGATGAGCTAGGTGTTGTCAGCGTATAATAATATGATGTTTATTCGGTGAGTTATGCTGATGTTGGCCTAGGGAGTCATGTAGATGTTGAACAGAGAAGGGCAGAGGGACGCCGCAGATGATGTTCTTGGTGCTGAGGGGAAAGGTGGTAGGTGGATTCTCTGGGGTCTTCCGGTGAGGGAGGATGAGATCCATTTGACAGCATCTCTGTCAGATCTCACCTTAGTTTTTGCATGAGCGATAGGGATTTCCCGAGATAAGTTTCCAACTTTACCCACCACCGAGACCGCCCAACACTAGTCAAAGGCAATCTAGGTTAAATGGAGGAAGAGGGGATGGGAAGAGAAAGGTCACAGGTCCTACGGAGTCAGTGCAGAGATGTTTATGTTATCCAGATATATTCTATATGCCTTCTGAGTAAAAAGGAAAGGAAAAGTTGGAATCAGTGAATCTGCTATTACGATAGGTTCTAAACAGCATGTGTCTATATTGCTTAATACTAGTGTAAGGAAACCTGAGTAAATCCCCTCTTCCGTTAAGTAGGCAAATGACTGCATATAATGAAGTATCATACAATCTAAGGAAATAAGAATAGAGAGTAAAGGTTTATGTGGCAACAGGAATCAAGAACACCATAGATCCTATCTACATGTGTGAGAGTTAAGTATACCTTGTAACTTTCTGTCTGTGGGGCAATAGAAGGCTCAAACTACAGACTAGAAAAGTCGAAAAAATGGAATCAAAGGGAAAACGAACTTCCATATACAATTTCCAACTTTGTATCTCTTCTAGTCAAAAAAAAGGTCAAAAACATAATACAACAAGCATTGGAATAGCCAATAGGTCTCGCCTTTGGGACCGTATAAGTATTTAGTTATGCGGCACAATATCCTTGTTGCAATAACATTAACTGTTGCATGGTTAAACACTTATAAGGTCCCAAAAGCGAGAACTATTGGCTATGCCAATGCTTGTTCAATCTGGTGAGCGCCATTTACTTTGAACATTTATACTATGTCACTATCATAGACATAGAAACCAGATCTTGGTTCCAATTTTTTGAAAACAGATACGCATGGATTAAAGCAGAGAAAGTGCACGCAAAATACATACACGTGAAATACATTTGGTAAAATAAGTGGTCATAATAAGAACTAAACAATTATAAAAACCCATAGTGCCTTTAACATAAATCCATTAACTGCAAAGTGCATCATCAGACCACTGAAATATACATGCAATGTATAGAATTGACAATTGTAGTGGAAATGTATCGATTTCATTATATAAGAACATCTGCTGTCGTTGTCATATCTTAAAAAATTGCGCAAACCCCTTTCGTATAACATTTAAAATTGAAGCATGCTGCGTAAACATGAGGTGTCAGGGAGATAGGATTAAATACAGCTGATCCCTTAATTAGCATAGAAAACGCTCAAGGCTAAACCCGTAAAACACACTTGTAATTGAAATAAAATGCATGGCTGCTCAATGCCGAGTTAAATATTAACAAGAAGGCGCGATTGAAGCTTAAGATCAATAGAACATATGCCAGACTTTCGAAATGTGACACATAATGTGTGTTTATGATCTCAAGTGCCAAACGATGAATAGCATGTTGAAACAAGCGGGACTGTAAGTCCCATAATGCCTCATTTTAATCACATGCAAAATGTAGAACAGGCAAGGAATAATCCAAAGGCACCTATAGTATGAATAGCGTACAAACTCGTCAACCAAAGCTTAGCCTACAAAGTTATGCTAGTGTTCAGAAAAATCACGTGCCATGCAACACACTATAAGTGAATACGCATCTTCACCACTGAACTCCGGACACGGGCGCCAGGGGGATTCCGGATGGGAAGGAATGTAAATTAAAAAAACATCCTAATAGTGTTAATGTCAAGTGTTCTCTGCTGCCTATGCAAATTCATTAAAGTGTAGGGTCGCGGCAGATCTTTGTGTAAAAATTTACGAGCCAAGCAAACCTCACCATTGGCATTTCTAGTCAGGGGAAAACAAAGACACAAGGACAGACAGACAGACAGACACACATACACCCCCTCCCCCACCCCCCACGCCCCGCGAGAGGCACGCAAGGCTTAATGTGCCTTGACAGAAACCCACGCGGCGGCTGCGCGCGTGCACGCGCACGCAAGCTTGAGGCCAGGAAAAGCCTGTAGAAGCACTTTCAAAAGCCACTCACTAAATTTCTCGCAGTGCATGCGCTGGCTCAGCGAGACCTAAAAATATATAGAGCCTTAGTAAGTTTCCGTGTACTTAATTCTTTAGTGTCTTAGAGACAAGAATTATTATGGCTCTTACATTTTGTCCTTAGGATTATCACCACCATGTGCCAGAATGGCGGACTCCTGAGGCGAAGTACTGTGATCTGATAATTTCTGCATGAAACTACACTTATCATCAATTAAACGCAGAGTGTGTTACCACCAAGGAGACTGGAAAATGTGGTCCTATGAATGTCCTGGTTTTCCTTTCTTGTCTCTGCAGGGATGTTCAGGAGCTGAGCGGGAGCGGCCATGCACGATACCGTAAAGCAAGAGAGAAAGCCGATGAAAACACAGCTGAGGAGGCAGAACATGGCGTGTAGTGACCTGGAAGTAGAAGGTAAGTTAACCGACGGCAGGAAGGCTGTAGGTACAAACACTAGAATGCCAAGCAGCTTCATGCCGGGTGAGGCAGCTCCGCCCCTGCCACATCCGATATACGGCTCGATAATCTCCTTAGGTTTCGATATGATAAAGCCTGTTGATAAGGTTGTGGTAGGATACGGTGCTGAATGCTGCTGAGAGGTTGAGAAGGATCAGAGCTGTTGTTTCTCCCCAGTCAAGGAGGGATCTAATGTCATTAGTGGCGTCGATCAGGGAGGTTTCAGTGCTGTGGTTGTCCGGAATCCAGATTGGGAAAGGTCCAGAAGATTGTTGATCTCCAGGTGCTCTATGACTTGATGGCCTTTTTGAGGACTTTTGTGGAAATGGGGAACAGAGAGATGGGATGGTAGTTCTTGAGTTTGCTGGTGTCATTGTAAGATTTCTTGAAAAGGGGCTTGACTTCTTGACATAGTATAGACATTAGCACTCCTATAGAGGGTAAAGGGAACCAGAGGTGGTGCTAAACTTTTTTTGGGATTGTTCATTGCAACCCTGCAATTGTACCTTTATTGAACTGTTTAGTATTTTTTTGTGGGGAGCTGAAAGGACTTTATTTCTTACTAAAAATAAGAGCAGGGGTAGACATTACATTATTGTGTCTGTTGGTTGACTGTTTAGTTCTGAATGCTTGCCTTGCCCTCTACTTCAGTGAAAAGACTTTGACTGCTCGATCTCACTATCGTAAGAATCAAGTGCAGAAAGGGATGTCCTTGGCTCAGTTTTGAGCTAAAGTAGGACAGACCCCAGGACACTAGAGGCAAACGACCTCAACCAACATGATCAATACCCTTGATTGTGGTCTGGCAGTGCCTGTGCAGGGCTATGATCTGGTGACAAGCACTTTGCAGCAATGAACGCGTCACTCAGTTGCCAGTACTATCAGGCGGCATAGTGACATGCGAGGTAACAATCATTGCAGAATAAAGAGTGTATTTTAGGAAAAACTCTTTACAAAAACTGTGAGTTAAACACTTATCATGAAATGTGTATGGCAATGACACCCTTGTTAACTCTATCACTACAGACAGCCCTATGCAAAACTTAAATATCGCGACCAGTGGCCGTGTCAGAGCGGTGATAAATGTGCATCTATGCTAGTTGTGCGTCCACGTTACAGGCCTGCCCTTTCTTCCAGCCTGAGACAGGGTTAAGTGCACCAGTTATCCTGGGACATTCCAATCAGCTATGTCCTATCCCTGTAAGAGAGGTCTAATAAAGGCATAAAATATGACCGATTAAATAGACTGTTGCAGGAAAACCTTGCAATGAGGATTGAGCAGAACAGAGAATGTCCAAGGTCAGTGGCTGATGATGTATAAACAACACCGGAGCACGATTACATTACTAAATCCTCGGTTTAGGAAGAGTCTTACACCGTGCTTGCTCGATGGGTGGATAGATAACTCCAGATCCATGCATACACATACGATCAGAGGTACACATTCATACAGATGCACACATTAAGGTGCACACTCACATACAAATGCTTGTACAAACTCACAGAGGGAAATCTTCACTCCATTCATACACAGGCTCACAGATATACCCATGTGTGCACATACTTACACGCAGATGCATTTAAAATCTCACAGAAGTATAACTCCAGACCCACGCATACACAAACTCACAGAGGCACAAACTCATACAGATGCACACATAAATGTGTGCACTCACACAAATATCCATAGACCGTTGTACAACACAGATGAACATCTCCAGACCGTGCATACACAAACTCCGCAAATTCACACTCTCACATTGGCACACCTATACATATACATACTGACACAGAGAAGCTTACATAATCTCAATGATGTATAACTCCCAACTTATGAATACACAAGCTCACAGACGCACACACACATACAGATGCACATGCATTTGCAAACTCACAAATACCACCAGACTTTGCGATATGAAATCCCCTAGACAGGCATTCAAATATGCAAGTACAAACCCACAACCAATAAATCCAAACTAAAGCTTACCCAACCTTCAAACACACAGGTACCCATATGAGCACATGCATCTATGAATCGCAATATATACATGCATACACAGACACACAGAAAACACATCCATGCCCACAAAAACACACAAATAGAGATGTGCAGACATGCATGCACTCCCATGAATAACTCCAGGACCATCCATACATGAACACCTAAGCATAAACATGCATACATGCACACGCACACGCACACACACACTGGTACATATTTACAGCCAAATAATGCCCCACCTGTGCACATATACACTAACACACACCATGTAAGTATGTAGGTGCTATCTTAAGGTCAGAAAGTAATTCTTGTTTTTATTTATTTTAGGATGGACCCTTGGCCGATTTCAGCCCCAATATCCAAGCACAGTGACTCTGGTCAGTAGATTTATCAGGTGGAAACCTTGTCCCAGTCTGTAGGGTCACTCATCAGCCTCTGTGTGTCCTTACAAAGACACGGGCACAGACATAGACAGACACACAGAGACACAGCACTCCCTGCAGCCGCTCACCCTCATGGTTTTATATTGTTCCTCATCCTTGAGTTTCGACTCCAGAATATATTCTTCCTCTTTCTTCAGAAGACGCCGCCACTCTTGAAGTTTCACCTGCAGGGATGAGAGCGCAAGAAATAAGTGTAGATCTGTAGAGTGCGGTCTTACTTACAGAAAAGAGTCACTAGAGTTTCTGCCCCATGTGCGCAGACTGTACGTGCCAGTCATACATTAATACTGTGAGTACCACCCAAACATATCCAGATTGTAAGTACCAGTCGCACATATCAGGATTGTAAGCACCAGCCCCAAGTATCACAGCCAAGGAGACAGACAACGGTGTCACTTCTTTGGACCTGTTCTTGCCTAAAAGGACCTGAAATCTTGTTCCATGCAAACTAGCTTCATCACTGGCACTTACTTGTACTTGATAAAGACACTGGGCTCGAATCAGAAAGGTAAACTTAGACTTATGGTCTAAACTTAGACCAAACGTCTAAGGTTATGACTTTGGGAATTCACAAAGAGCATTTACAGGTACCATCTTTTAGTTCGCACTCGGATTGTTTGTGAATTCCCAGAGTTGTAAACGTAGACGTTTGGCCTAAGTTTAGACCATATTATAATTCAACAAGGGCACCCAAGAAAGGTCGACCAGGGACCCTGGGAGTTAATTATTTTGAACAATAACGGTCCCTCGAGAGTTCAAGATAAGAAGGCGGAATGAATATAGACTCAATCAGTACTATATTGAAGAGACTTGTCCAGCCGGACAGAGGTCAATTATTTACTTATAAGTAGATAAACAAACATTTAAACATTAGTACATAAAGTGGGACACAAGCCAGTGAACTGTTCGACCAACCTGGAAGGAATGCAAGACAAAACAAAGCAACAGGAGGCTCAGGCAAAGCTCATGGTTTGTTATGAGGAAACAGTAAACAATTTCAAGGAAACAAATCGCGTAGAACACCTTTACACTTTCAAATAAAATATTTAGGGCGTATAAGGTGTTATTAAAGTGTTGACGGCGTTTCGATCCATTGGGGGAATACACGGATCATCATCAGGACAACGGGTATTATGCCCGTTTATCTACTTATAAGTAAATATTTGACCTCTGTCCGGCTGGACAAGTCTCTTCAATATAGTACTGATTGAGTCTATATTCATTCCGCCTTCTTATCTTGAACTCTCGAGGGACCGTTGTTGTTCAAAATAACTAAGTTTAGACCAAACATCTAAGTTTACCTTCGTGTATCGGGGCCCACTGTGCATACTTTAAGCCTAACTGCATGGAAACATTTAGATTTGGCAATTTGTTTTTTAACAAAGAGGGAGATGGGGAGCAGAGAGATTGTTTTTTAACAAAGGGGGAGGATTCTTGTGAGTTAGAAATGGCGGGACCCTTTTGGCTTCAGATGGATTCTACACTTAGACATGAATGTTCGAATGCAGGGAAAGGGAGACAGGTTTGGAACGTTGAGTTCGCGTTTACACACTGATGAATAAAGGCGTGTAAATCTACCCTCCGTGTGTGGCGTAGGCATTTGCCCAGCCTGGGGAGAATGCTACACACAGGACATTCTGACCCTCACTCTTAGTAACTCTACCATACCAAACTCTTTCAAGCTCCACTCCTGCCACTTCCCTCTATCAATCTCCTAAATAGCATCCTTTTAACTGATCTACAGACGACCCGGACCAAGCAAGCACTTAATAGAAGAAACTTCAGACATCACCTCTGCCTCCATCCAATGCAGTCACCCACATTCCTCAGAGACTTCCACCTTCTTGGCAACTCCAATACAAAATGCATGAAGGAATCCTTCTGCACACTACTCAACACACTGGAAATAACAGAACTCATCAACAACCCAACACAAAGGTAACATGTCAGATCACTTTCAATCAGCGTCTCCTAATAGCTGCACCCAATTAGAAGAAAAATATCCCTCCACTCCATCCAACAGTCTTCTGAAACAGAGATGGCGGAGTGTGAAAACAGGAGAAGTCAAACAACCTACTAAAAACACAAACTGCAGATCCTTCACCATAGCAGCTAAATCCTTTTTTACCAAAATCAACATAGCATATCTAACGTTATTGCCACTTCCACAAGCCCTCCACTTCACCATCCCCCACTGCCACACCCGTCAATGGATCTTCTTCAATTCAGTCTCGTACATGGGTCTCCCCAATATCCTAAACTTTAGTCTAGAGAACCTCTGATCATAAGAAGACCCTTCCTTCATCTATCATCAAAATGCACCACATTGTCAGCATCTCCTTCAGCCAAGGAACACTCTCCGACACTCTTAAGATCTTTCCACTGCTGAAAAGCCATCCCAGGGCCTGGCCGACCTCACAGAAGTCTAACCTGTTACCTGCCTTTCATTTGAAGGGAAGATCAACAAGAAAGCAGCGGCCACACTCTACAGGAGCGAATCAGCAAGAGTAATTTTCTACAGGAGGACCAACCTGTCTTCATGCCACGCTGCAGCCCTGACACAGCCACACTCCAAGTAGTCGACAACACCCTCCTCGTCAACAACAAGAAAAACTCTCAACCTTATGGTCCTGTTCCTGGACCTCTCTGTAGCCTTCGACACAGACGATCATCCAGCTCTGATCAATACCTTGAAAAAATGAGTGAGATTTTCAGGCACGGTCTTTAAATAGTTCGCATCCTACATCACCAACTGGAATCCGTTCATGCAAATAGGTTCCACAAGATCACAGAAATTCCCTGTCTCCAGCGGAGTACCTCAGGGTTCTATTCTTTCTCCCATCATCTTTAACCTCTACACGGAATAAGAATGCATGGACCGCTCTGTACAGTGATACAACCAAGGACAAAGGAATGCGTGGACCGCTCCGTACAGCCTAAGCAGTGATACAACCAAGGACATAGGAATGCATGAGCCGCTCTGTACAGCCTGTGCAGTGATACAACCACGGACACAGGAATGCATGGATCGTTCTGGACAGCCTGTGCAGTGATACAACCAAGGACATAGGAATGCATGGACCGTTCTCTACAGCCTGTGCAGTGATACAACCATGGACATAGGAATGCATGGATCGCTCGGTAAAGCCTGTGCAGGGATACAACCACGGACATAGGAATGCATGGATCGCTCGGTAAAGCCTGTGCAGGGATACAACCACGGACATAGGAATGCATGGACCGCTCTGTACAGCCTGTGCAGTGATACAACCAAGGACATAGGAATGCATGGATCGCTCGGTAAAGCCTGTGCAGGGATACAACCACGGACATAGGCATGCATGGACCGCTCTGTACAGCCTGTGCAGTGATACAACCACGGACATAGGAATGCATGGACCGCTCTGTACAGCCTGTGCAGTGATACAACCGTGGACATAGGAATGCATGGGCCGCTCTGTACAGCCTGTGCAGTGATACAACCACGGACATAGGAATGCATGGACCGCTCTGTACAGCCTGTGCAGTGATACAACCAAGGACACAGGAATGCATGGACCGCTCTGTACAGCCTGTGCAGCGATACAACCACGGACACAGGAATGCATGGACCGTTCTGTACAGCCTGTGCAGGGATACAACCACGGACATAGGAATGCATGGACCGCTCTGTACAGCCTGTGCAGTGATACAACCAAGGACAAAGGAATGCGTGGACCGCTATGTACAGCCTAAGCAGTGATACAACCAAGAACATAGGAATGCGTGGACCGCTCTGTACAGCCTAAGCAGTGATACAACCAAGGACAAAGGAATGCGTGGACTGCTCTGTACAGCCTGTGCAGTGATACAACCGTGGACACAGGAATGCATGGACCGTTCTGTACAGCCTGTGCAGTGATATAACCACGGACATAAGAATGCATGGACCGCTCTGTACAGCCTGTGCAGTGATACAACCACGGACATAAGAATGCATGGACCGCTCTGTGCAGTGATACAACCAAGGACAAAGGAATGTGTGGACCGCTCTGTACAGCCTGTGCAGCGATACAACCATGGACATAGGAATGCATGGACCGCTCTGTACAGCCTGTGCAGCGTTACAACCAAGAACATAGGAATGCATGGACCGTTCTGTACAGCCTGTGCAGTGATACAAACAAGGACAAAGGAATGCATGGA
Source organism: Triturus cristatus (assembly GCF_964204655.1). Classification (NCBI taxonomy): domain Eukaryota; kingdom Metazoa; phylum Chordata; class Amphibia; order Caudata; family Salamandridae; genus Triturus; species Triturus cristatus. The sequence continues at coordinate 2,744,348 of NC_140579.1, forward strand.
TCGCTCTGTACAGCCTGTGCAGCGATACAACCATAGACACAGGAATGCATGGACCGTTCTGTACAGCCTGTGCAGCGATACAACCATAGACATTGGAATGCATGGACCGCTCTGTACAGCGTGTGCAGTGATCCAACCAAGGACATAGGAATGCATGGACCGTTCTGTACAGCCTGTGCAGGGATACAACCAAGGACACAGGAATGCGTGGACCGCTCTGTACAGCCTGTGCAGTGATACAACCAAGGACACAGGAATGCGTGGACCGCTCTGTACAGCCTGTGCAGTGATACAACCAAGAACACAGGAATGCGTGGACCGATCTGTACAGCCTGTGCAGTGATACAACCATGGACACAGGAATGCATGGACCGTTCTGTACAGCCTGTGCAGTGATATAACCACGGACAGAAGAATGCATGGACCGCTCTGTACAGCCTGTGCAGTGATACAACCACAGACATAAGAATGCATGGACCACTCTGTACAGCCTGTGCAGTGATACAACCAAGGACAAAGGAATGTGTGGACCGCTCTGTACAGCCTGTGCAGCGATACAACCATGGACATAGGAATGCATGGACCGCTCTGTACAGCCTGTGCAGCGTTACAACCAAGAACATAGGAATGCATGGACCGTTCTGTACAGCCTGTGCAGTGATACAAACAAGGACAAAGGAATGCATGGATCGCTCTGTGCAGCCTGTGCAGAGATACCACCATAGACACAGGAATGCATGGACCGTTCTGTACAGCCTGTGCAGCGATACAACCATAGACACAGGAATGCATGGACCGTTCTGTACAGCCTGTGCAGCGATACAACCATAGACATAGGAATGCATGGACCGCTCTGTACAGCCTGTGCAGGGATACAACCACGGACACAGGAATGCATGGACCGCTCTGTACAGCCTGTGCAGTGATACAACCAAGGACACAGGAATGCGTGGACCGCTCTGTACAGCCTGTGCAGTGATACAACCAAGAACACAGGAATGCGTGGACCGCTCTGTACAGCCTGTGCAGTGATACAACCAAGGACATAGGAATGCATGGACCGCTCTGTACAGCCTGTGCAGGGATACAACCACGGACACAGGAATGCATGGACCGCTCTGTACAGCCTGTGCAGTGATACAACCAAGGACACAGGAATGCGTGGACCGCTCTGTACAGCCTGTGCAGTGATACAACCAAGAACACAGGAATGCGTGGACCGCTCTGTACAGCCTGTGCAGTGATACAACCAAGGACACAGGAATGCGTGGACCGCTCTGTACAGCCTGTGCAGCGATACAACCAAGGACACAGGAATGCGTGGACCGCTCTGTACAGCCTGTGCAGGGATACAACCAAGGACACAGGAATGCATGGACCGTTCTGTTGTCCTGACAAGGATGGAAGTTTGCTAAGAGCATGAGGTTGAACACAGGCCCCTGCAGCGGATGCCTTCGTCCACTGAGCCCCCAGACCCGGCATACACATATATCTACATCTATATATATCTCCCTCTCTCCCCCTCCCTCCGTCTCATTCACTCTGTCTGTTTCCCTCTCTCTCTCTCTCTGTGTCTCCCTCCCTCTCTCTGTCTCTCTCTCTCCGTCTGTCTCAGTCTCTCTCTGTCTCTCTCTCTCTCTCTGTCTGTCTCTCTCTCTCGGTCTGTCTCTCTCTCGGTCTGTCTCTCTCTCTCTGTCTGTCTGTCTCTCCCTCTCTCTCAATCTTTCTCCCTCTCTCGGTCTCCTTCCCTCTTTCTATCCCTCTGTCTCACTCACTCTGTCTCCCTCTCTCTACCTCTATCTTTCTCCCTCCCTCTCCCTCCCTCCCTCTCCCTCGCTCTCCCTCGCTCTCCCTCCCTCCCTCGATCTCCCTCTCCCTCCGTCTCCCCCTGACTCCCTCCCTCTGTCTCCCTCTCTCTCTGGCTCCCTCTGTCTCCCCATCTCTCTGGCTCCCTCTGTCTCCCTCCCTCTCGCTCCGTCACCCTCCCTCTCCGTCTCCCTCTCCACTTCTCTGTCTCTCTGCCTCTCTGTCTGTCTCGGTCTCTAGCGGTCTGTCCCTGCCTCTATCTGTCTGTCTGTCCCTGTCTCTGTCTGTCCCTGTCTCCCTCCCTCTGTCTCCCTTTCCGTCTCTGTCTGTCTCTATCTGTCTGCCCCCGTCTCTGCCTCTATCTGTCTCTGTCTCTATGTCTATCTGTCTCGGCCTCTATCTGTCCCTGTCTCTGCCTCTATCTAGCTCTATCTCTCTCTGCCTCTATCTGTCTCGGTCTCTATCTGTCAGTCTGTCCACGTCTCTGTCTGTCTCTGTCTCTATCTCTATCTAGCTGTCTGTTTCTGTCTCTGTCTCTGTGCCTCGGGGAGTGCACCCGTACTGCGTCTCCATGTCACTGTCACCAGCCCAGAGACAGCCCCCCCACTCCCCCTCTCCCTGTGTAATGTAAAAGCCAACTTGTTTTCTCTCTGAATTTGCTGCTTCGCGGGGTTTGTGTTCCACCACTGGGCCTGGGGTCACATCTGTTGCTGGCTTTAATTCTGACTCTCACCCCCGAGCTGTCAGATCAAAGCCCCCCTTTGGCACCAGTCACCCGTCCGTGTAGGTATACATGCATCAATTATATATAGGGCCAACCTGGCGGTGAGCGTTTGTGCGCTGTGCTGAGAGAGCAGAGACCAGGCCTGAGCTCCCTGGCCTTGGCTCAACCCTCCAACTACAGGCTGGCGGGAAACATCACAGCACGGGCTCTTAACGCACACCTCACCCGGCTCTCACTCCCTGCTGCCCTCCGTCACCTCACCCAGCTCTCACTCCCTGCGGCCCTCAGTCACCTCACCCGTCTCTCACTCCCTGCTGCACTCCGTCACCTCACCCAGCTCTCACTCCCTGCAGCCCTCCGTCACCTCACCCAGCTCTCACTCCCTGCTGCCCTCCGTCACCTCACCCAGCTCTCACTCCCTGCTGCCCTCCGTCACCTCACCCGGCTCTCACTCCCTGCTGCCCTCCGTCACCTCACCCGGCTCTCACTCCCTGCTGCCCTCAGTCACTTCACCCGGCTCTCACACCCTGCTGTCCTCCGTCACCCTCTTTCACCTCACCCTGTGCGTGTGGCAGCCCGGGCTGAGACAACTTCCCGGGCACACACACAGCCGCACCCGAGTACTTCTCAAGTCTTTAAAAGACCATTTACTTGTTAATGAGGCTTTGTTGTATTTATTATTATTAGGAGCTTATAAAGCGCGCTTATACCCAAAGGTGTCCTGGCGCTGAGAAACTGATCATCCCTGGAGAGCGAGTGTCTAATCCCCAAACAGCCACGTCTTCAAGCCCTTTCTGAAAGAGAAAAGTTCCTCCATTTTTCTCATATGTGCTGGCAGACCGTTCCATGCAGTAGCAGCACCATATGAAAACAGCTTTCCTCCCCAGCTGGCCTTTTTTATCCTAGGCACCACTACTAGATTGCCCTCCAAAGAAGGCACCTTTCACCTCTTCTTAGCGCCCCTGCAGCTCCACTCTGACTATCGCTGGAATCGCCTGGCCCCCATAGAGCGGAGTCCATGTTTGCTGGCACTCTTCAAATTTTTTTTTTAAAAACACAGGCACAATGTCTGCAAGGTCCGCGGTCCAAAAAGGAAGGCTTGCCAGGCCGCTGGCAGCACGCGGGCCGTACTATGAGTACCCGTGATCTAGACTTTACTGGACCTTACCCGAGCCGAAATTTGCCCATGTCCTCAAAGTCCATGGCTCTACTTTGAAGGCCGATGGTGGCCAGTTGGTGCTGAAGGAACTTACAGTGGTGGAGGAGCGAGTATTTATAGTGTTGTGGGGTTCAATTGTTTATGTCAAGCTTGCAGTGTTGTGTTGAAGTTGTGTGTCATACATTGTGGGGATGCCTGTGGCTTAAGGATGTGAATTTGTATGTGCTTAGTGCGGAGCAGTTGAATTTGTAATCAGACTCGTCGCAGTCCAAGATCCCAGGATAGATAAGAGTATATTGTTGTTTGACTTGTCTGCTAAGTTTTGTCGAGTTGGGTTGTGAGCTCTCATTTACCAGACAATTGATACAGGGACTTTTAACTGATTGTTATGAGTGTACTCTAACAGTGACTGATGCTGGTAGACCCTATTGCATTAGTGAGGGTTATTTCCCCTCTGGGGGTTGAAAGGGTTTAGGTAGAGGGGGTCCTTGCAATTTCCACAGTATGACACATTTATTTGAAATAGTGAAAGCGCTATCCTTCAAAAAGGGGCGTCCCCCTTAGGCACTCAAAAAAATACAGTTTATTGATTTAGTTGTCTTCCAAATGAAGTGTAGGAAGCTGTTTGCAAATAAAGTTTTATTTGTCTGGAACTCAATTTTGATATTTTCAAAAATAAATCATGTCAATGAACCGTATTTAGTCCATATTGAATTATTCTTAAATCATTGACGTTTTATACTTCTCAACATGTTACAACTTATCGTTAGCCCAATGCATTTCGGGCCGTAGCCCTTCTTCAGGGTTAAAAAGCTCTCTGAAAATGAAAATGTAAAGAAATTAAAGATGTGTCGGTCAAGGCACTGAGTTATATGTGTGATGGTAATCTTACAGTGTGATGAAAAAAATAACGTGCTCTGAAAAAGTGAACATGAATAGGTTGTGAGAGTAAATAATCATGCAGAATGAAGAAACCATACAAAATAGTAATCAAAATGTGTTTGCCGTGTGGTAGCGTGAAGTGCCGCTATGAAAATTCAAGTAACGTCCTAATCGATGTGGTTAAGTTACCGGTGACGCGTATTGAAAAAGGATCAGTGCGTTGTTATTACAGAAAGCATGGTGATCTGAATCCCAGATTTGCGTATCAACGCACCCGAAATATTCAACAAATTTTGAAGAATCAGCCAAAGGAACCTCGTACATTCAAAGGCACTGTACCATGCTACAATTGCGGGAACTGTAATGCCATCATTAAAGAGGACACCATTCGGCATCCACACACAGGAATTCCAATTAAATTTAAAGTAACTGCCAATTGTAACAGCGCCAACGTCATTTATCTTTTGAAATGACCATGCGGACTAGTGTACATCGGAAAAACTGAACGAAAAGTGAGAATACGTATCAATGAACATAAGAGCAACATACGTACTGGCAACATCAAATCCCCAGTGGCAGTCCACTTTAAGGAATTTAAGCATAACATAAGTCAACTACGTTTTTGCATCTTGGATCAAATCACAGTCATGTCTGGTCGCGACCACACAAAATTTCTATTACAACGAGAGACATCATGGATTTATCGCTTGAACACTACTAACCCGTTCGGGCTTAACGAAAAACTTGAATTGAGTTGCTTTCTTTGCGATATTAACAGCATGAAATGTTTGCCAATGTTGTTGATATTGATTACTGTATTCTACGGTACTTTTTATGGTCTTCATTATGTTTATTTTTATGTTTAATCATTTATTATTTGTAAATTAGTCAGGTATAACATTCACATTATTTATGTCCTTATCCATTTGTACTTTCAGACATCGTCTGAAAATATTTCTCTATTCAACAGTATTCATCACTATTATGCACTACAGAACATTTCTCAGGACTGTTAGCGACTGAACTACAAACTCTTCTATTTCTATGATCACGTGATCCACTGTCCTATTTTCAATATTTTTTGAGAACTATTACACCCTTTTTTATTTTTATAATATTTAGATTTTTTCCAAACTGTTCACACCAACAGTCTCTTATCATTTTTAGGTCTTGGCTCGAAGGCTGCGCTTGCGCAGTCTCGGTCCGAGATTTAATGACTTGGAAAAGAGAGGCTTGAACCCGCCCCTCTTCTCCATTGGCTGGCCTCTTGAATGCTGGCCAGCCATTGGAGAAGAGGTTTATCTCTCCGAACAGGCCCCGTCCTTTTTGGATTCGGGGGCGTGTTTTTTGCTACTTTTCTCATTATCTCCTCCAGCCAATGGCAAGAGGAGAGAAAAAGAAATACACGCCCCCGAATCCAAAAACGCCACTGCGTTTCTCCAAGGCATTTCTGCTTCACCTCGGAGAAAGGCAGTGGTGTGCTTGTTTTTGTTGTAACGAATCAGCACATTTCCGTAGCTTTTTAATTGCCAAAATGAATTTTTTTGTCGAGTCCGCGTCAAAAAAGTTACGCAACCCCGACGCAGAATGCACACAGAACTACCGCGAGAGCCGGCCGCTAAAACTGTATGACTGCAGCCTCCATCATGAGAAATAAGCCTGTCCCAGTGCTGTGCCAGAGGCTGACATTCTACCCGGCGCCGCGGTTAATTCAGCTTATGAACCTGTGAGTTCACTTCTTCTGCTCTCCGGCCCCGAGGACGGAGGTGTGCAGCTCTGCAAATATGTTTTCCATCAGCAGACTGAGATCTCACACGTGAGTGGGATGGATTGTAGCTGCCTGCGGCATCAGCAGGTCCTATGTGAATAGGAAAGGAGACGATTTTTTTTCCTTAGGAGTGTCAGCGCCATCTACTGGAATTTAACAAGAATTCTTTCAGCGATGCTCCATGGTGGGAAGCAGCTACAACGCATCAACGCCGACGAATATGCCATAGCAACGTGAAGCTAAAAGGGAAGTTCACTTCAGCTACAACATGAAAAACCTTATAATAATAATGCAATGAGAATAATAATGATTGTAGCGTTAGTTATTAATAATGTTCATCATATACTAATAGCAACAATTAACCAATGATGTTAATGCTAATAATGAAACTACTACATTTGTAGTCATGCTAAGGTTAAAAAGCAAAATGTATTGTTTCCCCAACGTGAACCCAGGATTTACTCTCGGGGCTTTCTGGAGAAATTGTAGATCTATTTGTTAATGGGGTCCAGTGAGCATGCGCTTTCTAGGGAGTGTGCCACTTGTACTGCAGGAAAAATTAGTTTGGTTTTCCATTGGCGTTTAATCACATTTTTGCATTTTCGTAAAAAATATAATAAGTGAGGAAGTGTGGCCTTCCTTCATGGGGAGCCCGTGAATTTGTCCGCACGCAGGAGGACAGCGGGATACGGTCAGACTGAGACCATGTAAAAGACAGTGTAGCTAACTGCATGGAGAATGGCGATAGGTTCCAGCAAAGATCAATCCATCCCACCTGTGGCCCCAGAAAGTGAAGTGGTGTAGTGTGTCGTGGTGGGGGAGGGGAGAGTGTCATTTTAATACAAGGTTTTTTCCCCCCGAGGGGGTGGAATGCTGGGTGCTCCCACGACTTATCGGCCAGGTAGGCCGACATTGTCCCTTACAGCTCTCTCCTCGCCACTCCTACCCCTGCTATGTGTTCTCTTTGAGGTTGGTCATTTCAGGCCCTGGCACTCAAATCACTTTTGTTGGGTCCTAGTGCCCGACGCCACTCCCCTCCCCTTCTAACCACTAGCTCAGGTTCTTGGCATGAGTCTATATCTCTTCGATGAGTCATCAATGTCATTTCACTGTGGACGGTTGTTGGTTTGGCCATTCAGCGGTCCTAGCTCTTTGGCTGGCTTCTTGGGGGTTTTGGTCACTCCGGGTGGGTTGATGATCAGCTTGACGTGTGGCCTGCTTTCACAGGCTCTTGGGGATCACTATTCTGCTTCTTAGTACGATTCCTTCTTAGGTCACGTCCTCTAGCTCTTCTTGGATGTAGTGGAACTCAGCCCTAATGAATCTTCGAAGCGCTTTAATACAAGTATAAACTCGAACTGTTTTATCAATGCTTTTCTGCCCATTCAACACCCTGTACAGCGCTCTGAAACCTAGACAGAGTCCGCGCTATGATAAACAGTAAATGATGCATTCTAGCGCATCGAAGCTGGCCAGTGTGGCACTGCACCCGTTATAGAATTTCTCTCTACCATAACAAAACATAGGCATTCATTGGGAGTGTTTGGCAGTTTGTTTGAGCCAGGGCTGTGATGGATGCTGTAGTTTGAGTGTGATGCTGCGCAGGAGCCAAGGACAGGAGTCATGTGTGTGTGGGTGCAAATGCAATAGGTCTCGCATTTGAGAGGGTCATGAGCAATGCCAATAGCTCTAACTTTAACAATGCCGAGACCATTGCATTGTAAATGTTTGCTTAAGAAAGCATTACACGCATCGTACGATCTTAAATCTTTTTCTTACTTCATTTTTTAGTTATTTGTATACGCTTGTTTGTGTATACTCTGATTCTTTGCCGAGTTCTATAACATTTTCCCTTTAATATTGAGAAATGTTTTCAAAACGCACGTCCAACAATCACGTGACAAGCGGAGACGGGCAGATATAGCCACACCTTTTTACTTCCGCATTTCACGGAAGTCACCATGGCGATTTGCAACCTCCGAACCTCACAATTCCTTTGAGGTAAGCCCTGTTCACCGCATAACAACCAATGTTTTTAGAACTCGATGAATTTTGTTCATTCGAGTTGCGTCAATTAAATACTTTTCTGCTTTACAGATAATATACTTCTTCAAGCAGTCATTCACGAGTGTAGTAAGTAAACTATGCCCGGTAACAGCTTTATTTACTAGCAGTCACACCGTCTTGTTTTCGCACAGATCACCATGCTTTCTCTAATAACAACGCACTTATCCTTTTTCAATACGCGTCACCGGTAACTAAACCACATCGATTAGGACTTTACTTGAATTTTCATAGCGGCACTTCACGCTACCACGCGGCAAACAAATTTTGATTACTATTTCGTATGGTTTCTTGTTTCTGCATGATTATTTACTCTCACAACTTATTCATGTTCACTTTTTCAGAGCACGTTATTTTTTTCATCACACTGCAAGATTACCATCACACATAACTCAGTGCCTTGACTGACACATCTTTTATTTCTTTACATTTCCAGAGAGCTTTTTCCCCTGAAGAAGGGCTACGGCCCGAAATGCATTGGGCTAACGATAGGTTGTAACATGTTGAGAAGTATAAAACGTCAATGATTTAAGAATAATACAATATGGATTAAATGGACTAAATACGGTTCATTGACATGTTTTACTATTGAAAATATCAAAATTGAGTTCAAGACAAATAAAGGTTTATTTGCAAACAGCTTCAAACACTTCATTTGGAAGACAACGAAATCAATAAACTGTATTTTTTTGAGTGCTTAAGGGGGACACCCCTTTTTGAAGGATAGCGCTTTCACTATTGTATATTCATCCTTGCTCTCAGAAGGATTAACCCTCTAGCACCATCGACTTTATACAAAAAGCATACTTAGTGTATACATTGGAGTGCGTTTGTGATTCATTATTTCCGACATTTGAGTCATTGAGAACTTGAGGGAAGTACTGTATGACATGAAGCCTCCCCCTAGACCAGCACAGTATGAGGCTTTGAAGCCTGCTGCTCATGTGAAGGAGAGGTACTAGAATAAAACTAAAAAAACAGTGTGTAGCTATGCGGATGCTAAGTGGCATGCGGAATAGCGCGTGTGTACCAGAAAATCATCCATTCAATGAAACCTACCAAACATTTAGACATTCCCATTCCCATCCCCTACTGAAAGAAATCCACCAATCCGTCACTCCCTCATGGACGAAACTCGTGAACACATCTCTCCAGCAAGGATCCGTCCCAGAGTGCCTGAAGACGGGACTCGTGAACACATCTCTCCAGCAAGGATCCATCCCAGAGTGCCTGAAGACGGGACTCGTGAACACATCTCTCCAGCAAGGATCCGTCCCAGAGTGCCTGAAGACGGGACTCGTGAACACATCTCTCCAGCAAGGATCCGTCCCAGAGTGCCTGAATACGGGACTCGTGAACACATCTCTCCAGCAAGGATCCGTCCAAGAGTGCCTGAAGACGGGACTCGTGAACACATCTCTCCAGCAAGGATCCATCCCAGAGTGCCTGAAGACGGGACTCGTGAACACATCTCTCCAGCAAGGATCCGTCTCAGAGTGCCTGAAGACGGGACTCGTGAACACATCTCTCCAGCAAGGATCCGTCCCAGAGTGCCTGAAGACGGGACTCGTGAACACATCTCTCCAGCAAGGATCCGTCCCAGAGTGCCTGAAGACGGGACTCGTGAACACATCTCTCCAGCAAGGATCCATCCCTGAGTGCCTGAAGACGGGACTCGTGAACATCTCTCCAGCAAGGATCCGTCCCAGAGTGCCTGAAGACGGGACTCGTGAACACATCTCTCCAGCAAGGATCCGTCCCAGAGTGCCTGAAGACGGGACTCATGAACACATCTCTCCAGCAAGGATCCGTCCCAGAGTGCCTGAAGACGGGACTCATGAACACATCTCTCCAGCAAGGATCCGTCCCAGAGTGCCTGAAGACGGGTCTCGTGAACACATCTCTCCAGCAAGGATCCGTACCAGAGTGCCTGAAGACGGGAATCATGAACACATCTCTCCAGCAAGGATCCGTCCCAGAGTGCCTGAAGACGGGAATCATGAACACATCTCTCCAGCAAGGATCCGTACCAGAGTGCCTGAAGACGGGACTCGTGAACATCTCTCCAGCAAGGATCCATCCCAGAGTGCCTGAAGACGGGACTCGTGAACACATCTCTCCAGCAAAGTTCCGTCTCAGAGTGCCTGAAGACGGGACTCATGAACACATCTCTCCAGCAAGGATCCGTCCCAGAGTGCCTGAAGACGGGACTCGTGAACACATCTCTCCAGCAAGGATCCATCCCAGAGTGCCTGAAGACGGGACTCGTGAACACATCTCTCCAGCAAGGTTCCGTCTCAGAGTGCCTGAAGACGGGACTCATGAACACATCTCTCCAGCAAGGATCCGTCCCAGAGTGCCTGAAGACGGGACTCGTGAACACATCTCTCCAGCAAGGATCCATCCCAGAGTGCCTGAAGACGGGACTCGTGAACACATCTCTCCAGCAAGGATCCGTCCCAGAGTGCCTGAAGACGGGACTCGTGAACACATCTCTCCAGCAAGGATCCGTCCCAGAGTGCCTGAAGACGGGACTCGTGAACACATCTCTCCAGCAAGGATCCGTCCCAGAGTGCCTGAAGACGGGACTCGTGAACACATCTCTCCAGCAAGGATCCGTCTCAGAGTGCCTGAAGACGGGACTCATGAACAAATCTCTCCAGCAAGGATCCGTCTGTGGTAAATATTTAAATTACCTGTACTATTTTTTATGCGGTAAAGTCTAGTAAGAATAACTCAGTAAAAATAAGAGGCAGAATCCGTGGTATTTGAGGTTCTAAAGGCTTTATTCCTTACAAAGGAATTATGGTTATGGTTCGAACCAGGCAATCATATTCCATCACCACGAAGGTTCAGGAAGGGATAGGCAATACATTATTGACAAGTAATCATATATATATGAAAAGCATTACAGTAAGACAGATGCAGGAGGCGTAACAGCTGATATGAAAGATAAGAATACACATACGTAATGAGAAAGGCGTTACAATAGGCGTGCATAAAGGCGTATACTAGAAACGTCATTTAAAATGATGTCACAGGTGGGTGGATCCATAAGAGAATCCTGCAATGTCAGCAGAAATACTTGGCAGAGATGCGCGCGCAGCCGCATGACGTGTGATTGACGTGTAACTAGGGGTGAAGGGGACTTGACATTTAGCTCTACATGTGGAGACAGAGGTCTGGGATGTCAGAACGACCTAATCCCAAATCGTATCTAATATCTTATGTTTAAGGAACTGTATTATCCAAAAGGAAAGGTCTCTCAGACAGAATCTATTCTATACTGACTGTTAGTGCGTGTACAAGCGTCTATGTGTCTACATGAGATGCGAGGGGGCATGGGCCTTCCATGGTAACAGGGGCTATGAATTACTTGCACGGAGACAGTGAGGCCGGGCCCTTTGCTCGGTAGCTGGAAGGATGTTTACCTAAACTACTAGACAGGAATGCATTGGATGAGGAGCGGAGCAGATAACTTGAAGGTGAAATACAGTCTTTGGCAGGCAACAGGCCGAGTCAGGCACCGTTAGCCACGCAGGGAGTAGGACAAAGTTCATGGATACAGATGCAAACTCAGGCTGAAGCTTTCAGAGGCAGAAGGCAGGAAAAAGGTTTGATGGCAGAATTCAGGGCCTACTCGCCTGAACTGTAAAACGTGAAAAGTGTACCATATAAAGTCGGTGGCCAATCATACTTAGGAGCGGAATATCCGACCCATTCATGGCGGGTCTGAAAGAGGACATGTTAACGTTGGACGCACATGTATTTGCGTCTTCATAGCTGGAACTGGAGGGAACATACATGTACTTGTAGCATGTACATGGAGCCGTTGGGGTCTAAGATAGGGGACATAACTGATCATAAAATTCATATTTCCTCATTCCCTCCTTGTCCCCTACGGACCCTTCATGAAATATCGATCTTCATCAATCCATCAATCTGTTCGTATAACATCATCTGTTCTTCTTTCTTCTTACGAGGTCTTGAATGAAAACTTGAATGCGGAATACACGATGTGGCACACAGACCACAAATCGCTGGCCCGCATTGTAGACACAAGCAACAACTGAATATTATGAGAAGGCCAATACCTAGGAATGATAGGATCCTCCATCCCCAGGCTGACAACACGCTCCAGAGCCAACCGGACCAAGTCCAGGTGCCTGGATCCTGGTGTATCTGGCTTACAATCTTATGAAGGCGAGTTATGGCTTTATATACTGAAGGCGCGTTTTCTGGGATGAAAACGCAGCAACTTGATCCGATGACCCTACAAGCTCCGCCCCTATCGGCTAGGATGACGTCAAGGACAAGACGATTTTGAAGAACAACAATCCGCATCGCAGACTGCTCCTCTGTTAAGTTGCCTAGGGCGGAAGTAGTTTCATTCACTACTGCTTCAAGTGTTCTAGTTAATCTACGTATCAGCTTACTATTAGTGACAGTACCTATGTAGGGAAAGAAACCTTTATTGAAATCTGTGTACTGCTCCCATGCCGTTTCAGTGTAGTCGACAATCGGGAGATCTCTCTGCTGTCTATTGTGTACTAAATGGGTATTTCTGTGATAATCAGGAGGGGCTAGGAAAACAGGTGGCAGAAGGAATGCAATGTAACAGGTACCATCCCAATCTAGAGGTAAACGTATATATGCGGTCTGGCCACATATGAAGTAGGAATGACGAGAAGCTCTAAATGTAGACTTGCCTTGATCACTGAATTCCATTACAGTGGTACATTTACTATGACCCATGTGTACTGAACCATTCTTTCTTACACATAATTCACCTTTAACTGAAAATACTGACATAGCGGGCAAGACTGGTACAGCTTCGGATTCAACATTCAGAATCATGAGGTTAAGTGTAAAGTTACCTAATCCATATACTTCATTTTCTAGATCAGTTCCTGTTCTTTTGGGAAGTCCCTCCTTGTTAGGGTAACAGACTTTAAGTAAAACTAGGTTCAGGTTTCCCCATACCCAGTTGTCCTGGTAAACTACGGAATTTGAATCTAAGGAATTAATCTAACTAAACCATGCTCCACAGGAGCCATTGTGTGTGAATGGATACGGAAAGAGAGGCAGAACTCCCTTGTAGTTCTGATAGGGAGGGAGTCGGCCACATATCCAACAATTGGTAGCATTGCTGGTCTGATGAGAATGATGTAACATACTAATGAATGTGTTATTGCGCAGCGCAAATCTATAGGACAACTCATGCGGAGGTAATTCGCTAAAAGGATGTTCGGCAGTAGCATTGAAAGCACGCGTGGAAATAGGGTAATACATGTGTAACAGTATACTTGCAACAATAATCAGAAGACTTAGAAAAAACATAATTAATAATGTCACTATGCAGTGACTACGAAGTGATTTACAGTACGCATGTTTCTGTCTATTTCTCTCTCTATTTCGGTCTAGAGGATACATGTCAGAGACTAATTCAACCGATTCACCTTGGAGAGGACTTAAACAATCAAATTGTCTGACTTGCTAGACCTTAGTTTCAGTTTATAATTTTCTTTTTCAGTTTTTTCAACCAGGGGGAGTTTTGAATCAGTCTGTGAGGGAATGCAGGGCTGAAAGTTCACATCAGACGGTAGTCCATGAAATTTCTTGATATGGCTCGAGTGTAGCCAACCCTTGCGACCCTCAATCTTCACTGCTGTCCTCGTCGTGAGAAGAACGAGTTTTGGCGACTGCCAACGAGGCTCCAGCGGGCTCCTCCTGTCGAAGTTTCTTACAAGCACTAGATCACCTGGAACCACTTCATGGGGCTTCACCTCAGTGTTATCAGGAAAAGCTGCAGCTACCTGTGAACGACAAGATTGTAGTGCAGACATCAAGGAAGCCAGGTAATCTGTCAGCATATTACAATCAACGTCTGTGATTTTACGAGGTATAGGCGTCCCCCACATATTTGGTGGCCTACCGAAGACCACCTCATACGGGGATAGCCCTGTTCGAGAGTGTGCTACCATTCTCATGTAAAAGAGCGCAACTGGTAAAGCTACTATCCAGTCGACACCTTTTTCTCTACAGATTTTAGACAATCTAATTTTCAGAGTTTGATTATGACGCTCCACGAGACCTGCTGCCTCGGGATGCCGGACACAGTGGAATTTCCATTGATAGCCTAACAGAAGTGAAACGTGTTTCATTAGCTCGGATGAGAATGGCTGGCCGTTATCTGAGTACACGACACGGGGCAAACCGTACCGTGGGAAGAATTCTCGAACTAACTGTTTGGCTGTAGTCGGGGCAGTGTAATCTGAGACGGGATAAGCCTCTGTCCAACGGGAAAGAGCACATACAACTACGAGGACATATTTGAATCCTCGACATCGTTCCATCTGGATATAATCCATCTGGAGGACTTCAAAAGGGTGATCGGGAGGTTGAAATCCACCTTGCTCTACAGGAATGCTTTTACCGGGATTGAACTGACAACATATCAAGCAGGTACGTACTTTCTGTTTGGCTGCTGCTCGCAAGTGTTTGTTGAACCAAATGTGTTGAATACTGTCTAGCATAGCTTTCTCTCCTAGGTGTGCTGGACTATGTATTGTGTTAATGATAACTTGAACCATGGAGTCGGGGAGAAACCATATAGATTTTCCCTTTGTCATCCATCCTTGATCCGTTTGGATCCCTCCTAGTTCAGTCCATTTCTTTATTTCCTCTGGTGTAGCATGTGTCTGTATGTCAATTACGTCAAGGGCGGGATCCTTAACTGTCATGCAGTGTGTCGGTGTCGGAACTATTGTCTTTGTCAAATCAGTTGTATGAGTCTGATTCTGAGCAGTCTGTTTAGCTGTTCGGTCAGCTAGATCGTTACCTTGGGAAATAATATCGGTAACTTTTGTATGGGCTTTGCATTTCATAATAGATATTGCAGTAGGCAAATGTATTGCATCTAGTAGGGCTTGAATGAGGGGTCCGTGTTGAATGTGGGCACCGTGAGAAGTTAAATAACCTCTCTCTCGCCAAAGCACGCCGAAGTCATGGACGACTCCGAATGCATAACGTGAATCTGTGTATATGTTGACTTTCTTATTTGTGGCTTGAATACAGGCTTGTGTCAGAGCGATGAGCTCTGCTGCTTGAGCTGACAAGGTGTTAATACAATTCGTTTCAATGATTTCAGTGTCTGTTGTGACTGCATAAGCGGCCACTAACTCTCCTGTACTTGTTCTCATGCATGAACCATCTACATACAATGTCAGGTCTGGATCCGATAATGGAATAGCTGTCAAGTCTTGTCTGGGTTTCGTCGTAATAGTAATGACTTCAATACAATCATGTGCCAATGGGTCTGTTCCATTTAATGGCAAAAGTGTGGCAGGATTTAATGTACTACAACGTCTGATTTCTATGTGTGGCTGGAACAATGTCAGTTCGTAACCCGTCAATCTTGCTATAGTCAAGTGTTGTGTTTGTGTCCGGTTCAAGAGAACCTCTACTGCATGTGGTACTTGTACTGTTAATTGATGTCCTAATACTATGGCATCGCTTTGTCTGATCGCTAAAGCTGTTGCTGCCACTGATTTCAGGCACGCAGGAAGAGCCTGAGCTACGGGATCTAACGTACTAGAAAAGTAAGCACATGGTTTGTGTGATCCTGCTTGTTCCTGAGTGAGTACTGACAAGGCAGTACCTTCACGTTCTGTAACAAAAAGTGTAAAAGGCTTACTGTAACATGGTGTTGCTAAAACAGGTGCTTGACATAAAGCTTTCTTTAAGCTTTCAAAAGCTTGTGTATGTTCTTGAGTCCAAGGGAGGACAGTCGATGTCGCTGCCTCCTGTGTTGTCAACTGAATGAGTGGTTTTGCTAGAAATGCATATTGAGGGATCCACTGCCTACAGTACGAAGTGAGGCCTATAAAGGCCCGCACCTCCTTTTGTGTCTTGGGTGGTGGCATGTTTATAATTAACTGGATGCGGTCAGGTGTAAGCTGTCTTCCCCCCTTGGACAGCAAGTGCCCAAGGTACACAACTTGCTGGACACAGAATTGCAGCTTTGAAGGGTACACCTTGTGCCCCTTGTCGGCTAGGAAATGTAAAACCGTCAGTGATGCTTTCTCACACTCGGGTTCGCTTCGGGCGGTGATCAACAGATCATCGACATACTGAAGCAGGGCAGTGTTAGCTGGCATGTGGATACTGTCAAGTTGTCTTTTCAGTGCTTGGCTATAGATGCTGGGGCTTTCTGTGAATCCTTGAGGTGCGCGTGTGAATTTAAAACTTCGTCCATTTAAACTGAATCCGAACAAATATTGACTTTCCGGATCTATTGGGACGCTAAAGAAGGCGTTCTTGAGATCAATCACAGTAAAGAACGTTGCTTCGGAATCAATGGCTGTTAGTAATGAAGAGATATCTGGGACCACGGGGTATTGTGGTACAATGCATTTATTCAATTCGCGCAGATCAATAACTAATCGATATACTGGTGGTGCTTTTGGATCAGTTCGTTTAAGAATCGGAATGATCGGAGAATTACATACATTGGAGTCGGTTTCCACAACCACTCCTTGTGCAATGAGCTCGTCAATGATTTGCAGCAAAGCCACTACAGCATCTGGAGGTAACTTGTATTGTCGCATTCGTGGTAATACCACTCCTGTTTTGAGTGTGACTCGATATGGTGTAATGTGCATGCAACCAACATCAGTGGGACCTTGTGCCCATAAATGTGCAGGTAAATTCTGTAACCGGTGATCCATGTCTCTGGACACGTAGTGACCTTTAAAGTCACGCAAAAATAATCGTACTCCTTCCGGAGAACAACATATTATAGCTCCTAGAGCTTTCAATGTCTTTATACCTAACAAGTTTTCTGGACATGATTTAGTAAGTAATAAATCTGTAGTTCGTGTCAATGGACCAACCGTAAGTGGAAGAGGTTGCGATACTTCATTAATAATAGGCTTTCCTGAGAATCCAAGGGAAATATTCTGTGAGCCTGAGAGGGGTGCCCCTGGAACTTCATTGTGACTTATAGTTGTTCTGCTTGCCCCTGTATAAACTAGAAATTTTCTGTCTTTCCCTAATACTTGACTGTGTACATAAGGTCCCTCTTGGTCTACAGGAACCTCAATAAGGGGTAAGCCAACTTCCTTCTCTAGGCTATTTCATGTGTAACGCTGATAATCGGGATAGTCAGCTTGTGCATACTGGCACATCTGTTGTGTCGTGGTTTGTGTTGCTGCAATAGGCTGCGGCTGTGATACTGCTACGGTCTGTTGTGGAACTGGCATAGGTTGCACATGCTGAGGTACTTGTTGTTGGATCTGATCCTGTCTAGGTGGACGTGGTCTCTCCTTAGTTTTACCCGTAGAGATATTATGTTTCAGTACTGCACAATCGTTTATATAATGACCTGGCTGTTTACAATAGTTGCATGTCCCTTTTACAGGAACCGCTGAATCACTGGACTGTGTCGTACCCTTTTTATGACCGTCAGCTGGAACTGACTGAGCAACAAGCATTTTCATTTTCGTGTCTTTCATACGTCTTTGTTCATGTTCTTGTTCTTCTCTAATTCTATTGTGGTGATATTGTAACATTTGTAACATCTGTGAGGGGGTGTTACCTTGCCAAGTACTCTCGAATTTCAATACTCTATTCTTAACTTGGGGCAGGGAATTTTCGACTAGTTTTGTCACAAACAGATGTGGATACGACTCGCTATTTGCTTTTAGGCCACTATTAATACCAAAACATTTTTCAAATCGGCAATAAAAATCACTAGTGTCTTCGTCTTGTTTTTGTTTACAGGCTGAAATTGCACCCCAGTCTTCCTTTTTCGTAGTTAATAAACGTGGCAGTACTTGCACTAGTAATCCTGGTAATGCTGCAGTTTTTCCCCCAAGCCCTGAGCCTGCAGTTCGGGCCTTTTCTTCGTTTTCTAATGCTGTCCATTCAATCTTTTGGTCTCCCACCTCCCATTCCTTTTCTTTGAGTTTCTCGTAAATACCGGCAGGCAATAATACTTTTAATATTTTCATAATGTCAGGATAGGTATAATCTCCCATGAGTAACATGTCTTTTATCTCACGGTGGAAACCTGCTGGATCTTTGTCATGGCTGGGTACTACTTTTTTCATTTCCAATAATTCTATTTTAGTTATGGGCGTGCACACAAACACGCGTTTAAAAGTATTGTCTTCACCTTTGACTGGGTGCACTTCACGTAAGGGATTCTGTCTGTCTATGTGATACGTTTTTCTTTCCACGGTGGGAGCTGAAACATGTTCTGGGCATACGAAGACAATGTACTGGTGCCGATATTCTAGAATTTCTTTAATTAAATCAGTACCCGAACCTCTCCATTTATTCGTTAATAATTCTATCAGGATATCAGGTAGGGGACCAGGATCGGAGTGTTGGCTTTTATACAATATAAGGAGGTGTTGTATCATGTATATACCAGCTAAACGCTGTTCATCTGGGGTAAGATTCAAAAACGTGTGTGCTAGCGCATCATCACTGTATTTTTCAGAACTGTCAGCCCATTGTACTGCTGACCTGGCTAATTCTTGCTCATCCATAGAATCGAGCATATGATACCCCCTTCGGTCTCGGAGTAATTTATCAGCAGCCTGGAATAAGTGTTCAGGGGACCTCGTATTTAACATAGGGGCTTGAAAATTTCTGTTACATTCTGGACGTATCGGACGTATTGGATCATTAAAGTATCTGGTATTGTTAAAAGATCTTCCCCTACCTACATAAGCTATCGTTTCTCTGTTTTGTAGTTCTAATTGTCCTGTGGACATTTCTGATTCTTCCTCCTCCTCTACCTCTGATTCAGTTTTGTCTGCCTCTAATCTGGTTTTATGTATTCGTTCTACTTCTTTGCAGATCTTTCGGCACATAGCTACTATACACTTCTGTTTATCATGTTTTCCCTCTGATATATTCTGACCCCATCTGGTAAGCACTTGCATTTCATCCTGATCTACCTCAGGCCTATCTCTGTTTCTGATCAAGCAGTTTATGAAGAAGCGTAACAGTAATCTCTGTATATCCACTTTCTGGTATTCCATGGCCTCGTCAATACTTTCAGGGCCTTGCCCTGATTGGACAAAGTGATATATATTGTCTAGATGAGCAACCATTCCTGGTAGTGTCGTTAAATATATTGAGGCTCGTCGTATACGTAGTGATGACAGCAACATTCTGTCATTTTTACCGGGCACTGGATCATATCTACAATCTACAAGATGTTCCTTAAACATGTCGGATTTTACTGTTTGAGGTGTACGTTGGTATGCTAAATCTCTAAAAGTCAACTTATTTCCTGGCGGTGGCGTGGAAAAAATTGCTGTCGCACCTCCTGTCGCACCTTCTGAGGTGCCAGGCGCGAAAGGATTTGTTGAATGTAAGGTAGAGACTGTAGATGCAGGGAAAGCGGTAGAAACAGATGGAACTGTTGGAATGTGAGGAGGAGTTTGTTGTTGCGGAAGTGGGGGCGGATGATCTTGCGGTTGAGCACCATCGACAGGTGGTGTGTGTGGCGGAACATTAACATATTCGGGAGCTACATCGTCTAAATAGGAAGAAAGGAAAATGTCCTTTGCGGTCTTGGGGTGTACTTTAATCGGGAGTAATGGAGGTGGCAGATCTTTCGGTATTTCCGGGGTGGCCTTAGGTAAACCCTCGGCCAGAAGAGGATACATACCATTCATAAGAGTGTGTCGTTGCCTGTCTACTTGTTCTGTTTTTACTCGGATACCTTCCTCAATTAATATATTTTCTCTGGCTTTATTTGAATTCTCTCTACTTTTCTCTTCCTTTCTGAACGCTTTCTCTGCGCGTCTATGCGATTCTTTACGCCATAATTCAATGACATCTTTCTGTGACTGTCTGGCTTTCTTTTTCCATAATTCTTCTTCTACTCTCATGATGCAATCTGCATCCCATGTCCCAGCTGCGGGCCATCTCTGACTTTCTACTAAATCCTTGGTGTAGTCCACCCATAGATCAAGATATAATACGGCATCTAGGCCATGTTTATGGTACATAAAGTACCCTGGAGTGTCCCTAGGTGGGATGGGAACAGCTTCTTCGAGTACCCCTTTTCTAGTTTTTATCTGTCTTAATTTTGAAAAGAACGGCATCTTTAAACCTTGCTACTTGATTCTTACTCAAACTCTTAATACTTGGACTTGAACACAATTAATACAATAAACACAATAATGAACAATCATTCATACCACAATTTTTAAAACATATTAAAACATTTAACATTTAAAACGAACAATGATAATTAGAAGAAAACTAGTTACTGAAATAATACTAATACTAGATAATACTAGATTATACACTAGATATACTGGATGTACTGCTAAACAGTACAGATACACTGCTAAAACAGTGCAGACCGGATCTGTGTACCCAAACCCGTCTTGACCGGCACAAACTAATGTGCACGTCTAAATGCGTCCCCAGCAACGGTACTCACCGGGAAGCACAGAACGGAAGGCCTCGGAACTGAACTGGACTGGACCGGACTGGACTGGACTCGACTCGTGAACGGAACTTCGGAACCTGGTGGGCCTCTGTATACCTCGGATCTTGCTCTCTCAGCTAGGCTCTGGTCGGGATCCTTCGCACTTCTCACCGCCTCGTCTGGGTGTTGATCGCAGCCTCAGTCACCCCCGCTTGGCCGGAGGGAGATACAGGAAATCCTGCAGGTACGCGTAGTTGTCCGTCCAGCTGTAGCAGGAGACCGGGCCTGCAACGCACCTCCGGCGCGTGAGATGGGGAAAGTGTCCCTATTCGGGCGCCAATTTATGTGGTAAATATTTAAATTACCTGTACTATTTTTTATGCGGTAAAGTCTAGTAAGAATAACTCAGTAAAAATAAGAGGCAGAATCCGTGGTATTTGAGGTTCTAAAGGCTTTATTCCTTACAAAGGAATTATGGTTATGGTTCGAACCAGGCAATCATATTCCATCACCACGAAGGTTCAGGAAGGGATAGGCAATACATTATTGACAAGTAATCATATATATATGAAAAGCATTACAGTAAGACAGATGCAGGAGGCGTAACAGCTGATATGAAAGATAAGAATACACATACGTAATGAGAAAGGCGTTACAATAGGCGTGCATAAAGGCGTATACTAGAAACGTCATTTAAAATGATGTCACAGGTGGGTGGATCCATAAGAGAATCCTGCAATGTCAGCAGAAATACTTGGCAGAGATGCGCGCGCAGCCGCATGACGTGTGATTGACGTGTAACTAGGGGGTGAAGGGGACTTGACATTTAGCTCTACATGTGGAGACAGAGGTCTGGGATGTCAGAACGACCTAATCCCAAATCGTATCTAATATCTTATGTTTAAGGAACTGTATTATCCAAAAGGAAAGGTCTCTCAGACAGAATCTATTCTATACTGACTGTTAGTGCGTGTACAAGCGTCTATGTGTCTACATGAGATGCGAGGGGGCATGGGCCTTCCATGGTAACAGGGGCTATGAATTACTTGCACGGAGACAGTGAGGCCGGGCCCTTTGCTCGGTAGCTGGAAGGATGTTTACCTAAACTACTAGACAGGAATGCATTGGATGAGGAGCGGAGCAGATAACTTGAAGGTGAAATACAGTCTTTGGCAGGCAACAGGCCGAGTCAGGCACCGTTAGCCGCGCAGGGAGTAGGACAAAGTTCATGGATACAGATGCAAACTCAGGCTGAAGCTTTCAGAGGCAGAAGGCAGGAAAAAGGTTTGATGGCAGAATTCAGGGCCTACTCGCCTGAACTGTAAAACGTGAAAAGTGTACCATATAAAGTCGGTGGCCAATCATACTTAGGAGCGGAATATCCGACCCATTCATGGCGGGTCTGAAAGAGGACATGTTAACGTTGGACGCACATGTATTTGCGTCTTCATAGCTGGAACTGGAGGGAACATACATGTACTTGTAGCATGTACATGGAGCCGTTGGGGTCTAAGATAGGGGACATAACTGATCATAAAATTCATATTTCCTCACGTCCCAGAGTGCCTGAAGACGGGAATCATGAACACATCTCTCCAGCAAGGATCCGTCCCAGAGTGCCTGAAGACGGGACTCGTGAACATCTCTCCAGCAAGGATCCATCCCAGAGTGCCTGAAGACGGGACTCGTGAACATCTCTCCAGCAAGGATCTGTCCCAGAGTGCCTGAAGACGGGAATCATGAACACATCTCTCCAGCAAGGATCCGTCCCAGAGTGCCTGAAGACGGGACTCGTGAACACATCTCTCCAGCAAGGATCCATCCCAGAGTGCCTGAAGACGGGACTCGTGAACACATCTCTCCAGCAAGGATCCGTCTCAGAGTGCCTGAAGACGGGACTCGTGAACATCTCTCCAGCAAGGATCCGTCCCAGAGTACCTGAAGACAGGACTCGTGAACACATCTCTCCAGCAAGGATCCGTCCCAGAGTACCTGAAGACAGGACTCGTGAACACATCTCTCCAGCAAGGATCCGTCCCAGAGTGCCTGAAGAAGGGACTCGTCAACACATCTCTCCAGCAAGGATCCGTCTCAGAGTGCCTGAAGAAGGGACTCGTGAACACATCTCTCCAGCAAGGATCCGTCCCAGAGTGCCTGAAGACGGGAATCATGAACATATCTCTCCAGCAAGGATCCGTCTCAGAGTGCCTGAAGACGGGACTCGTGAACACATCTCTCCAGCAAGGATCCGTCTCAGAGTGCCTGAAGAAGGGACTCGTGAACACATCTCTCCAGGAAGGATCCGTCCCAGAGTGCCTGAAGAAGGGACTCGTGAACACATCTCTCCAGCAAGGATCCGTCCCAGAGTGCCTGAAGACGGGACTCGTGAACACATCTCTCCAGCAAGGATCCGTCCCAGAGTGCCTGAAGACGGGACTCGTGAACACATCTCTCCAGCAAGGATCCGTCCCAGAGTGCCTGAAGAAGGGACTCGTGAACACATCTCTCCAGCAAGGATCCGTCCCAGAGTGCCTGAAGACGGGACTCGTGAACACATCTCTCCAGCAAGGATCCGTCCCAGAGTGCCTGAAGACGGGACTCATGAACACATCTCTCCAGCAAGGATCCGTCCCAGAGTGCCTGAAGACGGGACTCGTGAACACATCTCTCCAGCAAGGATCCGTACCAGAGTGCCTGAAGACGGGACTCATGAACACATCTCTCCAGCAAGGATCCGTCCCAGAGTGCCTGAAGACGGGACTCATGAACACATCTCTCCAGCAAGGATCCGTCCCAGAGTGCCTGAAGAAGGGACTCGTGAACACATCTCTCCAGCAAGGATCCGTCCCTGAAGACGGGACTCGTGAACACATCTCTCCAGCAAGGATCCATCCCAGAGTGCCTGAAGACGGGACTCGTGAACACATCTCTCCAGCAAGGATCCGTCCCAGAGTGCCTGAAGACGGGACTCGTGAACACATCTCTCCAGCAAGGATCCGTCCCAGAGTGCCTGAAGACGGGACTCGTGAACACATCTCTCCAGCAAGGATCCATCCCAGAGTGCCTGAAGACGGGAATCATGAACACATCTCTCCAGCAAGGATCCATCCCAGAGTGCCTGAAGACGGGACTCGTGAACACATCTCTCCAGCAAGGATCCATCCCAGAGTGCCTGAAGACGGGACTCGTGAACACATCTCTCCAGCAAGGATCCGTCCCAGAGTGCCTGAAGACGGGACTCGTGAACACATCTCTCCAGCAAGGATCCGTCTCAGAGTGCCTGAAGAAGGGACTCGTGAACACATCTCTCCAGCAAGGATCCGTCCCAGAGTGCCTGAAGACGGGACTCGTGAACACATCTCTCCAGCAAGGATCCGTCCCAGAGTGCCTGAAGACGGGACTCGTGAACACATCTCTCCAACAAGGATCCATCCCAGAGTGGCTGAAGATGGGCCAAGAACCTCTTCTACTATAAAAAGTTGGGCAGTGAGCAGAATGACTTCCGACCAAATTCCAGTCCGCATTTCCTGGCTAATTGGTAGAAAAATGTGCCCATGATGAGCTGTACTAACATCAAGAATTTTGACCTACTTGACAAACGTCAATCCGGCATCAGGCCTGGACACAATACTGAGGTCGTCATTCTAAACATCCTAGATGATATACAAACATCACTAGACAAAAACAAATCCTATCTCATAATACTTCTAGATCTATCAGCAGCATTTGACACAGTAAACCACAAATGGCTCAGAGAAACTCTTGAACTCAGAATGGGCCTATCAGGAGTGGTCCTTAAATGGTGGTTCTTCTTGCAGAAGTGTCAGAGTCAAAATCGGTACCAGCCTACCCAAGGTGGCAGATATTGACCGGGGTGTTCCGCATGAATCTACAAAATTCCACCCATGCTCTATCTTTACATGGAACCTTTCACTGAACCCCTTAAGCAATCAAACATCCCTTACTGCATGTATGCTGATGATACTCAGCTCTACATCAAACTCTCAACTCAAGAAGATATCAGGAGACTGGATGACACCCTGAGGAAAAACCCAGGACTGGCCGGCACGCAACCAGCTCAAACTGAACCCAATGAAAACAAAGGTCATTCTTTTCTCCCAGCCCTTAGATCCCTACAAACGCAGCCTTGGTTTTTGCAACTCAAATCACTAAACTGCATCCCAACCATCTTAGACTCTGTAAAATCAGTAGGAATCGCACTTGACTCAAATCCAAACAAGCACGCTCACATACAAGCAGCAACCAGAAGCGCCAACCTGCATCTGCACCTTCTAAAACAAACTGAAACCATTCATACTGTTTGATGACCTTAAAACAGCGGTTCAATCTCTAGTGCGCTCAAGACTGGACTATCGAAATGCTACACGGATAGGTCTACCTCAATCCAGCCTAGCTCCAACGAGAGCGACAATAAATGCAGCAAGACTTGTAACGGGCGCGTGTCGTTATGATCGCATTTCCACTTCATTCAGGACCCTCAGCTTGCTCCAGTTGAAGCTAGGATCTAACTGAAGGTTGCAAGCATAACACACAAGAGCTCTACACAACTCTGGTCCCAAACACTTGACAGGTAGGAGCAAAATATCAGGAAGTGAAAGAGATTCTAGAAGTCTACAATTCCTCATATTAGAAGCAGCCAGATGAAAAAAAAACACAGAAAACTCACAGCCGCACTTCGCTTGAGCTGCTGCAAAAATATAGTCAGTGAGAGCAATTACCTCACTGAGGCTTTTCAAAAAGGAAGTTAAAGACGCACTACCTGAAAAAACAAATCACAATAGAACTATTGTGAAACTGTCATTCACCGTATTGTAGTCTATTGTATTTATACCGAGCTCCTCAAATTCCATGTACATCGGATCTTAAGTAATAGTTGTTTTTACGATTCAGCAACCCTGATCTGCTCACTCTTTGTACAGCTCTCTGATACGATGATGGTCATGTTCGCGCTGTATATATCACGATAAATAAATAATTAAATAAATAGGATGCACCTGCATTAATGACTGAGAAATCCAGAAAGAACCGAACGCAGGAAGAGAAAGATGCCGATGCAGCAGAGAAGTCGAGTACCAATGGAGACTGAAGCGATGACCACCCACTGTCCTCTCGTCCACCACCTTGATGCTGCCCAGACCACTAATCATCATGGTAATACCAGTGGTAGTGCTGCTGCAACAGCCCCTATCGATCCAAATGCAACTCACGCTGGAGGGCCACCTCCAATCTTTCCCGTTGTACCTGCACCTCTCGCAGCCGCCATTACTGTGACTGCCGCTGAGGCTACCGTCCCTGTTGAACCCGGTTTTGGGTCAATGCCAATGGAGTGGTGTGGCTCACTGGTTAGAGGCGGCAGACCCGGAAGCAGAAGTCGGCCCGGGACCAGGGTTCGATTCCCGTCGCGGCAGGGTCTTGGGCCAAGGTCAGCGGACTCGATAATTCGCCTCGGTGCCTACTCTAATCATGGATCACACTCAGCAACTCTGGGCAATAGCTTGCTTAATCTCCACTTACGGTCCCATCAGCGCCGGGGATGCTTGGTCTTCATCTTGGAGATGCCCAGTAAGGGACCATCTCACAGGGAAAGCCAGGATGGGTTCCCCAGCAGTACACAGCGCCGGGACACTCTGCTTGAGTAGCTGAGCGCTCAATAAAACACCAGATAACATAACATAACAATGCCTCCTGTCCTAACTTTGAGTGTTCCTGCTGTGCATGGTCCAATTACTATTGCTCCGATGGCCACAGTTTCAGTTCACGTACCTCAAATTCCATCGTATATCTTTAAGTTACATAACGCTTACTGTGAACGGCTCCAATGCACAGAACCTAAATTTAAGATTTTATGATTTTTCTAGCCCCCGAATAACTGGCTCCATGAAAGTGCAAAAGCTGCCTCAGTGTCACACTGTATGGTTTTATCTAACAAACCCTTTTCTCCAGCAGCAAAATGCGGCCAGCCTAACCCTCACCTACAGCACACATACCTAGAACACTTTCACTAGTCCCAGTAGTTCTAGTTCTAAAGAGCTGCATAAGGAAGTCCTACATTTTGCTCTATCGTGTTTCTGAGCTTTTGAAAAATCTGTCTGAAGTTTTTTTGAAACTTTTTTAATACCATGCCAACCTCAACTAAAATTATTTCGTTGGGGCCTTTAAAACACAAGCCTGTGTTCTCAAAATAATCTATACCATGCAAAATACTGAAAGCAAGCTAAATATTTTATCAGATTTAAAAGCACACCCTGTAATAAACACAACTGGTTTGCAGTAGTGTTTTAAATTCAATACACATAGGGGCAGACTACGATGTCGGCCAGAAAGGCTCCGAATGGCATTCGGGTCGGTCGAATCCGATTCGGAACCAGTCTTTCTGACCGATTCGATAGTCTGAAAGCGTTCGGACTTCACTGCTCGGATCTGACTCTGTTCTGAACAGCATTCGGAGAGTCATTTAGAGCCCACTCGTAAGGGTCTACGGACTACGTTTCTGACCAACGTATTACGATGTCGGATTCGGACAGCCTTTCCGAATCAGTTGTTCTGACATGGATCAGCTGTCGGAATCTGACTCTGGGGGCCTGTAGCAGCCCTCCCCACCCTTTCACAGGGGAATAACGAATGGGGCCTATGGGGGTACCCATTGGTCCCCACTTTCAGATCATGCACAGTGTGGCAGGCACCATGGGGTGCCCGCTACAGGTTGCACAATTTTCCCCTCCCACCCCTTTCTTCAATGGGAGCCTGTGAATTCGATCGGAACACAGGCTCCCATTGAAGTCAATAGGAGTCCGACCGAACGATGTTCGGAACCATCGTGATGGGTCGGTCGGACTCCCTGAATCCGATTCAGTCGGAAACCATTCCGAGACCAATTTGGTCGGAATGCTTTCCGACCGACATCGTAATGAGGCCATAAATGTCTGTAGTGAAAAATGGATCAAACCAGGCACACATTTCTATTAGCAGGAGCAAATTAAAAGAATTATCCAAGAAAATATTCTTGTTTTTATTCTTAAAATAAATCTCATAATTGAAAATATATTTTAGCCAAAGAAGCCAAAACATGTGCTGGACTTCATAGGGTGTCAAAAGGAATATTTACAAAATATGGATTCCTTTTATTTTGCCATATTATCCCATGTAGCTGCCAATCGGCCTGATGGCTTGTGTGAAAGTTTCAGACAGTCCTGACATTTTAACCAAAATGAGCTAGCAATTTGAACTGTAGGATCTGTTCCTCACAAATTTAACAGCAAAACTACAAGTCCCAAAATGCAATGTACTGCTGGTTAAAATACCTGGAGTGGCTGAAGGTGTTGCACATGACATGGACCCACTTGACAGCTGTGAAATAGAAATGTGGAGGAGGGGCTGCAGCACACCCAAAATAACTATGCTGGAGTTCAGACGGTGAATGAGCAATAGAGAGGCCTTCAACACAGCTTGACACATTGGTGTGCGTTCAAATAATGAGGTCAAATGTCAGGTTCTATCTTATGACTATTTGCTGTTTATTTTTTTAACAAGGAGGACTTTTTTAGGTCTACCCAACGGAGCGTTTGCCGTGTCTCTGTGAGACATACTGTATTCAGGATATGGGCTTTAAATGCTCCGCTCATTTTTAAGGACTTCCCCCGTTACAGGTGTTGTTACTCAGAGCTTGCGGGCACTATTTCTTTCTTTAAGATGGAGCACTGGAGACCAGTGCTCGTGGTTTACAGAGCTCTGTTGTAAACAGGGCTGTAAAGCTTGCTCTCATCTTGCCACATTTGCTGTGCATTCGAAGCCCGAGGTCTGTTTTGGCTGCAGCTGCCTCCTCCTCCTCCCTCCTGCTTTTGAAACGCACAGCCTGGAATCACGGTCCCTGCCTTGCTATGGCTGCTGCCACCTCCGTCTCCGAGCTCAACAAGCATTTGCAATGCAATAGGTCTCGCATTTGCGAGAGTTTGAAATGACAATGCCCTTAATTTGTGTTTTGAAAGCTTACAAGCGGTGCATAAACACGCACATTGTACTTTTACGAGAATCAAGGCTGGCAGTAACTGCTCCTGTTTTAGTGCCAGCCTTGCTTCTCATAAGCAAGCACTATAAGTACAAAGTGCTTGTTTATACACCGCTTGCAGGTTTTCAAAACACACAAATAAAAGGCATTGTCAATTACAATGCCAATAGCTCAAACTCTCACAAATGAGAGACCTATTGCATTGCAAATGCTTGTTTCTCTTCTGACTACAAAGCAAGACAATTTTGTATAGTTCACTATGTGACAATCTTGCTGGTGTTCAGGAAGTGTGAAAAGAAATGCTGTAGGATGTCAATTTATTTTGTAACACACAACAAAATCCAAATACATGTAAAGTAACTGTGCAAATATTTAAAAATATAATCAGCCATTCGGAAAGCACAAACAAAGCACAAACTTGCGCTCTACATACTTTTATTGGTAAACCTGGATGTTGTGCCATTTTAGTGGCCATTTCAATTGAAAACATGCAGTCTTCAATTGACGCTATAACAAAGGGGATGATGGACGGAGCTTTGAGCAAATCAAACACTCACCCCCAGTCAACTGATCTGGGTTTAATCCATCATCATTCTTTAGATCACTCCACCACCCCAGTTCAGACATGGCCATATGCAAATCAGTCTGACCCTGTGCCTCATGGGAACAGTCCAGCCTGAACTGCCAAGCCAGGTCTTCCCTGGACCGGAAACAAGCATCCTGGGACCCGTTTCTGGCTAATCAGCTGTCATCAGCCAGGCTAGCTTGAATCCAGTGGCAAAGTGAGCAAGGGACCCACGTCTGGGCATACACTGCCAACTTAGGGGGAACAAAGCAATACCAAAGGGGATGATGGAGCAGCAGAAGTGGATCCAGGCCCAGCAGCAGGTGCAGGACAGAGGACACCGATCTGGGAGGAAGGCAAGTCTTCTTTAGTTCAGCCTTACTCAAGAAACCCAAGCCGGACCCCAAGGACCTCAAGAACTTCTGGTCCATCTCCCTGCTCCCATTCCCGGCGAAGGTCATCGAGAAGACCGTCAACAAACAACTGACCCGCTACCTCGAGGAGAACAGCATTCTGGACCCGTCCCAGTCCAGGTTCTGCAGCAACCACAGCACCGAAACTGCCCTCCTCGCCGCCACCGATGACATCAGTGCCCTGCTAGACAACGGAGAAACCACGGCCCTCATCCTCCTGGACCCGTCAGCTGCCGTCGACACGGTCTACCACCGCACACTACGCACACGCCTCCACGACGCCGGGATCCAAGTGAAGGCCTTGGAGTGGACCACCTCCTTCTCCGGCAGAATACAGAGCGTCCGCCTCCCCCCCTTCTGCTCCGAAGCCACCGAGATCATCTGCGGCGTACCCCGGGGCTCATCCCTCAGCCCAACGCTGTTTAACATCTACATGGCACTGCTCGCCCATGTCGCCCGACTGCACAACCTCATCATATCCTACGCCGATGACACCCAGCTGATCCTCTCCCCCACACCGCCAAAACCAACCTCCACGAAGGAATGAAAGCCGTCGCTGAGTTGGATGAAGAACAGCCGACTGAAGCTGAACTCCGACAAGACGAATCCACCCCCTCGGCCCGGGACAACTCCTGGTGGCCGACCGCACTAGGAACAGCTCCAACACCCACCGACCACGCACACAACCTAGGGGTCATCCTCGACTCCACCCTCTCTATGACAAAGCAGGTCAACGGCGTCTCCTCCTCCTGCTTCATCACCCTCCGCAAGATCTACAAGTGGATCCCCACCGAAAAGAGAAGAACGGTCACCCAGGCCGTCATCAACAGCAGGTTGGACTACGGAAACGCCCTCTACGCAGGAGCCCCGGCCAAACTCCTGGAACGACTTCAGCGCATTCAGAACATCTCTGCACCCCTGATCCTCGACACCCCTCGCCGCAGCCACATCACACCCCACCTGAAAGACCTGCACTGGTTCCCCGTCAGCAAGATGATAACCTTCAAGCTCCTCACCCACGCACACAAGGCACTCCACAACACCGGACCAGCGTACCTCAACAGACGACTCAGGTTCTACACCCCGACCCGTCAGCTTCGCTCCGCCGACCTCACCCTTGCCACAGTCCCCCACATCCAAAGAGCAACCTCCGCTGATAGATCGTTCTCCCACCTCGCCGCCAAGACCTGGAAAACCCTCCCCATCCAGACCTGCTGACCTTCAGAAGACTCCACAAGACCTGGCTTTCTGAGCAGTAGCAGCATCCACCCCCCCCCCAGCGCCTTGAACCTCACGGGTAAGTACTGCGCTTGATTGATTTATTGATTAGTTCCTTACTCAGACTATGCAGGATGGGGCGTGGGGGGCTGGGGCTTTACCTGGAAGGGGAGCGGGGGGTAACTCCGCTAGGCCACGGAACTCCACGGAATTTCACTGAGTTGTCTAGTAACTCTGTGAAACTCCGCGGAGTTCCACTTTTCAAGCTCCGCCCAACCTTACGTGGGAGGCGGATCTACACCTTCCCCAGACATATTGTATATACACAGTGTGCTCCTCTGCGGCCTCTGGAATGTGGAGCACTGCATATCCTTCCCCAGCCTCTGACTCAGACTAGAAGCACACACACCTTATACTCTTGTGCTCCAGTGGGGAGCGCTGCGTATCCTTCCCCAGCCTCTGGCTCAGACTAGAAGCATAGACAAAAAAGGAGAGAGTTTCCCAGGTGTACCAAAAGGGACCGGGTATGTAAGATTAAACAAAAGAAGCTTCCCTTTTGTATTTACTTAATATATGCCTATAGTCAGTTTAGATATTATATATTGTGAACCCGAGACCTAGAATCTACAGACCATTACACTGCAAGTATCTAGTATAATAATATTTATTAAAAAGATTTTTTTCTCAAATTTATTTAAAATTATTACAGTCAATGTCACTATAAGTTTAGCACTCAACATTAATTCGTGGGATTATCAATCATAAAAACACATATTCAGCAATGATAATCACAATTACATACAATTAAAATGAACACTTAATAGATCACTTGAATTAACTAAACATAACAAAATTACAGCAATAGAAAACAACAGCAAATATAATTTGTGTCCTCTTGTCGACGCGTTTCGGTGCAATACCTAACATGTAACACCTTCTTCAGGACCAACACATTAAACAGCTCACAATACCGATTAAAAACAATACTAAAATAGGGCTTCAACTCCAATAACATGGACGACCATAGGAGAGTGTATCAATTCACTGCATGCCCAGGTTATTGCTCAAGCGGTTAAGTAAGACGACTCTTCAGTGCTTGTGCTTGTGCTATTTAATTCTTTGTTCAACAGGCATTTGAACTTTAGTTGAGTTTCATATAATTATTCAATCTTCTTTAAAACTCGATGTGTTGCGTTTTTTCCTTTTTGTGTGTCGCAATCACTATGGTTCTTGGCTTTCAATTAAATCCATCATCTGGAAACCCCCGTGAGACGTGAGGCAGCGCGGTTTAGCGAGATACTGGCCTGAGCTTGAATTTAATTGAAAGCCAAGAACCATAGTGATTGCGACACACAAAAAGGAAAAAACGCAACACATCGAGTTTTAAAGAAGATTGAATAATTATATGAAACTCAACTAAAGTTCAAATGCCTGTTGAACAAAGAATTAAATAGCACAAGCACAAGCACTGAAGAGTCGTCTTACTTAACCGCTTGAGCAATAACCTGGGCATGCAGTGAATTGATACACTCTCCTATGGTCGTCCATGTTATTGGAGTTGAAGCCCTATTTTAGTATTGTTTTTAATCGGTATTGTGAGCTGTTTAATGTGTTGGTCCTGAAGAAGGTGTTACATGTTAGGTATTGCACCGAAACGCGTCGACAAGAGGACACAAATTATATTTGCTGTTGTTTTCTATTGCTGTAATTTTGTTATGTTTAGTTAATTCAAGTGATCTATTAAGTGTTCATTTTAATTGTATGTAATTGTGATTATCATTGCTGAATATGTGTTTTTATGATTGATAATCCCACGAATTAATGTTGAGTGCTAAACTTATAGTGACATTGACTGTAATAATTTTAAATAAATTTGAGAAAAAAATCTTTTTAATAAATATTATTATACTAGATACTTGCAGTGTAATGGTCTGTAGATTCTAGGTCTCGGGTTCACAATATATAATATCTAAACTGACTATAGGCATATATTAAGTAAATACAAAAGGGAAGCTTCTTTTGTTTAATCAGACTAGAAGCACACACTCCTTATACTCTTGTGCTCCAGTGGGGAGCGCTGCGTATCCTTCCCCAGCCTCTGGCTCAGACTAGAAGCACACACTCCTTATACTCTTGTGCTCCAGTGGGGAGCGCTGCGTATCCTTCCCCAGCCTCTGGCTCAGACTAGAAGCACACACTCCTTATACTCTTGTGCTCCAGTGGGGAGCGCTGCGTATCCTTCCCCAGCCTCTGGCTCAGACTAGAAGCGCACACTCCTTATACTCTTGGGCTCCAGTGGGGAGCGCTGCGTATCCTTCCCCAGCCTCTGGCTCAGACTAGAAGCACACACTCCTTATACTCTTGTGCTCCAGTGGGGAGCGCTGCGCATCCTTCCCCAGCCTCTGGCTCAGACTAGAAGCACACACTCCTTATACTCTTGTGCTCCAGTGGGGAGCGCAGCGTATCCTTCCCCAGCCTCTGGCTCAGACTAGAAGCGCACACACCTTATACTCTTGTGCTCCAGTGGGGAGCGCAGCGTATCCTTCCCCAGCCTCTGCGTATCCTTCCCCAGCCTCTGGCTCAGACTAGAAGCACACACTCCTTATACTCTTGTGCTCCAGTGGGGAGCGCTGCGTATCCTTCCCCAGCCTCTGGCTCAGACTAGAAGCACACACTCCTTATACTCTTGGGCTCCAGTGGGGAGCGCTGCGTATCCTTCCCCAGCCTCTGGCTCGGACTAGAAGCACACACTCCTTATACTCTTGTGCTCCAGTGGGGAGCGCTGCATATCATTCCCCAGCCTCTGGCTCAGACTAGAAGCACACACTCCTTATACTCTTGGGCTCCAGTGGGGAGCGCTGCGTATCCTTCCCCAGCCTCTGGCTCAGACTAGAAGCACACACTCCTTATACTCTTGTGCTCCAGTGGGGAGCGCTGCGTATCCTTCCCCAGCCTCTGGCTCGGACTAGAAGCACACACTCCTTATACTCTTGTGCTCCAGTGGGGAGCGCTGCGTATCCTTCCCCAGCCTCTGGCTCAGACTAGAAGCACACACTCCTTATACTCTTGTGCTCCAGTGGGGAGCACAGTTAGGGTTGACACCTTTCTCAGAGAAAAATACCAGCCATTTGTTCACTTTTTACTACTCTGCAAAGGCCCACACACACCTTGATAGAAATAGTCTGTGTTCAGGGCCTTTCTGTCTTTGTTTACTTTTATCATCAGTCAGGGATCATTACAGCAGCTCTGTGACATTTTAAAAGTGCTGTCTTCTTATAGTTACTGGTTAAAGTGTGTACCGAGACGGGGTAAAACAAAAACACACAGAAGTTATTTTCTCAGGTCTTGTACCGGCTGGGATAATAAACTATTGGCTATGCCAGTTGGCAACCGTAAGCACAGTATGAGGCTGGATCACCCCATCTCTAGAACTGATGTATACTCACCTTGTGCTCCTGGGCAGCTTCTCGAATGGAGTGTAGCACGTAGCTTGTCCCTGCCTCTGACCAGGCGCACAACACCCATAGGGCTCACAGGCTTCAGCCACCCCACACCCCCCTTCGTGGGTGTCAGCCCGGGCTGAGACAGCTTCATGGGCACACACAGACAGTTTTTGAGCTGGACAGGTCTTTAAAAGACCATTCGCTTGATAACGAGGGTTTGTTGTTTTGGTCTCGCCTAGCGGTGCAGCGCATGCGCTGCTCGCTTTGCGAGGCATGCAGTATACACTATAGGTGAGGGAAGCCCCGCCCACTCCTCCATCCACTTTTTCATTGGCTTGTAGCTTTTTCCTTTCTAAGTGCTGCCTTCTGATTGGTTTAGAGGCTGCTAGTCCCACCTTATGACGGCCTTGTATCCTTCCACGGCTATTGGCTTCTTTACTGCGTGTTTCCTGAGCACTACTTTGTTCCCGTCCCACCCCTCCCGCTGTCCGAGCCTTCTCTCCCGCCCCCCACTTCTGTTGTTCGTGCCTAATCGCCCGCCCACCCGCACTCCCGTTTGCAATATACGGATAATTTTTTTTTACTTGAGTGCCGAGTGTGTTTCCCGACCCGGATAATTTTTTCTTACTTGAGGCAAGCGCATCATAATCAAAAACTTCAAACGTTTAATCTCGTACCCACATTGCTGTGTTCGACATTGCGTGCACTTAATAGTGCCCCTGGGGCACAAGCAGGGACTTATTAGAGTGCTTCTTTAGCAGAATGCACTCTGCGGTTCCCCGGGGCACAAGCAGGCATCCACTTCAGCATGCCTTTCTTGCTGGGAAACCTGTGTCCTGAGTCGTTTCCCAGTGTTGGGCGTGTTTCCCAACTTTGAACTCGTACTGCACAGATGGTGCACGTTGAGTCCTCCACGCCGTTTGCTGACATCACTGGCGCATTGGGGAATAGGTATTTTGTGTTTGTTTTATGTGTTTTCACATTCTGCTGCTCATTTAGAACTTCAATAATCAGCACTTCCAAATCACAGGGCCTTTTGGCTCCAAAGCAGCTCTTTTCCCTGCCAGTGGCTCCCTGGCGCCCGCCTGTTGGTGCCAGCCATTATTCCCACCCTCTGGTACACTCCCAGTGCCAATTGCGCCCCTCCCTCGCTTTATTCCAGCAGCCACACTGAAAGCAACAGACCGCAGGGGACAGCAGCAATCAGGAGGCGAGGGAAAATGACACACTTAAGTTATTATTGCACCTCACTGCCATCGGCCCTTCCACACAGCTTTTAATTAAGAATTAAAAGTATTCTCTTCTAGCTGTACTCTAGAGGTACCCGTCACATGGGATCCTTCCCAGATCCTGCCTCTTTCAGTTGCCCCTCCCCGACAGCCAGCTACTCCAACCAAACTAAACTGCCCCTCCTAACTCTGCCCCTCCTAACTGCGAGACAATGATCTGCTATCTTTCTATGCTAAAGCAGCCCTCATCCGAGCAATTGTTTGTGTCGAGCGACACTCTTAACTCTAGAAGCATACAGTGGGGGTGTGGTCAGCCCCACCCCTCCTCCATGTGTTCGATGGCCTCTCTTACCCTCCCGTCAGGGCTGGTAGCCACAGCCCCCACATCTCCCGGGAGTGCTTCTGAGGTTTATCCATGCAGCTTCTTCAGCCCTCGTCAACTCCTTAATTAAATGCACGTCACTAACATAGGGTTTGATAGCAGAAAAGCCGTGCTGGATAATATTATCGCCCACCATATACCCAGTCACAGTAATTCCGTTCAATCTAGGGAGTGCATTGGTAGTGTTGTACACACCACAAGGGAAGCGTGCCTTCCTCTGTAGCAAATATGCAAAACAAGGAAAAAGAAAGTTCTGCCACGTGGGAAACATCTCCACTCCAGTCGGGATCCTAGGATATACCCAGAACTGGGAAATGTTCAGTCTGGTGTTAAACTTGATCAAATGGATTTCCCAAGGGTTTAATTCGGTGTTGCAGCTGTCCACGTGCACTTCGGCTATCCTTTCACAGGATGTTAACTGAGAGAAAAACTTATAAGGTGTCTCGAGGCAGACGTAGTAGCAGAGAAGGTAATAGGGAGCTAATTAAATGGGCACCCTGGCCGTGTTTATGCCTGACATGATCCATTCTTAATAGATGTCAGTATAGTTTCTCTTCTCCCCAATGTGCTTCTTCCTCCTCGGTGCTCGTGCTCCCTCCTTCCCTCGTGAGCTGTCTCCGCCTCCCCTCTATTGCTCTTTCCTCCTCTGTGCTCCCTCCCTCGTGAGCTGTCTCCGCCTCCCCTCTACTGCTCTTTCCTCCTTCGTGCTCCCTCCCTCATGAGCGGTCTCTGCCTCCCCTCTATTGCTCTTTCCTCCTCTGTGCTCCCTCCTTCATGAGCGGTCTCTGCCTCCCCTCTATTGCTCTTTCCTCCTCTGTGCTCCCTCCCGAGCTGTCTCCGCCTCCCCTCTATTGCCCTTTCCTCCTCTGTGCTCCCTCCCTCGTGAGCTGTCTCCACCTCCCCTCTATTGCCCTTTCCTCCTTCATGCTCCCTTCCTTGTTAGCTGTCTCTGCCTCCCCTCTATTGCTCTTTCCTCCTTTGTGCTCCCTCCCTTGTGAGCTCTCTCTGCCTCTCCTCTATTGCTCTTTCCTCCTCTGTGCTCCCTCCCTTGTTAGCTGTCTCCGCCTCCCCTCTATTGCTCTTTCCTCCTTCGTGCTCCCTCCCTCGTGAGCTGTCTCCGCCTCCCCTCTATTGCTCTTTCCTCCTCTGTGCTCCCTCCCTCGTGAGCTGTCTCCGCCTCCCCTCTATTGCTTTCCTCCTTCATGCTCCCTCCCGAGCTGTCTCTGCCTCCCCTCTATTGCTCTTTCCTCCTCTGTGCTCCCTCCCTCATGAGCTGACTCTGCCTCCCCTCTATTGCTTTCCTCCTTCATGCTCCCTCCCGAGCCTCCCCTCTATTGCTCTTTCCTCCTCTGTGCTCCCTCACTCGTGAGCCGTCTCTGCCTCCCCTCTATTGCTCTTTCCTCCTCTGTGCTCCCTCCCTCGTGAGCTCTCTCTGCCTCTCCTCTATTGCTCTTTCCTCCTCTGTGCTCCCTCCCTTGTTATCTGTCCCCGCCTCCCCTCTATTGCTCTTTCCTCCTTCGTGCTCCCTCCCTCGTGAGCGGTCTCCGCCTCTCCTCTATTGCTCTTTCCTCCTTTGTGCTCCCTCCTTTGTGAACTCTCTCTGCCTCTCCTCTATTGCTCTTTCCTCCTTCGTGCTCCCTCCCTCGTGAGCTGTCTCCGCCTCTCCTCTATTGCTCTTTCCTCCTCTGTGCTCCCTCCCTCGTGAGCTGTCTCCGCCTCCCCTCTATTGCTTTCCTCCTTCATGCTCCCTCCCGAGCTGTCTCTGCCTCCCCTCCATTGCTCTTTCCTCCTCTGTGCTCCCTCCCTCGTGAGCCGACTCTGCCTCCCCTCTATTGCTTTCCTCTTTCATGCTCCCTCCCGAGCCTCCCCTCTATTGCTCATTCCTCCTCTGTGCTCCCTCACTCGTGAGCCGTCTCTGCCTCCCCTCTATTGCTCTTTCCTCCTCTGTGCTCCCTCCCTTGTTATCTGTCCCCGCCTCCCCTCTATTGCTCTTTCCTCCCTGCCAAGCCCCTGCTCCATTGCTTTCATGTTTTCTCCCCCTCCCGTGTTTTTTTATTCACAGTTTTAAGTAGCGCAAAACCAAACGTTTCAGAGCGCTTTTACATTAGCACCAGTTACGTTCATTTTCGTAGGCACAGGGAGATTAGGTTATTTGCCAAGAGTCGTGAGGTGTTCTGCCGACCCCGAGACTCCAGCTTGGCCTCCCAGTCGGCAACTCTGAAGGACCAAATCCTCTCCTGTTATTTACCCCCGCTCTCTGCCCCCACCCCAAGGTGTGGAATTTGAATAAAGGCATCTGCCATGAAAACAAAGCACTCGGGTAGCAAGCGATGACAACATGTGGTGAAAGGTTTCATAGGCGTTTTGTGAATTACAAATATAATGTAAATGGAGAACTACTAAAGAAGGAACAAGGTCCATAAATAAAAACTCTAGAGTTAGCATCTTCGCCTTGATGGCGATGGACAGAAGCGCTGCAGCTTTGCTGCTGGCACGTGGCAGCGCCTCGCGACACTGTGGTGGAGAGCGTTTGCTCCAATTAAAATATCCCTCTTTAACAGGGACATTTGAAGGACGTTGGGGGCCCTGGGTCAAACGTATTTGGGGAGCCCTGTTTGTAACAGCTTTCAATTTATGTAACCAGTTTCAGCTCTTTTATGCCCTCTGAGGCCAGGTCACGGACAGTGCACAGGTGCACTCATATTTCCTTTGCAGTATTTGCATAGCACAGATCTAGCAATGCATGTAAGACAGACAGTGCAGTGTATTACACTGCACAGCGAGCGTGCACTATCATCGGTGTGTGATAAAAAATAACGATCAAATGTCTTTATTGAAACACTTTATTTTCAAAATTTTGACTTGCCACCATCCTGTTTAAAAGTGCTTGTCAGCACCGCCACCTACTAGCAGCACCAGGGCAAAGTGCGTTAAAGAGGGTACCCTAACTGTAAGCCCACCTCACGCACACAGGGACTTCTTTGTATACTTCAGCTTTTCTAATATTTCTCTTTGTACCTGTCTGTAAAAGTCTGTCCTTGTTCCTCTGTTCACTTTATTTTATACTATGCATGTCACAGTCGGTCCTTGCATCTGTCTCTCTTAATCTCAGTGACAGTTTCTCTCTCTCTCTCCTTCGCTTCTTTTTTCTGTTTCGCTCTGCTTTGATTTGTTATTTTCTTCTCCTGTTTCTATTTGTTCGTCTCTATTTCCTGCTGTCTTTACTTCATTAATCTATGAACATTTTTGCTTTCTTTAATTCTTTTTTCCTCATTCTATCTTTATTGCGCCGTTTCTATTTTCCCCTCTATTTTCTTTTCACCCCAGTTCTCCCCTTCCTCGTTTTCGTTCCATCTATTTCACTTTATTCCTTTCTCCAACAGACTTTCTGTTTCCATATTCTTTCCTCTTTTATTCCTTTGGTAGGTAAAAGACATTCATTTACAACGCCAAAACATCTAACGCTCACAAAAGCGAGACCACTTTGCATTGCAAATGCTTGTTTCACCCCTTCTTAGAGCCCCGGGCCCTGCATTTCCACTCTGCCTATTGCTGGAAGAATTACGCCTCCCCCCCCCCCCGAAATTTGGCTCTAGTTGAGCCTCTGACCCACCTCTAAAGCACACATACTTCGTTCTCTTCGGCTGCCTCGTGGAGTGCCATGTGTACTGGGTCCACCCCTGGCCCAGCTCTGTAGCACACATACCTTGTACTCCTGGGCAGCTTCTCGAATGGGGAGCACCGTGTGCTGCTTGTGATCACGTGACACGCTGCAGACAAGACAGATGGGCTCCTGGTCATCTTCACAGAACAGTTTCAGTTTCTCTTCGTGTTCTCGGCACAGATTCGCCTCCTGGGGGGTGGCACTCGGTACCTGATGCTGTTTAAGGATTTCTACCATGTTCGCCATCTGCCTGTTGGGTCGGAGGGATTTACTTTGAGATATTTCCCTGCATTGAGGGCAGGGGAAGTCTGTCTGCAGCCCCTCCCAGCACCGAGTGATACAGGACAGACAGAAGGTGTGTCCACACTCCAAAGACACGGGGTCTGTGAAATATTCCAGGCAGATGGAGCACGTGGCCTCCTCCTTCAGGCTCCGGAGCTGGTTTGCTGCAGCCATGTTCCTTCCTGCCCGTCCCGAGAGGAAGTGTTGAAGTTAAGTTTCGTTTCTCCCAGTTTGTGAAGTGGGAGTGTCTGTCCCTCCTTCCTGTCTCCCCTCCCACCTTAACTAGCTGCTGCACCTGCACAGAACTGCCCTGAAACCTCCTGCAGCAAAGCAGGGAGTGTCTGTGGGTGAGCTGTGATCAAATGCAGCTGAGCTGAAGTGTCTGTGTCTAACCCAGGCCTGTGTGCAGCAGAGCAGGGAGTGTCTGTAGATGAGCTGCGATCATGTGCAGCTGTGCTGAAGTGTCTGTAAGGCTGCCGGGGGGGGGGTTGCGCAGCGGCCCGCCCCTTTGAGGGCGGCCGCCTTAGTGCCACAGGAAGGCACAGGGGTGAGAGGTCGTGTCCCTGGGATAGACCAAGGGAGACCCCAGCAGATAGCTGCTTCCGGCGGGGAGGAGCCAGGGGGGGGTACATATTCTGTCTCCGCCCCCTCCTCGCCCTCTTGTCCGCTCGTTCGCCTTGCCCGCCCATCCGCTTACCCGGCGTCCGGAGGGACAAAGGGGGGGCCAAGTTTTTCTAACAATTCTCACTTTGTGTTGCAGGAGGAGTTACAGGGCGATCCAGGGTCTGCACATACCAAGGGGTATAGCATGCAGCAGCACCGCGTGGTGCTAAGCCAGGATACCCAGGGATGTTTAGCGTGTCCACTGGAAGACCGACGGTGCCCCGCTATCCGACAGGCGGTTGTGGGTCTGAGCAACCGGGGGCTGCCATGTATGCTCCGCCCACCCATCACGGGGGGGCGTGTGAAGCAAGTGGACTGGTGGTCCACGGGTGGGAGGGGGGGGGACCCTCCCAACATTAGGTATACACCAAGTGGCGTTGCCATGGTGACTCTAGGCTTATCAGACGGGCAGGCGGCATAGGGGCTGGCCTGCCCTGGGATCGCCCGTAAGATAACCCACCTTGTTTGCATATTGCTTATGCTAATAAACCTGCAGCAATATTTCTCCACTTACATTCAGTGTCGTGTGTTTTTTTTTTTTTTTTTTTTTTTTTTGAAACCGTTTATTGCATGAT
This sequence comes from Triturus cristatus, assembly GCF_964204655.1. NCBI lineage: Eukaryota > Metazoa > Chordata > Amphibia > Caudata > Salamandridae > Triturus > Triturus cristatus. The sequence continues at coordinate 2,785,671 of NC_140579.1, forward strand.
GAAAAAGTTACAGGCATGGGCCTACAACCATCCGGCCGGCCGCTAGAGTAGCAAAAGCATATAACATACATACAGTAAGAGTCTCTTGGCGGAGCAGATTGGCAAATCAGGAGATATCAATAGCGCAGGCCGCATAACTCCTAGCCCACAATACGGTTTCCTTTTATCAAACAAAACAACACAAAAAAACCACACCCGCAAGGCAACCCGCGATCCAAAATGACAGTACGTGCTCCGTAAATGGGGGATCCTAACCAGCAGCAAACTCTGAAGAGGGGAATGGGAGTAGATCAGGGACTGGGGAACCACGTGCCCACGGCTGAGGGAGGGGGTCGGCTAGGGGGACGGGGCTGGCGAGACAGCCGGTAGCAGTGGCGGCTCACAAATACCCCCACGGTAGGCGTTCCAGGGGCTCCAGATTTTCACCCACGCCCCAGGCTTACCCCTCGCCACATACACTACCTTTTCACGAAACATACACCAATCCATATGTTCTTTCCAGGCCAACACCGCCGGGGGCCTCTGGGATCCCCACAATTGGGCAATGTCACGCTTCGCTATCATGTATCCCAGAGTCACCCACCGCGTCTGCGGGACCGAATAATCATTTGGTTCCCACACATTCAGCAAGCATCTCCTCGCTTCAGGCAGCAGCGCGACACGCGTAACCACGCGCAAGACCTCATGCACACCACGCCAGAATCGCTCCACGTTTGGGCACTCCCACAGTATATGCATGAAAGTTGCCAAAGCACCACAGCCGCGCTTACACAATCCGTCACCAGCAAAGCCCATACGTAGAAGCCTTGGCCCCGTCACGTAAACCCGGTGAAGGATCTTAAGCTGGACGAAGCGAAGGCGAGCCGGGATGGCCACCTCCTTCGGAGAGGCCACCGCGGAAATCCAGTCCTCGTCGTCCAGCTCCAGCCCATCGGCAACCCAGGCCTCGCGGAGGCCAGTCAGCAAGCACGATCTGTCATTGATCAGTTTTTTATATATAAGGGAGATCGTGCTGTCTGGGACAGGGCCATCCAGCACCCTGTCCTCCAGGGGGGAAGACTCCGGAATGGACGCGACATCCGGAAAGACGGAGGCCAGCGCGTGGCGGACTTGTAAGTACCGAAAGTACTCACTGCCTTGCAGCTGAAACTCCGTCTGCAGCGTCTCAAAAGTCTTGAAACCCCCCCTCGTCCAGAGATCTCCCACTGTGCTGATTCCGATCGTGTCCCACTTCTCGAAGCCCTTCGATGTCCACAGGGAGCCCAACCTCTCAGACGCATATAGCGGTGACGCCCGGGTCAAACGGTCCTTCCACCCCATAGCTGCATTAGCCGCGTGCCAAACACGCACCATGACACGCGTCGGTCCCGTCAGACGGGAGTCGAGCGCGCCAGAGTAAAGCGCTCGATTGTAATCGCCACCGGGCAGGAGCATCTTGTCCATTTCAAATGCCGGGTTCAAGGCGGGCCCGTAAAGGCCATGATTGATTGCAGCTAGCTGGGAGGCCCAGTAATACCGTTTAATGTCCGGGAGGGCGACCCCCCCATCGTACCACGGGAGCGTCAATTTGGCCAGAGCAATACGCGGCCTCCCGTCCCAGAACAGGCGCCGCTGCAGGCCCTCCACCTCACGGAAATAGCGCGCTGGTACCAAGTCCATAGTGTTCTGGAGGGCGTACAGGAAGCGCGGCAAGGACATCATCTTAAATAAGGCCGCTCGGCCAAGTGGCGAAAGCGGAAGGCGCCGCCAACGCGCGACATCCTCCCGCAAGCGCTGGAGGGGGGGCAACAGGTTCCGCTCATAGCGGGCCTCCGGGTCTAGAGTGATATATATACCCAGGTACCGGAACCCCTGGGAGGCAATCTGGATCGGGCAGTCCCGTGGTAGGGCCGGAGCCTCCCCGGAAAGCACATATACGCAGGATTTCGCCCAGTTGATGACAAGGCCTGAGTTACGCCCGAAGGAGCGCAAAACATCAACCAGGACAATCAGCGATTTGCGCGGGGAGGCGAGATACAAAAGGATATCATCGGCGTAGAGGGACACGCGGTCCTCATACTCAGGGGTCCAGCGGAGACCGCGGATAGAAGGGTGCCACCGTAGCCACTCCGCCAAGGGCTCCAAGGCCAGTGCAAACAGGAGCGGCGACAAGGGGCAACCCTGACGCGTGCCCCGCCCCAGCTCGAATGGGGCCGAGACTCGCCCATTCACCACCACCTGCGCCAATGGGCCCGAATACAACAATTTGACCCAGCTAATGAACCCCGGGCCAAATCCAAATTTCGCCAGCATCGCCCAGATGTATGGCCATTCAAGCGTGTCAAACGCCATGGTGGCGTCTAAGGATGCCAAGATGGCCGGCTCCCGCACAAACGGGACACGCGCGAGCACCCCGTGCAAGCGTCGCAGATTAAGAGCCGTGTTGCGATGGGGTATAAATCCAGATTGGTCTTGGTGGACCAAATCGCCCACCACACCGACCAACCGGTTGGCCAACACCTTGGCGAGGATTTTGGGTTCCGCGTTCAAGAGCGAGATTGGCCTATAGGATGTGACCCGCTCACGGGGTCTCCCCTCCTTGTGTATCACCACGATTGTGGCCAGACGCTGGTCCGGCGGGAGGGAACCCTGCGAGTGGGCCGCCAGGAACATCGCGCGCAGGTGGGGCGCTAGTACATCCGGGCGCAGCTTGTAAAGCTCGATGGGGAGACCATTAGGGCCCATGGCCTTGCCGGATGCGACCGAGCGAATAGCCAGGGCAATTTCGTCCGAGGTGGGAGGAGCGTCCAGCGAATCCCTGTCTTCCACCGAAAGGGAGGGCAGCGCTATGTCCCGAAGCAGGGAATGGGAATCTTCCTCCGAGCAAGGGGAAACCGGGGAGTACACCTCGCGGAAGTAATCCGCGAAGCAGGAGACAATGGCTTCCGGCTCGGTGACACGCGCACCATCCATCCTCTCAATCAAAGGAACCACACGACTCGCCCTCTCCCTCTTATCCAACCACGCAATCAATTTACCAGCCTTATCACCCACGTCATACAATCGCCCCTGTTGCTCTCTACTGAGGCCCCTGGCCGCCTCCGTGACGAGGGCCCTATAGGCCTCCTGCTTGAGGTGCAGAACATGCAACTTGGCATCCGTTACCCCGCTCCCCAGGTCACCCTCCAGTTCCACAATCTCGGCCTCCACCCGGGTTACTTCCTCCCGCTCACGCCTCCGGGCATGGGAGATAAAGGAGAGGGCCTCCCCTCTGAGGACTACCTTAAAGGCCTCCCATAGGGAGATGGCCGAAGGGACAGACCCCACATTCTCGTCAAAATATCGCTGTAAGGATTTGATCAAGTCGGCACGAATGGTGGGGTCTCGCAAGTACCATGCATTGATTGGGGCCACCCTGCCCTCCCCCCTCGGGAAGACATCGAAATGTAACAGTAATGGGGAGTGATCTGAAATACCCCGCGCCAGATGGCACACCTCTCCTACCCTCCCACCGTGGGCCGCCGGGACAAGGATGTAGTCAAGACGCGAGAGGCTACCATGGGCACCCGAGTGGAAGGTGTATTGCAGCTGCGCGGGATGCTTTAGTCGCCAGCAATCCACCAGGCCCAGTGTGTCTAAAAGGCCGGACAGCCACGCCTGTGCCCGGGGGAGGTCCCTAGGGGGGTGACGATCCATAGACCCAGAAACTACCGCATTGAAGTCCCCCCCAACCACCAGCAGGCCACCCGGGAGGTCCAGGAGGAGGCGCCCCAGGTCCGCAAATGTAGTAGCTTGTAACCCAGGCGGGACGTACACTGATATGAAAACAAACACTCTACCCTCCATTCTACCCACCAGGACAGTGTAGCGTCCCCTCTCGTCATGGCGCACCTCATCGATCTCCAGCGGGAGCGAGTTCTTGATCATGATACCCACCCCCCGCGAACCCGAAGTGAAGCCCGAGTGGGCCACCAAACGATAGCCCCGCCGATTCATGGCATGGAAGGAGTTACCTATAAGGTGTGTCTCCTGCAGGAAGACAACATCTGGCGATATACGTTTCAGGAACTGCAGGACCACACCACGCTTAATCCTATCCCCCAGGCCGTTAACATTCCAGGACAACACAGTCAAATCCCTACCCCCCATCATACGTAGAAGCAATCAGTCTCATACGTAGAAGCAATCAGTCAGTGTCATGTGTTTTATTTATGTACTTATGTGCGTTGTGATAACTGTTGCCGATATTGGCACTATGTCTCTAACCCGGGCCTGTGTGCAGCAGAGCAGGGACTGTCTGTGGATGAGCTGCGATCGTGTGCAGCTGTGCTGAAGTGTCTGTCTCTAACCCGGGCCTGTGTGCAGCAGAGCAGGGAGCGTCTGTAGATGTGCTGCGATCGTGTGCAGCTGTGCTGAAGTGTCTGTCTCTAACCCGGGCCTGTGTGCAGCAGAGCAGGGAGTGTCTGTGGGTGAGCTGCGATCGTGTGCAGTTGTGCTGGAGTGTCTGTCTCTAACCCGGGCCTGTGTGCAGCAGAGCAGGGAGTGTCTGTAGATGAGCTGCGATCGTGTGCAGCTGTGCTGGAGTGTCTGTCTCTAACCTGGGCCTGTGTGCAGCAGAGCAGGGAGTGTCTGTAGATGAGCTGCGATCGTGTTCGGCAGCGCCGCCGAAGTGTCTTAATCTAACCTGGAAGTGAATGTGTGCACCAGAGCAAGGCGTGTCCGCAGCAGAGCTGGGAGTATAAATGTATGTCCCAAGAGTGTCTGCATGTGAGCTGGGAGTGCCAGCGGTTTACCTACGAATTTAGGAGTCTGTATTGGGGGTATCTGCAGGTGTGTAATCCAGGCCCCTACAGCTCCTGCGGTTCAGGGGGCAACACTTCAGGAGCCTCCCATACTTTCAGGGGGCCCCACTCAGCCCAAGGCTGACGAATGTCTGTCAGATATCACATGAGACGCTCGGTGGCCTCTTCGCATTTTGCGCCTCCACAGGCGGCATCAGTTTGCGCTGCGCCATTGGTGGCCCTAGAATGTCTGAGCCTGTGCTGGGCGTGTCCACCTCTGAGAGTATCGGGGTCTGTACTGTGGGTGTAAGGCAGTACAACATATTTATGACAATACACCGTTCGGCCAAGAGGGCATCTTGGCGCTAGGAACAAAACTAACTTGACAGAGCAGCATGAGGTGAAAGTGGGTGCAGCAGAGCAAGGAGTGTCTGCCTGTGCGCCGGGAGTGTCTGAATGTTTGCTGTGAGCGCCACCATCATGAAGCCTGCATCCGCCCTGGCTACTGACCCTATGTTATTTATGACATGACATTTTACCGTCTTGGCTTTTGATAAACTGTATATTGCGCTGCGGGATTTAATAGTGACAGCCACACTACGAGTCCCAGAATGCAATTCACCGGTAGCTAAAAGGTCAGGGCAGGCTGAGGGGTCATGGGGTTACTTCTCAGTTCAGGATTAGAGTCGAGTGGCAGTGCTGTCAGTAATGTCTGTTTATCTGTGAGTAGTGTCAGAGAGCTGTCAGTAGTGGGACATTTTGACACAGTTATCAGGGCCAGGTTGGGAACCAGGGGCTCCGCTGGCATCCTTAACTCCTGTGCCTCGCAGGGTGCTTGCGCCTACTCAAGTCTTGGCGATGGTAACCAGCCCCCACCAGGAGATGGCCGCACGTGCAGGGCCGATTCTAGCGTGGGGCGACCGCACCGGGCGCTGACGTCGGGTGGGGGCGTCGTGTTAGTAGGGTGACCAACCGTCCGTAAATTTCACGGACAGTCCGTAAATTGGACCTCACATCCGTTGTCCGTGAGGATCCTTTTTACGGACGCCTCTTGTCCGTAATTTTAGGCATTACAGAGAACAGATCAGTTCCACTGCGAGAGGCCTCAGCTCCCTGATGGGGCCGCCTCGCACTCCTCCGAGTACAAGAGCAGCCCCACCCCGCCCATTGTCATTCTGTGTGGGGCTGATTGCCACACACAGAATGACAATGGCTCAGTCTGGGCTGGCACAGCACGTGGTGGCCTCCTCCAGCCTCGGTCCAGGGCAGGGCTTTCTGTCACATAGAAGTGCAAAAACGCCCATACTGCTGCTACCTGAGAATCCAGTTAATCAAAAGAAGGCAGTGAAAGAAGTTCAAAGGAAAGGATTATAGTTATAGTATAGCAGCCATGCTATACTATAAAGATGGTTGCTGCTTTTTTATTTTATGCAACTAACAACCATTGACAAAGCCAATAGTTCTGGCTTGTTGTAGGTGTAACGTTACTTGTTCCAAGTGTAACGTTACTTGTTGTATTATATATCTGGATGCAATGACACAAGCAACAAAAATACCAGTCGGGCGGCACATTATATTAAGCACAGATTTTTAGCTTATGTGTTTTAAGCCACGCATTTTATTACATTGAAACACCCTTTTGGAGAGACCCCCCTACTTTTTACATCCCACTTAAAGCTCTGGAAACAACACCATGTCTCAGCCGCCCCACGTCCAGGCACTGTGCATCATGCATGACTCATCCCTTCCACTTTTTCAGATTGCCTAATTGCAGGGGCATAGTGAACCCTGCCCCACCCCACCCCTTGCTTTAGGAACTACAGCGAGGGTGGCGTTCTTGATGGGTCTCATAATTAATGTGAAAAGGTGAGTAAGTAAGTGAAGGGATGGGTGGATGGATGGCTGGATAGATGAGTGAAATGATGGATTGATGGATGAGTGAAAGGGTGGATGACGGGCGAGAGAATGGGTGGATGGATGAGTGAAATGATGGATGGATTGATGAATTGATAAGTGAAAGGGTGGATTGCTGAATTGATAAGTGAAAGGGTGAATGGATGGACGGATGAGTGAAAGGGTGGATGAAAGGCTGGATGAGTGAGTGAAAGGGCGGGTAGATGGACAAAAGGATGGATAGATGAGTGAAGGAGTGAAAGGGTGGATGGATGAGAGAAAGGATGAATGGATGAATGAAAGGATGGATGGATGAATGATAGGTTCAATGGATGGATTCATGAGTGGATGAGTAGATGGGTGGGTGGATGGAAGGATGGATGGCTAAGTGAAAGGGGTAAATGGATGGCTGAACGGGTGAATGGGTAGAAGGATGAGTGACTGGATGGATGAATGAGTAAGTGAAAGGATGGCTGGATAGGTAAATGGCTGGATGGATGAGTGAATGGATGGATGGGTGGAAGAGTGGATGGATGAGTGTACGGATGGATAGGGTGAAGGGGTGGATGGATGGATGATGGATGAGTAAAAGGGTGGATTGAGGGATGGATGAGTGAAATGATGGATGGAAGGATACATGATGGATAGGTTTGTAAATTGATGAATATGGGCACACAGATGGAAGGACAAAATGAATGGTGAAAGACTGAATGATGGATGAAAGTATGATTACACATTGTAAGCCCCATTATCTTAAGCAACATTTCTTATATATTGACTTTCACATTTATATGAGTTATTGTCTCTATATAATATGTGTGTGTTGTAATGCACTCCAACACTCTGCCCCACATACTTGGGATGAGTAGCACTATAGAAGAAATTAAATACACATGAGAGAGGGTCTATGTGAAGATGAGGGGCACCATTGGAGGGTGGTATCAAGGCCGGACTGGCCGGAACGGGCTTCAGGCGTTTTCTCTGGGAGCTGGAAAGGTGGGGGCGGTTTTGTTACCACAAAAAGACCTGCACATTTGCTTAAAGCTGCGCGCACACTGACAAACCATGAAGTGCACAATTGTCTCAACCTAATATAAACTTATTTTCACTTGTACTTTAGTAGTTGTCTATTTACTTACATACTATTGCGCAACCTTCTCTGATGTGTCTGTAAAACGTACCTTTTGTCCTGAATTTTGACCTCCTGTCCTGAATTTTTGTCCTGAATTTTGACCCCTTGTCCTGATTTTTTACACTCACTGTCCTGAATTTGCACCCATGTCAGTTGGTCACCCTACGTGTTAGAAGTATATCACGGGTTTAAAAGCACCTGCTGGCGCATTCCTGCCCCCCAGAACTTTTCTGGCAACAATAAAAATATCAAGATAACTCTGGTGATTAATGCTCTTCCTAGAGAGATTGGGAGGTTTGTGTAGTGGACGTTTTGACTCACCATAAGGTGCACAGAGGGTTAATGTGCCTGCTGCAAAGAAAGTGTACTATGCAGATCATTTAATGTAAATAGGACAGTGGGTTACTGCTTTTGTCTGAGAGATTTTTTGTTACGTGCAGTTTATAAATTACAATCCTAACATAGAACAGTGAGCTGTTAACTGTCATCAAAGAGCTTAATGCAATACATCCCTGGCCCTGTGTTGGCCAGGTAACCTCTAATAATGGTGGTGGGAGGAGGGGGGGTGCAGGGTGGGGGGGGTTAGGCTGGGTAGGGTGGGTTGGGTGGAAGGTCAGACAGGTGGCTATATTGACGTATGCTGGTAACTGGTATATTGGAAACAGTAGGTTATGGTGTAGCAAAGGGGCAATGCCAAGATCACATGATATAATTAGATGGGGGTCCTAAAAGTGCTATCCTTAAATATTTGTGGCTTAAATGACCCTAAAAAGAGACAAATGGTTGCGATAGGCTTACAAACCATGGGTGCGAACGTCGTATGCTTACAGGAAACTCACATCGAGGGCACACAGATACATATGCTAAAAACACTGGGGTATAAACTGGTTTGTGCAACTCCACAAGGTGTGCGGATGCGGGGGGTCGCTATATTAGCTAAGGGCCCAGGGTACATTTTTAACCGCTCTAAAGCCGATAGATTTGGCCACTGGGCAGTGACGGAGTGTCAAGATGGACATGGGCAAAAGACCACTCTCTGTGCTATTTACGGGAGCAATAATGACGAACCGTCAGTCTTCCACGAGATTTCTAATGAACGTACGCACTGGCCCCTACCCTTAGTGGTCTGCGGGGATTTTAATATTAATCTCCCCAGCGACTGGTCGTTAAGGGATGATTGGCAGTACAAGGGCCGGAAACCTAGAGTGTTTAAGGCAATGAAACATATGTGTTATACACATGGGCTTGTAGATGGCTGGCAGATCTTAAAAGCTAATGATCCTGGTTATACCTTTTCTTCTAACCCGCATCGCACACACGTAAGGATAGATTACATATTGATGTCCAACTCACTTAGATCTAAATTTCAAATTAAGAAACTTCCTCGAGTTCGCTCAGACCATAACCCTTTAATTTGCACCATAGAAATAACACCCGGAACTATAACACCTATTTCCTGGACATTCGAAAAATCCTTGCTTTTCGACGATTTGTATTGTGTCCACATGAAAGAGTGGATTCCTAACTTTATAGAGGACAATATTGGGAGTGTATCAATTGAAGTAATGTGGGACGCCTTAAAAGCAGGGATTCGAGGAGAAACCATGCAATACTCATTAAAGACTAATAAAATAGCCAGGGAACATCTAAGAGGACTGCAGGAAAATCTTCGACTTGCTGAAGAGGAGTTGATAAGCGTAACTCGAGGGAGCCAGGAGCTAGAAGATATAAATAGAATTCAAAATTTGATGGCAATTGCAAAGGCCGCAATTACAAATATTTTTACTGCTAAAGCCATAAAAAAAGCAACCGCTCATAAAGAGCTCGTGTATGAGGTTAACGAACAAGTTGGCTATTCGTATGAGACAGCAGGCCTCAGTAAATTTGATACGGGAAATACAGGATCCAGTGGAAGGCCAAATAACTGATCCGGAACGAATTAGAGAGGCATTTTGGCGATTCTACAGCACCCTGTACACAGAAGAGGGGGGGAGGGATCCAGATAAAATCGACAGCTATTTAGATGGAGGAGGCACCGATAGGTTTGACAAACAAGATCAGCTTATTTTAGATGAAATTCCCAACAAAGAAGAAATTGTAACTACAATCCAAAACTTACCTAAAGGGAAAGCAACCGGATTGGATAATATACCATCGGAATTCTATCTAGTATTTATAGAACAGATTAAAGATATTCTATTTGACCTAATAATACACATTTTTAAAGGGGGGCAGCCTCCAAATTCTTGGTCTAGGGCAAACATAGTTATCTTTCCCCAAAAAAATAAACCCCCGGATCAGCTGGGCTCATATCGCCTTATCACACTAATAAATGCAGACTCCAAATTATACTCAAAACTGTTGCCAAATGGAATCGCCCCGATTATTCATAAAGTAATTGCCAAATACCAACATGCCTTTGTTCCAGGGAGATCAACCACTAATCACATTCAGAAAGTGATCACCTTGTTTGATAGTATGGATTGCACCGGAGACCCTATGGCATTGGTCCTTCTCGATGACGAGAAGGCCTTTGACAGGGTCTCGTGGCAATTTTTGTGGGCTGCTATGTCTAGGGTTGGGATTAACCGAGGGTTTATTCATGCTGTGCAAAAATTGTATGTGAATCCCAGGGCCATGGTAATGGTGGCCTCACTAAAGAGTTGATCATATCTCGTGGAACTCGACAGGGGTGCCCATGTTCGCCACTGCTCTTCGCGATCTATATCGATTCCTTTATTACTAGAATAGAGGGAAATATCGAAATAGCACCGATTTTGTCACAAGTATACCCAACTAAGATCTTGGCCTATGCAGACGACATTGCTGTTGTAACCGCGGATCCTAGCACAGCTATGCCGGCTATCTAATGCGAGGCTAATACATTTGGGCTCGTATCCAGATATGCACTCAATCAGGGGAAAACACAGATCGTGCTGAATAACAAAAGCGAGATGTCTGACCCCCGAGTTGTGGATAAAGCTATATACTTAGGAATTTGTATTACATCTAAACTTGAGATTCTGGTGGATTTAAACATGAAGCCATTTTTGGGCACCATACAGAAAGATCTTCGTCGCTTAGACAATTTACATCTATCCCTAATCGGCAGGGCTATTGCCTTGAAAATTGTGTTTTTCCCTAAGATCTTATATTTATTTAGGGCAATATGCTTAGAATTTTCAGATCAATGGTTTAAATCTATGGAACGCACCTTCTCGAATTTTATGTGGGCGTATGCACAACCTCGCCGTGCGTATACATTTTTGACCCTGTCAAAGGAAAGAGGAGGTCTGGCTCTCCCAAATTGAAAAGCATACTATTGGGCATCTGTGCTGCTCTATAGTCGTGAATTATTACAGAATACTGGGATAGAAATGACACCAGAGGGTGATTCGCCATCTATTTCCAATTAACATTGGGCAACAAAAATTATGGATATCTTTGGCGACATCTTCATGACAGCTATCATAAAAAAGTGAAACTAAAAAACATTGACGAACGGGTTTAGGGTATGGAAAGCTGTGAGAAAAATGCTGGGTATTGGACGAATATCATTTTATACTCCCTTAAGGGATAATCCGGCTTTGCCGGAGATTTTTAAAGATAAGTACTTCAGCAAGTGGAACGAGGCAGGTATAAATCACATTGGGTGCTTCCTCTCCCCTGTAGGGATACAATCTTTTGAGCAACTTAGGGACAATTATCGATTGGACCGGCGGGATTTCTTTAAATAGCTTCAAATTAGAGACTTTCTAATACGAAGGGTGAGGGGAGGGATTTTTCCGGGTAAAATAACTCTAGTAGAAACATTAATTCACATAGGAAAAACACAATTGGGGGAATATACTCCCTTATAAATTCGCGGTTTCCGGATGATCTGGAGAAAACATCTCAGAAGTGGCAGGAGAAAATTGGCATAACTATGGAAAAATTTTACTCTGCATACTCCTTGTTTCAAACAATTCTCATGTCAACAAAACTCCAAACGCAATTCTATAAAACATGCTTCTTTTTATATTACATTCCAGATAGGATCGCTAAATGGGGGAGTGGCAAGGGGACATGTTGCTTAAGATGTATGCTATTTAATGCTGACTGTGTGCATATTTTTTCTACCTGTGAAGGACTAACATCTTTAAAACAAAACATTGAGAAGCTTTTATCGACCGTACTGCAAAGAGAGATTGTTTTGTCCAGTGAAGTCATATTATTGGGAGCGACAGATCCTAGCACCCCCATGCCGGGTCAGGAACTTATTTTTATAGCTATGGCGGTTTTAAGAATGTGTATCGCCACGGCCTGGTTGGATCCCAATGCGCCGTCTTTCCATCAATGGCTGGCTAGGCTTCTCGCAATCTCCAATCTGGAGGCTGCTATTTATAAACGGAAAGGGAGGATACGGCGTAAAAGGGGTTGGAGAATTTGGTCCCCATTAATAGAATGGTGTCAATCCCAAAATAACACCTAGAATATTGTGAAGTATAATTAACTTTATGATTTAATAAAAAGTGGTAGTTTACAGGGATAATGTATAATGTAACAGGATGATGAACTTGTGCGAACATACAAATCTTTGTTTTTCTTGTATTTTAATATTAAGTGTCTGACCTGGGTGGCTGACCCTTTGCGGGTTTGGGGTATGTTTAACTATGGTAAAATCAAATAAAGATATTTAAAAAAATAAAATAAAAAATAAAAAGAGCTTAATGCAAACTGCAGGGTATAGATTAGGGTGTTATGCTTTTTTTCCCCCAGTCTTTCGTCCTTCTAAAGTTGGGAAAAGGATTCATTTGGATGGAAATCAATTCTGATTATCAAAGAGAACCCCCAACCATGGTGTTACATTTTACATTCTTAGTTTGTGCTTCTCCAGACCAAGCACTCTTAAACCGTCCTGCCCACCAGTATGGATGACATGTCACTCCTCACCTGAGACATTATAGAGACTTGAGGGGCCACTGTTGAAGGGTGGTAGTGAGGGAATCCATGGTGAAGGAGGTCATGGGGGGGGGGGGGGCACCAACAAACATTGTCGCACTGGGCACCACCAGCACTGGACGTTGGCGAACTAGGGTACGGATGTCCAGGTCGTCTACTAGGATTACATTAATGGAACTCCATGCCAGCTCCTTGATTCATTTACATCACAAAAGCAGCACTACAGTGATCTCACTATAGTGAATGGACATGTAAGACTTGCTTGGGGGATGACATGGGTTTGAACATTGGGTGATCCTATTAAAGTGTATGGAGGCCTGCTGTTCATCATACAGTGAATAGAAGTGAAAAGAGGGTGACACCTGCCAAATGACAGGTATGATCTGAGAAGAAGCATGACAGTTTCCCACGACATGCCTCAGCAGAGTGCGAGTGCTTCCATGTGATGGCTGGCTCAGCATAGAGCAGCCTATATCCTTCGTGAGTTGTTATGAATGTTGTGTGGGTCTCGGGACAAAAGTTAGCAGGGTATTTAAAGAGTGCATCAAATGAGGGAGGTACTCTTGTTGCTGAAGATACTCTGATCCTATGAATGCACAAGCACAGTGGAGGGTAATTATGCATACGAGGCACCATTGGTTCAGAACCAGAGAGTGCATTTTCACATGAAATGAATGCCCTATACTTTGGTAACTAAGTCTGAGCCTGAGAAGAGAGGGTACTACTTGTTGTGAACGTCATAATTAGGAGGCAGGAAGTTGTGAGAGTCTTATCAAGAGCTGGAACAGGGTATATTTGGAACATGTACTTCAAAGACAAGCATTCTTGGTGACAATAACCAGGAGTTTTCGTTGTAGATACCTGTGACGATGCAGGTTCTTGACGAAATGAGGAGATGGAGCTCCACAATAAGGTAAAAGCAAGTAGCTTTATTAGGAGGAAAGAATCCATCCAACATCCCAGGCAGGAGGCAACCAGCAACTGTCAGTCCCTTCAAACAACAACATTACATCGCCTGAGCCCAGCTCCCCTGTGACATCACAGAGTTCCAGGCTCAGGCAAAGTAACCAAGGGAAACGGCCGGAATACCACACACCTCCCTCCTTATCAACAGAAAGTGAAAAGAAGAATAAAACGAATAGAGAGAGAAAACAAAACATTTTGCAACATAAGTTAAACATAGCCCTTCAAATAACCGGGTCTTTTGACCACACGACGTGATGCACCAGAAGATTTACTGCAACCTTCACCACCATTATTGTCACCAGAAGTTCCAGGGAGATCCGCAGGAACAGGTTCACTCCCAACCGTGTTAGCACAACAAACCACCACGCGATTTAAATTCCATATTCTCTGGTCTTGGGTTTTCATCGCATTTGTAAAAAGTTTAATGACACGAATAGGTTTAGAAAACTTGGGATGGCTGCTCTTGCTGGAATTTTTAATCATAACAAGATCCCCCACAGACACCTTAGTTACTTTCACAGCCTTTCTGGAATCAAAATTAGTGTTCCTTGACAAATCTTCTGTTCCAATTAAGATTCCAATTAAGATCACCCACACACCGACCAAATTGTAATGTATACACATTCACCCATGAAGTTTCAATTAAGGTGTTGGGAAGCCTACTTTGTAACAGCTCAAATGGGGTCTTTCCTGTAGTACAATGCGTGGTAACTCTGTACATTTCAACCATTTTACAAATTTCCGCCTGCCAAACCATAGCATTGGATTTCGCCAAAGAAACAGTTTCCTTAATGACTCTGTTGAATCGTTCAACCATACCATTGGATTCTGGATGGTACAACGCACACTTTTTGTGAGTTATTCCTTTTACTTGAAGAAAATCAACCATCTCCTTTGATGTCAACTGTACCCCATTATTAGTAAGGATAGAGTGAGGAAACCCCTCCCTGGCAAACAAACAGTTGAGAGAGTTAACTACAACCCTACTTTCTATAGAGCTTGTAAAGAAAACCTCACACCATCTGGAGAACATATCTAGTACCACAATGAGGAAAGATGACCTTCCTTGATCATAAATAGGGCCCACAATGTCTAGAGCGATATCTGGCCAAGAACTGGAGGGCAAGTTCCTCGTCACCATGGGTTGAACCCTTGGTTGTTTCGATTTGTCGCTCCAAGCCCCAATGAAACAGTCACGCACCAAGCGATCCATGTGTTTGTCCATTCTAGGCCACCAATACGACATTGGCACACGCTCTTTGCATTTGGTCATACCTTGATGAGTCTTGTGGATGAGATACATTATTTCACACCTGAGATTAGATGGAGGGATGAGCTTAGTGCCCCTGAATTACAAACAATTGTTAACTGACAATTCATCACATACAGCCCAGTAATTTCGACACGCATCAGAGGCTTACTTTTTCTTGCTCCAACACTCCGTCATGCACCTCATCACCTCAACAGGCGCAACGTCCTTAGCTAACTCCTCATGCCACCTATCCTTAGAAAATGTGCTGACATGCACAAACACAGGCGCAGTCATCATCCGTAAATTTATCAGAATCCGAACTACATTCAACACTAGGGACCAACCTAGAAAGAATATCAGCAATTGTATTACAAACACCAGGCAGGCACTCAACAACAACATTATACACTTGTAGAGCAATGACCCATTTGGTAATTTGACTTGATATTAAGTCCACACCTTTCTTTGTGAAAGTCTCAACAAGAAGTTTGTGGTCAGTTGGTATGACAAAAGACGACCCCCACAAAAATGTTTAAGTTACCGCACTGCCCAGAACACAGCTAATGCCTCCCTTTCAATAACAGAGTACTTTACCTTTGTATCCTTTAATGCTCTAGACAGAAACATGATGGTCTCTGTTCCAAACTCTCCCTCCTGTTGGAGAACAGCACCCAAACCCTTGAGACTAGCATCAGTAGTTACTAATGACCTTCTTTGGGGATCAAAGGTCTTTAGTTTTGGAGTCATGCTGAGATGAAGCTTGAGAGACTGGAATTTTTCTTCGCATAAGTAGTCCCAAGAAAACACATGACCTTTCCTCAAGCGTAATCTCATGTTGGCACTGAGTTCAGCAAAACTTTTAATTAATTTGGAATAAAACTCAATCATTCCTAAAAATTTCATTAACTCCTCTCGAGAAGTAGGAGAACTCATGTGGAGAGGTGTGGCTCACTGGTTAGAGGCGGCAGACCCATAAGCAGAGAATCGGCCAGGGACCAGGGTTCAATTCCCGACGCGGCAGGGTTGTGGACAAGGGTCAAAATGGACTCGATAATTCGCGCCTCGGTACCTACTCTAATCAGGAACACACTCGGCAACTCTGGGCATTAAGCTTGCCTCATCTCTACAACGGCCCCCCACAGATGCTAGGGATGCCTGGTTTCACCTTGGAGATACCCAGAAAGGGACCATCTCACAGGGAAAACCAGGACGGGTTCCCCAGTGGTCTTCAGCGCCAGGATACTCCATGGAGTCACAGTGTGCTTTACAAGTACATTTACATATGTGCATGATAGAGCCAACTAACTCCTCTTTGGGAACAATGCCCTCACTGGACACGATGTGACCAAGCTATGTTATGGAATTGGTACCGAATTAGCATTTTTCAGCTTTCACAGTAAGATTCCAATCGGATAGCCTGCTCAACACCTCCCTTAGTCTGAGGTCGTGCTCAACAGAATATTTTCGAAAAATCAAGATATCGTCTTGATAAAAACGTACATCAGTTGTGCCATCAAGAACCCTTTTCATAGCACGCTGAAAGACAGAAGAGGCGGAAACAAGCCCAAAAGACAGGCGAACAAATCAAAAGGTACCAAAGGGCGTTATGAATGCAGTAAGATCCCTATAAGATTCCATGAGCTCGCTCTGGTGGTATGCACTAGTTAAGTCAATGGTACTGAAGACAGTGGCGCCTCCCAACAACATGATCAACTCAGAGATGTTAGGGAGGGGATACCTATCGACTACAACGCACTTGTTCGGATGCCTCAGGTCCACACAGAGGCATAGTTTGCCATTGGACTTCCTCGTAGCAACTATGGGAGAAAGCCACAGGGCTCCTTCAACCTCCACAATTATACCCTCAGCTTTGAGTTTCATAAGTTCCTTCTTCACCTCCTCATGAGTGGTAATGGGAATATTCCCAACCTTACAACACACAGGTTTCGCTTGATCAACCAATTTTATCTCATGATTATAAGATTTCAAGCAACCCAAACCATCCTTCAATACTTTTGAAAAATCGGATTTGAGCTATGACAGCAATGAAGATTCAGTAACAGAATTAAAATCTAAGGTGGGCCCATCTTTAAGCTTAATAGGTGTGGTGCTGCTGGGATCAAGCATAACACCGAGATCGACTTGTTGTGACCAACTAATTATTCTGTCACTATTTTGAGAGACATACACCTTGCTACAAGTGAGACGTTGTTTGTAATCTATGACCCCAGTGAAATATCCACGTAATTTTATGGGCTGCCCACCGTAAGCACATGGGTTAATGTCAGGTTGAAGTAACTTAATTTTATGAGCCAAATTATTAGAAAATAATGAATTGGAAACAATGGTAATTTTTGCCCCTAAATCAAAAAGAACATCAGTTGTCTCTCCCTCTACACAAATGGCATCAACAGGGCCGCTGTGTTTGTTACTACTACACACATGAAATCATTACACTCAGGCCCAGATTTATAACTGACACAGACCTCCTTAACAGTAGCCCCTTTGGCTTTACAAACAGAGGCCAAGTGACCTTTTTTATTACATTTAGAACATGTTCCTTTAAGAGCAAGACACTTTTTATCATTAGCAAGAGGAGTGGAAGAGTTGCAGCGATAACATCTACGTACTATCAGAGTGATGCTTTTATGAACACCTACATCTGGCTTCACAACAATTTTCCTAGCCTTTTCTTTGACCAAGTTAACAGCTTGACTCTTATCTTTTTCTGTCTTTATCACACCAATGCACGCAATTGAATGTTCAATGCATTTGGCAGCCACAAGGACCTCATCTAGAATAGGATCTTCTTTCAACCAAAGCTCTTCTCTTACCCTTTCCATGCCACAACCCACCATGAACTGATCCCTAACTCGTTCATCAGTTAAGTCACCAAATTTGCATGTAGAAGCAGGTTTACATAAATTAGTAACAGACTCCTCAGGGTTTTGAAATCTCCTGGCATAGTGGTAACGTTCAAGAATGGTACTAACTTTTGGAAGAAAATTAGTGTCAAGTTTTTGAAGACATAGTTCATATTCATTTAAATCTTCTAAGTCAGATGGCGAAGGTGAGGGCACATGATCAAATATTTATTGTCCCTCAGGCCCCAAGCAATGAGGCCTTTCTCTCGGCACTCAAAGTTGCACAACACACCTTGGCATACCTCTCGAAGACTTTCGTCCATTTCTGCCTCTTAATCGGAGGAGTACCTGGAGCTGAATATGGATATGATATCAAAGTGAAATATGGTTCCAAAAAAGGCCTGACACCTTTGTGTCTTCTTGATGATTTCCTCCTCTTTTTTCGACCATTTTTTTCTACCATTTTTCTACTCTCTCTTTCATTATCTATTATTCTCTTTTAACAAAATACTTTTAATAAATGAACTAATGTATATAAGTACATATATAAAATATTGTTTGCTGTATTTTGAATTTTATGTTATTGAGGGTTGGTACACCTTGTGGTATTCTCTATATTGGTTATGTATATTTGTGTTTTATATTAGGGTTTGGTTGAAATTCTGGATCGCACGGTACTTGGTTTATTATAGTGATGTCACAAGTATTTGATTTAATTATGAGTTGTATACACATATTCTCATATATATATTTTTTGTCATGTGTTCATTGTTATTTGTAGTTATATATGTATTGTAGTTTTTTTGTACTAGTGTTTTTTATATATGTATTTGTGTATATTTATGTGCTGTCTTGTGTTAATTGTTTCAGCCCTGAAGAAGTTCTTTTGTAAAGAACGAAACACGTTGACTGATGTCTGTCTGCATATTTTACTATAAAGAATAAAAGAAACTTAAAGGACTTCTTAATTAGCGTTTGCACTCTTTTCCTGGTGCACCTTCCATTATCTTAAAATTTCTTGTCTGGATTCCAGTGGAGCCCAACTGCAGAGGACTTCGGAAGTGTTATGCACAGGACATTTACATTTATCTAACGGGGATTGAGGTGTTGAACCAATAAAATTGTCATGGTTACCAGGATGCTAATATGAGATCCTGGCTTATGATATTCAATTCGACTCATGTAACACATAGATGTGCGCACCGGCATCTTGATTTCCCCTTAAATCAATGACTGGGGTTATATATACATTGTTTCCATTTCCTTTGGGATAGACTGGAACTGCTCGGAGGACCATGGGTGGGGGTTTCTGTGCCACTGGATCTATGGGTGAGTGCTAGATCGAATGAGTGTCCATGCCGCCGGATCTGTGTCTGAGTGGTAAATAGAGTGAGTGTCTTCCACGCCATAAGACTACGGGTGTGTGGTGAGTCCATGAGTATCAGCACTGCTGGTTTTTTGGGTGGCAGACTGAGGAGCGTTTGCACTAGGGGCGGGTGCAATGTTTAGTCCCGCCCACGGAAATGGTGACATTTTAGTCACACCCCATTACTCTTTAATGCAGAATTCTGGCCAAATTCCGCCAATCGTGGCATGGCAGAATTTTTATCAAGCAAGACTCCAGAAAATGTGAGCTTGCGAACTCAAGTGAGATTTGGAGTCCCCTGGCGCGATTTTCTGAGGGTGGTCGCGCGTGGTTGTGGGCAGTCGCAGTCAAAGGGCTGCAGTTCAAGTCGCTTTGCTGCAGCTTGGGTAGATATTCTACTCGAGCAGCAGCAACATTAACTCAAATGGCTGCACCCTCTTGTACAAAGCATGGTGCCATTCATGGTGATTTTCAGCACTGCTCACGCTACTGGCGCTAAATTGCACCGTGAGCTGCATATTCTCCGGCCATTGGCAGAACTCCGCTGAATGTCGCTGAGTTTTTATGTGACTCCACAGAATTCCGTGGAGTGAAAGTCCACGAGTTCCGCCCACCCCTGGTTTGCGCTGCTGGTCTGTGGATGGGCGGTGGGTCTATGTGTGTTGGGAGGCTGCATCTAAGTCTGGGTGGTAGAACTAGTGTCTCCTCTGCTGGATCTGTGTGTCTAGTAGATTACATGAGCTCTGCATCGATACAGGAGATGTTTGGAGGCCGGCCCAGAGTGGCTGCTTTTCCAGCAGGGATTTCCCCGATGGCCTGGTGCCCTTCGGGGACGTGTTTTAGGAGAGGGTGCCACTGCTGGTACTTCTGTCACTGTCTCTAACTTTCCCAGGTAATCACAGTAGGCCCGTGGTGCTGAGCGGTCGGGGGCTTCAGGAGAGAGAGAGTAAAGAGAGAGAGAGGAGACGTGTGTGGAGACGTGTCCTGTCCTCCTGTGAGCCTGTTCCTGCCTGTGCCCCCTCGTGCAAGGCACCCTAATCTGCCCCACTCTCTTCATCGTCCCAGCTCCACTACACAAGGTCTTCATTTATTCAGGCTCTGTGTGTTCGGTTTAGTTTCAGAAATGTGTACCCTTGGTCCAGAAATGGAGCATTTTTGTCCTGATAATATCAATGGTCGTCATTAAACCTCTAGAGAAGAAGTGAGTTTTGTTGTCTGTGTCTGCTTCCGCTTCAATTGCTTACGGGTAATTGCATTACTCTGAGTTCGTTTTCACCATACTTAATTACTTAACGGGGCCACTGGGCCTCAGACACGCCCACATTCAAATGAAGAAAAGCTCCTCCCCCTCACCACCTTCTGTTTTAGTTGACACCTCATACAGTTGCCCGGGTCAGAGCAGTGCAGGAAGGAGGGGGTGATTCAGTATGGTGAATACGTACGTGGAGCAACGCAATTACTGCTAAGTAATTGAAACATTACCTCCTCGTATGTTTCCCCCATACCAAATTCGTTAATGAGGAATAACAGCAATAACATAGACCGGGACAACCGACTGTGCCTGCATCGCTCAGGTTATGGTATTTTGGATTCAAACCCTCCCCTATTCCTTTGACCCCAAAACCACCTCTGGTCTAGTTCCTGCATCACTCTGTAATAGTGCACAAAAGTAGAGGGCGTACCCCATGTTGCAACCCTACAAATTTCAACCAAAGATGGTACCTGTGCTTCCGCGAGGGTGTAGACATGGCTCTGGTGCATCTACCCTCCAGCGCTCTGGTCCAGGAGGGGCGTCAAAGCCTTTCCTCCAACAAACACCCCAAAGCACCGTCCCAACAGGAACAAGAGCGAGCATGAAACCAGAAGGGTGGGAGGGGCTTTTCTACGTTTTGAATGTGGGGGTGTCTGTGGATGGGGGAACTGTACTAAGAGATAATGTCTCCCGGGTCGCACATGAGTCTCTCCCTGCACATTGTGCATCTGTGTGTCAGTGGAATGCTCTGTTGACCCTCTCTGCATTCCAGAGTAATATGCCTTAACCAGACAGACCAAGGTGACAAGTACCGCTTGGGTCCAGCTTCTGTTTCCACGGCGCATATCTTCCTACAACTCTCATATATGGCCAGAGCCGCCAGACACCGATGCACTGGTACGTAGTGTTAGGCGATATATGTGTCGGGGACCAGAGCCACTTACCCCCTCATAGCAGGACATTACGCGATATATGTGTGTGGGGGACTAGAGCCACTTACCCCCTCATGGCAGTACATTACGCGATATATGTGTCGGGGACCAGAGCCACTTACCCCCTCATAGCAGTACATTACGCGATATATGTGTCGGGGACCAGAGCCACTTATCCCCTCATGGCAGTACATTAGGCGCTATACGTGTCGGGGACCAGAGCCACTAACCCCCTCGTGGCAGTACATTAGGCGCTATACGTGTTGGGGACCAGAACCACTAACCCCATTATGGCAGTAAATTAGGCGCTATACGTGTCGGGGACCAGAGTCTTTAATCCCCTCATGGCAGTACATTAGGCGTTATACATGTCGGGGGCCAGAGCCACTAACCACCTTGTGGCAGTACATTAGGCACTATACGTGTCGGGGACCAGAGCCACTAACCCCCTCATAGCAGTACATTAGGCGCTATAGGTGTCGGAGACCAGAGCCACTAACCCCCTCATAGCAGTACATTAGGCGCTATACGTGTCGGGGACCAGAGCCACTAACCCCCTCATGGCAGTACATTAGGCGTTATAGGTGTTGGGAACCAGAGTCACTAACCCCCTCATGGTAGTACATTTGGCGCTATACGTGTCAGGGACCAGAGCCACTAATCCCCTCATATCAGTACATTAGGCGCTATAGCTTGTTTGACCTTTTCTTTCAAGTACTCTGCAACCATTTAGTGCAGACACTCTTGAGAGTTTTGTATCTGAGTGCATAGCTTGCTTGGCCTTTTCTTTCAAGTACTCTGCAACCATCTAGTGCAGACACTCTTAAGTATTTTGTATATCAGTGCATAACTTGTTTGACCTTTTCTTTCAAATACTCTGCAACCATGTAGTGCAGACACTCTTGAGTATTTTGTATCTGAGTGCATAACGTGTTTGGCCTTTTCTTTCAAGTACTCTGCAACCATGTAGTGTTGAGTATTTTGTATCTGAGTGCATAACTTGTTTGGCCTTTTCTTTCAAGTACTCTGCAACCATGAAGTGCAGAAACTCTTGAGTATTTTGTATGTGAGTGCATACCTTGTTTAGCTGTTTCTCTTGTGTAATCTGAAACTGTGTTGCAGTGGCAGTTTGTGAGTATTTTGCATGAGGACGGTTATCGTGCTTGGCTTTTCCATCATGCTGAGTGTTACGATCCCGTGAGCGCGTCAGGAAACACAACGTAACCACAGCACTGCGTGCGGCGGTGCGCGACGACGTAAACATCAGGAACGCGGGGAAGAACTACCATCCCCTTGATCCTTAGCGCGCTGAGTGACGTGCGCACGCAGGATGTAGAAAAGGAAGTGCGGACTTCCCGTTCCTGTCGGAAATTCTGGTTTGGCGACTTTCAGAGCAAGAGGAAGGACGTCGGGTTGCTCCTGGGACAGGTGTAAAGTGCGGAAGACGTCTCTGCCCTCCGCATGACCCGGCGCCTGTTTGACCCGCTAGGAAGCGCTTTCGAGTCCTGCATCTGGTCCGGTGAGGTAGGGGTGCCTCGCATCGGCTGCAGGTTGTGTACTGAGCTAACAATGCTCAGTAGTCCAGAGTAGTGAGGCGGAAAGTACTGAGCTTTAGTGAACACTTGAACTGGCTAATACCCTAATACATGCACTCAGCTGTATGTGACCCCCTCCCCTACGGCGCTACCACTTAAGTACGGATATTTGGAAAAGGGAACTTTATTATTACGTGCTGCTTCAGCAGCAAGGACTTTCCCAACCTGCTCTGAAGGCTCTTCTAGTGAAGCAACTAGAAGGACGATGTGAACAGTCCTTAAAGGAGATGTATATAAATATATGCCTGATGTTTACTTACGTTATGGGTGTCCTGTGTTTTTTGACTCCACTTAACAGGGGATTCTGGTGATAGGTACAGACGGTCTACCTTCGGTCCCCTGTGAGGCTGGTTAGGAGTCCTAGAAGGGTACGTAGATCGTGGTAACTAGACACCTTTAGGTAGCACTGTATTACTCCTCCAGATGTTAATCGTAACTGTATAATGTTAAAATCCTGTATCTTGTTACAGCATACCCGCACTTCGCAAGGCCCTAAGATTGAATGAAGTCCGTAGGAACCTTGCTATGTTTGCGTTCTATTTTCTTTACAGGTACAAGAGTTGTGTATTGCGCATATACGTTCTCTGACAGACTAGGGTAATACAGTTTATCGTGTGTAAACGGAAAGGAAGAGTGTTGATTACTTTCATTGTCTCCACAGGTCTCCCTCCCAGCTGTCCCCTTCCTTTCCTTCCCTCGCTTAATCTCCTCGCTGACCAGTGCCATTCGGCTTTCCTGGCTCGGGGCTATCTAGAGGTGGACCATTCTAAGCAACAAGCCGATCCTGAGGATACGAAACCGTGACAGAATTTCCGACCCACGAATATTTATCCTCCCGGTCGCATTTTTGAATAATGGCCACCCTTGAGGACGTGATAGCCGTCTTGACGGGAGTTCAGGCAGAGTTAGCGGCATCCCGCCAAGAAACAGCCGAACTGAGGGCGCGGGTTGAAAGCCTCCAAAGGAACCCGTTCAACGTAGGTAGCGTACTGGTGGCTCCGTCCAACACAGTGGTGGTGGAAATGCCGGTTAATATACCATTAGCTACACCAGAAAGGTACCATGGGGAAGCAGATAAGGTGCAAATTTTCTTGACACAAATCATGTTGCATTTTTCATGTAAACATAAATCTTTTCCCACCAATCAGGCGAAAGTAGCCTTCTTCATTTCATATTTAGCTGGGAACGCGGCTCAATGGGCAGTTCCTTTGGTGTGCAGAGACGACCCTCTGCTTTATGATTGGGAAGCATTCAAAGATGAATTTGTACGAGTATTTGATAGGAGAGCTGAATCCTTCACCGCGAACCGGGAACTCCTGGAACTAAGACAGGGGAACAAGGATCTACTGGGGTATCTTAATTCCTTTCGGCGGTTGGTGGCGGAGACCAAGTGGCCAGAGGCCAAACAGGCCGCGCTATTTCATCAGGGTCTCCGGGAGGAACTGAAGGATGTCATAGCACAGATCGATCCGCAGCCCACCTCTTGTGAAGACCTCATCAACCTGGCGTTACGTTTGGATCACAGGTTGAGTGAACGAAAGGGAGAGTACAGGAGAAAAGAAAGACACTGGTATCGCTGCGATAGGACAGAACCCTCCGACAACCACGCCGTACTCGCCCCAGAAGCCATGGAAATTGGAATGGTAAGAGCAGCGCTCACGCTTGCAGAAAAGGAATCCCGTAGGAAACAAGGCCTTTGCCTTTATTGCGGCAAACGAGGACACTTTGTGAAAGACTGCCCCGTGAAGCCCAAAGGCCACCGGTTCGGGAAGAACCTCACAGACAAGCCGGCGGAAAACTGACTCGCTCTAGGATGGAGGAAGGGGATTCTTGGAGCCAGAAGTCTATCCCTTTGTTTCATGACGAGGCCACCCCAAAAAAGGGCCATTTATTTGTGGAACTACGGATGTTGATTCAGTTGGAATTGGTTCCTGTTTCAGCCATGATCGACTCTGGAGCCACGGGTCTCTTCATGGACATAGGAGAAGCCCGACGAAAGGGTGTAAAGCTAATCTCCAAAGACCCTCCAGAGAAAGTATATGCTGTGGATGGAAGAAAGCTTACCACCGGACCTTTGGGATACCAGACAGAGGAGTTGGAAATTATGCTTGGACCCTCTCATTGGGAGAAAATCACCTTCAGTATAATACAAGCCCCGCAGTATGGGGTGATCCTGGGGCTTCCTTGGCTGCAAAAACATAATCCCGAAATCAATTGGATTACCGGAAAAGTCCTCTTGACATCCTCTTATTGCCAGGAGCAGTGCAACAAAACACCGGAAGGACCGGCAACGGCCCTTGCCTCCGGTCTGTGGGTCGCTACCGCTGCAGAAAAAGACACACAACTGCCCCCACAATACCAGGAGTATGCTCAAGTGTTTGACAATGTGCAAGCAGAAGTGCTTCCTCCACACAGACAATATGATTGTCAAATCGACCTGATTCCTGGAGCGGTGGTGCCGTGTGATAGGATATATGCGCTAACGGAGCCCGAAAACCAACACCTTAGGGCATATCTCGACAAGCACCTAGAAATCGGATTCATCAGACCGTCGAAATCGCCTGCTGCCTCTCCGATATTTTTTATTCCGAAAGCAAACGGCGAGCTGAGAGCCTGCATCGGCTTCCGAGCGTTGAACAACGTTACTGTAAAAAACCGTTATCCGCTCCCGTTGATTCCGGTACTGCTGGAACAAGTTAAACAGGCAACCATCTTTACAAAGTTGGACCTCAAGGGAGCATATCACCTTGTGCGAATTCGAGCCAGAGATGAATGGAAAACGGCCTTCAAAACCCGATACGGGTTATTCGAATATCTAGTCATGCCATACGGGTTATGTAATGCCCCGGCCGCTTTTCAATACTTCCTAAACGACATCTTTCGGGAAATCTTGGATCATTTTGTCGTGGTATACATCGACAATATTCTTGTGTTCTCTGGCGATGAAGTGTCCCACGAAAAGCATGTGAAGACCGTGTTAAACGTCTTAAGGAATAACAATCTTTTCTGCAAATTGAGCAAGTGCGAATTTCACGTGCATACCGTGGAATTCCTGGGGGTTATGCTTACTCCTTCGGGACAAGAGATGGCAGAGAGAAAGGTACTGGCGGTGAAAGAATGGCCCATTCCTCAGAACGTTCGTGAAGTGCAATGTTTTCTGGGCTTTGCCAACTTTTATCGTCGTTTCATCGACCAATTCTCCAAGACTGTGGCACCAATAACCAAACTGTTGAAAAAAGACAGCACATTTGCATGGACTCCCGAAGCACAGGAGGCCTTTGACGCGTTGAAAAATGCCTTTGTTACGGCTCCCATATTGACTCACCCTGACCCCACAAAACCATATGTGGTAGAAGCAGATGCATCCGACATAGCCATCGGAGCGATCTTATCTCAACGACATTCCATGACAGGCCAGCTCCATCCAGTGGCCTACATGTCCCGCAAACTGAATGACGCTGAAAGAAATTATAACAGCTCTGAAAAAGAACTTCTTGCCATTAGAGATGCCTTCATGGAGTGGAGGCATTTGTTGCTGGGAGCCATTCACGTGGTAACAGTGTTCACGGATCATAGGAACTTACAGTTTATGACCGCTGCCAGACACCTGTCTCCCCGACAGCGGCGATGGATGTTGTTCTTCTCGGAATATCATTTTCTTGTCACCTACAGACCAGGTAGCGACAATAAGAAAGCGGATGCATTGACCCGGCAATCAGCTCCCAAGGAATTGGATATCACTCCTAACCAATCCATTATCAATCCTGAAAAGGTTCTATGTATTATACAACCAGACACGTTCCTTAGAGACGTCCAAAAGGGTATAAATACGTTCACATGGAGGGCCTGGTTGAAAAGACATGCAGAATGGAAGGTGATGCAAGGAATTCCTATGCGTGCCAACCGCATTCTGGTACCTACGGTGCCGTTGCGCAATACAGTGTACCAGTGGTGTCATAAGTCCCCCAGCGCAGGGCACAATGGATTTGCCAAAACCGTGGATCGTATAAAGAGGACGTTCTGGTGGCCCTCGCTGTCAATGGACACCAAGACGTGGACCCGGGCCTATGATACCTGTGCCAAGGCAAAATCGAATCATCAAAAACCAGCAGGATTGTTACAAACCATGCCTACCCCTGGCTCACCATGGGAAAACATATCGTTGGACTTTGTCGTCGGTCTCCCGAATGACAAGGGATACCCGACTATTTTGGTAGTGATCGACTACCTCACAAAGATGGGAAATTTCGTAGCGTGTAAAACGGTCCCCTCCGCCGGAGTTCTGGCCGACCTATTGCTTGTTCACGTAGTACGGTTGCATGGATTACCACACACTATTGTTTCAGACCGAGGTTCTCAGTTCACCGCTGCGTTCTGGAAGGCGTGGTGCGCGGCTCTCCACGTTAATACAGCTGTCTCTACGAGCTTCCATCCGCAGACCGATGTGCAGACGGAACGGCTTAACCAGACTCTCAAGCAGTATTTTTGCTGTTACGTGGATAACAGCACCAATGCATGGCTGGACTATTTGTGGTTAGCAAAGATCGCATATAACAGTGCTACTCATAGCGCGACACACGTCTCTCCCTTCTATAGCTCCTATGGATATCATCCTCGTTTCCTACCTTTTGTCCACCCCAACACCAATCCCGATCTCCCTGAGGTGGGTCAGAGAGTCTCCAACATACAGAGAACCCTCAGGAAAGTACAGAAACAATTGGACCAGTCAAAAAAGAACTACAAAAAGGCCGCGGTGTGGTAAATAAAATATTATTATCCATTACCGATCTGAATTTCATACGAGAACTTTAAACAAATAGTTCAGAATAATAAGAGGCAGAATCCGTGGTATAAGAGGTTTCTGAATGGGCTTTATTCCAAAATGGCCGACTCGAGTGGCGGCCTTCAGGTTCCGTCACCAAGAAGGTTCAGGAAGTGAAGTACAATACTTTATTGATAGACATGTATTTTTATAATAAGTGCATTACAATGAAACGAATGTAGAAGGCGTAACATTTGATAAGAAAAGTGACATGACGGTACGTAATCGAAACTAGGCGTAATAAGGAATAAAAGGAAACATAATTGGTTAAAGTTATCAAATATAGGTGGTTCTATAAGATAATACTTGACATAGATGCGCGCGCGGCAGTATGACGTGTAATTGACGTGTAACTAGGGGGGGTGAAGGGACTTGACATTTAGCTCTACATGTGGAGACGAGAAGTCTGGGGGGTCACGTCAACCTAATCCCAAATCATATCTACCATCCTATGTTTGGAGAACTATGTTATCCACAAGGAAGGACTCTCGGACAGAATCTATTCTATACTAACTGTGTGTGCGTGTACAAGCGTCTAAGTGTCTATATGAGATGCGAGGGGCAGAAACTTTCCATGGCAACAGGGCTATGAATCACTTGCAGGAGGACGGAAGGCTGAGTCCTTTGCTTGTGAGCTAAAGGAAATGTTTACCTAAATCACTAGACAGGAATGCATCGGCTGAAGAGCAAAATAGATAATTCGAAGGTGAAATACAGCTTCTTGGTAGGCATGCGAAAACTGGCCGAGGCAGGCACCGTTAGCTGCACAGGGAGTAGGACAAAGTTCATGGATACAGATGCGAGCTCAAGCTGAAGCTGTCAGAGACAGAGAGCAGGGAAAGGCTTTGAGGACAGAATCGGGCCTACTTGCCTGAACTGTAAAAATGTAGTAACTTAGCCATATAAAGTCGGTGGCCTTTCATACCTAGGAATCGAATATCCAGCCCATCGATGGCGGATCTGACAGAGAACATGTCGACGGTAGACACACATATGTTTGCGTCTTAGAAACTGGAACTGGAG
Source organism: Triturus cristatus (assembly GCF_964204655.1). NCBI lineage: Eukaryota > Metazoa > Chordata > Amphibia > Caudata > Salamandridae > Triturus > Triturus cristatus. Next base: position 2,814,469 of record NC_140579.1, read on the forward strand.
GGAACATACATGTACTTGTAACATGCATATAGAACCGTTGGGGTCCAAGATAGGGGACATAACTGATCAGGAAAATCCACATTTCCACATTCCCTCCTTGTCCCCTTCTTGCCCTTCAAGAGATATCAATCTTCATCATTCCATCGATTTGCTCATGGAGCATCATTTCTTCTTCCTTCTTCTTCCGGCATTTTGGACGAGAACTGTGATATGGAATGCATGACGTGGCACACAGACCACAAATCGCTGGTCCACATTGCAGGCATAAACAACAACTGAAGAGCATAAGAAGGCCAATACCTAGGAAGGATAGAACTCTCCATCCCCAGGCTGATATCACACTCCAAAACCACCCGGACCACGTCCAAGTGCCTGGATTCTCGTGTATCTGGCTTACAATCTTATGAAGGCGTGTTATAGCTTTATATACAGATGGCGAATTTTCTGGTATGAATATGCAGCAGCTGGATCCGATGACCCTGCAAGCTCCGCCCCTATCGGCCAGGATGACGTCAAGGACAAGACGATTCTGGAGAACAACAATTCTCATTATTGATTGTTCCTCTGTCAGATTGCCTAGGGCGGCTATAGTCTCGTTTACTACAGCTTCAAGAGTCTTGGTGAGTCTGCGTATCAGCTTACTATTTGATATTGTACCTATATAGGGAAAGATACCTTTATTGAAATCTACATACTTGTCCCATGCCGTTTCAGTATAATCGACAACTGGGAGATCTCTTCGCTCTCTATTGTGTGCTAAACGAGTATTTCGATAATAATCAGGAGGAGCTAAGAAAACAGGTGGCAGAAGGAATGCAATGTAACAGGTACCATCCCAATCTAGAGGTAGACGCATGTATGCCGTCTGACCACATATAAAGTAGGAATGGCGAGAAGCTCTAAATGTAGATTTTCCTTCATCACTATATTCTACGGTAGTAACACATTTGCTATGGCCCATAGGTATGGAACCAACTTTTCTTACACAGAATTCACCTTTAACTGGGAATACTGACATAGTGGGCAAAATTAGCTCAACTTCGGATTTGACATTCAGAATCATGAGATTAGGTGTAAAATTACCCAATTTATATACTTCATTTTCTAAATCAGTTCCTGTTCTACTAGGGAGACCCTCCTTGTCAGGATGACAGACTTTGTATAACACTATATTCAGATTTCCCCATATCCAATGGTGTTGATAAACTGCTGTGTTGGAATCTATGGAATTCAATAAACTAAACCATGCTCCACAGGTGCCATTATATGTAAACGGATGTGGAAAGAAAGGCAGAACTCCTTTGTTATTCTGATAGGGAGGGAGTCGACCACACACCCAACAATTAGTGGCATTACTAGTCTGGTGAGAATGATGCAACATACTAATGAAAGTGTTATTACGCAGCGCAAGTCTGTAGGACAACTCATGTGGGGGTAGGTCACTAAAAGAATGTTCATCAGTTATATTAATAGCACGTCTGGAAACAGGATAATACATATGCAATAATATACTTGCAGTAACTATTATAAAACTTAAGAAGAACAAAATTAATAAAGTCACAATACAATGGCTACGCAGTAATTTACGGTATGTATGTCTTTTCATTAAAATTCTGGACTCTTCATGATTTAGACCTAAAGGAGACATGTCAGGACAGATTCAACCGCTTCACCTTGGAGAGGACTTAAACAATCAAATCGTCCGACAGTGCAGGCCTGGGCCTAAGTCTTTGCTTATAGAGTTCGGAGCTACTGGCCTCAGCCAAAGGTAGCTTTGAGTCAATGGGAGAAGATGCACGGGGAGTATTGTTCATATCAGGAGGAAGTCCATGAAATTTCTTTATATGGCTGGAATGTACCCAGCCCTTCCTCCCCTCGATCTTCACGGCTGTTCTTGTTGTCAACAGGACTTGTTTAGGCAGCTTCCACCTGGGGTCCAATGGGCTTTTCCTATCGAAATTCCGGACCAGGACAAAGTCCCCGGGGACCACGTCATGGGGTTTTACCTCAGTGTTGTCAGGAAAAGCTGCGACCACCTGTGAACGAGAAGATTGTAGTGCAGACATCAAGGAAGCCAGGTAATCTGTCAGCATATTACAGTCAACATCAGTTATTTTACGTGGTATAGGCGTCCCCCACATATTTGGTGGTCTGCCAAAGATCACCTCATACGGGGATAGCCCTGTTCGAGAGTGTGGTACCATTCTCATGTAAAATAGTGCAACTGGTAAGGCTACTATCCAGTCAACACCTTTTTCCTGACATATTTTTGACAATCTGATTTTCAAAAGTTGATTATGTCGTTCCACGAGACCTGCTGCCTCGGGGTGTCGGACACAGTGGAATTTCCACTGATATCCCAGCAGAAGCGAAACATGTTTCATTAATTCGGATGAGAAAGGCTGACCGTTATCTGAATATACAACACGTGGTAAACCGTACCGCGGGAAGAATTCTCGAACTAGCTGCTTGGCAGTAGTCGGGGCAGTGTAATCTGATACGGGATACGCCTCTGTCCAACGGGAGAGAGCGCAGACAACTACGAGAACATATTTGAATCCTCGACAACGTTCCATCTGAATATAATCCATCTGGAGGACTTCAAAAGGATGATCAGGAGGCTGAAATCCACCCTGTTCTACGGGGACACTCTTCCCTGGATTAAACTGACAACATATCATACAGGTACGGACTTTCTGCTTAGCAGCTGCTCGCAAATGTTTGTTAAACCAAATGTGCTGAATGCTGTCTAACATAGCCTTCTCTCCTAAATGTGCGGGACTGTGAACTGTAGCTATAATGACTTGAACCATGGAATCAGGGAGAAACCATACAGATTTCTCCTTCGTCATCCATCCTTGATCTGTCTGGATCCCTCCTAGTTCAGTCCACTTCTTTATTTCTTCTGCTGTGGCATGTGTCTGTAGGTCAATTACGTCAAGTGCGGGATCCTTAATTGTCATACACTGTGTTGGTGTCTGAACTATTGGCTTTGTCATGTCTAATGTGCGATTCTGAGCAGTCTGTTTAGCTGTTCTGTCAGCTAAATCATTGCCTTGAGAAATGGTATCAGTAACCTTCGTGTGTGCTTTACATTTCATAATTGATATAGCAGTCGGTAAATGAATTGCATCTAACAAAGCATGAATGAGGGACCCGTGCTGAATATGGGTTCCATGAGAAGTCAAATAACCTCTCTCTCTCCAAAGCACCCCGAAGTCATGTACGACTCCAAATGCATAACGTGAATCAGTATATATGTTGACTTTCTTGTCTGTGGCTTGAATACAAGCTTGTGTTAGAGCAATAAGTTCTGCTGCTTGGGCGGACAAAGTATCTATACAATTTGTCTCAATAACTTCAGTGTCTGTTGTGACTGCATACGCGGCCACTAAATCTCCTGTACTTGTCCTCATACACGAACCGTCTACATACAACGTCAGGTCTGGGTCTAACAATGGAACGTCTGTTAAGTCTTGTCTGGGTTTTGTCTTTATTTCAATAACTTCGACACAATCATGAGCTAGTGGGTCGGTTCCAATTACTGGTAAAAGTGTAGCAGGATTCAGTGTATTACAACGTCTGATTTCTATGTGTGGCTGAAACAGTGTCAGTTCGTAACCAGTAAGTCTTGCTATGGTCAAGTGTTGTGTTTGCGTTCGGTTCACGAGAACCTCTACTGCATGTGGTACTTGTACTGTCAATGGATGTCCTAACACTATGGCATCGCTTTGTCTGATTGCTAAAGCTGTTGCTGCTACTGATTTCAGACACGCAGGCAAAGCCTGAGCTACGGGATCTAATGTACTGGAGAAATAAGCACATGGCTTACATGCTCCTGCTTGTTCCTGAGTGAGTACTGACAAGGCAGTACCTTCGCGTTCTGTAACAAAGAGTGTAAAATGTTTGCTATAACATGGTGTTGCTAAAACAGGTGCTTGACATAAAGCTTCCTTTAGGCTTTCAAAAGCTTGTGTATGTTCCTGAGTCCAAGGGAGGACAGTCGACGTGGCTGCCTCCTGTGATGTCAACTGAATGAGTGGCTTCGCTAGAAATGCATATTGAGGGATCCACTGCCTACAGTATGAAGTGAGGCCTATGAAAGCCCGCACTTCCTTTTGTGTCTGCGGTATTGGCATGTTAGCAATTAACTGGATGCGGTCAGGTGTAAGCTGCCTTCCCTCCTTGGACAGCGAGTGACCAAGATAAATAACTCGCTGAACACAGAATTGCAGCTTAGAAGGGGACACCTTGTGCCCCTTGTTGGCTAGAAAATGTAAAACTGTCAGTGATGCTTTTTCACATTCGGGTTCGCTTCGTGCGGTGATCAGCAGGTCATCGACGTATTGAAGCAATGCGGTGTCAACGGGCATGTGTATACTGTCAAGTTCTCGTTTCAGTGCTTGGCTATAGATGCTGGGGCTTTCTGTAAATCCTTGGGGAGCGCGTGTGAATTTAAAGCTTCGTCCATTTAAGCTAAATCCGAATAGGTATTGACTTTCCGGATCTATTGGGACGCTGAAAAAGGCATTCTTGAGATCAATTACGGTAAAGAATGTAGCTTGAGAATCAATGGCTGTCAGTAATGATGAGATATCGGGGACCACAGGAAATTGTGGCACAATGCATTTATTTAATTCACGCAAATCAATAACTAATCGATATACCGGTGGGGCCATAGGATCAGTTCGTTTAAGAATCGGAATTATCGGTGAATTACACACATTGGAGTTGGTTTCTACAACCACTCCTTGCGCAACTAGCTCGTCAATGATTTTCAGTAAAGCCGCTACAGCATCCGGTGGTAATTTGTATTGACGCATTCGTGGCAATACTACTCCTGCCTTCAGTGTGACTCGATATGGTGTAATGCTCATGCAACCAACATCAGTAGGGCCTTGTGCCCATAGATGCGCTGGTAAGTTCTGTAATCGGGAATCCATGTCTCTGGATACATAATGACCTTTAAAATCACGTAAAAACAATCTTACTCCTTCCGGAGAACAACAAATAATAGCCCCTAGGGCTTTCAATGTCTTTATACCTAACAAGTTTTCTGGACATGATTTGGTAAGCAATAAGTCAGTAGTTCGTGTCAAGGGACCAATCGTAAGCGGAAGTGGCTGTGTTACTTCATTAACAATAGGCTTTCCTGAAAAACCAAGGGAAACATTTTGAGAGCCTGAGAGGGGTGCCCCTGGAACTTCACTACTTTTTATGGTCGTTCGACTTGCCCCTGTATCGAGTAAAAATTTTCTGTCTTGACCTAATAATTCACTATGGACATAAGGTCCTTCTTGATCTACCGGAATCTCGATAAGGGGTAAGTCAACTTCCCTCTCTAGGCTGCTTCATGCGTAACGTTGATACTCAGGGTATTCGTACTGTGCGGTCTGATACATTTGTCGTGAAGTTACTTGTGTGGCAGCAGCAGGCAACGGTGGTGCAGCTGGCACGAACTGTATGGGCTGTTGTGCGGCTGGCATAGACTGTTGCTGAACTGGCATGGACTGTCCATGCTGCATAGTTCCTTGTTCATTCTGGTCCTGTCTAACTAATCGTGGTCTCTCTTTTGCAATACCTGAGGCTATATTACGTTTCAGGACTTGACAATCGTGTACATGATGGCCTGGCTGTTTACAGTAATTGCAGGTTCCCTTTACAGGAACTGCAGAGTCTCCAGAATGTGTCGCACCCTTTTTGTGACCATCCGCTGGTACTGTCTGAGAAACTAGCATTTTCATTTTAGTATCCTTCATGCGTCTATGCTCGTGTTCTTGTTCATCCCTAATTCTATTGTGATGATACTGTAACATTTGTAGCATTTGTGACGGAGTATTACTTTGCCAGGTACTCTCGAATTTCAATATTCTATTCTTCACTGGAGGTAACGCATTTTCCACCAACTTAGTCACAAATAAATGTGGATATGAGTCACTGCTTGCCTTTATACCACTATTTATACCAAAACATTTTTCAAATCGGGCATAATAATCACTTGTGTCTTCATCTTGCTTTTGTTTACAGGCTGAGATTGCACCCCAATCTTCCTTTTTTGTAGTTAATAAACGTGGCAGTACCTGTACTAGTAAACCTGGTAACAGTTTAACTTTATCCCCGAGCCCCGAACCTGCAGTTCGGGCCCTTTCTTCCTCTGCTAATGCTGTCCAGTCTATCTTTTGGTCTCCCACTTCCCACTCTTTTTCTTTCAATTTTTCATAAATGCCAGCAGGCAAAAGCACCTTTAATATCGTCATAATATCAGGAAAGGTGTACTCTCCCATCAGTAACATGTCTTTAATTTCTCGGTGGAAACCCGCTGGATCCTTGTCGTGACTAGGTACTACTTTCTTCATTTCTAATAATTCCATTTTTGATATGGGTGTGTAAACAAATACACGGTGAAACTCATTGTCTTCGCCTTTTATTGGGTGCACTTCTCGTAAAGGATTTTGTCTATCCATATAGTACGGTGCTCTTTCTCTGCGGGGCAGGGAGAGAGAATCTGGATTTACAAAAAGGACATACTGTTTACGTGACACTAATATCTCTTTAATTAGCTTGTTACTAGAACCTCTCCATCTGTTTGTGAGTAGTTCCGTTAATATATCAGGTAAAGGACCGGGGTCAGCATGTTGGCTCTTATATAATATGAGGAGTTGCTGAATCATATAGATTCCAGCTAAGCGTTGTTCATCTGTACTGAGATTAAAAAACGTGTGTGCTACGGTCTCATCATCGTATTTTTCAGGACTGTCAATCCAGTGAACGGCTGATCTGGCTAATTCTTGCTCATCCATGGAATCGAGGAGGTGGTAACCCCTTCGTTCTCGTAGTATCTTATCTGCGGCTTGAAACGAATGTTCAGGAGATTTCAGATTTATTGCAGGCGTCGGATACGTTCTGCTATTATTTGGACATACAGAGTGTATGGGATCAGAAAAACATCTAGCATTATCACAGGATCTTCCTCTGCCTACATAGGCTATGGTCTCTGACTGTCTTGCGGGATTCCCTGATTCGGACACTTCATCTTGCTCAAACTCGTCTGTTCCCAATCTTTCTTCATGAATACGCTCTATTTCTTTACGGATTTTTCGGCACATGGCTATTATACAATTTTGTTTATCGTGTCTCCCTTCCGATATATTCTGACTCCATCTTGTAAGAATAAGCATTGCATTCGGGTCTACCCCCGGACGATCTTGATTTCTGATCACACAGTTTATGAGGAAACGTAACAGTTCCCCCTGTATTTCTACTTTCTGGAATTCCATAGCTCTGTTAATACATCCTGGATCTCGTCCTGTTTGAACAAAATGATATATGTTATCCAGATGCGTAGTCATTCCTGGTAACCTTGCTAAATACTCTGCGGCTCGTCTGATACGTAATGATGCCAGGACCATTTCGTCCTCTTTACCGACCACGGGGTCATATCTACAATTAACAAGGAGTTCCTTAAGCGTACGTTCATTTACGAATTTTGGTGTACGTGAATGTGCTGACTCTTGAAAGACAAGTTTATTTATTCTAGGTGGTGTAAAAGTACTGCTAGCACCTCCCGTGGCCCTATCTGGGGCGTCGGGTGTGAATGGGTTCGTTGAACGTGACACAGCAACTATGGGTGTCGATACCTCTGTAGAGTCGACTGCGGAGACAGATGCGGAAACAGATGTACTTGCCGACGCTTGTGTCGGAACTTGTTGTTGCACGGGGACAGATACCTGATCCTGACGTTGAACCCCTCCGCCAGACGGTCTATGTGGTGCGGCGTTAGCATACTCGGGAGCTGCGTCGTCTAGATATGAGGAAAGAAAAACATCTTCTGCGGTTCTGGGATGTCCTTTTGGATGTACCTTAATTGGAAATAGTGGGGGTGGCAAGTCTTTTGGCATCTCTGGAGCAGCCTTAGGTAGTCCTTCGGCTAGAAGGGGATACATACCATTCATAAGAGCATTTCTTTGTCTATTTATTTGTTCTGATTTCACTCGGATACCTTCCTCAATTAATAGATTTTCTTGAACTTTATTTGAACTTTCTTTACTCCTCTCTTCTTGTCTACGTGCTTTTTCTGTTCGTCTATGAGATTCTTTACGCCATAACTCAACAGCGTCTTTCTGTGACTGTCTGACCTTTCTTTTCCATAACTCTTCCTCCACTTTCATGATGCACTCTGCATCCCAGGTTCCCGCTATGGGCCACCTCTGACTTTCCGGTAATCCCTTGGTATAATCTACCCATAGATCAAGAAACAATATGGCATCTAAGCCATGTTTATGGTACATAAAATGCCCTGGAGTGTCCCTAGGAGGGATAGGGACTGCCTCTTCAAGCACCCCTTTTCGAGTAGTAATTTGTCTCAACTTTGAAAAGAGCGGCATACTGACAACAGCTAATCTGGTACTTACTCTTGAACGGGACTGATCTGATACTTAATCTTGAACACACTTGGGACAAAAACACAATAATGAGCAAAGCACAGTAAAACAATCATTCATACCACGATATGTAGGACATTTTAGCACGTTAAAAATAAACACTAAACATTTGTTAAAAATGACCAACAATGGTGACAGTCTGCATAACTAATCACCAAGCAGAATTCTTGATAATAACTAGATACTTCGGAATACTTGATATACGGCTAAACCGTACATATACGCTGCTAAACAGCGCGGACCGGATTTGTGTACCCAAATCCGTCTTGACCGGCACAACCTATGTGCACGTCAACACGCCTCCCCGGCGATGGTACTCACCGAGTAGCTCACAACGAAAGGCCTCGGAAACTGGACTTGATTTCGGACATCGGACCCTCTGGACATCGGGACTTCGGAAACCTGGTGGGCCTCTGTATACCTCGGATCTTGCTCTCTCAGCTAGGCTCTGGTCGGGATACTTTGCGCTTCTCACCGCCTCGTCTGGGTTGATCGCAGCCTCAGTCGCCCCCGCTTGACCGGAGGGAGCTACAGGAAATCCTGCTGGTACGCGTTATGGTCCGTCCAGCTATGGCAGGAGACCGGGCCTGCAACGCACCGCCGGCGCGTGAGATGAGAAAGTGTCCCTATTCGGGCGCCATTATGTGGTAAATAAAATATTATTATCCATTACCGATCTGAATTTCATACGAGAACTTTAAACAAATAGTTCAGAATAATAAGAGGCAGAATCCGTGGTATAAGAGGTTTCTGAATGGGCTTTATTCCAAAATGGCCGACTCGAGTGGCGGCCTTCAGGTTCCGTCACCAAGAAGGTTCAGGAAGTGAAGTACAATACTTTATTGATAGACATGTATTTTTATAATAAGTGCATTACAATGAAACGAATGTAGAAGGCGTAACATTTGATAAGAAAAGTGACATGACGGTACGTAATCGAAACTAGGCGTAATAAGGAATAAAAGGAAACATAATTGGTTAAAGTTATCAAATATAGGTGGTTCTATAAGATAATACTTGACATAGATGCGCGCGCGGCAGTATGACGTGTAATTGACGTGTAACTAGGGGGGGTGAAGGGACTTGACATTTAGCTCTACATGTGGAGACGAGAAGTCTGGGGGGTCACGTCAACCTAATCCCAAATCATATCTACCATCCTATGTTTGGAGAACTATGTTATCCACAAGGAAGGACTCTCGGACAGAATCTATTCTATACTAACTGTGTGTGCGTGTACAAGCGTCTAAGTGTCTATATGAGATGCGAGGGGCAGAAACTTTCCATGGCAACAGGGCTATGAATCACTTGCAGGAGGACGGAAGGCTGAGTCCTTTGCTTGTGAGCTAAAGGAAATGTTTACCTAAATCACTAGACAGGAATGCATCGGCTGAAGAGCAAAATAGATAATTCGAAGGTGAAATACAGCTTCTTGGTAGGCATGCGAAAACTGGCCGAGGCAGGCACCGTTAGCTGCACAGGGAGTAGGACAAAGTTCATGGATACAGATGCGAGCTCAAGCTGAAGCTGTCAGAGACAGAGAGCAGGGAAAGGCTTTGAGGACAGAATCGGGCCTACTTGCCTGAACTGTAAAAATGTAGTAACTTAGCCATATAAAGTCGGTGGCCTTTCATACCTAGGAATCGAATATCCAGCCCATCGATGGCGGATCTGACAGAGAACATGTCGACGGTAGACACACATATGTTTGCGTCTTAGAAACTGGAACTGGAGGGAACATACATGTACTTGTAACATGCATATAGAACCGTTGGGGTCCAAGATAGGGGACATAACTGATCAGGAAAATCCACATTTCCACAGCGGACAGACACAGGAGAGACGGACCGTTGTATCAAGTGGGGGATGCAGTGTGGTTGTCCACCCGAAACATACGATTCCGGAAACACAGTGTGTTTCACCCCCGTTTCATTGGACCCTACAATGTAGTCAAACGTATCAATCCAGTGACTGTGAAATTGGCCTTGCCGTCTCACATGCGAATTCACCCCGTTTTCCACGTATCCTTTTTGAAACCATCGACCTCTCCTATGCAAAAACGACACGAGCCAGTGCTAATAGACGACGAGGCCGAGTACGAGGTTAAGAGAATTCTGGATGCCAAGATGCGTAGAAATAGACTGTGGTACCTCATTTCGGGGAAGGGGTACGGACCTGAGGAGAACTCTTGGGTACCCGCTTCAGGGGTGCATGCTCCTCGATTGGTGACATCCTTCCATAGGAGGTGCCCTTCGAAACCTAGTCCCCTGCCGCGCTCTCAGTGACGGGGATGTACTGTTACGATCCCGTGAGTGCGTCAGGAAACACAACGTAACCACAGCACTGCGTGCGGCGGCGCGCGACGACGTAAACATCAAGAACGCGGGGAAGAACTACCATCCCCTTGATCCTTAGCGCGCTGAGTGACGTGCGCACGCAGGACGTAGAAAAGGAAGTAAGGACTTCCCGTTCCTGTCGGAAATTCTGGTTTGGCGACTTTCGGAGCAAGAGGAAGGACGTCGGGTTGCTCCTGGGACAGGTGTAAAGTGACCCGGCGCCTGTTTGACCCGCTGGGAAGCGCTTTCGAGTCCTGCATCAGGTCCGGTGAGGTAGGGGTGCCTCGCATCGGCTGCAGGTTGTGTACTGAGCTAACAATGCTCAGTAGTCCAGAGTAGTGAGGCGGAAAGTACTGAGCTTTAGTGAACACTTGAACTGGCTAATACCCTAATACATGCACTCAGCTGTATGTGACCCCCTCCCCTACGGCGCTACCACTTAAGTACGGATATTTGGAAAAGGGAACTTTATTATTACGTGCTGCTTCAGCAGCAAGGACTTTCCCAACCTGCTCTGAAGGCTCTTCTAGTGAAGCAACTAGAAGGACGATGTGAACAGTCCTTAAAGGAGATGTATATAAATATATGCCTGATGTTTACTTACGTTATGAGTGTCCTGTGTTTTTTGACTCCACTTAACAGGGGATTCTGGTGATAGGTACAGACGGTCTACCTTCGGTCCACTGTGAGGCTGGTTAGGAGTCCTAGAAGGGTATGTAGATCGTGGTAACTAGACACCTTTAGGTAGCACTGTATTACTTCTCCAGATGTTAATAGTAACTGTATAATGTTAAAATCCTGTATCTTGTTACAGCATACCCGCACTTCGCAAGGACCTAAGATTGAATGAAGTCCGTAGGAACCTTGCTATGTTTGCGTTCTATTTTCTTTACAGGTACAAGAGTTGTGTATTACGCATATACGTTCTCTGACAGACTAGGGTAAAACTGTTTATCGTGTGTAAACGGAAAGGAAGAGTGTTGATTACTTTCATTGTCTCCACAGGTCTCCCTCCCAGCTGTCCCCTTCCTTTCCTTCCCCCGCTTGATCTCCTCGCTGACCAGTGCCATTCGGCTTTCCTGGCTCGGGGCTATCTAGAGGTTGACCATTCTAAGCAACAAGCCGATTCTGAGGATACGAAATCGTGACACTGAGTTATGGATTGTTTTGTCTAGGCTTTGCACAAAATATGTGTTTTTATGTGGCAAAAATTATGTGGCTTTGCACACCACTATTTCAGATGTTTAATGCAAAATCACAACCTTTGCCATCATCATAATTTCTGAAATAGACATCTCAGGAGACAGAGTATCATGACTGGAGTTGGAGAGGATCACCTCTCGTCCCTTACGAGCATCAGCCTGAAACCTTATTCCAGCACCATTTATCATCAGCATATGATACAATCAACCTTAAGATCTACAGACCACCTGAAGAAATGGGCTGGAGCCACCAGCACAGCCTTCCTCATGAACAGTGACAGAACCACCACATTGTCACTGCTACAGGCTCCACCACAAACATCTACAGTGGAAGCCCCACACAACATGTCTCCCACTGCAGCTACTCTCCATCCATACATGGCCACAGGCAGAAGTGATCACTCAGGATGTGCTGCAAATACCTATGGACAGTGATGACAAGTAGGACAAGCATCAGAAGGAAAAACTGAATACAGAAACATGCCTTCTGGGTACAGGAGAATTAGGCATGCATCTGACAGTACCACAGAGAGGTGCAACTAGGCCCTTCAAATGAGCATCAGAACTAAACCCATTCTGTATAAAGAAGAGGCAACAGAAGTAATCAGAGCCTTCAACAACCAGCTTATCTAAACACCTTCTGGATGAAACAGGTGCAGAGGTAGAGAGGTGCAACAGAAGCAACCAAACCATTCTAATGCCCGGCTGAACCAAACACCTTCTGTATGAAGGAAAGATACTGAAGCCTGGTGGCAGGGCCTACAAGAGAAGTCACCATACCAATCAAATGACCATCTGAAATAAACACCCTCCGGAGGAAGAGGAGGCAGCAGAAGCAATCATATCCTTTAACCGACCAACTGATCTAAACACCTTCTGTATGAAGGAAAGATACTGAAGCCTGGTGGCAGGGCCTACAAGAGAAGTCACCATACCAATCAAATGACCATCTGAAATAAACACCCTCCGGAGGAAGAGGAGGCAGCAGAAGCAATCATATCCTTTAACCGACCAACTGATCTAAACACCTTCTGTATGAAGGAAAGATACTGAAGCCTGGTGGCAGGGCCTACAAGAGAAGTCACCATACCAATCAAATGACCATCTGAAATAAACACCTTCTGGAGGAAACAGGTGCAGAGGTAGAGAGGTGCAACAGAAGCAACCAAACCATTCTAATGCCCAGCTGAACTGAACACCTTCTGTATGAAGGAAAGATACTGAAGCCTGGTGACAGGGCCTACAAGAGAAGTAACCATACCAATCAAATGATCATCTGAAATAAACACCTTCTGGATGAAACGGGTGCAGAGGTAGAGAGGTGCAACAGAAGCAACCAAACCATTCTAATGCCCAGCTGAACCAAACACCTTCTGTATGAAGGAAAGATACTGAAGCCTGGTGACAGGGCCTACAAGAGAAGTAACCATACCAATCAAATGACCATCTGAAATAAACACGTTCCGGAGGAAGAGGAGGCAGCAGAAGCAATCATATCCTTTAACCGACCAACTGATCTAAACAGCTGCTGAATGAAGGAGAGTTACCAAAGCCTGGTGAAGGGGTCAACGAAGGATGCAATCAGATCCTTGAACAACCATCTGAACTAAACACATGGAAGAAGGAGACTTTCTCAAAACTGGTGACAGAGAAAACAAGAGATGCAGTCAGACCCTTCGAATGACCATCTGTACTAAACACCTTCAGGATAAAGGGGACACCAGAGATGGAATCAGACCCTTCGAATGACCATCTGTACTAAACACCTTCAGGATAAAGGGGACACCAGAGATGGAATCAGACCCTTCGAATGACCATCTGTACTAAACACCTTCAGGATAAAGGGGACACCAGAGACGGAGTCAGACCCTTCGAATGACCATCTGTGCTAAACACCTTCAGGATAAAGGGGACACCAGAGATGCAGTCAGACCCTTCGAATGACCATCTGTACTAAACTCCTTCAGGATAAAGGGGACACCAGAGATGCAATCAGACACTTCGAATGACCATCTGTACTAAACACCTTCAGGATAAAGGAGACACCAGAAATGCAATCAGACCCTTCGAATGACCATCTGTACTAAACACCTTCAGTATAAAGGGGACACCAGAGATGCAATCAAACCCTTTGTCGAACATCTGAGCTACCTTTTGGAGGAAGGAGAGACAAGTGGTGTAATGAGACCTTTCAGACGACCATCTGATCTAAACCCCTTCTTTACGAAGGAGAGTTACCCAACCCTGGTGAAGGAGCCTACGAGATATGGAATGAGACTCTTTGAATGGCCACCTGAGCTGAACTATCAGTTATTACTTGGATTCCAAGCCTCTCCTTCAGTCATCAGACATTAGTAGTTGTAAAGCGCACCACATACGGGCTCATAACATATGGGATGGTCCTCCCAAAGCTGCAAACTTCCTGCCACTTGAAAAAGGCAAGAGCATCGCACTCTTCCATCTGCTTTTTTGCGGTATCGTCCACATCGCAGCAGTGAAGGACTTAGAGGAACCGCTCAGGATCCAGAACCAGGCACTGCGATTCTTCCTCAATTCAACATAAAGACACCACATCTCACCAAACCCAACAGAGCTCTTGAGCTGGATCCAAGCATCACATTCAAGGCGCTATGTTCAGTACATGAGGCCATTGGAGGCTATAGATCAGAACATATATATATATATATACATATATATATATATATATATATATATATATATATATATATATATATATATATATATATATACATATATATTACCTACTGGCGGTCGCCAGTAGGTAGTTATAGTTAGGACCACGTTTCCATAGGAAATCCGCAACATTCTATTTTGAATAACTTTGGCGCCGGTCGACGAATCCTCGCGAATTTTTCAAAACAGGTGGGGCGCTCCGCTCCGCTCCTACCCTGAAAGTCTCGGGGGGATTCGTCAAGCGGGGGCTGAGATAAAAGGGGGGTCCCAAAACGCGTTTTTCCCATGCATTTTTCCATAGGACCTTTAGACAGGGCTACAGCCCGAACGGCTGAACAGAATTACTAGAAATTTGGCAGAGAGGTAGTGCTCAGGTCAAGGAAGTGCCTTTTGTAGGTTTGGTGTAAATCTGTTCAGTAGATTCTGAGAAAATAGCCTTTAAATCAATATATATATCTGAGCCAGCTTACGGTGCGCTTACGGTACGCTTACCGTACGCGTACGGTGGCGTGCGCGAGCGCGATTCTGATTGGCTCTTAGATCTTAGTAAACATTCGAATCGGCCGAAACCAGGAAGCGGCGGCCGCCATTTTCTCTCTCGCACTGAGAGTGATGTTTAAAATATAAAGGCCAAAAACATGTAAAGGGGCTGTTTAGACAGCTCCCACACACATAGCCATGTTGAGGGATTCCCCAAAGATCCCTCAAGGGCAAAAACGGAATTTTTATTTTTTCGATAATTTCGCCGATTACGCTTACCGTACGCGTACGGTAAAAAATTATAAAAAAAAAAAATTATCCACACTCTCCCCACCCCGTGTGTGTGCATGGCTTATTCGAGGTGAGATAAACTATAATATTTTTAAAAAAAATAATAAAAAAAAAAATTATCCACACTCTCTCCACCCCGTGTGCAAATGGTTCCCGAAGGGCACCATTTGTGCATGGCTTATAAAAATTACGAAAAATTAAAATATTACCTTTCAAAACGAAGTGCATCATATGTCCTCCATGTGCGCACGGTGCGCGAAGCGCATCGTGCGTACATGGCCCATCTAGCGTAACGTGGGCACGCGGTGCGCATAGCGCACCGCGTGCCCACCGTGCGTGCACGGCACTAACTGCGTAAAGTGGCCGCGCGGTGCGCGAAGCGCACCGCGTGCTTACTGTGCGCGCACGGTGCGCGAAGCGCACCGTGCGCGCACGGAACGAACTGCGTTAAGTGGGCGCGCACGCCACGAATGGCGTAAAGTAACTTAGCATTTAAAAAACCGTACAAATTCACTGAAAAAACCATAGGTTTCACACACGTTATAGTTAGGAATTAGCATTTAAAAAACCTTGCAAATTCACTGAAAAAACCATAGGTTTCACACATGTTATAGTTAGCGGAAATTTTACTGATAAAAAACCAATGAAATTCCCCTGTTATAGTTACTGTAGGCAACTATAACTCACGCGACCGCAATCTTCTGCTGATGACATATGTGTCTTTATGAAAAAAAAATATTTGTAATATATGTATAGCTAAAAATGTATGGAAGAAGACATGGGCATATAAGTGTCTAAATACAGTATTAGCATCAGCAGAGGATTGCGGTCGCGTGAGTTATAGTTGCCTGCGCTAACTATAACGGGGGAATTTCACTGGTTTTTTATCAGTAAAATTTTCGCTAACTATAACATGTGTGAAACCTATGGTTTTTTCAGTGAATATATATATGTGCAAACCGGTCATTAAAGCTTCATTCAGCTACTAATCCTGACCAACATCAGGAGGAAGAAACACGGAGGTAAGACCTCGAGAGTGCAGGGTACACAGCTTCAGCACACCTTGGACTATAGACTTGGGAACCTTCACAGACTAATCTACGCCAAGGGTTCAAGATTCCCCCCCCCCCCACCAAACCCCACTGTACAGCTCTCCCACCACAGGAAGCAGTCACACTGGGTGCAGTGAATGTAGCAACATTTCATCTACTGGCAAAGTTTTATGATGAGAAACAAGAGGCCTGTGCTCGAATTATATAGTTTCAATTTGAACACACTGTGTGATCCGGGACAAAACATTGGATCTGCCTGTACGTTAGTTATCTTATCTGTAGAAAATTAAAAGAGCCAAAATCTCAATTGTGCTTCTAGCAATATCCATGGTTCTCATTAAATAAAATGGCAGTGAGCGTGGTTCCCCATCGCTGTAGAGGCGCAGGAGCCCGAAGGTTCATTTCTATCGCGGACCTGCAGCCGTGCAAACGGAGGACACTTTCTGCACCTAGATGTTCACGTGACTGTGGCCGCACGCGCCACTGCCTCCTACTCATCTGTATCCATCCACAGAGAGCAGTACCAGAGCTGTCAAGGATGCCTCAAAACCGAAAACCTCATTAGTTTACGCCCTACCCCCTCCCTCCACACCTGCACATCCAGAGAGTTTGCACGAATTAGGTGAATGGCCTCTGCGTCCGGCCGACATATAGTAACAACTTTATATTTTGCTGAAAATCTTTAGATCTAGTACTTTCAAATTCAACAAAAGAGCAGAAGCGCAAAATTCACCCTCACACAGAGCACAGGAGCAACAGTGCAACCGTGCGAGCTACGCTTCCCTCACACAGACAACAGCTACAGCAGTAGTGCACAGAAACAACAGGGTCACGACCAGTGCCCAGCGTACGCAGATGTAGGAGCCACTAAGGCTCCCCAAAAACCACGCTTCTAACAACCATCGCTCCTCAAACAAGACCTGCAGCAGAAGGGAGGCCTCAGTGACCCAAGCTGTCTCTCTGGGTGTTGTAATTTCCGCGCTTTTCAATGCAGAGCCCTTTTCATTTTGATACGAAAACGTGTTATTGAAATACATCCATAATAGTTAATTAAATATGCGCATGGCTGTTTGGTTTACATATGTTTAACAAGTGACTGGGAGAGCACTCAGGCGCCCAGTGGTTATTGTTTAGTTTAGGAGTTAATCCGGGGCCGCCATAAACACCAGGCAGTTCCCTTTCAGATTCTTCATTTTTCTTTCCCAACTCTTTTATTTTCATCACTGGCCTATTTACACTCTTTGATCTCTTTTTATAGAAAGTGTGAAGTTTTTCAGATATGCACCAAAATGTAGCATCCAATCTACTTACTGGATAGGCTGACTAGCATCATGTCCATTTACTGCCTAGACTTACTAGCACCATGCCCACTTACTGCCTAGACTAAATAGCATAATGTGTATTTACTGCCTAGAATTACTAGCACCATGTCCACTTACTGCCTAGACTGACTGGCACCATGTCCACTTACTGCATAGACTGACACAGCATCATATCCACTCACTGCCTAGACTGACAAAGCATCATGTCCACGTACTGCCTAGACTGACTAGCACCATGTCCACTTACTGGCTAGACTTACTAACACCATGTTCACGTACTGCCTAGACTGACTAGCACCATGTCCACTTACTGCCTAGACTTACTAGCACCATGTCTACGTACTGCCTAGACTGACTAGCACCATGTCCACTTACTGTCTAGACTAACTAGCACCATGCCCACGTACTGCCTAGACTGACATAACATCATGTCCACTTACTGCCTAAACTGACTAGCACCATGTCCACTTACTGCCTAGACTAACTAGTACCATGTCCACTTACTGCCTGGACTTAATAGCACCATGTCCACCTACTGCCCAGACTAACTAGCACCATGCCCACATACTCCCTAGACTGACATAACATCATGTCCACTTACTGCCTAGACTGACTAGCACCATGTCCACTTAGTGCCTAGACTGACTTAGGTATTGTTAGAAATGGGGGTCTCCAGTTGGCAATTGCTGGCACCAATGTTCAAATAGGGACCCTTCTTCCTAAGTCAGGGCAAGCGGGCTACCCCCTTTGACAAACCCTGCTCAACCCTGTGGTAACGTAGCACGAGCAGTTAGGCCTATGTCAGAGGCACAAGGTTCAACTCAAGACTCTCAATGCATTTCAACAACTACAATGCACGTAAACTAGTAGAGACTCAAAAGGCAATAACGTATTCACCAGAACATGACACTGACTGAGTTCAAGGCCGGGGCCTACGCGACCAGTTGCACACCAGATAACTGCCGTTGAAAGGGGACACAGCACGCAGCTTCTCGAAGAAGCGGAGACAGTGACAGGCAGACTGCCAGCGACCACAGGCCTTGGCTGCAGGGATCCGCAGCGTGCACCCACAATGATTCGGGCACTCGGGGACAGGCGGGCTCTCAGCGGCAGCAGCGGCCCGGGCTGGTGGTGGCAATGACTCTCGTCTTGCAGCTCCGTAGCGGGCTCCCAGCGGCAGCAGCTCTCCCTTAGCTGCGGCGGCCCACGAGACAATAGCGAAAATCCTCGACAATGGCGAACAAGCTGCGGGCCCACAGCGGCAGCAGCTCTCTCTTAGCTGCGGCAGCCCACAGAACGAATCACGATGATGCAAAGTGGCAAAGGTGCGGGCACTCAGCGGCAGCAGCTCTCTCTTAGCTGCGGTGGACCACAGGACAATCCACAATGATGCAAAGTGGCAAAGATGCGGGCACTCAGCGGCAGCAGCTCTCTCTCTCTTAGCTGCGGCGGCCCACACAGATTCCGTGAAGACTCCGGAGGTTCAAATTCAGGCGGGCTGTCAGCGGCGGCAGCTCTCTCTTAGCTGCAGCGGCCCACACAGATTCAGCGAAGGCTCCGGAGGTTCAAATCTAGGTGGGCTTTCAGCGGCGGCAGCTCTCTCTTAGCTGCAGCCGCCCACACAGATTCAGCGAGGGTTCCAAAGGTTCAAATTCAGGCGGGCTCTCAGCGGCGGCAGCTCTCTCTTAGCTGCAGCCGCCCACACAGATTCAGCGAGGGTTCCAAAGGTTCAAATTCAGGCGGGCTCTCAGCGGCGGCAGCTCTCTCTTAGCTGCAGCCGCCCACACAGATTCAGCGAGGGTTCAGAAGGTTCAAATTCAGGCGGGCTCTCAGTGGCGGCAGCTCACTCTTAACTGCAGCAGCCCACACTGATTCAGCGAAGGTGCCCAGTCCGCAATCCTCACAGTAGAACTAGAAGCTCTGGATTACTCAACGGAGGCCTCACCTGCAAGCAGGATTCCTCACACAGGAATTCAGACAACTGACGGGGTGAAGTCTAATGTCCCTGAGACTTTGGCAGTAGGCGCTCTCAATTCAGGCCCTTGGGTAGTTTCTTCAGCAAGCTTGGTGAAAGTTTCAAAAGTCCTTTCCTCTGTTCACTCGGACAGAGTTTCATCTTGACATCCAGAAGGAACACACTGGGACAAAGTTCCAGCGCAGTGTTTTATACCTAAACATTCTTTGTTCTCCAAAGCCACAAATCACTACATCCAGTCAGAACCAGTTCGGTGGGGTCAGGGAGCACTTGGTTTACGAGGCGACATCCTGCCCTTTGAGAATGAGGGGGTCTGCTATCAGATGGCCAGTGGGGGGGTGGAGCCATCATTCACCTTGCCAGGCACGGCCTTGCTCAGATCAAAGAGTCACCCCTCCCTATGCTCTGAATACGGATCTCTCTCCCCAGCCAGGTCTGACCCAGCTGGCCCTGCTGCTCCAAAACCAGACGGCCAATACACATACTAGCAAAGCCTACAGGAAAGCTCAGACACGAAAATACCGTGTTTCCAGAAGAGGCATTTTCAAACATGGAATATATAAATGGTTCTTACTAAAAGGTGTATCTCAATGTCCGGGGCATAAACATATCCAAACTCGAAGTTCCTATCAGGTTCTGGGGGTCAGATAGGATTATAGAAGATAATCTTCAACCTGCTTATTCTGGCCTATGAGAACGGATAGCTTCACAATAGTAACAGTGAAATGGGGGGTAACTCGCTATTAGAACATACTACACAGACCTAGGCATTATGGTTATCCTAATTCATACAGTCATATCTACACGGGGAGCATTCGCGCTGTGGCGCTGATTAGCAGTGGCACGGAGCCCAGAACATTTAAATCCAGCCAACATAAAAGATAGGAAGCGAAAAGAGAAAGGGAGACCCACTCCAATGATGCCAGGTCTAACACGCGTCCCCTCTAGGTGAAATGTGGGGAGAATTAACCATCCCCTTGGGAGTTCTCATCACTAAGGCGGAAAAATATGGACAGACCGTCAGCATTGGCGTGTTCTGTGCCAGGGCGGTGTTCCACCGTGAAATCCATACCCTGTAGGGAAATGGACCACCTCAACAACTTGGGATTCTCACCCCTCATCCGCATCAACTATCTAAGGGGCCTGGGGTCTGTCTGAACTAGGAAGTGCGAGCCAAACAGGTATGGTCTCAGCTTCTTCAGCGCCCAGACCACAGCAAATGCCTCACGCTCAATTGCACTCCACCTCTGTTCCCGGGGAAGTAACCTCCTGCTTAGGAAGGCTACCAGTTGGTCTAGTCCCTCCTCATTGTTCTGTGACAGAACAGCTCCTATAACATGCTCTGAGGCATCTGTCTGGACAACAAATTCCTTTGAAAAGTTGGGCGCCTGAAGCACGGGTGCGGTGCACATGGCAGTCTTCAGGGTGTCAAAAGCTTTCTGACAAGTGTCAGTCCAGTTAACCTTCTTTGGCTGCTTCTTTGAAGTCAACTCAGTCAAGGGTACAACAATGTTGCCATGTTCCTTCACAAGCCTCCTGTAGTATCCTGTGAGTCCTAAGAAGGGCCTCACCTGCGTCTGGGTCTTTGGGGGGTTCCCACACCAGAATAGTTTAAATTTTGGGCTGAAGGGGTGCCACCTGGCCGCTCCCCACCTGGTGTCCCAAATATATGACAGAGTCCTGCCCAATCATGCATTTACTGGCTTTGATGGTGAGGCCTGCTTTCCGCAGTGCCATCAATACCTTCCAGAGGTGGTGCAGGTGGTCCTCCCAAGAGCAGCTAAACACCCCAATGTCATCCAGGTAGGTGGCACTGAAGTCTTCCAGTCCAACCAACACCCTGTTGACCAACCTCTGAAAGGTGGCAGGGGCATTCTTCATTCCAAAGGGCATCACCCGGAACTGGTAGTGCCCATCGGGGTTGGAGAATGCTGACCTCTCCTTTGCTCCCTCGGTCAAGGCGATCTGCCAATACCCAGACGTCAAATCAAATGTGCTGAGGTATTTGGCAGCCCCCAACCGATCTACGAGCTCATCAGCTCTGGGTGTGGGGTGCGCGTCAGTCTTCGTGACTGAATTGAGGCCCTGATAGTCCACGCAGAACCGAAGTTCTGGGGTGGCACCAGGCACTGCAGCTTTTGGGACCAGGACCATTGGGCTGGACCACGGGCTGCTAGAGGACTCAATCACCCCAAGGGCAAAGTTCTTGGTAACATCATCCTTAATGTAGGCCCTTACCCGGCCAGTCAATCGGTAAGCCTTGTGCTTAATGGGAGGACTGTCCCCGGTGTCCACGTCATGGACATACCAATCAGTGACACTAGGCACCAGGGAGAACAGATCATTGAATTGTCCCAACAGTTGGCAACAATCTCCCTGCTGCTCAGGAGTCAGTGTGGTGGAGAGGACCACACCTTCTACTGACCCATCTCGCTCCCCTGCACACAGGAGGTCAGGAAGGGGCTCGCTCTCCTCCTCCATCCCTGCATCTGTGGCCAGAAGCGTGCCCACTTCAGACCTCTCAAAGTGGGGCTTCAGGCGGTTAACATGCAGGACCTGCAGGGGGTTTCTGGGAGACTGCAAGTCCACCACGTACGTAACAGGACTCTTGCGCTCCACCACCTCAAAGGGGCCGGTCCACCTATCCTGGAGCGCACAGGGCTCCACTGGGGCCATGACCCAAACCTTTTGTCCAGGGTGAAACTCGATCAGAGTGGCATTCTGATCGTGCCAGCGTTTCATTTCTTCCTGGCTGGCTTCCAGGTTTGCCTCAGCAAGTTTCCTGAAACTCCGTGTCTGGTTTCTGAAGGCCAGCATGTAACTAAACACATCCTGGGGAGGTTTCCTGGGAGATTGCTCCCAGCCTTCCTTGACCAGACTCAGAGGCCCTCTTACCGGGTGACCATAGAGCAGCTCGAAGGGACTGAACCCTAAGGACTTCTGTGGAACCTCACGGTAAGCAAACAACAGGCATGGCAAGAGGACATGCCACTTACGCCTCATGGGCTCACCTAGGCCCATAATCATGCCCTTAAGGGTCCGGTTGAATCTCTCAAACAGCCCATTACCCTCGGGGTGGTAAGGAGTGGTGAACTTATACGTTACCCCACACTCTTCCCACAGAGACTTCATGTACTCGGAGATGAAATTAGTTCCCCTATCGGACACCACCTCTCTGGGGAGAAAATCCCCATTAGTGCCCGTCTCACCACGGGGGCGTCACTGTCCTGAGCGGGATGGCCTCAGGGTACCTGGTGGCATGGTCCACCAAGACCAGGATGAACCTGTTGCCCATGGCTGTCTTGGGATCCAGTTGCCCCACAATATCAATGCCCACTCTCTTGAATGGGGTACTCACAACAGGAAAGGGCTGCAGTGGGGTCTTAATCTTCCCCCCCGACTCTTCCCACTTGCCTGGCAAGTCTCACACGTCCTGCAGTGAGCGTCTGAGCTCCTGCGCATCCAGGGCAAATAGAAGCGGGTGACCAGCCTCTCAAAGGTCTTGGTCTGCCCCAGATGTGTGGCCAATGGCACATCATGAGCCAACCCCAGTAGGAAGGTCCTGAAGCGCTGGGGTACCACTAGCACACTGACTGACCCAGGTTCAGCAACCTTAGGCTTGCTGTAAAGGAGGTCATTCTCCCAATAGATCCAATGTGACCCTGTCTGATCACCTGCTGCCTGGGCGGCGGCCTGTCGCCGCACCCCCTCAAGAGAAGGACAGGTTCTTTGTTGCTCGCAAAATTCCTCCCTGGAGGGCCCCCCTTCCTGTTGCCAATGGGTCAGCTCTGGAAGGTCACCCAGTTCAGCCACTTGTTCCCCGGTAGCTTTCAGGGCATACCCCTCTGGGTCTGCTCCCTCCGGGACTGAGGGAACTGCGGGGCCGGTTTCCCGTGCCCCCTACCCTTCTCTTTAAGGCAGGGGCCTGGGCCATAATTTCAGGCTCCAGGCCCACCTAAACAGCCTTCTGAGCTGTCATGGACCAAGTGGTCGCACATGCCCACTCAGGCAGGCCCAACATTTCCAAATGAGACATTCTCTCCACCGTAGCCCACGGGGAGTTTTCTAGATCATTGCCCAACAGACAGTCTACAGGCATTGCGGGCCTCACAGCCACTTGAAGAGTTCCTGAAACCCCCCCCCACTCAAAGGAAACCTGAGGCACCTCACACTGGCTCTCTGAGTTGTCTGCTGACACTACGGGGCAGAATGCATGGGGGACAACCTGCTATTTGGACACCAACCTGGAGCTGACAGCAGTCACACTAGCTCCGGTGTCCCTGAGAGCCTCCACCCTATGGCCATTGATGGTTACCCACTGCAGGTCCTTCTTAGTGCAGTGTGGGGTTCAGGACCTTCTCAAAGTCTCCTAGCGACACAAGGGTTAACTCTACAGGATCCCACCCACCTTGGACCTCTACCTCCTCCCCCCAGGGCTACACTGGCAATCTGGTGGTATGGTGCATGAGGTGGTGCACGAGGGTATGAATTGGGGTCCCTCTGGGGACACTGGGGATCATAATACCGGTGGCCCACTTGACCACACTTGAAACAAGTGAGTGGCCCCCTCTGAACAGGCCTACCTGTCGGGGACACTGGCTTTTTCTCAGGGGGAGGCTGGGACACCACTGCTTGGTTCCCTTGGGAATTACTTTGGGGTCCTCTCTGGAACTCCCTCGGCTTATCCCTGTCCCCCCCACTTCTCTGCTGGGGACCCTGCCCACCTCTGGCGAAGTCTCCCACAAAACCTTTGCGGACCCGGGTGCTCACCCAGCGGTCCGCCTCCTCAGCAAGCTTCCTAGGGTTAGTCAGCTTGCTATCAATCAGGTGCTGGCGTAGCTCTGGAAAACAGTTACTGGACAAGTGTTCCCACGCACACAAATCATACAACTGCTTAAAAGTTTCCACTTTGCTACCTTTTACCCAGCGATCTATTGCTCTGCAGAAATAAGACACATATTCAACTCATGTGGTACCCTCTAACTTCTTACAGGTTCTAAACCTCTGCCTGTACATTTCTGGGGTCAAACCATAACGGGTCATCAAAGCTTCCTTCATATGGGCATACACCATCCTGCTCTCCTCAGGCAGGTCCAACAGAGTATCCCAACCATCACTCACAAAGCGTCCCCACAATCCAGCTCCCCAATCCTTCTCAGGGACCCGGTGGGACACCATTGCTATCTCGTATGCGACAAACCATTGCCCAATATCCTCACTCTTGTGAAAATCCTTAATGACACCTTTAGGAATATAAACTCTACTCTCAGGAGTTACAAAGGTATGCTGCCACCAGAGGGGGAGACCGGGACACTCCTCGCCCTGATCTCTATCTCCCTCAACATCCTCTCATGCTCCATTTTCATTCTCTTAAGTTCAATTGACAATTGATTCTTTTCATTGTCTAACTTCTTACTCTCAAGGTCCTTCTGACCTTCCAATTTGGCCACCTTCAAACTATGCCTCCTATCTCTCTCTCTGTCCTCCAGCTCTTCTGGGTTCAGGCTCCTTTGGGATACACTGGTACCTGGATGGAGGGTGTCCTATCTCCCCCCCTCTACTGCATCTTCCTGCTGCCCTCCAGCACTCTCTTCCTCATCCCGAGCAGACTCTCTCGCTTCCCACCAGGCCTTCAGCTCCTTCTGGTACTCCTCCTTCCTAGAGAGACCTATCACGGGAACCACAAATTGCTTACTTCAGCTGTCTGGCAGTATAGGTATCTAATCTTTCCTCCTCAAAGGTGAGATCCTCCGAAGCATTGGAGGTTGGCCTTCCCATATTTGCAGTACTCATGGCTGCAATCAACAATTCAGTCCTAGAACAACCAACCAAACAATAAAAAAAACAATTGTGGCTGCGCTTTGGTCTACACTCACTAGTGGTGTCTACCAGTTATTGTACGTGGATCACAAATGCAAGTCCTAATCCCCACCGCTGATCGCCAATGTTAGAAATGGGGGTCCCCAGTTGGCAATGGCTGGCGCCAATGTTCAAATAGGGACCCTTCTTTCTAAGTCAGGGCAAGTGGGCTACCCCCTTTGACAACCCCTGCTCAACCCTGTGGTAACGTAGCACAAGCAGTTAGGCCTATCTCAGAGGCAGCGTGTGAAGCACTTATGACCATGCACAATAAGGCAGTAACGACACCACAAAAGGACACAACTCAATTTGGTATAGAAAAATAATATCTTTATCTAAGGTTTAACTCAAGACTCTCAAAGTATTTTAACAAGCTACAATGCACATAAACCAGTAGAGACTCAAAAAGGCAATAACGTATTCACCAGAACATGACACTGACTGAGTTCAATGCCGGGGCCTGCGCGACCCGTTGCGCACCAGATACCTGCTGTTGAAAGGGGACACAGCACGCAGTTTCTCGAAGAAGCGGAGACAGTGACAGGCGGACTCCCAGCCACCACAGGGGTCCGCAGCGTGTACCCACAATGATTCGGGCCCTCAGGGACAGGCGGGCTCACAGCGGCAGCAGCACACGGCTGCGGTGACCTGGGCTGGTGGTGGCGATGACTTGCAGCTCCATGGTGGGCTCACAGCGACAGCAGCTCTCTCTTAGCTGCGGCAGCCCACGAGACGATAGCGACAATCCTCAACAATGGTGAACAAGATGCGGGCACACAGAGGCGGCAGCTCTCCCTTAGCTGCGACGGCCCACAGGACAAATCGCGATGAGGCAACGTTGGCAAAGGTGCGGGTGCTCAGCGGCAGCAGCTCTTTCTTAGCTGCGGGGGCCCACAGGACAGATCCCAAAGATGCAAAATTTGGCAAAAGTGTGGGCACTCAGCGGCAGCAGCTCTCTCTTAGCTGTGGTGGCCCACAGGACGAATCACGATGATGCAAAGTAGGCATAGGTGCGGACACTCAGCGGCAGCAGCTCTCTCTTAGCTGCGGCGGCCCACAGGATGAATCATGATGATGCAAAGTAGGCAAAGGTTCGGACACTCAGCGGCAGCAGCTCTCTCTTAGCTGCGGCGGCCCACAGGACGAATCACGATGATGCAACTTTGGCAAAGGCGCGGGCACTCAGCAGCAGCAGCTCTCTCTTAGCTGCGCGGCCCACAGGACGAATCACGATGATGCAAAGTTGGCGAAGGTGCGGGGCACTCACCGGCAGCAGCTCTCTCTTAGCTGCGGCGGCCCACAGAACTAATCACGATGATGCAAAGTTGGCAAAGGTGCGGGGCACTCACCGGCAGCAGCTCTCTCTTAGCTGCGGCGGCCCACAGGACGAATCACGATGCTGCAAAGTTGGCGAGGGTGCGGGCACTCAGCGGCAGCAGCTCTCTCTTAGCTGCGGCGGCCCACAGGACGAATCACGATGATGCAAAGTAGGCAAAGGTGCGGACACTCAGCGGCAGCAGCTCTCTCTTAGCTGCGGTGGCCCACAGGACGAATCACGATGATGCAACTTTGGCAAAGGCGCGGGCACTCAGCAGCAGCAGCTCTCTCTTAGCTGTGACGGCCCACAGAACTAATCACGATGATGCAAAGTTGGCGAAGGTGCGGGGCACTCACCGGCAGCAGCTCTCTCTTAGCTGCGGCGGCCCACAGGACGAATCACGATGCTGCAAAGTTGGCGAGGGTGCGGGCACTCAGCGGCAGCAGCTCTCTCTTAGCTGCGGCGGCCCACAGGACGAATCACGATGATGCAAAGTAGGCAAAGGTGCGGACACTCAGCGGCAGCAGCTCTCTCTTAGCTGCGGCGGCCCACAGGACGAATCACGATGATGTAACTTTGGCAAAGGCGCGGGCACTCAGCAGCAGCAGCTCTCTCTTAGCTGTGGCGGCCCACAGAACTAATCACGATGATGCAAAGTTGGCGAAGGTGCGGGCACTCACCGGCAGCAGCTCTCTCTTAGCTGCGGCAGCCCACAGGACGAATCACAATGCTGCAAAGTTGGCGAAGGTGCGGGCACTCAGCGGCAGCAGCTCTCTCTTAGCTGCGGCGGCCCAAAGGACAAAGGATGGGCTCGACCAGACTGGCACAACGGTGGGCACTCGGCGGCTGAAGCTCTCTCTTAGCTGCAGCGGCCCACAGAACTAATCACGATGATGCAAAGTTGGCGAAGGTGCGGGCACTCACCGGCAGCAGCTCTCTCTTAGCTGCGGCAGCCCACAGGACGAATCACAATGCTGCAAAGTTGGCGAAGGTGCGGGCACTCAGCGGCAGCAGCTCTCTCTTAGCTGCGGCGGCCCAAAGGACAAAGGATGGGCTCGACCAGACTGGCACAACGGTGGGCACTCGGCGGCTGAAGCTCTCTCTTAGCTGCAGCGGCCCACACAGATTCAGCAAGGGTTCAGAATGTTCAAATTCAGACGGGCTCTCAGCGGCGACAGCTCTCTCTGAGCTGCAGTGGCCCACACAGGTTCAGCGAAGGTTCCGGAGGTTCAAATTCAGGCGGGCTCTCAGCGGCGACAGCTCTCTCTTAGCTGCAGCGGCCCACACAGATTCAGCGAAGGTTCCGGAGGTTCAAATTCAGACGGGCTCTCAGTGGCGGCAGCTCTCTCTTAGCTGCAGCGGCCCACACAGATTCAGCGAAGGTTCCCAGTCCTCGTTCCTCACAGTAGAACTAGAGGCTCCAGATTGCTCGATGGAGGCCTCACCTGCAAGCAGAATTCCTCGCACAAGAATTCCGACGGCTGACGTGGTGAAGTCTAATGTCCCTGAGACTTCGGCAGGAGGTGATCTCGATTCAGGCCCTCGGGTAGTTTCTTCAGCAAGCTTGGTGAAAGTTTCAAAAGTCCTTTCCTCTGTTCACTCGGACAGAGTTTCGTCTTGACATCCAGAAGGAACACCCCTGGACAAGGTTCCAGCGCAGCGTTTAATACCTAAAAAGTCTTTGTTTTCTAAAGCCACAAATCACTAAATCCAGTCAGAATCAGTTCGGTGGGGTCGGGGGGGCACTTGGTTTACGAGGCGACATCCAGCTCTTTCAGTGTGCGGGGGTCTGCTATCAGACGCCCAGTGGGGGTGTGGAGCCATCATTCACCTTGCCAGGCACGGCCTTGCTCAGTTCAAAGAGTCACCCCTCCCCATGCTCTGAATACCGATCTCTCTCTCCAGCCAGGTCGCACCCAGCTGGCCCTGCTGATCCAAAACCAGACGTCCAATACACATACTAGAAAAGCCTACAGGAAAGCTTAGGCAAGAAAATACCTCGTTTCTAGAAGAGGCATTTTCGAACATGGGATATATAAATGGTTCTTACTAAAAGGTGTATCTCAATGTCCTGAGCATAAACATATCAAACTTGAAGTTCCTATCAGGTTCTGGGGATCAGATAGGATTATAGAAGGTAATCCTCAACCTACCCATTCTGGCCTATGAGAACGGATAGCTTCACAATAGTAATAGTGAAATGGAGGATAACTCGCTATTAGAACATGCTACACAGACCTAGGCATTGTGGTTATCCTAAATCATACAGTCATCTTTACACGGGGAGCATTCGCGCTGTGGCACTGATTAGCAGTGGCGCGGTGCCCAGAGCATCTAAATCCAGTCAACATAAAAGATAGGAAGCGAAAAGAGGAAGGGAGACCCACGCCAATGATGCCAGGTCTAACACCCCACTTTTTGCTGATGTTTCACTGTTTTTCGACTTTAGTCTGGCTGGGGCCCTGCTAACCAGGACCCCAGCCTAGCTGCTTCCTCTCTAAATTGATTTCATGTACTATAGGTACACTCCAGATTGGATTCTGGGGTACCCTTATAAATCCCTAGTATATGGTATACTATGTACCCAGGGCATAGGTACCCCAGAGGCCTACCAGGGGCTGCAGCATGTATTATGCCACCCCTGGGAAGCCTTTCAAAATGACACCACATGACTGCTACTGCAGCCTGAGTAAGGTGGTGCATGCGCCCCTTACTGAGGTATAGGTTCACTATATCTCACCCTATCACTGCACATATAAACCTATCAGTCACCCCTATGGCAGGCCTTATCAGTCCTGAAGGCAGGGTGCTTGGTTTTATGTGAGAGGGTGCCCATGCATGAGCAGAGCTGCTCTACAGACTTCGGAATCTATTCTCCGGGGTTGTCTGTGATGCAGCTTGACCATATACCATTAAGTGCATTATAACCTCGCGGTAAATGCTAACATTGGAATGGCTCGGCGGAAACATGTCGTATATGGTGTCAAACACTTTGGAATCATATACACACACCAGTAACTGGTGTGAGGGTATGATCCCACCCTTCTAGAGGGAGAGACATGACAGCACCTGTATACCTGGTACCAGCTAACAGGGCCCTGGCATCACAAAATGGATGCTGCCAGCCACAGACAACAGTCTGCCCTCCTGCTGCTGGACGAAACTCCGGCAGGGGAGGCCTGGACAATAGGTGTCCTGTCACAGGGAGATGTCACCACCTCCCAGACTGGCTTTATTGTATTGGGGCTGGGTTGGTGCATAGTCTGACGCAGAGGCATCAGAGCGCTTTTCATGTACATGAACAATACCAGAAAAAGAAAGCATTAATTCAGAGCAAAAAATAACAATCAGGGGAATCACAACAATCCAAAAGTCAAGGGAGGTAGAGTTCCGAGGGATTCATAGGTTAAACACATCAGAATAATGCAATGTTGGAGAGCGCCATAGAGCACAAAATAGGTTCAAAAACATCTGAGTGATGCAATGTCGGAGAACAACACAGAGCACAAAAAGAGAATCAACTGGGAAGAACACATTAAAGAGGTGGGGGAAGGGGTAGGAAAGGGGGGGTGAAGACAAGTGAGAGTGCCCAAACAAACTGCCAAACAGCGTGGAAATATGGAGCAGTTAGTGTAGCAGCGAGCCAGGGTGAGCTAATGTTAGGATACATAAAAGGAAGAGTGAATAGTAGATCGAAAAGAGAGCCAGGTATGTGGAAAGATAACAAATGCGGGGGGAGCGCAGGGTCAAGGACAGCAGGGCCAATTGAAGATTCCAATATTTGTTGAGAAGGTGATATTTTAGGTCTTTTTTAAAGCTGAGGTAGGGGGGTTGCAGCGCAGGTCCCTCGGGAGGGCATTCCAGATGTTTAGAGAATTCCCAGTAAAGGAGCGGGATTGAGTGGATTCCTTTTTAGTAACGGGGGGCCGAGGAGGAGCTTCTCATCGGTCTGGAGCAGCCGGCTTTTTCGAGTTTGTTAGTTAGGTATGAAGGGGATTGTTGGTGGAGAGCTTTGTACGTGATGCAGGCAGTCTTAGAAAGGCATCTTGCTTCGATGGGCAGCCGATTGAGGGATTTGACGGCAGGTGTGATGTGACTGAAACTTTTACAATCGGTAATGAGCCTGGCTGCCAAGTTGAGCACGGGTCTAAGGGGGGTTAGGTGGACTTTAGGGGTTCCAGTGAGGATAGCATTGCCGTAGTCAGGTTTGGAGAGGACAAGTGATTGTACGACCCATTTGAAGTCGTCTTGAGGGATACAGGGTTTGATTTTCTTGAGGTGCCTGAGAGTGAACAGTGCTCCTTTGGCCGAGTTATTTATATGGTCATTCCGAGTCACACTTTTGTCAAGAATGAAGCCTAGGGATTTCACCGAGCTGGATAAGGTGAGCGAGGCTGGATATGGTGAGCGGGCCGTTGAGGGTGTTAAGGTCAGAGATCCAGTCTTGTACGGGGAGATGGTTGCTTTTAGGAGAGAAAAGAATGAGTTCCATTTTGTTAGGGTTCAGTTTAAGACGGTTGGAGTAGAACCAGGATTGAATCTTGCTCGGTGTGTTATTTAAGTGAAGGAACATCAGAGTGGGGTTTGATCTTATAGTAGAGTTGGGTGTCATCAGCATAGAGGTGATTGTTGATTCCAGCTTGTTTCAGGATGAGAGTAAGGGGTTCCATAAAGAGGTTGAAGAGAGAGGGGGAGAGTACTGATCCCTGGGGACACCCAGGGGGACGGGGTAGGATTGGAGAGGCAGGCGTTGATTTTTATTTGTTGTGTTCTGTGCTCGAGGCAGCAAGTGAACCATTTAAGGACCAAGCCATTAAGGCCAGAGCGAGCTTTGAGCGATTCATGTAAGGAAGGATGATTGACTGTATCGAATGCTGCAGAGAGGACAAGGAGGATAAGAAGGCAAGCCTCACCATGGTCAAGAGAGCTTTGAATGTCATCAACAATGCTGAGCATGGCGGTTTCTCCACTGCAGCCTTTCCTGAAGCCAGATTGAAGGGAGTCAAGTAAGTTGAAATGTCTTACATGGTTATCCAATGGAAGTAAGGCTCATTTTTATAGGGTTTTAGCTAGTAGTGGGAGGTTGGAGATGGGGCGATAATGTGGTTGAGGTTGTTGTGAACTAGGGCAGATGGGAGAGGATCTTTGGTGAGCGAGGTCGGCTTTAATTTTGAAATGATATTAAAGACTTCGAGCTCAGTCATAGGATGGAAATTAGACCTGGAGGCGTTATTTTTCAGTTGCAAGTTGGAAAGGAAATAACTAGAAATAGTCGGAGAGGGTAGTTGAGTGGGCGGATTAGGTGGGAGGGACGGTGTCGAGAGCGGAGGAAAGTCAATGTCCCATCGGGGGCTGGGCAGGGCCAGAGTTGGAATGAAGGATTGATCAATTTTGATAATTTTTCCGAAAAGAAATTGGCAATTTCCTCACCTCTTTCAATTGATGCTGTCAGCTCTGGAGGGGTAGAGGACATTTGTCTTCTGACTATGTTGAAGAGTTCTCTGGGCCTGTTTTTTGCACGATCAAGTTGCGTGGGATGAAAGAAGCCTGTTCATTGAAAATGTGCTTCTTATAGGTTGCTCTTGCCAATCTGAGGAGGGCGAGATGAGTTTGAGAGGGGTGTTGTCTCCAAGATCTTTCAGATAGTCAGAGTTGTCTTCTTTGAGGAGGGCAGGATGAGAGGGCGAGGGGTGTTGTCTCCAAGATATTTCAGATAGTCGGAGTTGTCTTCTTTGAGGAGGGCGGGATGAGAGGGCGAGGGGTGTTGTCGCCAAGATATTTCAGATAGTCGGGTTGTCATCTTTGAGGAGGGCGGGATGAGAGGGTGAGGGGTGTTGTCTCCAAGATCTTTCAGATAGTCGGAGTTGCCTTCTTTGAGGAGGGTGGGATGAGGGGGCGAGGGGTGTGGTCTCCAAGATCTTTCAGATAGTCGGAGTTGCCTTCTTTGAGGAGGGCGGGATGAGAGGGGTGTTGTCTCCAAGATATTTCAGATAGTCGGAGTTGTCTTCTTTCCTGATTTAGTTCGGGATTGAACCAAGATTTAGATCGGATTGTCCTTTGTTGTTTAAGTTTGAGTGGGGCGGCTTGATCCAGGGCATCGCCCATGGCCTTATTGAAATGATCAGTCAGCTCATTAGTGTTTTGGGAGGGAGGGATGAGTTGAAGTTGAGCTTGAAGTTTAGACTCGAGTTCACTTTGAGGGACCTGCTTAAGGTTTCTGGACCATATCTTAGGTTTGTTGTTAACATATGTGGGGAGAGGGGCGCTGGTTGTGATTTCGAACAGAATGAGATGGTGGTCGAACCAGTCAATGGGGACGATGATGGTCAGGGAGATCAAGTCAGTATTAGAGATGAGAGCATCACGGGATGCAGGGGTAAACCACATTGGATTGGTTAGGAAGGATGTCATTAGAAGTTGGTAGAATTGTTCAAAGAGGAGAGTGCATAAGGTGATCCCACGAGAGGAGAGTGCGTAGGAAGAGAGTAGGAAGGAGCATCTGGGAAGAGGGAAGGGAGAGGAGGGGATCGGTCATTGATAAGAATGGGCGTCAGAGAATTAAACCTAGAGGGGAGAGTAGAATGAAACCCAAGAGGGGGTAAATGTGTAAGAAAGGAGTGTGAGGGAGAGTCAGGGATGATGGCGGGACTGGCGGGGTTCGCTAGGTGTGAAGAGTAGGAGCCGGAGAATAAGACATGGAAGCGAGAGCGGAGGGAGTCTCAAGTGGAGACAGGCAGGTGGTAGAAAAGATGGAGAGGGGGAGGAGGGCCTGAATGGAGGTAGAGGGTAAAGACTCATGGGTGCAGGGCAGTTGAGTTATTGAGGGATTATGAGTCAATTGGGAGATTTGATAGGCCAAGGTGCTGAAATGTCTGTCAAAAATGTTGAGGTGGATATCAGATGCTTGAATGAGGATGTTGCCTGTTCTGAATAAGGAAATATCGATTTCCCCCTTGAAGGCGGGGGAAGGGGAAGTCAACAGTTTTATTCCATATGGGATTTTGATAGATTTGGTGACAGAAAGGTGGAGAAGGAAAGTGTTTTTCTATTGAGTGGTGCGCTTGGTGTGGAAAATAAAATCAGTTTTCATTGGATGAGAGAGGCTGCGGTAAGTATCAGCTGAGAGCGTTTCAGGGTGAGGCTTCAGTAATTTGTGGTTGAAATTTTTCTTAGCGTATTTTGAAAGGTTGGACGGATATGAATTGCTCCAAGAGATAGGGCCCTGTCTAGAGAGGGCAGGATCCGGGGGTAAGGGGGGGGGGCTTGGGGGAAGACACGGTGCAATGTACAGTAAGAAAGGAGGCAAGGACAGGATAGAGGCAGGACAAGAACGGATGCAGAGGAAAATATGGGGCGAGGTTCTGGAATAAGGAGATATTCGAAGGGGGGAAAGACCAAGGGCCATATTTACAAGCAGGCGATACAAAATTATCGCCGCTTTTGCGGCCGTTTTCGGCCGAAAAGCGGCGATAATTTTATCGCTAAATTAGCAACGCCACGCTAACGCGTGAAACCTTGCTTTAGCGTCAGGATTCCTAACGCCCAGCTTTGCATCTCTAATGAGATGCAAAGTGGGTGTTCCTGACCTAACATGATAGGAGAAATGTCGCTAAGCGACATTTCTCCTATCATCAAGCCCCACGCTATGAAGCATAGCGTCAGGAAAAGTAGCGATAACCCCTGTTATCGCTACTTTCCTAACACCTCCTTCAGGACAGACTTAGCCATGATATCCTCTGGGAGGAGGATATCATGGCTAAGTTTGTGAGTCCCTATCAACAAGCTAACGTGAGATTATCGCTGGGTTTCCAGCGATAATCTCACGTTAGCCAGTTAGCGTGAGGATTTTTATCGCTATTGACATAAGCGTTGCTAATAGCACGCTATCTCAGCGATAAAAATCCACGCTAGCCGGCGATAATTATCCTCACGCTAAGTGCGCTTTGCGATAATTATCGCCGGTTGTTGTAAATATGCCCCCAAGCCGGGTAATGGGAGAAAGGTAAAGTCAGAGAAAAAAAAACGGAAAAAAAACCATCTAATGTAGGCACATAGGTAAAGTCAGAGTATTAAAAACATCCAATGTAGGAACACCAAACAGGTAATGAGATAGTGCTAAAAAACAATTAACATCGAAAAACATCAACATCGAGTACACAACATCAAGACCAATGTGAGTAGGAATAAAGTTTATTTTTTATTTTTTTTATTATTGTCCCAAATTGTAGTCCTTGACCAAGTAGCAAAAAGGCAGCCCAACTTCCGTTTCCTTAGAGTTGATTATTAGTGGTGACTTGTGTCCATGACTACTGTGGGAATAAAGAGGCCATCTTGTGAAACCACCAGTGAAAGTGAAAAGAGAGAGGCACACAATATGGAGGGGAGCCCTCGGTCAAACAGAAGTGATAGAGACAGTCCTACCTCCGTTTCCATGGAGAATTGTATTACGAGTGTCTTGTGAATATGACTATTATGGGATTTAAAAGGCCATCTTGTGAAAAACCACCAGTTACGAGTGGAGAGAGAGGGGAGCACAAAATGGAGGGGAGCCCACAGACCAACAGTAAAATAAGCCGCATAAACGATGAGGCCGTCACCACGTGAAGGAGCAGAGCGTACCCAGCAGAAACAGAGCAGCAGGTCGAGGGGGCTGCAAAAAAAAAACAGGTCACCCTCCCTGTGCAGGATAAAGTAGCGCAGAGGGTTAAGATGCCTGCTGCAAAGAGCATGTCCTTGTGTGTCCAGCAGTTTTCAGGCGACAGTAAAAATGTAAAGGTAACCTCGGCAATTAATGTTTCTGTGAGAGAGAGATCGGAAGTTTTATCCAATGGCTGTTTCCACTCATGTTAAAATAGCACAGAGGATTAAGGTACCTGCTGCAAAGAACATTTACTTGTATGTCTGTAAGTTTTTAAGCAACAATAAAAATGTGAAGTTAACTTTGGCTGATTAATGTTCCTGCAGGAGACAGATCGGAGTTTAATCCAGTGGCTGTTTCCACTCAAGCTAAAGTTTCATAGAGGATTAAGATGCCTGCTGCAAAGAACATTTACTTGCGTGTTCAGAGGTTTTCAGGCGACAATAAAAATGTAAAGTTAACCTTGCCAAATAATGTGTCTGCGGCAGAGAGATCGGAGTTTTTTCTAGTGGCTATTTCCACTCATGCTAAAGTAGTGCAGAGGATTAAGATGCCTGCTGCAAAGAACATGTCCTTGTGTGTTCATACGTTTTCAGGCGACAATAAAAATGTAAAGGGAATTTTGGTGATTAATGTTCCTGCTGGAGAGAGATAGGAGTTTTATCTAGAGCCTGTTTCCACTCACGCTGAAGTAGCGCAGAAGATTAAGATGCCTGTTGCAAAGAGCATGTCCTTGTGTGTTCAGAGGTTTTCAGGCGACAATAAAAATGTAAAGTTAACCTTGGCAAATAATGTGTTTCCGGCAGAGAGATCGGAGTTTGATCTAGTGGCTGTTTCCGCTCATGCTGAAGTAGCGCAGAGGATTAAGATGCCTATTGCAAAGAACATGTCCTTGTGTGTTCAGAGGTTTTCAGGCAACAATAAAAATGTAAATATAACTTTGGCGATTAATGTTCGTGCTGGAGAGAGATGGGAGTTTTATCTAGTGGCTGTTTCCACTCATGTTAAAGTAGCGCAGAGGATTAAGTTGCCTTCTGCAAAGAACATGTCCTTGTGTGTCTGTAAGTTTTTAGGCAACAATAAAAATGTAATGGTAACTTTGGCAATTAAGGTTCCTGCTGGAGAGAGACATTAGAGTTTTATCTAGTGGCTGTTCCGACTTATGTTAAAGTGATGCAGAGGATTAAGAGCCCTGCTGCAAAGAACATGTCCTTGTGTGTCCAGAGGTTTTCAGGCAACAATAAAAATGTAAAGGTAATCTTGGCTATTAATGTTTCTGTCGGAGAAAGATAGGAAGTTTTATCTTGTGGCTGTTTCCACTCATGCTAAAGTAGCACAGAGGATTAAGATGCCTGCTGCAAAGAACATGTCCTTGTGTGGTCTGAGGTTTTCAGGCAACAATAAAAATGTAAAGTTAACTTTGGAAATTAATGTTCCTGCAGGAGACAGATCAGAGTTTTATCCAATGGCTGTTTCCACTTATGCTAAAGTTTTGCAGAGGATTAAGATGCCTGCTGCAAAGACCATTTCCTTGTGAGTTCAGAGGATTTCAGGGGACAATAAAAATGTAAATGTATCTTTGGCGATTAAGGTTCCTGCAGGAGAGAGAAGGAAGTTGTATCTAGTGGCTGTATCCTTGAAGGAGTATGTGGAGAGGTGTGGGGTCTACAGTGGAACTAGATTTAACTTTACTAAAAAGTGTTGAAAGAGTTTATCTGGTAATGGGAGGTCGCGTTTGTGAGGCAAATGGTGGGTGAGTCCAGAGTCTTTTTTTTGGGGGGTAGAATTTGGTGTATTTATTGTACTTTATGGGGAACAGTAAATTTCAGAGATTTAAAAAAAAAGTTGCTAGATCATTGCAATGAGTGACTGTGAGTTCTGGGAAATTGTTATGTTATGTTATAGTGTGTTTATATAGCGCACGGCTACTCCAGAGGAGCGTCCCGGCGCTTTCCACATACGGCTCAGTGTAACACAGCACAAACAAACAAACAGCAAAGCACAAGGCAAAGAGGAGAAAAAACCTAAAGGTTAAAAAGCCAGGTCTTCAAGCTCTTCCTAAACTGCAGCAAATTAGTAGAGCTGCGTAGAGCTAACGGGAGCGAATTCCAAAGCTGGGGGGCCTTAAAGCTAAAAGAGCGCCCCCCAGTGCGCGCCTTCCTAACCCGCGGAACCACGGCCAGGAAAAGAGAATCTGACCGCAGTGAGCGGGCTGGACGGTAAAAAGACAACCTCCGTTGCAAATATCTTGCACCAGTGCCAAAGAGTGCTTTGTGCATCAACGTCAAAGATTTAAACATAATCCGCTTCCGGATAGGCAGCCAGTGGAGCGTCTGCAGCAGCCCAGATACTCGCGCTCGCCTATGAAGGCCAAAAATAGCACGAGCAGCAGAGTTCTGCGCCACCTGCAGGCGCTGAACCAAATAATCCGGGAGACCAAGAAAAAGGGCATTCGCATAATCCAACCTGGATCCAATCAAAGCTTGCACAGTGATCCGCCTGTGCTCCACAGAAAGCAGTGGTAAAAACTTGCGGAGCATTTTCAGAATGCCAAAACAGGAGCCAGCCAAACCAAGAACATGGGCTCTCAGCAAAAGTTTATTGTCCAGCTTAACTCCCAAATTTTTGGCAACCAGCGATGACTGTGCAGGAGGACACATATCCGACGGCCACCAATCCTGCCACTCCGGGTCGGTGGCACAGCCGAAGAATAGGACCTCCGACTTACTGGAATTGGCCTTCAGACTATTCTGTTGGAAGCAGTCGAAGACCATCCCCAGGCACCCCCGAATACTCTCTCCATCAAATGCCTGATCTTTCCCGCATGTGAAGAGGAGTTGCGTGTCATCTGCGTAAGACACGATCTGGGCCCCATGAGCCTCCGCCAAGGCCGCCAGGGGAGACATGAAGATGTTAAACAACGTCGGGCTCAACACAGAACCCTGTGGAGGTCCGACTCCCAATGGCGGCATCTCGGCGGCGCTCTGGGAAACCCAGATCGTCTGGCGGCGGCCCTCAAGAAAAGATGTAAACCATTTGAGCACCGTCCCCCTGAGGCCGATGGCATGGAGCCTGGCGAGGAGCGCCGCATGGGGGACGGTGTCAAAGGCCGCCGACAGGTCTAACATGACAAGCATGGCCTTGCCTCCAGCATCCAGAGTCTCGCGAATAACCTCCGAGACCTCCAACAAGGCCGTTTCCGTACTCAAATTAGGACGGAATCCGGATTGGGATGGGTGCAGTAGATTGTTTGTTTCAAGAAAGCTCGACAGGATGCCATGCACATATTTCTCTGTAATCTTCGCCAGAGCCGGAAGAAGAGAAATAGGCCTGTAGTTGGCCAAGACCTCGGTATCCAAACCGGGCTTTTTCAGGAGGGGGATCACCATCGCCCTTTTCCAGGTGCGTGGGACACTCCCTTCCCTCACAGAGGCATTAATAAGAGAATTAACCAGTGGATTCAGCACCGCTGCCATCCTAGCCAAAAATTTGGCAGGGCAGGGGTCTAACGGCGAGCCCGATTTCAAGCTTGCTAACAGCAACAAGGACGCATCGCTGGAAACTGATGGAAAAACCGACAGAACAACAGCGGGCGTGGGCGGTGGTACACATTCGGCCCCAAAACCGCAACACCCCTCCTCCGACCTGTCCACGAAAGAGGCCTGAATCGCCTTAATCTTGTCAGTAAAGAAATTGGCGAGATCACGTGCCCACAAGTCAGGTGAAACTGGTAGGGGCAGGTTGGAACTGGGGGTTGTGAACTCCTTCACAATAGTGAAGATCTCCTTACAGGAGTTCCCCGACTCCTCAACCCTCCTAGCGAGATATTGCTTCTTGGCACACAGGATATCCCGGTGATAAGCCTTCATAGCCAACCTATAGGCGAGTTTGGCCTTCTCGTCATACTGACGACGCCAGGCCCGCTCCGCAACCTTACATTGGCTGCGAGCCAATCGCAGCACCTCCGTGAACCACGGCGCAGATCGCCGAATTGCCGTGGACCGGGGGGCTGTCCTAGGGGCAAGATCGTCTAACCTTTCAGTCAACCATAGCTGCAGAGCCTCCGTGTCCTGTTCCAAAACGCCCGAAAAGGGGCATGGATGATTTGCAAGCGCCTGCTCCAACATATCGGGCGTCACTCTATGCAGCGCTCTCGCAGCTGGTCTGGGCAGTATGGGGGCACTACTATTCGTTCGCCCGTTCTCCAACACGGCCTGTGATCCGTCCAGAGCACAGGCAAAGTTTCAATATCGGCAATCGGGACCGACGAAAACACTTGGTCCAGGGTATGCCCTTTCTCGTGTGTAGGACCCACCACAAAAGGTACCAGGCCCAGCGAAGATGTAATATCCAGCAGTTTAATTGAATCCGAATCCTCCGCAACATCGAGATGGAAATTGAAGTCGCCTGCCACCACACAATGCTGTGTGGACAGCGCCAGATCGGAAATGGCCATCTGCAGGTCCTCCAAAAAGGAACCCATAGGACCAGGGGGCCTATAAACCAGTAACCCCTTTAAAGCTTGGCATGAAGACAGTCTGAGCGTGAAAGCAAGAGACTCAGAACCCCCGATAGAAATCAGGGGGAGCACTGAACAAGACACGCTCTTCTTCACCACCACAGCAACCCCACCACCCCGACCCTTCGCTCTGTCCTGCCGAAAGATATTATACGCCGGAGGAATGGCAGAAAAGATGTCTGGATTGGACGCCTCACCCAGCCAGGTTTCAGTCAGTAGTAAACATAATGGATTTTCCCTGACAAGAAGATCGTAGATACATAGGGCATGGCTGCCTACTGACCTCGTATTGAGCAACAGGCACAGATGTTTAACACGAGCCGCGGCTGGTTGGAGGCCGGTGACCGGAGTCCACACAGGCGACCAGCCACAGCCCTGACAGCGCCTTTTGCCCTTGCCACGGCCCGGAAACACAGAACGGCAGGAGCAAGAAAATGTCTGTAGGGCGCGCAGCGTCGCCGAGGAGTACCGAATCATCCTCAGCTGAGGCTAGCCAGTCCGCAGTCCACCGACGCACCGGAGCCTCCGGGACGCTGACGGGCAGGACTCTGGCGCGACTCAGGCGCAGAGAGGGCGCCCACCACTGCGCGTCACCGCTGCGCGTGCAGCTGGCTGGCTTAAATGCACCGTCCGAGCATAGGCTGCAGGTCTCCTCCCCCATATGGCGCCCGGCAAAGTCCCACCACTACCCCAATCAGAGATGGCGACCAAACACTCCCCGACGCTACCCCACGAGGACAGGACCCGCCAAACAGCGGTGCTCACACAATTTAAGGTGCAGGTGAGTGGACAACGGCGCAATTAAAAGCAAGGAAAAACGAAATAAAAATAAACGCAAATATCAAAAAGGAGATTTTAAAATACTGCTACAAACAGCGCTGCGCTGAGCTGTGCGCTGATATCATGCCGGTCAAAGCTGAAATACCTTATCTGGCTGACCCGTGCAACTGCCCGCCTTAAATGCACCGTCCGAGCATAGGCTGCAGGTCTCCTCCCCCAATATTGCCGCCAATCAATGTGGTTAGGGATTTAAGAATTTGGAAACACAAACACTAAACGTAAGAGCTAACGACAGGCCGGTAGTTTCGTTGTTTTCATTCGATATTTTACTATTATAAACATGTTAGATTGGTCCATTGGGCCATGCATATTACATTTACCCTTATTGCCCTTTCAATAAATTGTAGACAAGCATTATTAATCTAATTACAATTGGGGATTTTTGTTGTAAAAATGCATATGCCACCCGCATGCACCCCAGCACACTACCCACATGCATCCCACCAACACACCTTATAACAACACACCACACCATGCCACTGCCCCACGTCACTGCACTAGACACCAAGTTTGCAGTACAGAGCACAGCAGCCACACTGCTCTACAACATACGTAAACACTTACAAGCTCCTAAAGGCGAGACCTGCTGGCTATGCCAATGCTTGTTTAATCTGCAGAGACTTTATGATATGTTACATGCGGTTTGGTGGATGATTCACATGGCAAACATTGTCTGCCCTTGTTTTAAAAATGTACAAGGAAAAGAGATACATAGTTTCAGGTGAGGCTTCTGGTTGTCATGGCAACAGGTGAGAGGGTCATTTGAAGAAGATTCTTTGGAATGTTGATGTTTGAACTGTAGATGACAGTTGGGGGGGCGGGAGGGGGGCTCACACCAGCTTCAGCTCCGTTCCTCCCCAGAGACCGAAGATGGGGAAGAGCCTCAGTGTGAAGGGCGCCTGCTGGAAGGAGTAGAGAAGCTCCATGGAGTCAGCATTGTACAGGGACAGCCGCCCCCCCTCGTAGTCCAGATACACCCCCAGCTTCAGGGGCTTCTCACGAGAGGACAGAGGGGTCTCAGGGCAGGTGAGAGCCTTGTACTGACCCTCACACCCCCTCACAGCCCAGACTCCCCCCTCAGGTGACCATGTGATGTCTCCCTTCCTGTTCACAGACTCTGCCGTGACCCCCACACGCCACCG
Source organism: Triturus cristatus (assembly GCF_964204655.1). Classification (NCBI taxonomy): domain Eukaryota; kingdom Metazoa; phylum Chordata; class Amphibia; order Caudata; family Salamandridae; genus Triturus; species Triturus cristatus. The sequence continues at coordinate 2,856,578 of NC_140579.1, forward strand.
CAGCCCCTCCTGCAGCAGCTGCACCTCCCAGTAATGTCTGCCGGAGGTGAACCCCTCGCTCCCCAGCACACAGGGGAAGTAGGAGGTGAATCTTTTGGGGGTGTCCGGCAGGGGCTGTGCTGTGCCCATCCGTCTCACACGTCTCCCCCCCTCAGACAGGAGGAGCCGAGGATGAGCCGTGTCAGGATCCAGAGTCACCATCACTGCAGAGAAGAGATTCACAATTAGAGATTTAATGACACAAAGAAAGGCTGTAATTACTGCTTCTGTTTTACATATGATTAATGTACACCACACCTGGAAGGAGCACGCGGCGCTAGAGAGCGTGCGGAACTAGACTGCTCACTACACTAAAGCGAGCGGCACTAGACTGCTCACTACACTAAAGCGTGCGGCACTAGACTGCTCACTACCCTGAAGCGCACAGCACTAGACTGCTCACTACACTAAAGCGCACAGCACTAGACTGCTCACTACACTAAGGCGCATGGCACTAGACTGCTCACTACACTAAAGCGCACAGCACTAGACTGATCACTACAGTAAAGCGTGCGGCACTAGAGTGCTCACTACCCTAAAGCGCGCGGCACTAGACTGGTCACTACACTAAAGCGTGTGGCACTAGACCGCTCACTGCACTAAAGCGAGCAGCACTAGACCGCACACACACTAAAGCGCGCAACACTAGACTGCTCACTGCACTAAAGCGCGCGGCACTAGACTGCTCACTACACTAAAGTGAGCAGCACTAGACTGCTCACTACACTAAAGTGCACAGCACTAGACTGCTCACTACACTAAAGCGCATGGCACTAGACTGCTCACTACAGTAAAGCGCACGGCACTAGACTGCTCACTACACTAAAGCGTGCGGCACTAGACTGCTCACTAAACTAAAGCACACAGCACTAGACTGATCACTACACTAAAGCGCACGGCACTAGACTGCTCACTACACTAAAGCGCACAGCACTAGACTGCTAACTACACTAAAGCGCACGGCACTAGGCTGCTCACTACACTAAAGCGCACAGCACTAGACTGATCACTACACTAAAGCCCGCTGCACTAGACCGCCCACTACACTAAAGAGTGCGGCCTAGAGTGCTCACTACACTAAAGCGCATATTCATCCAGAGCACACACTACACCGAACAGCACACTGCACTACACAGGACATTCTACTACACACTACACTGCACCACGCAGCATACTACATTGCACAACCACACATGACACACACTACAATAGCAGAGAGTAACAGTAACTTGATTAGATGGTACGGAGTGATAGCTACTCCAAGGTTTACTGTACTAATCAGTACTCTCTAATAGATAGTACAGAGTAACAGAGCTACAAGAAGGTATACAGTACTAGTCAGTACACTACATTAGTTTGTACAGAGTGACAGAGCTACTGGAAGGTATGCTGTACTAGTCAGTACACTGCATTGGATGGCACAGAGTGACAGAGCAACTCCAAGGCATACTGCACTAGTCAGTACTCTATATTAGATAGTACAGAGTAACAGAGCTGCTACAAGGAAAACATAATGTTATACCCTACTTAATTGTATAACATGTAGTCCAGCCCTGCTGCCACTAGCTGCTCAGCCAGAGCGTGAGATGGTCATAGAATGTTGGTGTGCCTGTGATGCATGGAATGCCTGGGTGTCTGTGTGGATGAGTGTTGGCAGTTACAGATGGGCTGAGCAGCTAGGCAGGCTGCTCCTGGTGGGGCTGGTACCACACTAGGCCGGCAGGAGTAGAGACAGCTGTAACCTGAACTGGAAGATGAATAAAGAAGACTGATAATACATACTGGCTCCAGGTGTCTTTCTACAGAGATCATAACACATTACTAGTCAGTACCCTGGATTATATTATACAGAGTGAGAGAGCTCCTAGAAGTCATGCAGTACTAGTCAGTACACTGCATGGTATACAGTACTGTACACTGCATCAGATGGAACAGAGTGAGAGAGCTACGCTAAGTCATCCTGTACTAGTCAGCACTCTATAATAGATAGTAGAGAGTAACAGAGCTGCAACAAGGAAATCAGTACTAGTCAGTACACTCCATTAGATGGTACAGAGTGACGGAGCTACTCCAAGGTATACTGTACTAGTCAGGACACTGTGTTATATGACAGAGAGCAACAGAGCTACCCAAGGTGTACAGTACTAGGCAGTACCCAGCACTGAATGGTACAGAGTGACAGAGGTACTGAAACATATATTGTACTCGTCAGTACACAGCATTAGGTGGTACAGAGTGAAAGAGCTAATCCAAGGTATACAGTACTAGTCGGTACACTGCATTAGATGTCACAGTGGCAGAACTACTCCAAAGCATTCTGTAATAGTCTGTACTCTATATTAGATGGTACAGAGTAAGAGAGCTACTAGAAGGTAAACAGTACGAGTCAGTACATTGCACTGGATGGTAGTGTAAGAGAGCTATTAGAAGGTGTACTGTACTAGTCAGTACACAGCATTCGATGGTACAGTAACAGGGCTACCAGGTGTACTGTACAAGTCAGTAGACTGTATTGGATATTACAGAGTGACAGAGCCACTCCAAGTGCTGTTATACGGGATCATGGTACTCTGGGTGAGTGTGATATTTATGTATATATATCTTTTAATATTCCGAGAGGGGTTTCAGACATCAGTTGTACGTTAGGTCTGTGTTTGCCTAACAGCTTTTATTGGTTGATTGTGGTAACTTTTCCCAATCTGGGTGCATTGGTTTCCTCCATCATAACTAGTGTTAACGGACCTGCTTCTAAGCGCAGTGTGTAAATGGGGAGTAGAGATAATGTGGCCTTAAGACTAGAGCGGTTGACCTTAAGGCTGGGGAAATCGGTTTGAGTCTCGGCAATGAAATTACTGCTAAATTACTAATCTGTGCTTTATGTGAGGTGTTCTGCTACGTACTACATTTGTTGCATAAATCTTTGTATTTATTACCTGCTGGTCATTTCTGACTATTGTATAGTGCGGATTAGTGATTTTTGTAGCGACATCCAGGAGCCGTGCGTACACTGTAAAGAGCTCTGCATGACACAGCATTGGACCCTTCTGGGTGTTTTCTCATATTTTTTTTATTCTAGGGTTGCCAAGAAGAATTCCATAGGGTAGTGTTACGTACTGAATGACAGCGCTGTATATTTTGCCATCAATGTACGTACTGGTGGGACCAAAGATTTCGGCCATTTGTCCTATGGTTTGTGAGTTCATGTCCTGGTGTTTTACTGGCGTTTGGGGTATGTCGCAGGGCCATGGCTTCATTTTGTTTGCTGTGTTTGTCGCTGGCTCTTTCTTCCCTTCCGGGCTTTGGGTCTGCAGTCCTTCCGCCCTGTATGCTCCTGTTCCCGCCTGCTCGCCATTGTTGTGCGGGGTCTGGCCTGGTTGGTCCCTGGTTGGGCGTCCTCCTGGGGATTCCGGGGGCTGTTGGCTGCTGCGTGTCTGATGGGGGCGGGCTGCTGTTGGTGCCGGTCCGTCCTTCTCTGGGCTGCTACTGTGGTCTTCATTCGGGCTTTTGCTTTTGCTCCTGGGGGGCTTGCTCTTTCCTGTCCGGGGCCGCGTCCATGGTGCCCCTTTCTCATCCTGCTTCCTGGCTCAGCAGGCAGCTGCTATGCCCCCTGTCCGTGTCATGCTTCTCCTCGGCTCCTGGCCATTGGGGCTAAGTTGGGGGCCATCTGTTGCCTCTCCTTAAGTCCTGGGTGGCCTCTGTTGCGGCTCCGTGGGTCCTGCCTTCTGCCGCGCCACTCCATTGTCGATCTTGGCAGTCTCCCCGGTTCTTCTCCGGTGGGGCCTGTTTGTCCATTTCCTGTTTCCCGGTGGGGTCTTGGTGCTCTTCCGATTCCTGCCGGTCCCCCTTGGTTTTTCCTCTGCCCCCCTGGTTTTCATGTTGAGGTGGTCTTCCTTGGTCGGGGACCTCCACGGGATGTGTGTCGGGTGTTCTTGCGCCTTGTTGGTGGGCGGTGCTATGCATTGTCCTTCTCTTGGGGGCTCGTCCCATCCAGTGGGTCTCAGTACTGCTGGGCCGTCCTGGGTTCTGGTGCATTCTCGTCTCCACATGTTCCCATGGGTTTACTTTCTCTAGTCCCGCCCACGGTTCCGTTATGCCAGTAGTTGTGCTCCACAGGTTCGGTCCGGGTTGGTGAAGTCCATGCTTTTCCACTTTTCTTGGTCGCGGGTCGGGCATGCAACTCCCTTTCTGCTCTGTATGCAGTTCGGCCTGAGGTCTTCCTTTTCTGGTGTCCCCTTCCCAGGTGCTTGTGGTCTTTTCCGGCCTGTGGGGCGTGCTTGGGTTCCCGGTCTGTGCGGGGTCGGTTGGTCCCCCTGCTGGCGGGTTTCTCGTCTACCTTCTGTTGGCCGTTCCTTTGACAATTTGTTCTGGCCTTGGCTGGGGTCCGGGGGTGGTCAATCGGGACTGTTTCTCGCCCAGGGGTATTCTGCATGTTGTTTCTCTGGTGCAGGTTTTTTTCTCCCATGACTTCCGTCTCCCTATGGACAACTGGCTTTCTTTGGTCCGGGCTCGGTTTGGGTCCTCGGTGGTGGCTGTCTTTGGCTTCCTCGTTCGGGCTTCAGGCTTGGCGCTTTCCTCCACTCCATTTGCTTACGCGGGTTCTGGGCTTGTTTGGCCTGGACGGGGCATTTGACCTGTTGGTGGTGCTCGCCTGGGTTCTTCTCCCTTGGTTACTGCCGCTTTGGGTGTTGATTGTCCGTGGTGGCTGGGCTTTCCCGGTTCTTCCTTTCCCTTTGCGGGGCTCTCCGCTTCCTGTCCGGATTTTGTGACCTCTTCTTATTTATCCCTGACTCTGGGGTAGGAACTGGTACATGCTGGCTTGGGGTTGCTCCCTGGAAGTGTTGGCATTGCTTCGGAGTTGTTTCGCCCGGCTCTTCTTTCCTTCTAGCCATTGGTGTGTTTCTGTCTATGGCCTTACCTCCCTGTACTCTCCTTTTCTTGGTGGCTCTCAGTTGTTCAGCTGGGTCGGGCCTGGTCAGTGGCTGGCTTGGTGTCCTCCTGAGTCCTCGCTTCAGCAGCTCGTTTACTACACGTGAACCATTACAGGGACAGGTTGCTTGGCCCCTGCACTGGGATGTCACTCTCGTTCACCCAGCGTTCCCCATGCTGCTAGTGCTGTATGCTTCCTTGTGCGTAGTGGTCCTGTGATGGGCCTTCACTTTCCTTTCTGGTGGCTTAGCCATGGACCTGGTCCCTTCTGATTTTCGGGCTCCTTGGGCGGCCTTGCGGGCTTTCCGCTGTTGGCCGCTTTGGTGGCCGGGTTGCTTCGGGGTTGTTTCCTGTGGCTGTTTTGCCCTGTGGCTTTGCTGGTGTTGCTCTCCCTTCCGGGGGTCGGTCCTTTGAGCCAATGGGGTCCATGGCCTGCCTGTTTTTCACCGTGTTGATGGTGTTTTGTTGGCATTCCATTTTGCGGGTCGGAGGGGGTTCTGGGTTCCTTTCTGCGCTCTCCTCCGTTCTTGCGGTTCCTGCCGGTCTGCTTGGTTGCGTCTGGTTCCACGGCTTCTGCCTTCGGTTTCCTCAGTTGACCGCCGGCCTGGTGGGTTTTGTTTCCTTCTTTCCCTCCGGTCACTGGACTTGAGGTGGTTTCTGTTCTCTCTGTGTGGTGGTCCAACGTGCCGTTTTGCTGTGTTTGCGTCAGACTGTGTCTTTTGGCTGCTGTGGCATCTTGTTGTCTCTGTGGTGGCGTTGCCCTCTTTCCTTCGATTCCAGAGCCTGGGGCTTTTGCTTCTCTCTCTCTTTTGACTGTCTGTCTGCGGGACCACGCACACAATTCAGCGAAGACATCGCCGACTTCATCAGCCCTCACGCCCTCCCCTCCGCTCACTACATCCTCCTCGGGGACCTCAACTTTCACCTGGAGAACAACAACGACCGCAACACCACCACCCTGCTTGACAACCTCGCCAACCTCGGACTCAAGCAGCTGGTGAACACCCCCACCCACTCCGCCGGACACACACTCGACCCCGTCTTCTCATCCAGCAAGGACATCGCCTTCAGCCACGCCACCGGGATCCACTGGACGGACCACAGCTGCGTCCACTTCAGCTTCAGAAGGACCACGATCCACCACCACCAGCGACAAGCTGCACGAAGAAGCTGGAACAAGATCACGGCTGACCAACTCACCGCATCCCTGAGCCAGCACCCCCTGCCAGCTCAGCGAACCCCAGCCAGGCCGCCGACAACCTCACGAAGTGGATCAGCATCTGCGCAGACGACCTTGCCCCACTGAGGACCCCGCCCAGCAGACCCGGCAGCAAGAAGGCCCCATGGTTCACCGACGAACTCATGAGCTCCAAGAAGAACTGCCGAGCCCTCGAGAGAGCCTGGAGAAGAGACCCAACACCAGACAACATGACCACCCTCAAGCTCGCCACCCGAAAGCACCATCAACTGATCCACGCCACCAAGAAAACAGCATTCAGGGAGAGGCTGGACAAAAACGCACACAACAGCAAGGAACTCTTCAACATCGTGAAAGAGCTCTCCAACCCCAACGCCGGAAACAACGACGTCACACCATCGCAAGACCTCTGCAACTCCCTCGCCTCCTACTTCCACAACAAGATCGCTGACATACACAACAGCTTCAGCACACAACCAACGCTCCCCACGACCGCACCAACGCCCCCCACCACCACCCTCCGCGCCTGGACCCCGATCAACACCAAAGACACCATCCGCATGATGAACTCCATCCACTCCGGATCTCCCACCGACCCCTGCCCTCACCACGTCTTCAACAAGGCTGACGCTGTCATCGCACCCCACCTGTGAGACATCATCAACTCCTCCTTCGACACCGCCACCTTCCCTGAGAGCTGGAAGCACGCTGAACTCAGCGCTCTACTCAAGAAACCAACAGCGGACCCCACCGAACTCAAAAACTACCGTCCCATCTCGCTCCTCCCGTTTCCAGCCAAGGTCATCGAGAAGACCGTCAACAAGCAACTGGCCGCCTTCCTCGAGACGAATGGATCCCTCGACCCATCTCAATCGGGATTCAGGGCCAACCACAGCACCGAGACCGCCCTCATCGCTGCCACCGATGACATCCGAACCCTCCTCGACAACGGAGAAACAGCGGCCCTCATCCTCCTAGACCTCTCCGCAGCATTCGACACTGTCTGCCACCGCACCCTAGTGCAGCGCCTCAGCAACGTCGGAATCCAGGAGAAGGCGTTGGAGTGGATCATCTCCTTCCTCGCCGGAAGGACGCAGAGGCTCCGCCTACGCCCGTTCAGGTCAGAGTCCACCGAAGTCATCTGCGGCGTTCCTCAGGGCTCCTCGCTCAGCCCCACCCTCTTCAACGTCTACATGAGCCCCCTTGCAGCCATCGCACGCCAACACAACCTCAACATCATCTCCTACGCCGACGACACACAGCTGATCCTCTCCCTCACCAACGACCCCACCACCGCCAGAACCAACCTCCACGAAGGGATGAAAGACGTAGCCGAGTGGATGACGACCAGCCGCCTGAAACTGAACTCAGACAAGACGGAAGTTCTAATCCTGGGCTCATCACCCTCCGCCTGGGACGACTCCTGGTGGCCCCCAGCCCTGGGCACCGCACCCAAACCAACAGACCACGCACGCAACCTGGGCTTCATCCTGGACTCCTCCCTCTCCATGACCAGACAAGTCAACGCCGTCTCCTCGTCATGCTTCAATATCCTGCGCATGCTACGAAAGATCTTCCGGTGGATCCCCACCGAGACCAGGAAGACGGTCACCCAAGCCCTCGTCACCAGCCGACTTGACTACGGCAACACCCTCTACGCCGGAACCACCGCCAAGCTCCAAAAGAGACTCCAGCGGATCCAGAACGCCTCAGCCAGACTCATCCTCGACATCCCCCGACACAGCCACATCTCCGGGCATCTGAGAAATCTGCACTGGCTCCCGGTCAACAAGAGAATCACCTTCCGTCTCCTCACCCACGCACACAAAGCCCTACACAACCAAGGCCCGAGATACCTCAACAGCCGCATCAACTTCTACACTCCCACACGCCAGCTCCGATCGACCAGGCACGCCCTCGCCGCCGTCCCCCGCATCCGCAGAGCCACTACAGGAGGAAGGTCTTTCTCCTACCTTGCCGCCAAGACCTGGAACTCGCTCCCGACCCACCTCCACCTGACCCAAGACCACCTCGCCTTCAGGAAGCAGCTCAAGACCTGGCTGTTCGAGCAGTAGCGGACCCCCCCCCCTCCCCTAGCGCCTTGAGACCCTCCGGGTGAGTAGTGCGCGTCATAAATGTCTTGATTGATTGATTGATTGATTGATTGATCTGTCGGGCAGTCTTGGCAGTTTGGGCCATCCGTCCTCTTGCTGTTGTGGTGACGGTTTGGTTGTTGCTTTCGGCTTCGTACAGTCTGGTTCCGTTCCTTCTCTGTCCTCCTTCAGTCGTTGGTTCGGGCGGATTTTCTGGTAGCCCTTCGGGTCTCAGGGGTTCTGGGTTTTCGGCCCTCCCCTCCCGGTGTCTCTCTGTCCCGGGCTGGTTCTCCCAGCTCATGGTTGAATGTCTCTTGGGTGGTTTCTTCCACTCGTCTGTGTTTTTGGATTTGCCCTGCTTCTTTGGCATCCACTTCTGATCCATTGGTTTCTTGTCAGTTTCCTTGAAGCCGCTTGGCTTTAGTATGTGCTCACTTCGTTAATCAAGTGGCGAGGAAGACTTACAAGGAGATAATGCTCCGGTTACTTACCAGTAATCTTCATTACTCCATGTATAGTCTTCCTAGCCACTCGAGTTCCCATCCTTCCCTCCCTGTGTTGCTATTGGCTTCTTGTTTCTGCTTGGTAGTTCTCAGGCTGAGGGTTGGGCCGACCCTCCTCTTATAGAGGTCAGGGGTGATAGGGGTCGGCCATGTTGGGAAGGGATGGGAGGCATGGGAGACTAACTTTTGCTTTGGGGGGTTCCGATGTGTAGCTGAAGCTCACTCCGTTAATCATGTGGCGAGGAAGACTATACTCGGAGCAATGAAGATTAGCGGTAAGTACTCTATATTAGATAGTACAGAGTAAGAGAGATACTAGAAGGTATAATGTAGTAGTCAGTATACTGCATTAGATGGCACAGAGTGACAGAGTTACTCCAAGGTATACAGTACCAGTCAGTACACTGCATTGGACGGTGTAGAGTAGGAAGGCTACTAGAAGGTATACATTACTAGTCAGTACACTACATAAGATGGTACAGAGTGACAGAGCTACTCCAAGGTACACATTACTAGTCAGTACACTGCATTAGATGGTACAAAGTGGAGGAGCTACTAGAAGGTATACTGTAGTAGTCAGTATGCTACATTAGATGGTGCAGAGTAAGAGCTACTAGGAGGTACACTGTAGTAGTCCCCACACTGTATTAGATGGTACAGTGCAACAGAGCTAAAAGAAGGTGTACTGTACTGGTCAGTACACTAAATTGTGTATTACAAAGAAACAGAGCAACTGCAAGGCATACTACACTAGTTAGTACACTGCAGTAGATGGAACAAAGTAACAGAGCGACTCCAAGGTATACTGTACTACTCAGTACACTGCAATAAATAGTACACAGTAACAAAGTCAGTCTAAGGCATACTGTACAGGTCAGCACCCTACATTAGATGGTACACAGTACCAGAGCTACTTTAAGTTATACAGTACTAGTTAGTACACTGCATTAGATGACACAGAATGACAGAACTACTCCAAGTTATATTGCACTTGTCAGTACACTGCATTGGCTGGTGCAGAGTAGGAGAGCTACTAGAAGGTATAAAGTACTAGTCAATACACTACATTAGTTTGTACAGAGTGACAGAGCTACTGGAAGGTATGCTGTACTAGTCAGTACACTGTATTAGATGGCACAGAGTAACAGAGCTACTCCAAGGTAGCCAGTATTAGTCAGTACACTTCAGCGGATGGTACAGAGTAACAGAGCTACTAGAAGATATACTATACTACTCAATACACTGCATTAGATGTCACAGAGTGACAACGCTACTCCAAGGTATACAGTACTACTCAGTACACTGCATTAGATGGTACAGAGGCATTATGTACTAGTCAATACTCTATATTAGATGGTACACAGTATGAGAGCCACTAGAAGGTATACAGTACTAGTCAGTACACAGCATTAGATTGCACAGAGTGACAGAGCTACTCCAAGGTATACAGTACTACTCAGAACACTGCATCAGATGGTACAGAGGCACAGAGCTATTACAAGGTAAACAGTACTAGGCAGTACACTGGACTGGATGATACAGAGTAAGAGAGCTACTAGAAGGAATACTGTACCAGTCAGTACACTGCATTAGATGGTAGAGTGGCAGAGCTACCAGAAGGTGTACTGTACTAGTCAGTACACTGTATTGGATGTTACAGAGTAACAGGGCCACTCCAATTCATACTGTACTTGTCAGTACACAGAATTAGATAGTACAAAGTAACAGAGTCACTTCAAGGCATACTGTACTGGTCAATCAATCAGGGGAACTGTAAGTGCGCTGAGGGTCTCAAGGCGCGGGGGTAGGTGAGCAGCTCCGTTCAGTCGAAGAACCCGGTCTTAAGTGTCTTCCTTGAAGCTGTTCAGGTTGGGGGCGCATCTGATGTCGATCGGGAGCTCGTTCCAGGTCTTGGCCACGATGTAGAAGAATGCTCTTCCACATGTTCTGGCTCTGCGGATATGTGGGGATTCGGCAAGGGTGAGGTTGACAGATCGGAGGGTCCTCTTGGGTACGTGGAAGGAGATTCTCTCGTTGAGGTATTAAGGTCCGATGTTGTGGAGGCATTTGAAGGAATGGGTGAGTATCTTGAAAGTAACTCTCTCCTCAACGGGGAGTCAGTGGAGGTTCCGCAGGTGTTAGGTGATGTGTTCACGTCGAGGGATGCCGAGGACGAGTCTGGCTGCGGTGTTCAGTATGGACTGGAGCTTGCGCAGCAGAGACTTGTTGATCCCGGCGTAGAGGGTGTTTCCATAGTCCAGTCTGCTGGTTATGAGTGCGTGGGTGATGGCCTTTCTTAATTCGGGGGGGTATCCATTTGAAGGTTTTTCGGAGGATGCGAAGGGTGTTGAAGCCGCTGGGGGTGACAGCGTGGACCTGACGGTTCATGGAGAGGGAGGAGTCAAGTACGATTCCAAAGTTTTGGGCGTGGTCCGTGGGGGTGGTAGGGCTGCCAAGGGCGGTGCGCCACCAGGTGCTGTCCCATGCAGAAGGAGAGGGTCCGAGGACGAGGACCTCTGTCTTATCTGATTTGACCTTCAGGCAGCTGCTGCTCATCCAGGATGCGACGTCCTTCATCCCTTCCTGGAAGTTGAGTCTGGTGGTGAAGGGATCCTTGGTGAGGGAGAGGATGAGCTGGGTGTCGTTGGGGTAGGATACTATGCTGAGTCTGTGCTGTTGGACGATGGCGGCGAGGGGGCCATGTAGATGTTGAAAAGAGTGGGGCTGAGCGATGATCCTTGGGGTACTACGCAGTTGATTTCCGTGGGTTCAGAGAGGAAGGGTGGTAGTCTGATTCTTTGGGTTCTGCTGGTGAGGAACGAGCGGATCCAGTCGAGGGCGGTTCCTTGTATACCGGCATTGTGGAGTCTGGCCGTGAGTGTGTGGTGGGAGACAGTGTGGAATGCTGCCGAGAGGTCGAGTAGGATCAGGGCTGCGGTATGTCCTTGGTCGAGGAGGGTGCGGATGTCGTCTGTGGTGGCAAGTCAAGCGGTGTCGGTGCTGTGGAATCTGGATTGGGAGGGGTCGAGGATGGAGTTTTCTCCAATAAATCTCGTTAGTTGTGCATTGACTGTCTTCTTGTGACTTTGGCTGTGAAGGGGAGGAGGGAGATGGGTTGGTAGTTCTTGAGGTCCGTGGGGTCTGCTGAGGGCTTCTTGAGCTGGGGTCTGACTTCTGCGCATTTCCAGTTGTCGGGGAAGATGCCGGTCTTGAAGGTGGCGTTGATGGTGCATCGTAGATCTGGAGCGATGGTGGTGGTGGCTCTGTGGTAGAAGTGTGGCGGGCAAGGGTCCGGGGGGGGCCCTGATTGGATGCCTTTCATAGTCGAAGTTGTGTCTTCAGTAGTGACTGGGGACCAGGAGGAGATGGTGGGCTGGCTGGCGTTGCTGGTCAGTACTCTATATTAGATACTACAGAGGAGGGTGTGGATGTCGTCTATGGCGGTGAGTAGAGTGGTCTCGGATCTGTGGTTGCTGCGGAGTCCGGATTGGGAGGGGTCAAAGATGGAGTATTCTCCGATGAATCACATTAGTTGTGCATTGACGGTCTTCTCGGTTTATACTAGAAGGCATAAAGTAAGGGCTGCTTCCTGCGAAGACGACGCAACGCGGGATCGGACCGCCGAAGATTTTTGGAACGAAGGAGGCAAGATGACGACTGAGTGAGGCCACCACTCACCTCTCTCCTCTCTCGCTGGATATTTTTCTGTGCCGTGAAACCGGAGTATGCGCTGGGGCGATAGTCTGACAGGAGATCTCTATGGGCCCACTCCGGCAGAACGAGACGGGCGCTGGACACACTCGTGCTGGGGAAAACCGGGCTCCTGCTTCAGCCGCTGGGAGACTAATGCGGATGCTGCTGACAGGCTGGATACAGCAACGCTCCACAGGCTGGAACGCAGACCGCAGAGTCAGTGGTGATGGCTGCTTGCGGAAAGGGGAATCACGGACGGCGGCCCCTGCTACCACCTCAATACAATCACCCCATAAAGGGACAGATGCCAAATTGGGGAGCAGGAAGGGAGACCCTTGTGCTGGTAAAGGGGACAAACAGTAAAAACAGGAAAAGGAAAAAATAGAGCCTCACATAAAGACGATTCCCCGGTGCTTACTGGCATCCGGAGAGGTTGCAACCTTCCATCTCGAGCATGTTTCTACCCCTAGGCATGAGCGAAAAGGAAAAGACTGGGCAGGAAAGAAAGCAAAATCAAGGAAATGGTGATGGTAATGGGAAAGTGTGTAACTTTGTGAACAGCCCTACACATTGCAATACCCGGTATACAAGAGGCGGAAAATGAGAATCCCCTAGCTAAAAGGGTGACCCCTTGGCTGGCAAACTGTGATAATACTATTCTGGAAGTATCTTCACATACCTGCCCGGCGGATGAGACTGGAAGTAATGATAACTGCCCCCCGATATACCTACCGATAAATCAAATGATGAGAAGGGTGTTAATACACCAGTTATGACAAGCAAAAGTAAGCAAGTCGCATCTAGAGGGAGTGAATCTCAAAGAAAAACTATGTAGACTGGTTGTTTATCCTCGGATTCTTTGGAAAAGGTTTTTTCTCTACTGAGGAATCAGAGGGATCTGACACCAGCCTATTTGCTATTAGCGATGGCGGAGGCTCTTCCTCAAGTAATAGTAGCCGACAAGAGAAAGGCGCTATCTCTAACAAACCCAAACGGACATCTGGGAAGAAAGTTCAAGAAAACCCCAGATGATAATGAGGTTTAGGAGGAATTGGGTTGGGATTATTCAGCTGCACAACTGTTACCCCCTGAAGATGTAAATGGAAAAGAGAATCTATCAATTGGGAATCCAAGGGGTGAAATGGAGCAATCAAACGATACCAAGGTGGATGAACTCTCCGTAGCTTTAATCTTGCAATCCCTGCGACTATTCCAGGATGATGTAAAGTCTGATAATCGTCAAGCACGGCTGGACTCTAAAAAACTCCAAGGATCCACACGCAACACTGGGAAAATCGGAGAGAGTAAATATGGTACAGACACGTACTGAGGCATTAGAAAATACAGTTGACACGCTGAAGGTTCAGGCTCCATCGCAGGAGAGCACCCTGCAAGATGTTATGTGGAAACTTGAGGATAATGAGAATCGCCAGCTCCACAATAATCTAAGGATGCTAGGAAATTTATAATTGATATGAGAGAGAGAGAGAGAAAGAGAGAGAGAGAGAGAGAGAGAGAGAGAGAGAAGTCTTTATTTATTTTAGGTCAGTATTGTCAGGGGTTACCAATGCACTCTTACCTGCAAGGTGATTGGAGAGTTTCGCAGAGACGCTATGGACCAACCTCCCAGTATCCCTATTCAACAACCCAAGGTTTTATATTCACTGTGAACTCTTGAACAGAAGTTCAGGGAGGAGGGCCGGTTTTCAGACGCTATTAAGTTTTCTTGTTGTCGACCTGCGAGGCAACAAGACATATATTTAGGGCACTACTCTGACTTCCCTTTGGTCTTTTAGATCTTTTTTGTGATTTATGAGATGTAGTAAATGCAGGAATAAATCCTACCTGCGATCAACACTCTTATTTCGTCGCGTCCTGATGTCGTCGTGAAGGTGTAGTCTGGTAGGTGTCCCTAAGCGACAGGCTGTGGGTGATGTAGTCAAGTGGGGCTTCAGATCTGAAGGATGCAGTGGTTCTCTGTAATTAGAAGGTGTGATTTAACATTTCTATTCTATACACAAGATAGTACTTTCATTCTACAAAACACTTTTCTTTATAGAAAATAACTTACTCCTATTGTACCCCTTGTCCAGAATCCCTTTGCGCTGCTGAAAATAAACAGGATCACCAAAATACAATAATTCAAGGCTTTACATTTAGCCCAAAATGTGTCTTTGCGTTATTATCAACATCCTTTAACAATTGTCCTTTCTTGATTTTAAAGGCTGAAAGAATTGTCCTTTTTTATTCTAGAAAGTTCCAAAAAAATGTTCAGGAATCAACTGCTCTTCTTAATGCTGCTTTCTTGCGCTGGGCGCCTTGTTAGAAAAGAAGAAATGTGCACTTATCTCTTGTTTCTTTTCTTTTCAGGTTTCCAGAGCGAGTCACCGCTGAAGATTGTCATTCGGCAAACAGATGAGTCATCCTCTTTCAGGCAAGCTGCGCAGAAGCACTCAGCTGTTTCCTCGGAGCGGATCTGGAAGGGAAAGCGTCTTCCGATCCTTGGGTGTGGCTTTTATAGCAGCCACACCCGAAGCAGCCGTTACATGTAGCACGTCTCTACGTGTTAGGCTTACAGCTGTTTCTCCGTCTTTTGCGAAGTAGCACAGGAACTGTTAGCAAGCGTCTTTGATGATACTCGTTACTCACACAAGTCCAAACGTTACTGAATGCTGAAGTAAATCATGTTTTAGGACCACAGTTAAAAATCAGCACAAATAATAACAAATACGATCCCAATCTTGTACAAACACAAATGAAACAAACATTGCTCACTACCAGAAATACACTTGGTGTTGCTCTCTATAATAGTACACGATTCTAGTTTACCATAATGTACATTTGGAGTGCTGGATGCACGGGACAGGGGTGGGTTTTATTTGGGGAATAACTAAATTTTAGGGAAATAAATGATGCGTGATGTGGCATCATGACAGTACTCCCCTCGCAGAATCCCCCCTAAAACATTAGGGATTGGTTTTGGTTTGTCAGGATATTGAGTATGAAAAGTTTTTAATATTCTTGGAGCATTCTGTAAATTGGTAAGAGGTTCCCAGGATCATTCCTCGGGACCATACCCTTTCCAATCCACTAAATAAAACAATTTGCCATGGACTCTTTTGGAATCTACTACTGCCTTTACTTCATATTCTGGAACACCATCAATATCTATCTCAGGAGGAGGTGTTTCCATTCGAGTCATTGGATTAAAAGGTTTCAATAAAGACACATGAAAGACTGGATGAAAACGATATCTCGGAGGGAGTGTTAACTTCATACAGACTGGATTGATTACCTTCTCAATAGAAAAGGGGCCAATATATCGTGGACAAAACTTTTTGTAGATTTTAATTTTTAGATTTTTGGTAGATAACCAAACCTTATCATTAACAGCATATGTTGGTGGTTAAGACCTATGTTTGTCTGCTGATTTGTTCTGGGTTTCTTTTGCTTGAGCTAAATGATATTGTGCTTGTTGTTGGATTCTTACTAAATTATTTATTAAATCGTTGAGAGCTGGGGCTTTAATACAATCTTCGTCTTGTCCTAACAAGACTTTGGGGTGAAAACCTTGTGCACAAAAGAAAGGAGACATATCAAGTGATGAATGATCCATATTATTATATGTGAATTCCATAGCCCATAACACTTCTGACCATTCTGACTCACAGGTAGCCAACATACACCGTAAATATTGTTCAATAGTTTGATTTGTACGTTCGGTCAAACCATCCGTCTGTGGGATGTAACTAGAAGACAAACGCACTTCCATGTTCAAGGATTTTCCAAGATGATGCCAAAAATGAGAGCTAAATTGGGCACCTCTATCTGAAATCACAACAGATGGGATTCCAAGTAATTTAACCACTTCTTTCAGGAAATTTTGAGTTAATTCTGAAGCTGTGGGTAGTTTCTTTAATGGAATGAAATGAGCCATTCGAGTGAAATGGTCAATTACAGTTAAGATGGTAGTAAACCCTGTCTTAGTACGAGGTAGTTCGACAATAAAGTCGAGAGAAATAGTATGCCACGGTTGTGGTGGTAAGGGAACAGGTTGTAACAATCCACTAGGGGCTTGATGCACTGATTTATTTTGTGTACATGTCATACAAGTGTCTACCTAAAAATTAACATCATTGAACATGGAAGGCCACCAAAATTTTCTTTTAATCAACTGATACATTTTTGTGACTCCAGGATGTACAGACAATGGAGTGTCATGATATGTTTGCATGATTCGCTGTTGTAATTGTTGAGCTGGTACGAAAACAAGATTATTCATATATAAAAGATCATTATTACATTGTAGTAATGGAAATTCTTTATGCCAGACCTCCTTTGATTTAGTTTGTAGTTCCATCTTGATATCGGCTAGCACATCAGTGTCCACAACTCCTACTTGAAAGCACTCTGCTGGGAGTATTGGTTGTGTTTTTTCCTCTTTGGTATTCACTTCATCATTTATACCTATGCGTGACAAAGCATCTGCTTTATTGTTTTCTTTTCCTGGCCGATAGGTTATGATAAAGTTATAATCATTGAAGAATAACGTCCATCTCAATTGATGAGCAGTGAGAGCTTTGATTGATTTCAACGTTTGTAAATTACGATGATCTGTATAAATGGTTACAGGGTGTCGAGCTCCTAACAAATAATGCCGCCATTCTTCAAACACAGCTTTTATGGCCAGTAATTCCCTGTCTGCAATAGCATAGTTTTGTTCTGCAGGGGACAGTTTTCTGGAATAATATGCTATGGGGTGCATTTGGCCTGTATTCTTATGCCTTTGAGATAGAATTCCCCCAATAGCAAACTGAGAAGCGTCTGCTTCCACAATAAAAGTCTGAGCAGGGTCGGGGTGCATCAAAATAGGGGCAGATGTGAATTGTTCTTTTAAAGAACGGAAGGCTTTTTCCGCTTCAATAGTCCAATTGAATTTTGTGTTTTCTCGTAAGAGTGTGGTAATGGGCGTTATTATTTTTGAGAAGTTTTTTATGAACCACCTTTAAAATTAGCGAATCCTAAAAAACTTTGAACCTGTTTTACTGAAGTAGGGCTTGGCCAAGTAAGGATAACTTGAGTTTTCTTTGAATCCATTTCAATTCCAGTGGGACTAATAACATATCCTAGAAAATCGGCTTTGGTGACATGGAACATGCTTTTTTCTAATTTTACATATAATGCATTTTGTAGTAGCTGTTGAAGAATGGCTCTTACTTGTTTTACATGTTCAGATTCATTTTTTTAGTAAATCAGTATATCATCAATGTATACAATACAACAGATATCCCAAAAATCCCTTAGAACCTCATTTATAAAACACTGGAATGCTGCCGGTGAATTACAGAGTCCGAAGGGCATGACTTGATATTCGTACAAACCAAATGTGGTACGAAAAGCCGTTTTCCACTCATCACCCTCACGGACTCGTACTAGATGGTAAGCTCCGCGCAAGTCCAGTTTGGTATAAATGGTAGCATCTTTAATCTGATCAAGTAAAGTTGGAATCAATGGTAATGGATATCTGTTCTTGATAGTCACATTATTGATTGCGCGGTAGTCGATACACGAGCGCAATTCTCCCCCTTTTTTAGGAATGAAAAAGAGGGGAGAGGATACTGGGGACTTGGAGTGCCTAATGAAGCCATTGGCTAAATATTCATCAAGATAATTTTTGAGGTGTTCATTCTCAAATTCAGTAAGGGCATAAATTCGACTGCATGGTAATGTTGCCCCAGGCACCAGATCGATTCGGCAATCATAATCCCTATGAGGAGGTAAAGTATTAGCCTTTTTTTAATCAAATACATCCACTAGATCTGCATATTCTTCTGGAACCCCTTCAATTAGTAATATGGACTTTGATTCTTTAGGGAATTCATAACCTTGTACAAGCAAGTCTGATTCCTGATGTCGAAAACATGTTTTGTGACAATATTCAGACTTAAACAAAATTGTCTTTTTTATCCAGTCAATATAGGGGTTGTGTAAAACTAACCAGGAAATCCCTAAAATCAGTCGGAGTTGTGGAGCGTCAATGATATCGAAAGAAATTTCTTCGGTATGTGTTGTAGAACATGTCATGTTCAGTCTTTCTGTGTGATACCTTATAGGTCCTGATGTTAATTCTTTTCCGTCCACTGCTCGTACTATTTCTGGATTCTCTTTCAATACTTTCTGTAAACCTAGATTTTGCAATAGTTGTGAGTCTATGAAATTTCCAGTTGCCCCAGAATCTATTAAAGCATCAACTGACCAAGATCGAGTTTTATCTTCTTGGGACTGTAAAAGTATTCGAATACTAAGATGACATTGAGCAGCTGCGGGAGCTGTGGAGGCCAAACTAGATTGTTCACTCGATAAACTGACCTCATTATTCACCGAATTTTTTAGTTTTCCGACTGCTGAGACAATGCTACTTCTGACGTTCTAGGTTTATTTTTGGGTCGAGTGGGACATTCTTTTACAAAATGTCCTGTTTTTCCACAGTACAGGCATTGGTTGAGTTTTCTACGTTTCTCCTTCTCCTCTTTAGTCAAAGGGCCTCTAATGCTGCCGATTTGCATGGGTTCTCCCATATCGGTTTTAGTAACTAATTCAGTTTTATTACTGGATCTGTCTTTAAAGAGAAACACTTTCTGCTCTGTTTTCCCTTTTTCTCCCTTACGTTCTGAAATTCGATGATTTAACTTTACTACTAAATCTATAAATTCCACACAATCTGTTGGAGGATCTAGAATCTGGGTCACCATATCTTTTAAATCATCTTTTAGTCCGCGATAAAAAAGGGAAACACATTTTTCTTCTGGCTATTCTGCTTCAATCACTAGTCGATTGAATAACGAGATATAATGTAGTAAATCTGAGGAACCTTGTTTTAAGTTAAGCAATTCATGGTCTGCAGATTGCACAAACACATGTTTTGCAAATAACTTTTTCATTGTTTGTTTGAACCGTCTTATATCATATAAAATAGGGTCATCACGTTCCACATACGGAACTGACCATAGCGCCGCGTCTCCTCCCAAACAAGACAAAATGAATGCTATTTTGGATGAATCATCAGGAAACGCAGCAGGTTTGGCTACAAAATGAAGATGGCATTGATTTAAAAAAATAGTGAATTTACTGCTGTCTCCATAAAATCTTTCTGGAGGGGCTAAAGGAACGGTAACTGGTGTTACAACCTGGATTTGTGTTGTTATAGAAGTGGTATTACTGCTGGTGTAAAGAGTCTGTAAAGGAGGTTGAAAAGTGGATGGTTTTAATATTGGCTTTTTAACGGATGGCAAACCCCAAGTAGGAGGACTAGTAATGTTGGTGGTCTGCAGATTACTTTGCAACACTGTAAAGTCTCGCCGTAATTCCGCATTTTCTGCTTTAATATCTGCTAACATGGTAGCGATATCCTGTAATGAAATCTGTGGAGAAGGATCCATAGCGTCTGGGCGAAACTATTCACGTGGGCTTTGCCTTCTGTCAGGGGTTACCAATGCACTCTTACCTGCCAGGTTCCGTAGTCTTACCTGTAAGGTGATTGGAGAGTTTCGCAGAGACGCTATGGACCAACCTCCCAGTATCCCTATTCAACAACCCAAGGTTTTATATTCACTATGAACTCTTGAACAGAAGTTCAGGGAGGAGGGCCGGTTTTCAGACGCTATTAAGTTTTCTTGTTGTCGACCTGCAAGGCAACAAGACATATATTTAGGGCACTACTCTGACTTCCCTTTGGTCTTTAAGATCTTTTTTGTGATTTACGAGATGTAGTAAATGCAGGAATAAATCCTACCTGCGATCAACACTCTTATTTCGTCGCGTCCTGATGTCGTCGTGAAGGTGTAGTCTGGTAGGTGTCCCTAAGCGACAGGCTGTGGGTGATGTAGTCAAGTGTGGCTTCAGATCTGAAGGATGCAGTGGTTCTCTGTAATTAGAAGGTGTGATTTAACATTTCTATTCTATACACAAGATAGTACTTTCATTCTACAAAACACTTTTCTTTATAGAAAATAACTTACTCCTATTGTATCCCTTGTCCAGAATCCCTTCACGCTGCTGAAAATAAACAGAATCACCAAAATACAATAATTCAAGGCTTTACATTTAGCCCAAAATGTGTCTTTGGGTTATTATCAACATCCTTTAACAATTGTCCTTTCTTGATTTTAAAGGCTGAAAGAATTGTCCTTTTTTATTCTAGAAAGTTCCAAAAAAATGTTCAGGAATCAACTGCTCTTCTTAATGCTGCTTTCTTGCGCTGGGCGCCTTGTTAGAAAAGAAGAAATGTGCACTCATCTCTTGTTTCTTTTCTTTTCAGGTTTCCAGAGCGAGTCACCGCTGAAGATTGTCATTCGGCAAACAGATGAGTCATCCTCTTTCAGGCAAGCTGCGCAGAAGCACTCAGCTGTTTCCTCGGAGCGGATCTGGAAGGGAAAGCGTCTTCCGATCCTTGGGTGTGGCTTTTATAGCAGCCACACCCGAAGCAGCCGTTACGTGTAGCACGTCTCTACGTGTTAGGCTCACAGCTGTTTCTCCGTCTTTTGCGAAGTAGCACAGGAACTGTTAGCAAGCGTCTTTGATGATACTCGTTGCTCACACAAGTCCAAACGTTACTGAATGCTGAAGTACATCATGTTTTAGGACCACAGTTAAAAATCAGCACAAATAATAACAAATACGATCCCAATCTTGTACAAACACAAATGAAACAAACATTGCTCACTACCAGAAATACACTTGGTGTTGCTCTCTATAATAGTACACGATTCTAGTTTACCATAATGTACATTTGGAGTGCTGGATGCACGGGACAGGGGTGGGTTTTATTTGGGGAATAACTAAATTTTAGGGAAATAAATGATGCGTGATGTGGCATCATGACAAGTATGACCATAAAAGCACAGATAAAAATACAATACATTTCATTCGATTGAATTTTCCTTTCATGAAGGTAAAAAAACTCTCGTTGTTCTAAATAAGGGGTAGAGTTACTCATAAAGTGCATGTGCATTACATTGTTATTTCATAAAATACCAATAAAAATGGGTGTGCAATACAAGAGCAATATTAGGCCTTAACATATTTTCCAAGAAACCAAAGTTTGTGTTGCTAACATCACAGCCGTCACATGATCACAAATTTAAAAAAAATATACAGATAAAAAAGGTACAAGATGCACATTTTGCACATTTTAAGGTTAAAAAAATGATATTAAAAATACCAAATCCAGTTGATAAGATATGATAAAATAATCAGGCAGAACCTATGGACTCATCTTTAGGATAGCTCGACGTGCACACCACATGGAGAATAAAAAACGTGATATTGAATGCACAATGGGCATGTGCTTGTCATATTTCAAAATCCTAAAAACCTTAGCACAGTGCTTAGTTCCCAGATTTCTGTATAGCTGTAATAGCCATCGGTGTCTCGCCTTCTCATACCCTTGACAGAAAAATATTACATGATATTCCGTCTCCGCTGCATTGCTACATGCCGAACCTCCCAAATTGGATGAACCTGCCTATTTATTTGTGAAAGCACGCAATGGTAACACCCCATGCCTAAACTGCAGGTATAACTTCTTGGCAAGAGCCAGTTGGATATCGTCCAGGCAGGATCTAATCTGTACTGATCTCTAAAAACACTGCAATTTATGAGCCAGTCGCAGAACTCCCCTGTATCCGGGTAAGCTTGTGCTCCCTGTAGCTCTCTAACAGGTCCTTCCTAGATATTATCAGGCAGACAGGCAGATTTCTGCATTGTTCCACAAATTACCCCTTCCTATGGCCGCAAAAGTATTCTTGATGAAGGCCAGCCATGGTAGTTTGCTTGCATCCTGTAAGCTCAACACTTCGCTCAGCTCTTCCCTGTGTACAGCCAGTTCTGGGGTACTCCACAGACATCGCCAGAATAAAAGTGGTCTAAGAGTGGCATCGTCTGCAATTGTACTAATCCCAAGGTCCATACGAAGCGCTGTAAGCAGGGAGCTTGGGGGAAGACCCAACAATTGCATGGTAAAGGAATTCTCAATTTTCTCTATCGAGCCAGATGGATGGTGACCCCATATATCAGCCCCATACAGGGCAGGACCCCTAGCTTGTGCTTTGTAGATTTCCACCACCGGCCCAACAGATTTATGGATACAACTTCTGCATACCTTTGTCAGTTCCCCCATTGTCTGGGCCAGCTTTAACTTTGCTTTCTTGATTTTGGCACCCCAGTCCATTTTTTCGGTGAGCGTGATTCCAAGATATTCAAAGACAGTCACCCTCTCGAGGAGTTTCCCATTTAGGCAAGGATTTGACTGAACACTATTACCTGCATCAAATACCATGCATTTGGTTTTCTGCAAATTGATCTCCAACCCCCTATTTTTGCAAAAAACATAAAAGCTGTCTAAGGCCCTCTGAATTCCCATAGGTGACTTTGAGAGCAGAAGGGGTTATTCACGGTTCGCCAGCTTAGGGGCATCAATATCCTTCCCAGCAATCAAAGCCTCAACTAGGCCATTAATAAAAAGGCAAAAAAAGTGTCGGGACAAGACGCAGCCTTGGCGTACACCTCTGTCTACAGGTATGGGGGCTGTAAGTTCACCATTTTTGCCGTACCTAATTTGGGCAAAATTGCCTTCATGCAGTCATTTCAGCTGGTGGCAAAGTTAAGGTGGAGCTACAAGTCCAATAAAATAGCCCACAGTTTGTCCCTCAGCACCAAGTCAGATGCAGATAGGTCCACAAAAATGAGTTAGAGGCTGCCACCCTCTATACACACTGTCTTCCAATGTAATAGTTGTTACCCAAAAATGTGATCTATTGTGGACATCTTCGCTCTGAACCCGGCTGAAAGGTTCCCTACCCGAACTTTCTCACTGGGATTGGGATAAGGAATTACAATGTGTCCATCGATTTCCCTTAACACCTGCAAGGCACTCGTCCAGTGAGCGGGCGCTGCCCCGTGCTATATTGGTATATTTTGGAAATGTTTTGTTACGCCAGGCTGTGTATGACCTAGCCAGACCTAAAGCTGAAAGAAGTTTTGAGGGTTTCTCCTTTTTTGCCAAACCAGATTTCGCACACGCTGCTGTTGAGAGGAGATGGCGGCTTAGACAGTTTACAACCCCTCTCCAGACAGCAGGAGCTGCAGTATTTTTGCAAAATCCAGCTAGGCTGAAAGTTGTCTTTCAGGGTCAGAATTTAAGCTTAAATTCTGAAATCCAAGCCCAGAAGCTACTGGATGATATCTTAGCAGAGGCCATCTGTGGTAAAAAATAAGTCTGTAACATGCTAGGGAGAGCGCTGGATAGAGGCTGGAGATTCCGCTTTATGGGAGGGCTGTATTTTTTTTAATGTATATTTGATCACTGGTGGGGGAGAGAGAGGGAGGGAGAAGAGGAGTGGTCCGGACGTCCTCACGCAGGCTCATGGTTGAACCTGATTGCCTAGGTTGTGGCGAGGGGGGGGCGGGGAAAGGGAGGGGGAATGGGATCCTCAGACGGGTGATAAAAGGGGCTGGTTCAATAGTGTTTTTTGTCACATTTATCACACTTTTCACATCAGATGAAAAGAGTGAGGGATCGGTGTGGTGGGATTGCTGTACAGTGATGCGGTGCTAGACTCTGGTTAATGTTATAAGCCGACATGGGCAGACTTAGGATCGCAACAATCAGCATCTGTGGTCTCAATGACATCAAGAAAAGGCAGAGCGTAGCGGCTGGGTTACAAGCGTTTATGGCAAATACTATTTGCCTCCAAGAGACACATATCGAACGATCACAATTGCATGTATTAAAAACACTGGGGTATAGAGTGATTAGTGCAACAACGCAGGGGGCCAGGGTTCGGGGCGTTGCTATATTGGCTCAAGGAGGTGGGATCCAATGCACACGGTCATGCTCTGATAAGTTTGGCCGGGGGGGGGCGATTACTGAATGACAATATAGTATGGGTAAGAAACTGACACTATGTACAGTATTGAATATGCTACTTACCAGTATGCATCTGTTCTTGGCATGTAGGGCTGCTGACATTCATATCTGTGC
The DNA here is from genome assembly GCF_964204655.1 of Triturus cristatus. Taxonomy (NCBI): domain Eukaryota; kingdom Metazoa; phylum Chordata; class Amphibia; order Caudata; family Salamandridae; genus Triturus; species Triturus cristatus. The sequence goes on from NC_140579.1 coordinate 2,881,070, forward strand.
ATAGATCGCCGCCTAGTGTTGGGTCCGGATGTTTGCACGTTGTTGTCCTGGAAGAGTCTTCGAAGTATCCTGAGATAGGTGACTCCTCCCCTGGACCACAGTGCGCATGGGCATCCTCTCCATCCTCAGATTTTTTTTCGTCATTGTGGCAGTGATGGAGTAGATACAGAAAGTGATGACCATGCTATACAGTAATTCTGAGAGCTGCAGCTGCTACAGGCGCCGGGGAGGAGGGTGGGCGATATGAATGTCAGCAGCCCTACATGCCAAGAACAGATGCATACTGGTAAGTAGCATATTCAGTTCGAGGCATGTGGGCTGCTGAATTCATATCTGTGCATAGAATACATAGCAGTACCTCCTATTAGCGGCGGCCACCAGTGCCAGCTGCAGCGGTCTGAAAAAGAGTTTTGAGAACAGCCTGTCCTACAGCTGCCTGCTGTTTTGAGTGTACATCTACACAGTAGTGTTTGGTAAATGTATGTATAGTGGACCATGTGGCTGCTCTACATATTTCCTGTAAAGGAATGTTTCCCAGGAAAGCCATGGACGCCCCTAACTTACGTGTTGAGTGGGCTCGTGGGGGAATCGTTAATGTGCGTTTAGCCTTTTGATAGCAACTTTGAATACATTTAACGATCCATCTGGCTATACCTGCTTTGGAGATGGCGTTGCCTTTGTGTTGTGGAGAAAAGGCAACGAAAAGTTGTTTTGTCTTCCTAAAGTCTTTAGTTCTGTCTATATAGTACATGAGGGCCCTTTTCACATCTAGTGTATGGAGCATTCTTTCAGCGACATTTTGTGGATTCTGAAAGAAAACAGGCAGTTCAATAGTTTGATTCATGTGGAACTGCGATATTACTTTAGGCATGAATTTGGGGTTGGTACGCAGTACGACCCTGTTTGCGTGAACCTGTATGAATGGCTCTTGAATGGTTAGTGCCTGGAGTTCACTAACTCTTCATAACGAAGTGATTGCTACTAGGAAAGCTACTTTCCAGGTGAGGAATTGAATCTCACATGAGTGGAGAGGTTCGAAGGGTGGACCCATTAGTCTGGTGAGGACCAAGTTGAGGTTCCACACTGGTGCTGGCGGGTGTCTCGGGGGAATTACTCGTTTAAGTCCCTCCAAGAAAGCTTTGATGGCAGGCACTCTGAATAAAGAGAGGTGCTGCCTGTTCTGGAGATAGGCTGCTATTGCGGTTAAATGGATGCGTATTGAGGTGTATGCCAGATTGCATCGATATAGGTGTAAGAGGTAACAGATTATGTTTTGAATGGATGCGTCTAGCGGGTAAGCCCGTCTACGCCCGTCCGCGCCTGGACCGCGCCCAGCGCCAGACCCCCTGCCCCTCGCGCTGCCCAGCCCCCCCGCATTACCTACGATGCCGCCTCCCTCCTAGCCCTTAACCCCGGTCGCGCCCCCAACTGCGTCCAAGCCGCCCCTGGACAAACTCACGGTCCTTTCTCCTGCTTCTCCTGCAAATTCAGCGGCACCAACAACATCTCCACTACGACCACACCACAGATACCCGACCCCAACCACCTACAATGCATCTTGCTCAACACCCGATCGGTCCACAGGCACGCCATCGACCTATGGAATCTACTAGACACCACTTCTCCGGACATCGCCTTCCTTACGGAAACATGGATGAACGCTTCCTCCACACCAGACATCACCATTGCCATCCCTGAAGACTATAAGATCACTCGCAAAGACCGTACCAGCCACACAGGAGGAGGAATCGCCATCGTCCATAAGAAATCCATCCGCATCTCAACCAGCTCCGACGCCAACCTCGCCAACTCCGAACACCTTCACTTCCAGATCCACACCGACCCCAAGACCACACTCAGAGGCACACTCCTCTACAGGCCACCAGGACCCCGCGCAAAATTCAGTGAAGACATCACGGACTTCATCACCCCACACGCGCTCCCCTCCAAAGAATACATCCTTCTGGGAGACCTAAACTTTCACCTCGAAAAGATCAACGACCACAACACCGCCACCCTCGTGGACAACCTCGCCAACCTCGGACTTAAACAACTGGTCACTTCCCCCACCCACATCGCAGGTCACACACTCGACCCCATCTTCACCTCCAGCAATCATGTCTCCTTCAGCCACACTACGGATCTCATCTGGACTGACCACAGCTGCGTCCACTTCACCTACAACAAGCCCAAACCCACCAACCACCTCCAACCAACTCTGCAAAGAAACTGGAACAAAATCACCACGGACCAAATCTCCGCATTACTCCTTCAAAACACCCCAGCCCTCTCTTCTAACGTTAACGAAGCCGCCGCCAACCTCACCCTATGGCTATCCAACACCGCTGATACCTTAGCTCCACTGAAAAAACGTCAAAACAAACCCGGCAACAAGAAGGCCTCATGGTTCAACGATGAGCTTAAGAAATCCAAGAAACTCTGCCGCTCCCTCGAAAAGGCCTGGAAAAAAGACCCTACCACCAGCACCAAGGACGCCTTCAAAAACGCCACCCGTACTCACCACCAACTAATCCGAAAAGCCAAGAAAACAGCATTCAAGGATCGACTTGACAACAACGCCCACAACAGCAAGGAACTTTTCAACATCGTCAAGGAATTCTCCAATCCCTCGGCCAACTCCAACGACATCACCCCCTCTCAAACCCTCTGCGACTCCCTAGCCTCATTTTTCCACAACAAGATTGCAGACATCCACAACAGCTTTGACAACCAACCCGGAAACCAACCCACCCCACCATCTGCTGTACACCTTCCCCCCGTGAACACCCTTAACGCCTGGAACCCAATCTCCACTGAGGACACCATCCGCCTGATGAATTCCATCCACTCAGGATCCCCCACAGACCCATGCCCTCACCACGTCTTCAACAAAGCAGACTCCGTCATAGCACCGCACCTCCGAGACGTCATCAACTGCTCCTTCAACTCCGCTACCTTCCCAGAAGACTGGAAACACGCTGAACTCACTGCCCTCCTGAAAAAACCCACAGCAGACCCCACCGAACTCAAAAATTACCGCCCCATCTCGCTTCTTCCATTTCCGGCCAAAGTCATCGAGAAAGCTGTCAACAACCAGCTCGCCGCCTTCCTCGAAGCCAACAAATCCCTCGACCCCTCACAATCTGGCTTCCGAGCAAAACACAGCACTGAGACCGCCCTCATCGCAGCAACAGACGACATTCGAACTCTACTGGACAATGGAGACACAGTCGCCCTCATCCTCCTTGACCTCTCTGCAGCATTCGACACAGTCTGCCACAGCACCCTTTTACAGCGCCTCAGAAACATCGGGATCCAAGGAAAAGCACTTGATTGGATCACCTCGTTCCTCACCGGAAGAACCCAGAGAGTCCGCCTTCCACCATTCAAGTCCGAGGCCTATGAAGTCATCTGCGGCGTACCACAAGGATCCTCACTCAGTCCCACCCTCTTCAACGTATACATGAGCCCCCTCGCGGCCATCGCACGCCATCACAACCTCAACATCATCTCTTACGCGGATGACACCCAACTTATCCTTTCTCTCACCAATGACCCCAGCACCGCCAAAACTAACCTACACGAAGGAATGAAAGAAGTTGCCGAATGGATGAAACACAGCCGTCTGAAACTGAACTCAGACAAAACTGAAGTACTCATTCTAGGTACGTCCCCCTCTTCATGGGACGACTCCTGGTGGCCGGAAGCCCTCGGAAAAGCACCCATCCCGACGGACCACGCACGGAACCTAGGCGTCATCCTGGATTCCTCACTCTCAATGAACAGACAAGTCAGCGCCGTATCCTCTTCCTGCTTCAACATTCTTCGCATGCTCAGAAAAACATTTCGCTGGATCCCCACCGAAACAAGGAAAACTGTCACCCACGCTCTGGTCACGAGCCGACTGGACTACGGAAACACCCTCTACGCAGGTACTACCGCAAAACTCCAGAAGAAACTCCAACGAATCCAAAACGCCTCAGCCAGAATCATATTAGACATCCCACGCAACGAACACATCTCTGGTCACCTCAAAGACCTCCACTGGCTACCCGTCAATAAGAGGATCACTTTCAGACTGCTTACCCACGCACACAAATCACTCTACGACATCGGACCAGAATGCCTCAACTCACGTCTGTCCTTTTACACCCCCTCCCGCCAACTACGCTCTTCCAGCCAAGCCCTCGCCACTATCCCTCGCATCAACAAGACCACCATGGGAGGCAGATCCTTTTCTTACCTGGCTGCTAAAACATGGAACTCTCTCCCCGCATACCTTCGCCTCACCCAGAACCACCTAGCATTCAGAAAGCAACTTAAAACCTGGATATTTGAAAGGTAATCCTCCTCCCCTTCCTAAGCGCCTTGAAACCCTATGGGTATGTAGTGCGCTATATAAGTTTTGTGACTTGACTTGACTTTAGCTGCATAGCAAGCTCTGGTAGTGGGTCTCCTGGCCTCCTTGATGATCTCCATACAGTCAGGTGGCAGGTTTAGGTAGCCAAACTCTAAGACTTCAGGAGCCAGATTGCCAGGTTCAGCTGTTGCGGATCTGGGTGCTGAATTTCGCCATGGCTCTGCGTTAGAAGTGCAGGTTTTATCCGCAGCCTTTGATGCGGCACCACGGAAAGTTCCAGAAAGGTGGTGTACCATGGCTGGCGCGCCCATGTTGGAGCAACCAGGATAAGCGTCAGTGAGTGCTGTCGCAGTTTGCGTGCCACCAGTGGTATTAATGGCGCTGGGGGAAAAGCGTACGCAAATCTGCCAGACCAGTTCATCCATATCGCATTGCCCTGCGATTGTGGATGTGGGAACCTGGCGGCAAAGCTTTGGCCATTTTGCTTTTTCGTTTATGGCGAATAGGTCTATCTCTGGGTGACCCCACTGTTGGAAGTACGGTTGGAGTACTGATGGGTGTAGCTCCCACTCGTGCATCTGGTGGCTGTGTCTTCTGAGCAGATCCGCCATCTGGTTGTCCTTGCCCGGGAGGTGTTCCGCCATGAGGAATATGTTCCTCTGAATGGCCCACTTCCACATGCTCTGAGCCAGATGAGACAACTGTGGAGAGTGTGTTCCTCCCTGCTTCTGTATGTAGTACATGGCAGTCATGTTGTCCGTCCGGATCAACACGACTTTGTTGCACAAGTGTACTTTGAATGCCTTCATTGCCAGGAAGATTGCCATCAGTTCCAGAAGGTTGATGTGCATCTTCTTTTGTTGTGTTGTCCATAGTCCCTGCACTGTGTAATTGAGTACATGAGCTCTCCATCCCTGGAGAGACGCGTCCGCCGTCAGTATTATTAGTGGAACAGGCTCTTGGAACGGTCGGCCCTTGCGAAGGTTTTGTGGATTCCACCAATGCAGAGAGCTGTATGCCCGACCGCTCACCAACACTAGGTCTTTTAATTGCCCGTGAGCCTGATTCCATTGACGTGCTAAGCACTCCTGAAGCGGGCGCATATGTAGTCTTGCGTGCGGGACTATGAAAATGCAGGAGGCCATCATGCCTATCAACTGCATGAACACTCTTGCAGGAAGGGAGTGTTGTGGTTTGAACTTGGAGATCAGCAGTTGCATGCTGTTGATCCTCACTAAATTTGGCTGAGCTGTGGCTGCCAGAGTGTCTATTGTCGCGCCCAGGTACTGTTGTACGTGTGCGGGTTGTAGATGTGATTTTGGGTAATTTAGTGAGAATCCCAGACTGTGAAGAAGGTGAATGGTGAGGGACATGTGGCTGGCACATTGCTGGGCTGACTTTGCCTGAACAAGCCAGTCGTCCAGGTAAGGGTAGACGTGAATGTGTCGTCGCCGTAGATGTGCAGCCACTGTAGCTAGGCACTTGGTAAAGACCCTGGGTGCTGTTGTCACGCCGAAGGGGAGGACTTTGAATTGATAGTGCTGTCCCTGAATAGTGAACCTGAGATATTTCCTGTGTGATGGGTGGATGGGTATGTGGAAGTACGCATCTTTGAGGTCTAGAGTGGCTAGGAAGTCTCCCTGGCTGAGCAGCGGGAGAACCTGCTGTAGGGTGAGCATATGAAAATGCTCCGACAGAATGTAGTGGTTGAGGGGTCTGAGGTCTAGTATAGGTCTGAGCGACCCGTCCTTTTTTGGGATTAGGAAGTACAGGGAGTACACCCCTGTCCCCTGCTGGTTGACGGGCACGACCTCTATTGCACCTTTTTGCAGCATACTTAGAACTTCCTGCTGCAATAATGCTAAGTGCTCTGCGGACATAGGACGGTGCTTTGGCGGTATTGTGGGTGGAGTGGAGGTTAATTCGAGACAGTAACCGTGCTGGATAATATCCCTGACCCACCTGTCCGTGGTGATGGCTTTCCACGTGGACAGGAACCGCTGGAGTCTCCCCCCGACAGGTGTTATGTGGTCGGGGGAAGGGAGAGGGCGTCACTGTTTGTTCTTGGGTGAGGACCTGGTGTTGCCGTAACCGCGTCCTCTGCCCTTGGTGCTGGAGCCACGATATCCACCTCTGTTGTTTTTATCGTAGGTACTCTGTGTGCCCCCTTTATTGTATGTCTGCTGTGACCCCTGTCCTCTAGCTGCTCCCCTACTCCCGGGGCGACGAAAGGAGCCACTACGAAATGTCTGCGTTTGCAGAGCCCCCATTGACTTTGCAGTGTCAGTGTCCTTTTTTATCTTTTCTAAGGTGGTGTCAACTTCTGGTCCGAATAAGTAGTCGGGGTTACAGGCTGATTTAGGATGTTGTTTTGAATCTCAGGTTTGAATCCGGAGATTCTTAACCTAGCGTGTCGGCGTAACATGACGCTGGTGTTTATCGCCCTGGCAGCTGTGTCGGCAGCATCTAGTGCGCACTTAATGGATGCGTTTGTAAGAAGTTGTCCCTCTCTGATGAGGAGCTCCGCTGCCTCTTTGTATTCGTCTGGCAGATGTTGGAGTAGTGACTCTAGCGTGTCGTAGTGTGAACGATCGTAGCGAGCCAGGAGGGCCTGTGTATTGGCAATGCGCCAGATGTTTGCTGCTTGAGCTGCAATCCTCTTGCCTGAGGTCTCCAGCACTTTGGACTCCTTGTCTGGGGGAGGAGCATCACCAGTTGTTTGCGAGTGCGCTCGTTAGCGAGCGTTAGCAACCACCATGGAGTCCAGAGGTAACTGACCTCTAATGTACCTAGGGTCCCCGGGCGCAGGTTTGTATTTTTTTTCAATCCTGGGGTTCAGGACCCGTGCCCTGGTTGTTTCCTTGAAAATGTCCTTTGCTGGCTTGAGAACACCTTTCAACATGGGCAGAGTCTTGACAGTCCTCTCAGAGGAGGCGAAAGTGTCCACCAAGAAGTCGTCCTCAACTGTGTCAGAGTGGAGTTGCACTCCATGATTGGCTGCAGCACGTTCTATGAGGGCATTGAAGGCAGCAGTGTCCTCTGTGGGAGATGTTTTTGCGCCGTAAAGCTGCGTGTCCTGGGTATCTGTTGCGGCACCCGGGTCTGCAGGGTCATCCCAAGCTTGATCTGGGTCCTGCTGCTCCTCAGGATCTATATCCCTAGGGTAGGTGGTATCATGACCCATGTAATCCTCCATTGCGTCCGTGTCGGAGGGCGTCGGAGAAAAGGACTGGGGATCCGGATAGGACGTATGCAGGCGTTCGTATAGAACCGGTTCCGACTCTGCTGGCAGTTTCTGCTTTAGAGGGATTCTGTAAGAGTCCAAGGCCTGCTCTGGCGTGACCTTCCGTTTTCGGAGCATGAGTCTGCCGGTGTCGGCGTCGATGAATTGGGACGGTGAAGGCTCAGTAGGAGAGTGTCGAGTAGATGGGGACCTTGTCTGGCGGACACGTGTTCGGATCTCGAACATCTTCGGCGCCGTGGACGGCGGCAAACCAAAAGTGATGTTGGTTGGTGCCGAAGGTGCCTTTGGAGCCTTTTTCGGGTCGGGGCCCGACGTGCACCGAGAACGCCGAAGGTTCTTTGGTGCCGAGTGGTTCTGTAGAGGTAGGCGTGGACTGCTTCGGAGCCACCGGGTCATCGATTCGAGGAGAGGTAGTAGCGGTCGACGGAGTCAATGACTTGACCCGTGTCGCTGCCTTCGAAGTGGACTCCGATGGAGCGGCCATCTTAACTTTGGTGGTCGGGGCCGATTGCTTCGGTGCCGGGGGCCGAGGCGCTTTTGTGGTACCGATGGCCTTCCTTTTCGGGTCGGTACCGACATCCGCAGCAGCGAGTTCGGCGCCGAAATCCCTTTTAGTGCGTTCGGAGCCGATGGTCTGTGCTGGCGTCGAAGTAGTGGAGGACTTCGAGGGCTTCGAGCCGACCGCTGCTAGTTTCACTTTCGGTTTCTGTGGAACCGGTGCGACGATTGGTTTCGGTTTCGTTGAAGGGAAACCAGTCTTTTTCGGTAATAATGGCTCTTGCTGGATGTTCGAGGCCGGGCCTGAAGGCGGGGCCGAAGAACTGCGGGATTGATCTCGGGTAAGGCGATCCATTGACCGGAGCCGTAGAATGACGCTCTTTGATAGCCTCCGTTTCGACGGGTAGGCCCTGCTCTTCACCAGAGCTATCTTCTTCGGCCTCAAAGGCCTCATCGTAGTCTCCTACCTCATCGTCGGCTTCTTCCCTGTGAAAAAGCGCTTCATCGGCGTCTTCCGATCGGGAATCGTGTTCGGAAGCGGGGCTGGAGTTTATGTCTTCCACGCTTTCAACATCCTCGTCCTCGGTGCTGAAGATGTTGGCCGGGGCCGGTGCCGATTGCTGCGCTTCTAATCTCGCTGCCCGTCGATTCCGGAGAGTCTTCTTGGATCGAAATCGGGCACAGGCCATACATTTCGATTCGTCGTGATACGGCGAGAGGCATTTGTTGCACACCGGGTGGACGTCGATATGTGGATATTTGGCGTGGCATACAGGACACCGTTTGAATGGGGTCCTCGATTCCATCGTCGATGTAAGGTCGATGGTCGGATTAAACGGATCCGAAAAACTTGAAGAAGTTTGCTAAACTAAGAAAGCTGTCGATACCGAGCGGGAACAGTACCGACGAAAACTAAAGGCCTTTTGGCCTTAAACTAAATTTTCCTAACTTGAGCTAAGATAAGCACATCCGAGCCCAATGGCGGAAAAAATGGCGGAAAAAAACAATCTGAGGATGGAGAGGATGCCCATGCGCACTGTGGTCCAGGGGAGGAGTCACCTATCTCAGGATACTTCGAAGACTCTTCCAGGACAACAACGTGCAAACATCCGGACCCAACACTAGGCGGCGATCTATGCACAGATATGAATTCAGCAGCCCACATGCCTCGAACATGGATGTAATAGCGACGATCCTGGTGTACTTGATACTATCTCCAGTGAACTCACTCATTGGCCTCTTCCACTTATTCTGTTCGGGGATTATATTATTAACTTACTCAGTGATTGGTCTCTAGAGGCCGGATGGAGATATACGGGTAGGAAACCAAAAGCGTTTCAGGCATTAAGGAATCTGTGCCAGACCCCTGGTCTGATTGATTGCTGACACCGGATAAAACCAAACGACCCAGGGTACACTTATTCTTCTAACGCGCATATGACTCATGCTAGACTGGACTACATGTTTCTTTCTAATACGCTGAGCTCGAAATATCACATAAAAAAGCTACCGCGGGTACTATCAGACCATAACCCGTTGGTCCTCGATTTAGAATGGGAATTATCCAGTCCAAACTTAAGATCATGGACATTAGAGAGATCAATGCTACTAAATGAGGAATATTGTATACACATGAGACAATGGATCCCAATGTTCGTGGAGGATAATATGGAGAGTACATCCATTGAGGTGGCGTGGGATGCTTTGAAAGCAGGTATTAGGGGGGAAACATTGAGGTATTCCTTAAATCTTAACAAATGCGCCAAGCAAACAATGAAGGCTCTTCAGGATAATTTAGGGGAGGAAGAGGATGGTTTGGTAGGGGCTGAGGGACGGGATCTGGAGGTAGAACGACGACGGGTGGCGATCGCTAAAGCCACCATCACTGATATTCTGGTAGATAAAGCAATGAGTAAAGCAACAGCCCAAAAAGAAACAGTTAATGAGTTTAGCTAGCAGATTGGTCACCATTTGGCAGTTCGTAACAGGCAGCAAATATAACATCTAACACAATTCGAGAAATGAATGACCCTGTGCTAGGGCGATTACCAACCCCGATTTCATTAGGGTTGCATTTAGGAGGAATTATCAAACATTATATACGGCTGACAATGGGGTGGACCAGAGTGATATCAAGGAACATCTCGATTCAGTCCCACTTTCAAAATGTTTAAAAGAATCCAGGAAAGTTTAGACAGCTCGCCTCAGTGGGATGAGACCTTACTGAACATGAACAGCTTGGCAAAAGGGAAGGCGGCTGGCACCGACGGCATTCCGACCGAATCCTATACTACTTTTTCCCGTCAGTTTAAAGGAATTATAAATTAATTATTTGTACATATTTTCAATGGTGGGTGGCCTCCGGGATCAAGGTCTTTGGCTAAAATTGTGGTTATCTTTTACAATTGGGCTCCTAACATTCTATTACCTTGATTAACGGCGACTCTAAAATCTATTCAAAGTTATTGGCCATCCGACCTGCGGCAATAATTCATAAGGTTATCTCGGGGTGCCAACATGGGTTTGTTCCCGGGAGATCTACAATTGACCATGTCCAGAGAGTTATCGCACTATTTTATATCACCAATGTTGCGGGAGTCCCTATGGCTCTTATCCAATTGGATGCAGAAAAAGCTTTTGATAGGGTCTCCTCCCAATATCTATGGACGGCCATGTCTAGAATTGGTATTAGGGATGGTTTTATTCAAGCGGTCAAAACATTATATGTCGAACCATCAGCGGTAGTAATGGTGAACGGTACGCTCTCTGAATTATTTTTTATTTCCTGTAGGACCAGGCAGGGCTGCCCGTGCTCCCCTCTTTTCTTTGCAGTGTGTATTGAACCTTTTATCAGCAATATGGTCACAGAACTGGGCAACTAAGACCTTGGCCTACGCAGACGATATTGTCCTTGTTACATCAGATCCATAATTCTGCCATAAAGGTAATCGAAGATGCGGCTGAGCGCTTCCGGCATATCTCTTGATATGCTCTTGAATCAAGAGACGATGCAGGTTGTGCTTAATGATAGTCAAGATGATAGACAACCGGGTAGTCGAAAAGGCCACGCATTGTTATAACCTCCAGATTGGATAATGTGGTCAAGGACAATATGGTGCCTCTAATGGAGAACACCAAAAAAGATCTCACAAGGTTAAATAACCTACATTTATCCGTAGGGGGTAGGTGTAATGTGATAAAAACGCTCTTTTTCCCAAAATTTGTATATCTTTTTAGGGCCATCTGTTTAGAATTCACTCCTCAATGGTTTATAGCAATAGAAAATATATTCTCTGGGTTTATAAGGGCATATCCGTGACCTCGCCGAGCCCTTAGGTTTCTCACCCTACCGAGGGACAAGGGGGGTTTTGCTCGCCCGAACCTGAAACTATACTTTTGGGCCTCCACACTGATATATAGTCGCGAGCTGCTCACGACGAATGCAGGTACCTTCTTCGTTTGAACTTATGTTGGGGGGAGAGACAGGAGGATGTTTTTGGTGACAATAATACGACAGTTATTACAAAAAAGTTTGCTTTAAAACTCTTTCTAGTGCCTTTAAAGTATGGAGTGCTATTCGTAGAACCCTGGGAATTGGTAGATTATCTTTTTATACACATATATCTAATAATTGCAATCTTCCCTAGCTCTTTGGAGATTTGTAAATGGATAAATGGATTAGGGCTGGAATAGATCAGTTTGGCTGTTTTTACTCCCCCTGAAATTAAATAAGAATATACTCTTGATTGGTAGGATTTTTTTAAATTTCTCCAGATTTGGGATTTTCTCTTACGAAAAGGAAGTGGACGGGCCAAGTTTGAGAGAGTGGAAACCATTGAAAGTATAGTTAAAGATAAAGTAAGTTCTATTGGGGAGATCTACGGTCTTATAAATGCTGCTATGCCCGATGATTTGGACAAGTGTTCTCAAAGATGGCAGCTGAAATTGGGGGTTTCAGCCAAGACTTTTCTGTATGCGTATGAGATGTCACAATCTATATTAATGTCCACTAGGCTACAAGCACAATTTTATAAGACCCGTTTTTCTTTATACTATGCGCCCGACAAGATAGCAAAATGGGGGGCTGGAAAGGAAACATTCTGTCCACGTTGTGCACTTTATAATGCTGATATCATTCACATCTTAGCGTCTTGTAACGTATTGCAAAAATGGATCAAGGATATACCAGATTTTTTATCGGAGGTGTTAAAAACTGAAATAATATTGTCAAAGGATGTAATATTGTTAGGGATTTCTGAAGCAAATCGAATGGGGAAGGGTCATGAATTCATTTTCATATCTATGGCGGTCTTCAGGATGTCTATTGCTTCCGCCTGGCTGGACTCTAGGTCACCTGCTTTTCAACAATGGCTCGCCAGATTATTAGCAACGTGTCGTTTGGAAATAGCTATATATAGACGGAAAGGGAGCCGCCTATGCCGAAAAGGCATGACAATCTGGGACCTCCTGATTACTTGGATTCATGGTCGAAGCGGGACATGATCGAGTATATGTATTTATTTTCCCCTGTAGGTTTTTCAGGCTGAATAATGGCGTTTATATTGTAAGAGGAAATCTGCACATGGCACTTTAGGAATGTTTTATCGGCGTCACACAAATTGCGCTTTAACAGGATTGTATCGGATTGATGGATCATTGGGAGTTTATATGTATTTTAAATATGAAATGATGTCATGTATTGCACTGCACTTGCACTTGATTAATTATGTTTGATGCAATTACGTTTTACCTGTCTGAGGTGGGGGCTGGGGGGTCCGGTGAGGGGGTGGAGCGACAGGTATTTAAAATAAAATGAATAAACATTATTTTGAAAAAAATAAAAATAAGGTATACAGTAAGAGTCAGTACACTGCAGTAGATGATACAGAGTAACAGAGCTACTCCAAGGTATACAGTACTACTCAGTACATTGTATTAGATGGTACAGACTGACAGACCTACCCAAAGGTGTAATGTATTAGTCAGTAGACTGAATCGGATGGCACAGAGTGACAGAGCTATTATAAGGTATACTGTACTAGTCCGTACACTCCATTGGATGGTATAAAGTGACAAGGCTACTCCAAGGTATACTGTACTAGTTACCAAACTATTAGGGATAAAGGACTAGTTAGCAAACTGCATTTGATGGCACAGCGTGACAAGGCTACTCTAAGATATGCAGTACTCACCAGTGCACTGCATTAGATGGTACAGAGTAAGAGGGCTATTAGAAGGGATAAAGGACTAGTCAGTACACTGACAGAGCTAGTAGAAGGTGTACTGTACTAGTCAGTACACTGCATTAGATGGTACAGAGTGAAAAAGCCACTCCAAGGTGTAAGGTACTAGTCAGTACACTGCATTAGATGGTGTAGAGTGATAGAGCTATTCTAAGTTATTCTGTACTAGACATTACACCGCCCTAGAAGGCACAGAGTAACAGAGCTACTCCAAGGTATACAGTAGTAGCCAGTACACTGTATTAGATGGTACAGAGTGATCGGGCTACTAGAAAGCATACTGTACTACACTGCTTTAGATGGTACAGAGTGACAGAGCTACTCGAAGGTGCACTGTACTAGTCAATACACTGTATTGGATGTTACAGTGTGACAGAGCCCCTCCATGGCATACTGTACTTGTCAGTACTCTATATTAGATGGTACAGGGTAACAGAGCTACCAAAAGGTATAGAGTACTATTCAGTACACTGCATTAGATGGTACAGAGTTCCTTGAAAATATACTGTAAGAGTCAGTACACTGTATTGGATGTTGCAGTGTGACAGATCTACTCCAAGGTATACAGTACTAGTCGGTACACTGCAGTGGATGGTACAGTGTGACAGAGCTACTAGAAGGTGTACTGTACTAGTGACTACTCTGTATTATAAGGTACAGAGTTTCAGAGCTACTTAAAGGTAAACTGTACTCATGAGTATTAGAAGGTACTGAGTGACAGATCTATTAGAAGGTCTACTGTACTACTCAGTACACTGCATTATAAGGTACAGAGCGACAGAGCTACTCCAAGTTATACTGTACTAGCGAGTCATTGTAGGTGCATGCACTAGGTCAGTGTAGGTGCATGAGCTAGGTCAGTGTAGGTGCATGCGCTAGGTCAGTGTAGGTGCATGCACTACGTCAGTGTAGGTGCATGTGCTAGGTCAGTGTGGGTGCATGCGCTAGGTCAGTGTAGGTGCATGTGCTAGGTCAGCGTAGATGCATGCGCTAGGTCAGTATAGATGCAGGTTCTAGGTCAGTGTACGTCCATATGCTGGGTCAGTGTACATGCATGTGCTGGGTCAGTGTAGGTGCATGTGCTTGGTCAGTGTAGGTGCATGCGCTAGGTCATTGAGAGCGCATGCACTAGGTCAGTGTAGGTGCATGCGCTAGATCAGTGTAGGTGCATGTGCTAGGTCAGTGTAGGTGCATGTGCTAGGTAAGTGCAGGTGCATGTGCTAGGTCAGTGTAGATGCATGCGCTAGGTCACTGTAGGTGCATGCTCTAGGTCAGTGTAGGTGCATGCGCTAGGTCAGTGTAGGTGCATGCTCTAGGTCAGTGTAGGTGCATGCGCTAGGTCAGTGTAGATGCATGTGCTAGGTCAGTGTAGGTGCATGCCATAGGTCAGTGTAGGTGCATGCGCTAGGTCAGTGTAGGTGCATGCGCTAGGTCAGTGTAGGTGCATGTTCTAGGTCAGTGTAGGTGCATGCGGTGGGTCAGTGTAGATGCATGCAGTAGGTCAGTGTAGGTGCATGCGCTAGGTTACTGTAGGTGCATGCTCTAGGTCAGTGTAGGTGTATTAGCAAGGTCAGTGTAGATGCATGTGCTAGGTCAGTGTAGGTGCATGCGCTAGGTCAGTGTAGGTGCATGCGCTAGGTCAGTGTAGGTGCATGCGCTAGGTCAGTATAGGTGCAGGTTCTAGGTCACTGTACGTCCATGTGCTGGGTCAGTGTACATGCATGTGCTTGGTCAGTGTAGGTGCATGTGCTTGGTCAGTGTAGGTGCATGGGCTAGGTCATTGAGAGTGCATGCACTAGGTCAGTGTAGGTGCATGCGCTAGATCAGTGTAGGTGCATGTACTAGGTCAGTGTAGGTGCATGTGCTAGGTAAGTGCAGGTGCATGTGCTAGGTCAGTGTAGGTGCATGCCTTAGGTCAGTGTAGGTGCATGCGCTAGGTCAGTGTAGGTGCATGCTCTAGGTCAGTGTAGGTGCATGCGCTAGGTCAGTGTAGGTGCATGCGCTAGGTCAGTGTAGGTGCATGCTCTAGGTCAGTGTAGGTGCATGCGCTGGGTCAGTGTAGATGCATGCAGTAGGTCAGTGTAGGTGCATGCGCTAGGTTACTGTAGGTGCATGCTCTAGGTCAGTGTAGGTGTATTAGCTAGGTCAGTGTAGATGCATGTGCTAGGTCAGTGTAGATGCATGCGCTAGGTCAGTGTAGATGCATGTGCTAGGTCAGTGTAGGTGCATGCCATTAGGCAGTGTAGGTCCATGCGCTAGGTCAGTGTAGATGCATGTGCTAGGTCAGTGTAGGTGCATGCGCTAGGTCAGTGTAGGTGCATGCTCTAGGTCAGTGTAGGTGCATGCGCTGGGTCAGTGTAGATGCATGCAGTAGGTCAGTGTAGGTGCATGCGCTAGGTTACTGTAGGTGCATGCTCTAGGTCAGTGTAGGTGCATGCACTAGGTCAGTGTAGGTGCATGCGCTAGGTCAGTGTAGGTGCATGCGCTAGGTCAGTGTAGGTGCATGTGCTAGGTCAGTGTAGGTGCATGCACTAGGTCAGTATAGGTGCATGCTCTAGGTCAGTGTAGGTGCATGCGCTGGGTCAGTGTAGATGCATGCAGTAGGTCAGTGTAGGTGCATGCGCTAGGTTACTGTAGGTGCATGCTCTAGGTCAGTGTAGGTGTATTAGCTAGGTCAGTGTAGATGCATGTGCTAGGTCAGTGTAGATGCATGCGCTAGGTCAGTGTAGATGCATGTGCTAGGTCAGTGTAGGTGCATGCGCTAGGTCAGTGTATGCGCTAGGTCAGTGTAGGTGCATGCGCTGGGTCAGTGTAGGTGTATGCGCTAGGTCAGTGTAGATGCATGCGCTAGGTCAGTGTAGGTGCATGCTCTAGGTCAGTGTAGGTGCATGCGCTGGGTCAGTGTGGGTGCATGCACTATGTCAGTGTAGGTGCATGTGCTAGGTCAGTGTGGGTGCATGCGCTAGGTCAGTGTAGGTGCATGTGCTAGGTCAGCGTAGATGCATGCGCTAGGTCAGTGTAGGTATATGCGCTAGGTCAGTATAGATGCAGGTTCTAGGTCAGTGTACGTCCATGTGCTGGGTCAGTGTACATGCATGTGCTGGGTCAGTGTAGGTGCATGTGCTTGGTCAGTGTAGGTGCATGCGCTAGGTCATTGAGAGTGCATGCACTAGGTCAGTGTAGGTGCATGCGCTAGATCAGTGTAGGTGCATGTGCTAGGTCAGTGTAGGTGCATGTGCTAGGTAAGTGCAGGTGCATGTGCTAGGTCAGTGTAGATGCATGTGCTAGGTCACTGTAGGTGCATGCTCTAGGTCAGTGTAGGTGCATGCGCTAGGTCAGTGTAGGTGCATGCTCTAGGTCAGTGTAGGTGCATGCGCTAGGTCAGTGTAGATGCATGTGCTAGGTCAGTGTAGGTGCATGCCATAGGTCAGTGTAGGTGCATGCGCTAGGTCAGTGTAGGTGCATGCGCTAGGTCAGTGTAGGTGCATGCTCTAGGTCAGTGTAGGTGCATGCGCTGGGTCAGTGTAGATGCATGCAGTAGGTCAGTGTAGGTGCATGCGCTAGGTTACTGTAGGTGCATGCTCTAGGTCAGTGTAGGTGTATTAGTTAGGTCAGTGTAGATGCATGTGCTAGGTCAGTGTAGGTGCATGCGCTAGGTCAGTGTAGGTGCATGCGCTAGGTCAGTGTAGGTGCATGCGCTAGGTCAGTGTAGGTGCATGCACTAGGTGAGTATAGATGCAGGTTCTAGGTCAGTGTACGTCCATGTGCTGGGTCAGTGTACATGCATGTGCTGGGTCAGTGTAGGTGCATGTGCTTGGTCAGTGTAGGTGCATGCGCTAGGTCATTGAGAGTGCATGCACTCAGTGTAGGTGCATGCGCTAGATCAGTGTAGGTGCATGTACTAGGTCAGTGTAGGTGCATGTGCTAGGTAAGTGCAGGTGCATGTGCTAGGTCAGTGTAGGTGCATGCTCTAGGTCAGTGTAGGTGCATGCGCTAGGTCAGTGTAGGTGCATGCGCTAGGTCAGTGTAGGTGCATGCGCAGTGTAGGTGCATGCTCTAGGTCAGTGTAGGTGCATGCGCTGGGTCAGTGTAGATGCATGCAGTAGGTCAGTGTAGGTGCATGCGCTAGGTTACTGTAGGTGTATGCTCTAGGTCAGTGTAGGTGTATTAGCTAGGTCAGTGTAGATGCATGTCCTAGGTCAGTGTAGATGCATGCGCTAGGTCAGTGTAGATGCATGTGCTAGGTCAGTGTAGGTGCATGCCATAGGTCAGTGTAGGTGCATGCGCTAGGTCAGTGTAGATGCATGTGCTAGGTCAGTGTAGGTGCATGCGCTAGGTCAGTGTAGGTGCATGCTCTAGGTCAGTGTAGGTGCATGCGCTGGGTCAGTGTAGGTGCATGCGCTAGGTCAGTGTAGGTGCATGCGCTAGGTCAGTGTAGGTGCATGCGCTAGGTCAGTGTAGGTGCATGCGCTAGGTCAGTGTAGATGCATGTGCTAGGTCAGTGTAGGTGCATGCGCTAGGTCAGTGTAGGTGCATGCTCTAGGTCAGTGTAGGTGCATGCGCTGGGTCAGTGTAGATGCATGCAGTAGGTCAGTGTAGGTGCATGCGCTAGGTTACTGTAGGTGCATGCTCTAGGTCAGTGTAGGTGTATTAGCTAGGTCAGTGTAGATGCATGTGCTAGGTCAGTGTAGATGCATGCGCTAGGTCAGTGTAGATGCATGTGCTAGGTCAGTGTAGGTGCATGCCATAGGTCAGCGTAGGTGCATGCGCTAGGTCAGTGTAGGTGCATGTGCTAGGTCAGTGCAGGTGCATGCACTAGGTCAGTGTAGGTGCATGCTCTAGGTCAGTGCAGGTGCATGCGCTGGGTCAGTGTAGGTGCATGCGCTAGGTCAGTGTATGCGCTAGGTCAGTGTAGGTGCATGCGCTGGGTCAGTGTAGGTGTATGCGCTAGGTCAGTGTAGATGCATGCGCTAGGTCAGTGTAGGTGCATGCTCTAGGTCAGTGTAGGTGCATGCGCTGGGTCAGTGTAGGTGCATGCCATAGGTCAGTGTAGGTGCATGCTCTAGGTCAGTGCAGGTGCATGCGCTGGGTCAGTGTAGATGCATGCAGTAGGTCAGTGTAGGTGCATGCGCTAGGTTACTGTAGGTGCATGCTCTAGGTCAGTGTAGGTGTATTAGCTAGGTCAGTGTAGTACATGTGCTAGGTCAGTGTAGGTGCATGCGCTAGGTCAGTGTATGCGCTAGGTCAGTGTAGGTGCATGCGCTGGGTCAGTGTAGGTGTATGCGCTAGGTCAGTGTAGATGCATGCGCTAGGTCAGTATAGATGCAGGTTCTAGGTCAGTGTACGTCCATGTGCTGGGTCAGTGTACATGCATGTGCTGGGTCAGTGTAGGTGCATGTGCTTGGTCAGTGTAGGTGCATGCGCTAGGTCATTGAGAGTGCATGCACTAGGTCAGTGTAGGTGCATGCGCTAGATCAGTGTAGGTGCATGTGCTAGGTCAGTGTAGGTGCATGTGCTAGGTAAGTGCAGGTGCATGTGCTAGGTCAGTGTAGATGCATGCGCTAGGTCACTGTAGGTGCATGCTCTAGGTCAGTGTAAGTGCATGCGCTAGGTCAGTGTAGGTGCATGCTCTAGGTCAGTGTAGGTGCATGCGCTAGGTCAGTGTAGATGCATGTGCTAGGTCAGTGTAGGTGCATGCCATAGATCAGTGTAGGTGCATGCGCTAGGTCAGTGTAGGTGCATGCGCTAGGTCAGTGTAGGTGCATGCTCTAGGTCAGTGTAGGTGCATGCGCTGGGTCAGTGTAGATGCATGCAGTAGGTCAGTGTAGGTGCATGCGCTAGGTTACTGTAGGTGCATGCTCTAGGTCAGTGTAGGTGTATTAGTTAGGTCAGTGTAGATGCATGTGCTAGGTCAGTGTAGGTGCATGCCATAGGTCAGTGTAGGTGCATGCGCTAGGTCAGTGTAGGTGCATGCGCTAGGTCAGTGTAGGTGCATGCTCTAGGTCAGTGTAGGTGCATGCGCTGGGTCAGTGTAGATGCATGCAGTAGGTCAGTGTAGGTGCATGCGCTAGGTTACTGTAGGTGTATGCTCTAGGTCAGTGTAGGTGTATTAGCTAGGTCAGTGTAGATGCATGTCCTAGGTCAGTGTAGATGCATGCGCTAGGTCAGTGTAGATGCATGTGCTAGGTCAGTGTAGGTGCATGCCATAGGTCAGTGTAGGTGCATGCGCTAGGTCAGTGTAGATGCATGTGCTAGGTCAGTGTAGGTGCATGCGCTAGGTCAGTGTAGGTGCATGCTCTAGGTCAGTGTAGGTGCATGCGCTGGGTCAGTGTAGGTGCATGCGCTAGGTCAGTGTAGGTGCATGCGCTAGGTCAGTGTAGGTGCATGCGCTAGGTCAGTGTAGGTGCATGCGCTAGGTCAGTGTAGATGCATGTGCTAGGTCAGTGTAGGTGCATGCGCTAGGTCAGTGTAGGTGCATGCTCTAGGTCAGTGTAGGTGCATGCGCTGGGTCAGTGTAGATGCATGCAGTAGGTCAGTGTAGGTGCATGCGCTAGGTTACTGTAGGTGCATGCTCTAGGTCAGTGTAGGTGTATTAGCTAGGTCAGTGTAGATGCATGTGCTAGGTCAGTGTAGATGCATGCGCTAGGTCAGTGTAGATGCATGTGCTAGGTCAGTGTAGGTGCATGCCATAGGTCAGCGTAGGTGCATGCGCTAGGTCAGTGTAGGTGCATGTGCTAGGTCAGTGCAGGTGCATGCACTAGGTCAGTGTAGGTGCATGCTCTAGGTCAGTGCAGGTGCATGCGCTGGGTCAGTGTAGATGCATGCAGTAGGTCAGTGTAGGTGCATGCGCTAGGTTACTGTAGGTGCATGCTCTAGGTCAGTGTAGGTGTATTAGCTAGGTCAGTGTAGTACATGTGCTAGGTCAGTGTAGGTGCATGCGCTAGGTCAGTGTATGCGCTAGGTCAGTGTAGGTGCATGCGCTGGGTCAGTGTAGGTATATGCGCTAGGTCAGTGTAGATGCATGCGCTAGGTCAGTGTAGGTGCATGCTCTAGGTCAGTGTAGGTGCATGCGCTGGGTCAGTGTAGGTGCATGCCATAGGTCAGCGTAGGTGCATGCGCTAGGTCAGTGTAGGTGCATGTGCTAGGTCAGTGCAGGTGCATGCACTAGGTGAGTGTAGGTGCATGCTCTAGGTCAGTGCAGGTGCATGCGCTGGGTCAGTGTAGATGCATGCAGTAGGTCAGTGTAGGTGCATGCGCTAGGTTACTGTAGGTGCATGCTCTAGGTCAGTGTAGGTGTATTAGCTAGGTCAGTGTAGATACATGTGCTAGGTCAGTGTAGGTGCATGCGCTAGGTCAGTGTATGCGCTAGGTCAGTGTAGGTGCATGCGCTGGGTCAGTGTAGGTGTATGCGCTAGGTCAGTGTAGATGCATGCGCTAGGTCAGTGTAGGTGCATGCTCTAGGTCAGTGTAGGTGCATGCGCTGGGTCAGTGTAGATGTATGCAGTAGGTCAGTGTAGGTGCATGCGCTATTTTACTGTAGGTGCATGCTCTAGGTCAGTGTAGGTGTATTCGCTAGGTCAGTGTAGATGCATGTGCTTGGTCAGTGTAGGTTTATGAACTGGGTCAGTGTAGGTGCATGTGCTAGGTCAGTGTAGATGCATGCGCTGGGTCAGTGTAGGTGTATGCGCTAGGTCAGTGTAGATGCATGCGCTAGGTCAGTGTAGGTTTATGAACTGGGTCAGTGTAGGTGCATGCGCTAGGTCAGTGTAGGTGCATGCACTACGTCAGTGTAGGTGCATGTGCTAGGTCAGTGTGGGTGCATGCGCTAGGTCAGTGTAGGTGCATGTGCTAGGTCAGCGTAGATGCATGCGCTAGGTCAGTGTAGGTATATGCGCTAGGTCAGTATAGATGCAGGTTCTAGGTCAGTGTACGTCCATGTGCTGGGTCAGTGTACATGCATGTGCTGGGTCAGTGTAGGTGCATGTGCTTGGTCAGTGTAGGTGCATGCGCTAGGTCATTGAGAGTGCATGCACTAGGTCAGTGTAGGTGCATGCGCTAGATCAGTGTAGGTGCATGTGCTAGGTCAGTGTAGGTGCATGTGCTAGGTAAGTGCAGGTGCATGTGCTAGGTCAGTGTAGATGCATGCGCTAGGTCACTGTAGGTGCATGCTCTAGGTCAGTGTAGGTGCATGCGCTAGGTCAGTGTAGGTGCATGCTCTAGGTCAGTGTAGGTGCATGCGCTAGGTCAGTGTAGATGCATGTGCTAGGTCAGTGTAGGTGCATGCCATAGGTCAGTGTAGGTGCATGCGCTAGGTCAGTGTAGGTGCATGCGCTAGGTCAGTGTAGGTGCATGCTCTAGGTCAGTGTAGGTGCATGCGCTGGGTCAGTGTAGATGCATGCAGTAGGTCAGTGTAGGTGCATGCGCTAGGTTACTGTAGGTGCATGCTCTAGGTCAGTGTAGGTGTATTAGTTAGGTCAGTGTAGATGCATGTGCTAGGTCAGTGTAGGTGCATGCGCTAGGTCAGTGTAGGTGCATGCGCTAGGTCAGTGTAGGTGCATGCGCTAGGTCAGTGTAGGTGCATGCGCTAGGTCAGTATAGATGCAGGTTCTAGGTCAGTGTACGTCCATGTGCTGGGTCAGTGTACATGCATGTGCTGGGTCAGTGTAGGTGCATGTGCTTGGTCAGTGTAGGTGCATGCGCTAGGTCATTGAGAGTGCATGCACTAGGTCAGTGTAGGTGCATGCGCTAAATCAGTGTAGGTGCATGTACTAGGTCAGTGTAGGTGCATGTGCTAGGTAAGTGCAGGTGCATGTGCTAGGTCAGTGTAGGTGCATGCTCTAGGTCAGTGTAGGTGCATGCGCTAGGTCAGTGTAGGTGCATGCTCTAGGTCAGTGTAGGTGCATGCGCTAGGTCAGTGTAGGTGCATGCGCTAGGTTACTGTAGGTGCATGCTCTAGGTCAGTGTAGGTGTATTAGCTAGGTCAGTGTAGATGCATGTGCTAGGTCAGTGTAGATGCATGCGCTAGGTCAGTGTAGATGCATGTGCTAGGTCAGTGTAGGTGCATGCCATAGGTCAGTGTAGGTGCATGCGCTAGGTCAGTGTAGATGCATGTGCTAGGTCAGTGTAGGTGCATGCGCTATGTCAGTGTAGGTGCATGCTCTAGGTCAGTGTAGGTGCATGCGCTGGGCCAGTGTAGGTGCATGCGCTAGGTCAGTGTAGGTGCATGCGCTAGGTCAGTGTAGGTGCATGCGCTAGGTCAGTGTAGGTGCATGCTCTAGGTCAGTGTAGGTGCATGCGCTGGGTCAGTGTAGATGCATGCAGTAGGTCAGTGTAGGTGCATGCGCTAGGTTACTGTAGGTGCATGCTCTAGGTCAGTGTAGGTGTATTAGCTAGGTCAGTGTAGATGTATGTGCTAGGTCAGTGTAGATGCATGCGCTAGGTCAGTGTAGATGCATGTGCTAGGTCAGTGTAGGTGCATGCCATAGGTCAGCGTAGGTGCATGCGCTAGGTCAGTGTAGGTGCATGTGCTAGGTCAGTGCAGGTGCATGCACTAGGTCAGTGTAGGTGCATGCTCTAGGTCAGTGTAGGTGCATGCGCTGGGTCAGTGTAGATGCATGCAGTAGGTCAGTGTAGGTGCATGCACTAGGTTACTGTAGGTGCATGCTCTAGGTCAGTGTAGGTGTATTAGCTAGGTCAGTGTAGATACATGTGCTAGGTCAGTGTAGGTGCATGCGCTAGGTCAGTGTATGCGCTAGGTCAGTGTAGGTGCATGCGCTGGGTCAGTGTAGGTGTATGTGCTAGGTCAGTGTAGATGCATGCGCTAGGTCAGTGTAGGTGCATGCTCTAGGTCAGTGTAGGTGCATGCGCTGGGTCAGTGTAGATGTATGCAGTAGGTCAGTGTAGGTGCATGCGCTATTTTACTGTAGGTGCATGCTCTAGGTCAGTGTAGGTGTATTCGCTAGGTCAGTGTAGATGCATGTGCTTGGTCAGTGTAGGTTTATGAACTGGGTCAGTGTAGGTGCATGTGCTAGGTCAGTGTAGATGCATGCGCTGGGTCAGTGTAGGTGTATGCGCTAGGTCAGTGTAGATGCATGCGCTAGGTCAGTGTAGGTTTATGAACTGGGTCAGTGTAGGTGCATGTGCTTGGTCAGTGTAGGTGCATGAGCTGGCTCTGTGTAGATGCTTGCGCTAGGTCAGTGCAGATGAATGTGCTAGGTCAGTGTAGGTGCATGTGCCAGGTCAGTGTAGGTGCATGAGCTGGGTCTGTGTAGATGCATGCTCTAGGTCCCTGTTGGTGCTAAAACTCTGGGAAATAGAATGTTATGTGGTAAATACCAAATTCTGAGGTAATTTCCCATTCAATAGTCCCAGAATACTGCAGTAACTGAGTTGTTCGCAGTTGTCAATCCCAGCAGTATCATTAATGTGGGTTGTGAAATTACCACATCTGAATTTCCAATAAACTTAGCATGAATGTCCAAGGGGAAGAATGATTTAAACAAAGGAAATGCGGCAGCACGTAAACAGAATGGAGATAAGTAGAAATCTAGAAAAGACAAAGTTTAGAGACAAATCAAGTAACTTTACCCTGACGTGAGTGCACGTTACCACTAAATGCCACACAATACCATACCAAACCATACCATACTGCCATCCCATTCCATCCATTACCACCACACCATCCCATAACACTATACTGTTGGACAGGCCACACAGAGGGCTGGCTCCCCCCCCGCACGACAGGGCCCGAGCTCCGGCCCGCCCAGCATACCCCCGTGACAAGCCCCTGTACTCCGTCTCCCGACGGACCCTCTGCCCTCGGACCCCTACTCATCACGGGGTCCAGCCCCACCGGCTTCCCCGGCCAGGTCAAGCCGCCATCTTGGACCCTGCACCACGCGGCCGCGTGGCCTCCCCTCGACCCTAACCCCGGGCCTGGCCGGCCCCGACATCCCGGCACCACCATCCACCCAGGAGGTGAGCGGACCACTTGGCAGGTCAATGGGAGAACGAAGCGTCAAGAGCTCTTCCCCCGCCAGGTGCCGATCGCCTCCAGCAGCCCCCAGGCGCTGGCTCCACCCCCTGCTGGGTGTCTGGACACCTTCATCCCGGACCCTCCGACCTCCAAGTGCGAGGGTCCGGACATCAAAGGGCACCAGCCCTATAACTAAGACAGCTCCGGAGCAGGAAGGCAGTTGTATCCTGGAGTCGAGAGACACCGAGTGAACTCAACCCTGACGGTCTACTGGCGCTGCCGTAGCCCGCTCTTGCGAACCATCGTCCTGCCTGCTGGCGCTGCCGCGGCCTTCTGCAACCTTCATCTTCCTGGGACCTGCTGGCGCTGCCGCGGCCCGTTGTACCGACCATCCTCACCGGGACCTGCTGGCGCTGCCGCGGCCCTCTGCAACCTTCATCTTCCTGGGACCTGCTGGCGCTGCCGCGGCCCGTTGTACCGACCATCCTCACCGGGACCTGCTGGCGCTGCCGCGGCCCTCTGCAACCTTCATCTTCCTGGGACCTGCTGGCGCTGCCGCGGCCCGTTGTATCGACCATCCGCACCGGGACCTGCTGGCGCTGCCGCGGCCCATACCACCTAACCACCAAGCTCGAGGATTGTGAGCTCATCACCATCTCATCCGAATTACCTGATTGGTAAATAGACTGTCCCGCTACCCCCTTCCCTACCTTACGAGACTCTAATCGAGGGGACCCCTGAGTCCAGACCTCCTTGTACCATTTTACCGTACCTTAAATAAGTGTCGATAAAGATCACTGAACCTTATCCGTGTGTGATATCTGTCTGTGGGGGGGAAGTTACTTGTCTGTACGATCGCTGGAGACGGCTCTCCCCGGAGACCTCTCCTCCTGACCCCGGCCGACCCTCCCGGTCCGTCTACCTTTTCTAACATTGGTGGCCAGCGGCGCGATCCGAATCAACGCGTAATCGTACAGAGAGTAGCTCACCCCACGACAAAGCACGATGTCGACCAAAGATAGCAGCTCCACCGAGAAGTTCCAAATGGAGAAACTAGAGGAGTACAACCACCGCGAACTGAGACAATTTTGCATAGAACTTGGCATTGCTACCACTGGCCTGAGTACCAAGGATGACCTAAAGCACGCCCTTGAGTCGTGGACAGAAACGGGGGTCGCAAGACCCTCCGACCAAAACAGCGTCACACCAGAGGGGAACGCCACGACTCCCGAGGAACGGGGAACGGGCCTATCACCGGAGGAGATACGAGAAAGAGACAGAGTCAGACTGCACGAATTAGAGATGGCACGACTCAAGATGGATGGGGAGCTCAAGTTAGCTGAACAGAAACTCAACCTCGAGCAGATGCGGATTCGAGAGGAGCGAGAAGAAAAACAGAGACAGAGAGAGCTGGAAGAGAAAAAGATAACGCTCGAGCACGAGCGCCAATTGGCAGAGATAGAACTGCGCAAACAACATAAGGACTTGGGGGTGCCTGAAAGACCCCACACCCCGGGACCAACTGAGAAAAAAGTTCACATCCCCAAGGATGTGGTCCGCGAGTATGTCCGAGAAGACGACATACAACAATGGTTTAAGGCCTATGAGTTCGCAATGACCTCCCACCGGATCGACCGGAGTGATTGGGGAGCCGGACTTTGGGGGAGATTTATCAACGAGGGTCGCGATGCCCTGCTGCAGCTCCCCGATCACCAAATGTCGTCCTACGACCACATGAAGGCTGCCCTCCTCACCCGCTACGGCCTCACGCCCGAGATGTACCGCCAGAGGTTCAGGGATTGCACCCGGATCCCAGGTACCACTTGGGTGGAATACGTGAACTATTTCAGCCGGGCCTTCGAGGGTTGGATCAAGGGAAGTCAGGTCACCACCTACGAACAGCTCTTCAACCTCATGGTATGGGAACACCTGTCAAACAACTGCTTCGTCGAGCTCCGGCAGCATCTACTCGACAGTAAGCTGACTGACCCCCGGCAGCTCGCCGCCGAAGCTGACCGGTGGGAGAGCACCCGAGTGGGCCGGAAAGGGCCACACGACCAGAACAGAAGCAACCAAGGCCAGCACCGTCCTCGGGGAGGAGGAGGAGGCCAGGGGCGGGGGAGAGACGCCTTGCCAGCAACAACCGTGGCCAGCACCCCGCCGCCGACCGGCCGGGGCAACCCCCCATTGCGGCCTGGGTACCGAGCCAACGTCACGTGCCACAGATGCCAGCGACTAGGCCACTACGCCAACGATCCGAACTGCCCGCTGAACCAAACGCCCAAACCCCGCCAGGTAGCTGCCGCTGCCCTGGGGGAGGAGCAGTCGTTGGAGGGTCCCGAGGAGTGTGAGCCGGACCAGCAAGGGTGGGAACCGGCCGCCATGGTCCTGGCATGCTTAGGGGGAAGAGACATGGTTCCGCGGGCTCCCCTACCCGCCAACACCAGGAAATACGGTCAGTGGGTGACCATTAATGGACAGAGAGCTGAGGCCTTGCGCGACACCGGCGCCAGCGTGACGGCCGTCCGCTGTCACCTGGTGAAGCCCGAGCAGATCTTGCCGAACATTCTCTGCCCCGTCCGCTCGGCAGATAACTCTGAAAGCATGTGCAAGATGGCCTGCGTCCCGTTTGAATGGGGAGGGGTCTCCGGCCTACTGAAAGTGACGGTCCGGGACGATGCCCCCGTGGACTGCCTCCTGGGGAATGACCTCGAGAGTTCCCCGTGGGCCACCGTCGAGAGAAGAGAGCACTTGGGGATGCTGGGCCTCCCGGACTGGGCCTGCATAACCACCCGATCCATGGCCGGCCGGGCCGCCCCCCGATCAGAAGAAACCGAATGGCCGGCACCTCCGCCCCCGGTTGCCCCCGTAGAGGACAACGGCGAGGCCGACCTCCCAGACCCGGCCCCCGAAGAAAACGCGCAACCCCAGGACCTTCCGGATCTGGCCCAGTGGCGGCAAGAAGGGGGGCCCACCCAAGAACAGTTCCGCCAGGAGCAAAAGACCTGTCCCTCCCTCGAGGGGCTTCGCCAACAAGCCAGCACCCAAGCCGCCGGGGACACCACCGGAACCCACTGGGTCTACTGGGATAACGACCTGCTCTACAGCGAGCAAAGAATCGCCGAGCTGGGGGCCAGTCGAGTTCTGGTGGTACCGCTCCGCTTCCGAGACTTTCTACTCAACCTAGCCCACGATGTCCCCCTGGCTGGGCACCTGGGCCAAGATAAAACGTACAGTCGACTGGTGACCCACTTTTTCTGGCCAAAAATGAGGAATGACGTCCTGAACCACTGCCGATCGTGCCCCACATGCCAAGCAAGCGGGAAGAGTGGCCGGAAGCTTAAGGCTCCTCTACAACCCTTCCCGGTGGTCACCACCCCGTTCGAGAGGGTGGGGATAGACATTGTGGGGCCGCTGGACCCTCGCACGGCACAAGGACACAGGTTCATCTTGGTACTAGTGGACCATGCCACCCGCTATCCCGAGGCGGTGCCCCTACGGACCGTGACCGCTCCAGTGGTTGGCCGGGCCCTGATGGGGATCTTCTCCCGGGTAGGCTTCCCCCGAGAAGTCGTCAGCGACCGAGGTACGAACTTCATATCGAAGTACATGAAGTCCCTCTGGCAACAATGCGGGGTCACATACAGATTCACGACCCCCTATCACCCCCAAGGAAACGGACTAGTGGAGCGGTTCAACCGCACTCTCAAAGGGATGATTGGGGGATTGGAAGAGCCTCTCCGTCGCCAGTGGGATGTACTACTCCCGTGCCTCCTCTTCGCCTACCGAGAAGTACCCCAGAAGTCCCTCGGCTTTAGCCCCTTTGAACTCCTATACGGACACCCTGTGCGAGGGCCCCTCAGCCTCGTGAAGGAGGGCTGGGAGTTGGCCCCCCTAACGACCCCTCCAGACGTCTTCAAATACCTCCTGGCCCTACGAAACCAGACCCGGCGCTTCAGGGAGATGGCCAAGGCGAACCTCGAGGCCAGTCAGGAGGACATGAAAAGGTGGTATGATCACAATGCCTCCTCCGTTGAGTTCGAGCCTGGGCAGCAAGTATGGGTGATGTCCCCCACCGAACCATGTGCCCTGCAAGACAAGTGGACGGGGCCCTTCAAAGTGGTCGAGCGTAAAAGCCCCGTCACTTACCTCGTCGACATGGGGTCCACCCGGAACCCCCTGCGGGTCCTCCACACCAACCGGCTCAAACCACACTTTGTGCGCTCCGAACTAAGCCTCCTGATGGCGACCGACAGTGGTACAGAAGAAGACTCCGAGCCCCTCCCGGATCTCTTAAAGACTCAGGAGAAGGACGGCTCCGTGGATGGGGTCCGGCTCTCCGACGCCCTCACTTCGGAGCAACGCCAGGACTGCCGGGACCTCCTGCTGCAGTTCGCTGCCCTGTTCTCACTCACCCCCGGGGTCACCCCTTGGTGTTTGCACGACGTAGACACCGGGGACAGTCCCCCTGTCCGGCACCGGGCCTACCGCGTACCAGATCGGGTACGGACCTGCATACAGGAGGAAGTGGCCAAGATGCTCACGATCGGGGTCATCGAGCCCTCGGACAGTCCCTGGGCCAGTCCAGTTGTATTAGTTCCCAAGGCCGCTGCCCCCGGCACCGCCCCTGAACTGAGATTCTGCGTCGACTACCGGGGCTTGAACGCTGTCACCCGGACCGACGCTCATCCCATCCCCCGAGCAGACGAGCTGATCGACCGGCTGGGGGCCGCCCGCTACCTTAGTATCTTCGACCTGACGGCGGGCTACTGGCAGATCGGCCTCACACCCAGGGCTCAGGAACGGTCAGCCTTCTCCACCCCCGATGGCCACTATCAATTTAAGGTCATGCCCTTTGGCATGAAGAATGCCCCCGCCACATTCCAACGTCTTGTGAACCAGGTCTTGGCAGGGCTCGAAGAATTCAGCGCTGCCTACCTGGACGATATCGCTGTATACAGCCGCCACTGGTCCGACCACCTCCGTCACCTCCAAGAGGTCCTCCAAGCCCTCCAGCGGGCCGGCCTCACCATTAAAGCCGGCAAGTGCCAAATTGGCCAAGGGTCTGTGACCTACCTGGGGCACCAAGTGGGAAGCGGGCTGGTGGCCCCACTACAACTTAAGATTGCTGCCATCCAGTCCTGGCAGCCCCCCGTCACCCAGACCGAGGTCCGAGCCTTCTTAGGGCTCACCGGCTACTACCGGCGGTTCGTGAAGGACTACGGCAGCATCGTGGGGCCCCTCACGGGACTCACATCCAAGAATCAACCGAAGCGGGTCCACTGGACTCCTGATTGTCAAGCGGCCTTCGAAGAGCTGAAGGCCGCCCTGTGCACCGCCCCGGTGCTCCAGGCCCCCGATTACAGTCGGGAATTTGTAGTACAGACCGACGCCTCCGACCACGGCATCGGGGCCGTCCTCTCTCAGCTGAACCCCGAAGGTCATGACCAGCCGGTGGCCTTCATCAGTCGACGTCTCCTGGCCCGAGAACAGCGTTGGAGCACAATCGAGAGGGAGGCATTTGCAGTAGTGTGGGCCCTCAAAAAGCTCCGGCCCTATCTCTTCGGTACCCACTTCCGGGTACAAACCGACCATCGACCCCTGCAATGGCTGATGCAGATGCGGGGGGAGAACCCAAAACTCTTGCGCTGGTCCATTTCCCTGCAGGGAATGGACTTCACTGTGGAGCACCGGCCAGGCCAAGACCACGCCAACGCGGACGGCCTGTCCCGCTTTTTCCGCCTCGACGAAGAGAGTCCCCAAGGAGATGGGTGACTCTCCCCGCCTTCAGCTGGGGGGGACGCATGTTGGACAGGCCACACAGAGGGCTGGCTCCCCCCCCGCACGACAGGGCCCGAGCTCCGGCCCGCCCAGCATACCCCCGTGACAAGCCCCTGTACTCCGTCTCCCGACGGACCCTCTGCCCTCGGACCCCTACTCATCACGGGGTCCAGCCCCACCGGCTTCCCCGGCCAGGTCAAGCCGCCATCTTGGACCCTGCACCACGCGGCCGCGTGGCCTCCCCTCGACCCTAACCCCGGGCCTGGCCGGCCCCGACATCCCGGCACCACCATCCACCCAGGAGGTGAGCGGACCACTTGGCAGGTCAATGGGAGAACGAAGCGTCAAGAGCTCTTCCCCCGCCAGGTGCCAATCGCCTCCAGCAGCCCCCAGGCGCTGGCTCCACCCCCTGCTGGGTGTCTGGACACCTTCATCCCGGACCCTCCGACCTCCAAGTGCGAGGGTCCGGACATCAAAGGGCACCAGCCCTATAACTAAGACAGCTCCGGAGCAGGAAGGCAGTTGTATCCTGGAGTCGAGAGACACCGAGTGAACTCAACCCTGACGGTCTACTGGCGCTGCCGTAGCCCGCTCTTGCGAACCATCGTCCTGCCTGCTGGCGCTGCCGCGGCCTTCTGCAACCTTCATCTTCCTGGGACCTGCTGGCGCTGCCGCGGCCCGTTGTACCGACCATCCTCACCGGGACCTGCTGGCGCTGCCGCGGCCCTCTGCAACCTTCATCTTCCTGGGACCTGCTGGCGCTGCCGCGGCCCGTTGTACCGACCATCCTCACCGGGACCTGCTGGCGCTGCCGCGGCCCTCTGCAACCTTCATCTTCCTGGGACCTGCTGGCGCTGCCGCGGCCCGTTGTATCGACCATCCGCACCGGGACCTGCTGGCGCTGCCGCGGCCCATACCACCTAACCACCAAGCTCGAGGATTGTGAGCTCATCACCATCTCATCCGAATTACCTGATTGGTAAATAGACTGTCCCGCTACCCCCTTCCCTACCTTACGAGACTCTAATCGAGGGGACCCCTGAGTCCAGACCTCCTTGTACCATTTTACCGTACCTTAAATAAGTGTCGATAAAGATCACTGAACCTTATCCGTGTGTGATATCTGTCTGTGGGGGGGAAGTTACTTGTCTGTACGATCGCTGGAGACGGCTCTCCCCGGAGACCTCTCCTCCTGACCCCGGCCGACCCTCCCGGTCCGTCTACCTTTTCTAACATATTATTGAATATGCTACTTACCAGTATGCATCTGTTCTTGGCATGTAGGGCTGCTGACATTCATATCTGTGCATAGATCGCCGCCTAGTGTTGGGTCCGGATGTTTGCACGTTGTTGTCCTGGAAGAGTCTTCGAAGTATCACGAGATAGGTGACTCCTCCCCTGGACCACAGTGCGCATGGGCATCCTCTCCATCCTTAGATTGTTTTTCGCCATTGTGGCAGTGATGGAGTAGATACAGTAAGAGATGACCATGCTATACAGTAATTCTGAGAGCTGCAGCTGCTACAGGCGCCGGGGAGGAGGGTGGGCGATATGAATGTCAGCAGCCCTACATGCCAAGAACAGATGCATACTGGTAAGTAGCATATTCAGTTCAAGGCATGTGGGCTGCTGAATTCATATCTGTGTATAGAATACATAGCAGTACCTCCTATTAGCGGCGGCTACCCGTGCCAGCTGCAGCAGTCTGAAAAAGAGTTTTGAGAACAGCCTGTCCTACAGCTCCCTGCTGTTTTGAGTGTACATCTACACAGTAGTGTTTGGTAAATGTATGTACAGTGGACCATGTGGCTGCTCTACATATTTCCTGTAAAGGAATGTTCCCCAGGAAAGCCATGGACGCCCCTAACTTTCGTGTGGAGTGGGCTCGTGGGGGAATCGTTAATGTGCGTTTAGCTTTGTGATAGCAAATTTGAATACCTTTAACGATCCATCTGGCTATTCCTGCTTTGGAAATGGCGTTGCCCTTGTGTTGTGGAGAAAAGGCAACGAAAAGTTGTTTTGTCTTTCTAAAGTCCTTAGTTCTGTCTATATAGTACATGAGGGCCCTCTTTGCATCTAGTGTATGGAGCATTCTCTCAGCGACATTTTGTGGATTTTGAAAGAAAACGGGCAGTTCAATAGTTTGATTCAAGTGGAACTGCGATATTACTTTAGGCATGAATTTGGGGTTGGTACGCAGTACGACCCTGTTTGCGTGAACCTGTATGAATGGCTCTTGAATGGTTAGTGCCTGGAGTTCACTAACTCTTCTTAACGAAGTAATTGCTACTAGGAAAGCTACTTTCCAGGTGAGGAATTGAATCTCACATGAATGGAGAGGTTCGAAGGGTGGACCCATCAGTCTGGTGAGGACCAAATTGAGGTTACACACCGGTGCTGGTGGGTGTCTTGGGGGAATTACTCGTTTGAGTCCCTCCAAGAAGGCTTTGATGGCAGGCACTCTGAATAAAGAGAGGTGCTGCCTGTTTTGGAGATAGGCTGCTATTGCGGTTAAATGGATACGTATTGAGGTGTATGCCAGATTGCATCGGTATAGGTGTAAGAGGTAACAGATGATGTTTTGAATGGATGCGTCTAGCGGGTTAATGTCATTGTTGGTACAATAAATGACAAACCTCTTCCATTTAGCCGCATAGCAAGCTCTGGTAGTGGGTCTCCTGGCCTCCTTGATGATATTCATACAGTCAGGTGGCAGGTTTAGGTAGCCAAACTCTAAGACTTCAGGAGCCAGATTGCCAGGTTCAGCTGTTGCGGATCTGGGTGCTGAATTTCGCCATGGTTCTGCGTTAAAAGTGCGGGTTTGATCCGCAGCCTCTGATGTGGCACCACGGAAAGTTCTAGAAAGGTGGTGTACCATGGTTGGCGCGCCCATGTGGGAGCAACTAGGATGAGTGTCAGAGAGTGTTGTCGCAGTTTGCGTGCCACTAGCGGTATCAATGGCGCTGGGGGAAAAGCGTACGCAAATCTGCCGGACCAGTTCATCAATATCGCATTGCCCTGTGACTGAGGATGTGGGAACCTGGCGGCAAAGCTTTGGCATTTTGCGTTTTCGTTTGTGGCGAATAGGTCTATCTCTGGATGACCCCACTGTCGGAAGTACGGTTGGAGTACTGATGGGTGTAGCTCCCACTCGTGCATCTGGTGGCTGTGTCTGCTGAGCAGATCCGCCATCTGGTTGTCCTTGCCGGGGAGGTGTTCTGCCATGAGGAATATGTTCCTCTGAATGGCCCACTTCCACATGCTCTGAGCCAGATGAGACAACTGTGGAGAGTGTGTTCCTCCCTGCTTCTGTATGTAGTACATGGCAGACATGTTGTCCGTCCGGATCAACACAACTTTGTTGCACAAGTGTACTTTGAATGCTTTCATGGCTAGGAAGATTGCCATCAGTTCCAGAACGTTGATGTGCATCTTCTTTTGTTGTGTCGTCCATAGTCCCTGCACTGTGTAAGTGAGTACATGAGCTCCCCAACCCTGGAGAGAGGCGTCCGCTGTCAGTATTATTTGTGGAACAGGCTCCTGGAACGGTCGGCCCTTGCAAAGGTTTTGCGGATTCCACCAATGCAGAGAGTTGTATGCCCGACCGCTCACCAACACTAGGTCTTTCAATTGCCCGTGAGCCTGGTTCCATTGACGTGCCAAGCACTCCTGAAGCGGGCGCATATGTAGTCTTGCGTGCGGGACTATGAAGATGCAGGAGGCCATCATGCCTATCAACTGCATGAACACTCGCGCAGGAAGGGAGTGTTGATGTTTGAACTTTGAGATCAGCAGTTGCATGCTGTTGATCCTCACTAAATTTGGCTGAGCTGTTGCTGCCAGAGTGTTTATGGTCGCGCCCAGGTACTGTCGTACGTGTGCGGGTTGGAGATGTGTTTTTGGGTAATTTAGTGAGAATCCCAGACTGTGAAGAAGGTGAATGGTAAGGGACATGTGGCTGGCACATTGCTGGGCTGACTTTGCCTGAACAAGCCAGTCGTCCAGATAAGGGTAGACGTGAATTTGTTGTCTCCGCATATGTGCAGCCACCGTAGCGAGGCACTTGGTGAAAACCCTGGGTGCTGTTGTTACCCCGAAGGGGAGAACTTTGAATTGATAGTGCTGGTCCTGAATGGTGAACCTGAGATATTTCCTGTGTGATGGGTATGTGGAAATACGCATCTTTGAGGTCTAGTGTTGCTAGGAAGTCTCCCTGACTGAGCAGCGGGAGAACCTGCTGTAGGGTGAGCATATGGAAATGCTCCGAGAGAATGTAGTGGTTGAGGGGTCTCAGGTCTAGTATAGGTCTGAGTGACCCGTCCTTCTTTGGTATTAAGAAGTACAGAGAGTACACCCCTGTCCCCTGCTGGTTTACGGGCACGACCTCTATTGCACCTTTTTGCAGCATACTTAGCACTTCCTGCTGCAATAATGCTAAGTGCTCTACGGACATAGGACGGTGCTTTGGCGGTATGTTGGGTGGAGTGGAGGTTAATTCGAGACAGTAACCGTGTTGGATAATATCCCTGACCCACCTGTCTGTGGTGATGGCTTTCCACGTGGACAGGAACCGCTAGAGTCTCCCCCTGACAGGTGTTATGTGGTCGGGGGGAAGGGAGAGGGCGTCACTGTTTGTTTTTGGGGGAGGACCTGGTGTTGCCGTAACCACGTCCTCTGCCTTTGGTGCTGGAGCCACGATATCCACCTCTGTTGGTTTTATCGTAGGAACTCTGTGTGCCCCCTTTAGTGTATTGCTGCTGTGACCCCTGGCCTCTAGCTGCTCCTCTATTCCCGGGGCGACGAAAGGAGCCACTACGAAATTGCTGCGTTTGCAGAGCCCCCATTGATTTCGCAATGTCAGTGTCTTTTTTAATCTTTTCGAGGGTAGTGTCAACCTCAGGGCCGAATAAGTAGTCGGGGTTGACTGGCTGATTTAGGATGTTGTTTTGAATCTCTGGCTTGAATCCTGAGATTCTCAACCATGCGTGTCGTCGTAACATGACGCTGGTGTTGATTGCCCTTGCTGCTGTGTCGGCGGCATCGAGGGCGCACTTGATGGATGCATTGGTGAGGAGTTGTCCCTCTCTGATGAGGAGCTCCGCTGCCTCTTTGTATTCACCCGGCAAATGCTGGAGTAGTGATTCTAGCGTGTCGTAGTGTGAACGATCATAACGGGCCAGGAGTGCCTGTGTGTTGGCAATGCGCCAGATGTTTGCGGCTTGCGCTGCAATTCTTTTGCCCGATGTCTCCAGCACTTTGGACTCCTTGTCTGGGGGAGGAGCATCACCTGTTGTCTGCGAATGGGCTCGTTTGCGAGCGTTAGCAACCACCATGGAGTCCAGAGGTAACTGACCCCTAATGTACATAGGGTCTCCGGGTGCAGGCTTGTATTTTTTTTCAATCCTGGGGTTTAGCACCCGTGCCCTAGTTGTTTCTTTGAAAATGTCCTTTGCAGGTTTGAGAACACCTTTTAACATGGGCAGAGTTTTGACAGTTCTTTCTGAAGAGGCGAAAGTGTCCACTAAGAAGTCTTCTTCAACATTGTCAGAATGGAGTTCTACTCCATGATTGGCGGCAGCCCGTTCTATGAGGGCATTGAAGGCAGCAGTGTCCTCTGTGGGAGACGTCTTGGCGCTGTAAAGCTGCGTGTCCTGGGTATCTGGCGCGGTACCCTGGTCTGTAGGGTCATCCCATGCCTGATCTGGGTCCTGCAGATGCTCATTAGGATCGACATCCCCAGGGTTGGTGGTATCATCTCCCATGTAGTCCTCTACTGCGTCCGTCTCCGAAGGCGTAGGAGAAAAGGACTGGGGATCCTGATAGGAGGTTTGTAAGCGTTCATACAGAACTGGTTCCGACCCCGCTGGCAATTTGTGCTTGAGAGGTATTCTGTAGGAGTCCAGTCCTGTCTCTGGTGTGATTTTCCGCTTGCGGAGCAGCAGTTTACCAGTTTCGGCGTCGATGAATTGTGGCTGTGAAGGCTCAGAGTCTGCGTGTCCAGTAGATGGGGACTGTGTCTGGCTGACACGTGTTCGGATCTCGAACATCTTCGGCGCCGTGGGCGGCGGCAAGCCAAAAGTGATGCTGGTTGGCGCCGCGGGTGCTTTCGGGGCCTTGTGCGTGTGGGGGCCCGACGTGGATCGGAGGGCTGCCCGTTCCCTGATGCGTTGCAACGAGGCCGCGACTTGTTGCACCGAGAACGCAGAAGGCTCTTTGGAGCCGGTCGGCACCGTGGAGGTAGGCGTCGACTGTTTTGTAGCCATGGGGTCATCGATCCGAAGACAGGTATCGACGGTCGATGGAGTCGACGACTTGGCGTGTGCCGCTGTCTTCTATGTGGACGCAGATGGAGCGGCCATTTTGACTTTGGTGGTCAGGGCCGACGGCTTCGGAGCCGGAGGCCGAGGCGCTTTGGGGGGACCGAGGGCCTTTTTCTTCGGGTCGGTGCCGATATCCGCTGCAGTGAGTTCGGCGCCGAAATCCCGTTTACTTCGTTCGGGGCCGACGGCCTTTGCTGGCGTCGAAGGAGTGGAGGGCTTCGAGGCCTTCGAGCCGATTGCAGCTAGTTTCACTTTCGGTTTCGGTGGAACTGGTGCGACGATTGGTTTCGGTTTCGTTGAAGGGAATCCAGTCATCTTCGTTAATAATGGCTCGAGCGGGATGTTCGAGGCCAGGCCCGAAGGCGGGGCCGAAGAACTTTGAGAGTGATCTCGGGTAAGGCCCGGAGGCGATCCCTCGACCTGAGCCTTAGAATGACGCACTTTAACGGCCTCCGTATCGACGGGTGGGCCTGGCTCCTCGCTGGAGCTATCTTCTTCGGCCCCAAAGACCTCATCGTAGTCTCCTACCTCGTCGATGACTTCTTCCCTTTAAAAAACCACTTCATCGTCGTCTTCCGATCGGGAATCGTGTTCGGAAGCGGGGCTGGAGTTAACTTCTTCCACGCTCTCTGCGTCCTTGTCCTCGGTGCTGAAGATGTTGGTCGGGGCAGGCGCCGATTGCTGCGCTTCTAATCTCGCCGCCCGTCGATTCCGGAGAGTCTTCTTCGATCGGAATCGGGCACAGGCCATACATTTCGACTCATCGTGATCCGGTGAGAGACATTTGTTGCATACCGGGTGGACGTCGATGTGAGGGTATTTTGCGTGGCATAAAGGACACCGTTTGAATGGAGTCCTCGATTCCATCGTCGATGTAAGTTCGATGTTCGGACCAAACGGATCCGAAAGGCTGGAAGAAGGTTCTAAACTAGTAAAGAAAGTAGTCGATACCGAACGGGAACAGTACCGACGAAAACTAAAGGCCTTTTGGCCTTAAACTGAATTTTCCTAACTTGAGCTAAGATAAGCACATCCGAACCCAATGGCGGAAAAAAACAATCTAAGGATGGAGAGGATGCCCATGCGCACTGTGGTCCAGGGGAGGAGTCACCTATCTTGTGATACTTCGAAGACTCTTCCAGGACAACAACGTGCAAACATCCGGACCCAACACTAGGCGGCGATCTATGCACAGATATGAATTCAGCAGCCCACATGCCTCGAACACAATGATCTCACTACACCCACCATTCCATCATAACATTCCATACCATACCAGTCCACACCATACCATCCAATCCCATCCCACCATAACATTCCATAACATACCATACCATTCCGTAGCACACCACACCATACCATACCATAGCATACCACACCACACCACACCATACCACACCACACCATAGCACACCATTTCCATGAACAATAATATTCAGAGCTAATCATCACAATGATATTTACCTTTATAACTCTTCACCACCACCTCTGGGCACTGAATCTTCACATTATTACATCTGTAATAACAAACATCATCTTTTTATTAAAGAACAATGACAGCTACAGGAACAAAGGATGAACATCACATAAGACCTGTAGTTGAAATAAGATTCAGTATTAGGAGCAGCGCCAGCGGACTAGAGCTCAGTGTGAGTTACTGTTCATACACAACAGTCAAAGCTCTAACGATATCCAAAAGTACCGTTAACATCTTATGGCAGGATGTGGGTGTTCTATGGCAGATGGCTCAGTGAGACCAGTGTGCTTTATATGATGCTATGGAGTGCCTCAGCGTGGGTCTTCTAGGAGCTGCTGTTGGCTGAGTGAGAGGGGGGTGGTTTGAGTAACAGGTTACATCTGCTCCTGGTCGGGTCTCGTGTATATACTTAATAAATACCTTCCTACCTGAGGTCCACGTGAATTCCTGCCAGCACCCACAACACAACATTGTCACATCCAATCCCTGCCAGTGTAAACCTTGTCACCATTCTCCACAGCTAAGATACTGGAGAGCCTTAGTGGGATATATAAGAAAGATTTGAACCCAGATGTTAGTAATGAAAAACTGATTGCAAAACAAAAATTCCATGTCTTACGGAACAGCAGATTTTAGGCCGTAGGGGAAGGATCACAGAGGGAGAGATAAGGGATCAGGTTAGGAGGCTCAGTAAAGGGAAAGCAGCAGGAGGCACAGGAGGGATCACAGAGGGAGAGATAAGGGGACAGCTTAGGAGGCTCAGTAAAGGGAAAGCAACAGGAGGCACAGGAGGGATCACAGAGGGAGAGATAAGAGAACAGGTTAGGAGGCTTAGCAAAGGGAAAGCAGCAGGCCCAGGAGGGATCACAGAGGGAGAGATAAGGGAACAGATTCGGAGGCTCAGTAAAGGGAAAGCAGCAGGCCCAGAGGGATCACAGAGGGAGATATAAGGGAACAGGTTCGGAGGCTCAGTAAAGGGTGAGCAGCAGGCCCAGGAGGGATCACAGAGGGAGAGATAAGGGAACAGGTTAGGAGGCTCAGTAAAGGGAAAGCAGCAGGCGCAGACGGGATCACAGAGGGAGAGATAAGGGAACAGGTTAGGAGGCTCAGTAAAGGGAAAGCAGTAGGCCCAGACCGGATCACAGAGTGAGAGATAAGGAACAGGTTCGGAGGCTCAGTATAGGGAAAGCAGCAGGCCCAGGCGGGATCACAGAGGGAGAGATAAGGGAACAGGTTAGGAGGCTCAGTAAAGGGAAAGCAACAGGAGGCACAGGAGGGATCACAGAGGGAGAGATAAGAGAACAGGTTAGGAGGCTCAGTAAAGGGAAAGCAACAGGAGGCACAGGAGGGATCACAGAGGGAGAGATAAGAGAACAGGTTAGGAGGCTTAGCAAAGGGAAAGCAGCAGGCCCAGGAGGGATCACAGAGGGAGAGATAAGGGAACAGATTCGGAGGCTCAGTAAAGGGAAAGCAGCAGGCCCAGAGGGATCACAGAGGGAGATATAAGGGAACAGGTTCGGAGGCTCAGTAAAGGGTGAGCAGCAGGCCCAGGAGGGATCACAGAGGGAGAGATAAGGGAACAGGTTAGGAGGCTCAGTAAAGGGAAAGCAGCAGGCGCAGACGGGATCACAGAGGGAGAGATAAGGGAACAGGTTAGGAGGCTCAGTAAAGGGAAAGCAGTAGGCCCAGACCGGATCACAGAGTGAGAGATAAGGAACAGGTTCGGAGGCTCAGTATAGGGAAAGCAGCAGGCCCAGGCGGGATCACAGAGGGAGAGATAAGGGAACAGGTTAGGAGGCTCAGTAAAAGGGAAAGCAGCAGGCCCAGACGGGATCACAGAGGGAGATATAAGGGAACAGGTTCGGAGGCTCAGTAAAGGGTGAGCAGCAGGCCCAGGAGGGATCACAGAGGGAGAGATAAGGGAACAGGTTAGGAGGCTCAGTAAAGGGAAAGCAGCAGGCCCAGGCGGAACACAGAGTGAGAGATAAGGAACAGGTTCGGAGGCTCAGTATAGGGAAAGCAGCAGGCCCAGGCGGGATCACAGAGGGAGAGATAAGGGGACAGGTTAGGAGGCTCAGTAAAAGGGAAAGCAGCAGGCCCAGACGGGATCACAGAGGGAGATATAAGGGAACAGGTTCGGAGGCTCAGTAAAGGGTGAGCAGCAGGCCCAGGAGGGATCACAGAGGGAGAGATAAGGGAACAGGTTAGGAGGCTCAGTAAAGGGAAAGCAGCGGGCCCAGACGGGATCACAGAGGGAGAGATGAGGGAACAGGTTAGGAGGCTCAGTAAAGGGGCAGCAGCAAGCCCAGAGGGGATCACAGAGGGAGAGATAAGGGAACAGGTTAGGAGGCTCAGTAAAGGGAAAGCAGCGGGACCAGGCGGGATCACAGAGGGAGAGACAAGGAACAGGTTAGGAGACTCAGTAAAGGGAAAGCAAAAGGCCCAGAGGGGATCACAGAGGGAGAGATAAGGCAACAGGTTAGGAGGAACCATAAAGTGAAAGCAGCAGGCCCAGAGGGGATCACAGAGGGAGAGATAAGGGAACAGGTTAGGGGCTCAGTAAAGGGAAAGCAGCAGGCCCAGAGGGGATCACAGAGGGAGAGATAAGGGAACAGGTTAGGAGGAACCATAAAGTGAAAGCAGCAGGCCCAGGCGGGATCACAGAGGGAGAGATAAGGGAACAGGTTAGGAAGCTCAGTAATGGGACACAGCAGGCCCAGACGGGATCCCATCTGAATCCTCTTTCTGTTTCTGGGTATCTTATTTTAATGAGATGTCTCTGGAAGGCTGTTAAATTCCACCTTCCCGATATGAGGCACTGCAGTTATGATCCTTAAGCCGGGTAAAGGTGCTAGGTTAGCAGATTCCTACAGACCTCTATCTTAGTTGAACTGTGATTACAAAATGATTACAGGAATCTTGGCTAAGAGGTTGTCAGATGTCCTTCCAAAGTTGATCCATTTCGATCATAAGTGGTTTGTGCCTGGAAGGAAGCTGTATGAATAACCCATTGACTTATCGGTGCGAATGATATGGCCGAGGCCTCTAATCTCCTGTTGACAATCGCAAGAATCGATGCTGCTAAAGCATTTGATACGGTTGATTGGGTCTGTCTTTGGGAGGTATTGCAGGATTATGGTTTCAGCAGCAATGTTACTGAAGTTGTGCAAATGCTATATATGGTGCTGGCAGCTAAGATTTTGGATGGCGAACTTACAGCTTCGTTTCAGATATTCAGGGGAACTAGACAGCAGTGTCCTTTGTCGCCAATTCTGTTCCGTGCATATATTTAGCCGTTTTCCCAGATGATTCGACAGGATTAGACCATTCTTCCCTTTGAAGCTGCAGGTTTACCAACCAGACTAGCACTGCATGCTGATGACATAGTTCTGTATGCATCGAAGCCAGAGCTCTCTGTTCCACAGCTTGAGACGCATGCCAGAGATTCTGGGAGTCTGTCAGGATATCTAATCAATAAGGGGAAGACAGATTATGACTTGGGCTAAAGAGGAGGTAGGGCTTCAAACCAGAAACCAGATTAGGATTCCTGGGATCATCGTAACTTTGAGTTTGGAGGAAATACCGGATGTAAACTTAACTAAGGTATCCCATTGTAAATTTTGAAAAAATCGATGCTGATATGACAAATGATACATTCATTTATGTGAACAAGATCTCGTCCTTATTAACAAATTCGCCTGTTGTGAATGCCACATCAACCCAACTCGCAAATACGTAGCCTGGCAAGCACTGAGACCGAGGCCCAAGGTTACTGATTGACAGGCCACATAGTCGGCAGACAAATGCATGGACGGGAAACCCGAGATCAATCCCACAGATTAGTGAAGCGACACTACAATGGTTAAGGGAGATTGGCCCCAATAAAGCACGCATGGCTGGAGGGGGTACGCATGCTCCAAAAACACCATAAAGTCAGATGCCACATGAATTAGGAACATAGAGCAAATCAGAACACTGCACACGCTGTGATCACGTGCTCCCCGTGCCAGACATCTGGACACTTTAACCACTGGCCGCATTTTGTCAATGGAAGGTCGAGGCCCAACTTGATTATCCATAAAAATGTATTTATGACTCTAGAGGCAGCAACTTACATTCCTCTCCCTACAAGCATCACCAGAAACATTTTATAGCCTATAATGAATTGTAAATAAGAATGATACAGATCCATTGTAAACTGAGACAGTACTCAGACCCTGTGCCTGTAACTGTTCTCCCGGACGCTGTGTTTAATTAAACGAACTGTTCCTGTTTTGCCAAACGTCTCTTGTTTTTCAAAGTTATTTCATGTTCAAGCAACACCGTGATATAAATGCTCTCCTTACAAGACGGAGGGAAAATTTGCCCCACAGTATCTATGGGAGGGTGAACACCATTAAGATGCTGGTTCTTCCAAAGGTGATTGTCTTGTTTAGCACTAAACCACTTCCTTTTACCAAAAAACTTTTGCAGAAATTGCAAGGGAGGTTCAGAAGCTTTATATGAGCATCCAGGGGAGCCAGGATCTCATGAAAGAAGCTCCGGAGGAAACTGAAGCAAGGAAGGGTCTGCAGCTTTATATGGGCATCCAGGGGAGCCAGGATCTCATGAAAGAAGGAGGAGATTTAAGCAAGGAAGGGTCAGCAGCTTTATATGGACATCCAGGGGAGCCAGAATCTCATGAAAGAAGGAGGAGATTGAAGCAAGGGAGGGTCAGCAGCTTTATAAGGGCAGCCAGCGGAGCCAGGATCTCATGAAAGAAGGAGGAGACTGAAGCAAGGGAGGGTCAGCAGCTTTATTTGGGCATCCAGGGGAGCCAGGATCGTCTGAAGCAAGGGAGGGTCAGCATCTTTATATGGGCATCCAGGGGAACCAGGATCTCATGAAAGAAGCTCCACAGGAGACTGAAGCAAGGGAGGGTTGGCAGCTTTATATGGGCATCCAGGGGAGCCAGGATCTCATGAAAGAAGCTCCGGATGAGACTGGAGCAAGGGAGGGCTGGCTCTCCCGGATTTTCAAGCCTATTGTTGATTGATTGATTGATTGATGTACTTATAGAGCGCAGCTATCACCCTACGGGCATCTTGGCGCTTGCATTGGGAACCCGTCCTGGTTTTTCCCTGTAAGATAACCCGTACTGGGCATCCCCAAGGTGAAAGCCAGGCATCCCGCCGCGGGGGGCCGTTGTGGAGATTAAGCAGGCTTGTTGCCCAGAGCTGCATAGTGTGAACTCGTGCTTAGAGTGGGCACCGAAGCGAGAATTATCGAGTCCGTGGACAATTGGGCTCTGGACCCTGCCGCGTCGGGAATCGAACCCAGGTCCCGGGTCTGATCTCTGCTTCAGGGTATGCCTCCTCTAACCAGTGAGCTACACTTCTCCACATTGTTATGCTTTCCAGTTCAAGAATTCCCGGCTCTTGGCTGGAGAGCTAGATAATTCTTACATGAGTCAATTGTATAGAGCTATGTTGAAGCATTTAAGCCTGAAAACGTGTTTTTTTAAAGTTTGGGGACCTGAAGTTTTTAAACAAGGCAGGTTAAAGGTACTCTTAACAGCCCTGAGGGTGTGGGAATCCTTTAGGAAAAGTCTTGTGATAGATTACTATGTGGACCTGGCACCAATTTGGGGCTCTCCTGGAACATCAGAGTGACTTAAGGATAAACTTAGTTACTGTTGGAGATAGGATCTGCACTTATGTTGCCCCCACTTTTTTTCTGATGTATTTTTATTAAAGAACAATGACAGCTACAGGAACAAAGGATGAACATCACATAAGACCTGTAGTTGAAATAAGATTCAGTATTAGGAGCAGCGCCAGCGGACTAGAGCTCAGTGTGAGTTACTGTTCATACACAACAGTCAAAGCTCTAACGATATCCAAAAGTACCGTTAACATCTTATGGCAGGATGTGGGTGTTCTATGGCAGATGGCTCAGTGAGACCAGTGTGCTTTATATGATGCTATGGAGTGCCTCAGCGTGGGTCTTCTAGGAGCTGCTGTTGGCTGAGTGAGAGGGGGGTGGTTTGAGTAACAGGTTACATCTGCTCCTGGTCGGGTCTCGTGTATATACTTAATAAATACCTTCCTACCTGAGGTCCACGTGAATTCCTGCCAGCACCCACAACACAACATTGTCACATCCAATCCCTGCCAGTGTAAACCTTGTCACCATTCTCCACAGCTAAGATACTGGAGAGCCTTAGTGGGATATATAAGAAAGATTTGAACCCAGATGTTAGTAATGAAAAACTGATTGCAAAACAAAAATTCCATGTCTTACGGAACAGCAGATTTTAGGCCGTAGGGGAAGGATCACAGAGGGAGAGATAAGGGATCAGGTTAGGAGGCTCAGTAAAGGGAAAGCAGCAGGAGGCACAGGAGGGATCACAGAGGGAGAGATAAGGGGACAGCTTAGGAGGCTCAGTAAAGGGAAAGCAACAGGAGGCACAGGAGGGATCACAGAGGGAGAGATAAGAGAACAGGTTAGGAGGCTTAGCAAAGGGAAAGCAGCAGGCCCAGGAGGGATCACAGAGGGAGAGATAAGGGAACAGATTCGGAGGCTCAGTAAAGGGAAAGCAGCAGGCCCAGAGGGATCACAGAGGGAGATATAAGGGAACAGGTTCGGAGGCTCAGTAAAGGGTGAGCAGCAGGCCCAGGAGGGATCACAGAGGGAGAGA
This sequence comes from Triturus cristatus, assembly GCF_964204655.1. Classification (NCBI taxonomy): domain Eukaryota; kingdom Metazoa; phylum Chordata; class Amphibia; order Caudata; family Salamandridae; genus Triturus; species Triturus cristatus. The sequence continues at coordinate 2,925,647 of NC_140579.1, forward strand.
TAAGGGAACAGGTTAGGAGGCTCAGTAAAGGGAAAGCAGCAGGCGCAGACGGGATCACAGAGGGAGAGATAAGGGAACAGGTTAGGAGGCTCAGTAAAGGGAAAGCAGTAGGCCCAGACCGGATCACAGAGTGAGAGATAAGGAACAGGTTCGGAGGCTCAGTATAGGGAAAGCAGCAGGCCCAGGCGGGATCACAGAGGGAGAGATAAGGGAACAGGTTAGGAGGCTCAGTAAAGGGAAAGCAACAGGAGGCACAGGAGGGATCACAGAGGGAGAGATAAGAGAACAGGTTAGGAGGCTCAGTAAAGGGAAAGCAACAGGAGGCACAGGAGGGATCACAGAGGGAGAGATAAGAGAACAGGTTAGGAGGCTTAGCAAAGGGAAAGCAGCAGGCCCAGGAGGGATCACAGAGGGAGAGATAAGGGAACAGATTCGGAGGCTCAGTAAAGGGAAAGCAGCAGGCCCAGAGGGATCACAGAGGGAGATATAAGGGAACAGGTTCGGAGGCTCAGTAAAGGGTGAGCAGCAGGCCCAGGAGGGATCACAGAGGGAGAGATAAGGGAACAGGTTAGGAGGCTCAGTAAAGGGAAAGCAGCAGGCGCAGACGGGATCACAGAGGGAGAGATAAGGGAACAGGTTAGGAGGCTCAGTAAAGGGAAAGCAGTAGGCCCAGACCGGATCCCAGAGTGAGAGATAAGGAACAGGTTCGGAGGCTCAGTATAGGGAAAGCAGCAGGCCCAGGCGGGATCACAGAGGGAGAGATAAGGGAACAGGTTAGGAGGCTCAGTAAAAGGGAAAGCAGCAGGCCCAGACGGGATCACAGAGGGAGATATAAGGGAACAGGTTCGGAGGCTCAGTAAAGGGTGAGCAGCAGGCCCAGGAGGGATCACAGAGGGAGAGATAAGGGAACAGGTTAGGAGGCTCAGTAAAGGGAAAGCAGCAGGCCCAGGCGGAACACAGAGTGAGAGATAAGGAACAGGTTCGGAGGCTCAGTATAGGGAAAGCAGCAGGCCCAGGCGGGATCACAGAGGGAGAGATAAGGGGACAGGTTAGGAGGCTCAGTAAAAGGGAAAGCAGCAGGCCCAGACGGGATCACAGAGGGAGATATAAGGGAACAGGTTCGGAGGCTCAGTAAAGGGTGAGCAGCAGGCCCAGGAGGGATCACAGAGGGAGAGATAAGGGAACAGGTTAGGAGGCTCAGTAAAGGGAAAGCAGCGGGCCCAGACGGGATCACAGAGGGAGAGATGAGGGAACAGGTTAGGAGGCTCAGTAAAGGGGCAGCAGCAAGCCCAGAGGGGATCACAGAGGGAGAGATAAGGGAACAGGTTAGGAGGCTCAGTAAAGGGAAAGCAGCGGGACCAGGCGGGATCACAGAGGGAGAGACAAGGAACAGGTTAGGAGACTCAGTAAAGGGAAAGCAAAAGGCCCAGAGGGGATCACAGAGGGAGAGATAAGGCAACAGGTTAGGAGGAACCATAAAGTGAAAGCAGCAGGCCCAGAGGGGATCACAGAGGGAGAGATAAGGGAACAGGTTAGGGGCTCAGTAAAGGGAAAGCAGCAGGCCCAGAGGGGATCACAGAGGGAGAGATAAGGGAACAGGTTAGGAGGAACCATAAAGTGAAAGCAGCAGGCCCAGGCGGGATCACAGAGGGAGAGATAAGGGAACAGGTTAGGAAGCTCAGTAATGGGACACAGCAGGCCCAGACGGGATCCCATCTGAATCCTCTTTCTGTTTCTGGGTATCTTATTTTAATGAGATGTCTCTGGAAGGCTGTTAAATTCCACCTTCCCGATATGAGGCACTGCAGTTATGATCCTTAAGCCGGGTAAAGGTGCTAGGTTAGCAGAATCCTACAGACCTCTATCTTAGTTGAACTGTGATTACAAAATGATTACAGGAATCTTGGCTAAGAGGTTGTCAGATGTCCTTCCAAAGTTGATCCATTTCGATCATAAGTGGTTTGTGCCTGGAAGGAAGCTGTATGAATAACCCATTGACTTATCGGTGCGAATGATATGGCCGAGGCCTCTAATCTCCTGTTGACAATCGCAAGAATCGATGCTGCTAAAGCATTTGATACGGTTGATTGGGTCTGTCTTTGGGAGGTATTGCAGGATTATGGTTTCAGCAGCAATGTTACTGAAGTTGTGCAAATGCTATATATGGTGCTGGCAGCTAAGATTTTGGATGGCGAACTTACAGCTTCGTTTCAGATATTCAGGGGAACTAGACAGCAGTGTCCTTTGTCGCCAATTCTGTTCCGTGTATATATTTAGCCGTTTTCCCAGATGATTCGACAGGATTAGACCATTCTTCCCTTTGAAGCTGCAGGTTTACCAACCAGACTAGCACTGCATGCTGATGACATAGTTCTGTATGCATCGAAGCCAGAGCTCTCTGTTCCACAGCTTGAGACGCATGCCAGAGATTCTGGGAGTCTGTCAGGATATCTAATCAATAAGGGGAAGACAGATTATGACTTGGGCTAAAGAGGAGGTAGGGCTTCAAACCAGAAACCAGATTAGGATTCCTGGGATCATCGTAACTTTGAGTTTGGAGGAAATACCGGATGTAAACTTAACTAAGGTATCCCATTGTAAATTTTGAAAAAATCGATGCTGATATGACAAATGATACATTCATTTATGTGAACAAGATCTCGTCCTTATTAACAAATTCGCCTGTTGTGAATGCCACATCAACCCAACTCGCAAATACGTAGCCTGGCAAGCACTGAGACCGAGGCCCAAGGTTACTGATTGACAGGCCACATAGTCGGCAGACAAATGCATGGACGGGAAACCCGAGATCAATCCCACAGATTAGTGAAGCGACACTACAATGGTTAAGGGAGATTGGCCCCAATAAAGCACGCATGGCTGGAGGGGGTACGCATGCTCCAAAAACACCATAAAGTCAGATGCCACATGAATTAGGAACATAGAGCAAATCAGAACACTGCACACGCTGTGATCACGTGCTCCCCGTGCCAGACATCTGGACACTTTAACCACTGGCCGCATTTTGTCAATGGAAGGTCGAGGCCCAACTTGATTATCCATAAAAATGTATTTATGACTCTAGAGGCAGCAACTTACATTCCTCTCCCTACAAGCATCACCAGAAACATTTTATAGCCTATAATGAATTGTAAATAAGAATGATACAGATCCATTGTAAACTGAGACAGTACTCAGACCCTGTGCCTGTAACTGTTCTCCCGGACGCTGTGTTTAATTAAACGAACTGTTCCTGTTTTGCCAAACGTCTCTTGTTTTTCAAAGTTATTTCATGTTCAAGCAACACCGTGATATAAATGCTCTCCTTACAAGACGGAGGGAAAATTTGCCCCACAGTATCTATGGGAGGGTGAACACCATTAAGATGCTGGTTCTTCCAAAGGTGATTGTCTTGTTTAGCACTAAACCACTTCCTTTTACCAAAAAACTTTTGCAGAAATTGCAAGGGAGGTTCAGAAGCTTTATATGAGCATCCAGGGGAGCCAGGATCTCATGAAAGAAGCTCCGGAGGAAACTGAAGCAAGGAAGGGTCTGCAGCTTTATATGGGCATCCAGGGGAGCCAGGATCTCATGAAAGAAGGAGGAGATTGAAGCAAGGAAGGGTCAGCAGCTTTATATGGACATCCAGGGGAGCCAGAATCTCATGAAAGAAGGAGGAGATTGAAGCAAGGGAGGGTCAGCAGCTTTATAAGGGCAGCCAGCGGAGCCAGGATCTCATGAAAGAAGGAGGAGACTGAAGCAAGGGAGGGTCAGCAGCTTTATTTGGGCATCCAGGGGAGCCAGGATCGTCTGAAGCAAGGGAGGGTCAGCATCTTTATATGGGCATCCAGGGGAACCAGGATCTCATGAAAGAAGCTCCACAGGAGACTGAAGCAAGGGAGGGTTGGCAGCTTTATATGGGCATCCAGGGGAGCCAGGATCTCATGAAAGAAGCTCCGGATGAGACTGGAGCAAGGGAGGGCTGGCTCTCCCGGATTTTCAAGCCTATTGTTATGCTTTCCAGTTCAAGAATTCCCGGCTCTTGGCTGGAGAGCTAGATAATTCTTACATGAGTCAATTGTATAGAGCTATGTTGAAGCATTTAAGCCTGAAAACGTGTTTTTTTAAAGTTTGGGGACCTGAAGTTTTTAAACAAGGCAGGTTAAAGGTACTTTTAACAGCCCTGAGGGTGTGGGAATCCTTTAGGAAAAGTCTTGTGATAGATTACTATGTGGACCTGGCACCAATTTGGGGCTCTCCTGGAACATCAGAGTGACTTAAGGATAAACTTAGTTACTGTTGGAGATAGGATCTGCACTTATGTTGCCCCCACTTTTTTTCTGATGTATTTTTATTAAAGAACAATGACAGCTACAGGAACAAAGGATGAACATCACATAAGACCTGTAGTTGAAATAAGATTCAGTATTAGGAGCAGCGCCAGCGGACTAGAGCTCAGTGTGAGTTACTGTTCATACACAACAGTCAAAGCTCTAACGATATCCAAAAGTACCGTTAACATCTTATGGCAGGATGTGGGTGTTCTATGGCAGATGGCTCAGTGAGACCAGTGTGCTTTATATGATGCTATGGAGTGCCTCAGCGTGGGTCTTCTAGGAGCTGCTGTTGGCTGAGTGAGAGGGGGGTGGTTTGAGTAACAGGTTACATCTGCTCCTGGTCGGGTCTCGTGTATATACTTAATAAATACCTTCCTACCTGAGGTCCACGTGAATTCCTGCCAGCACCCACAACACAACATTGTCACATCCAATCCCTGCCAGTGTAAACCTTGTCACCATTCTCCACAGCTAAGATACTGGAGAGCCTTAGTGGGATATATAAGAAAGATTTGAACCCAGATGTTAGTAATGAAAAACTGATTGCAAAACAAAAATTCCATGTCTTACGGAACAGCAGATTTTAGGCCGTAGGGGAAGGATCACAGAGGGAGAGATAAGGGATCAGGTTAGGAGGCTCAGTAAAGGGAAAGCAGCAGGAGGCACAGGAGGGATCACAGAGGGAGAGATAAGGGGACAGCTTAGGAGGCTCAGTAAAGGGAAAGCAACAGGAGGCACAGGAGGGATCACAGAGGGAGAGATAAGAGAACAGGTTAGGAGGCTTAGCAAAGGGAAAGCAGCAGGCCCAGGAGGGATCACAGAGGGAGAGATAAGGGAACAGATTCGGAGGCTCAGTAAAGGGAAAGCAGCAGGCCCAGAGGGATCACAGAGGGAGATATAAGGGAACAGGTTCGGAGGCTCAGTAAAGGGTGAGCAGCAGGCCCAGGAGGGATCACAGAGGGAGAGATAAGGGAACAGGTTAGGAGGCTCAGTAAAGGGAAAGCAGCAGGCGCAGACGGGATCACAGAGGGAGAGATAAGGGAACAGGTTAGGAGGCTCAGTAAAGGGAAAGCAGTAGGCCCAGACCGGATCACAGAGTGAGAGATAAGGAACAGGTTCGGAGGCTCAGTATAGGGAAAGCAGCAGGCCCAGGCGGGATCACAGAGGGAGAGATAAGGGAACAGGTTAGGAGGCTCAGTAAAGGGAAAGCAACAGGAGGCACAGGAGGGATCACAGAGGGAGAGATAAGAGAACAGGTTAGGAGGCTCAGTAAAGGGAAAGCAACAGGAGGCACAGGAGGGATCACAGAGGGAGAGATAAGAGAACAGGTTAGGAGGCTTAGCAAAGGGAAAGCAGCAGGCCCAGAGGGATCACAGAGGGAGATATAAGGGAACAGGTTCGGAGGCTCAGTAAAGGGTGAGCAGCAGGCCCAGGAGGGATCACAGAGGGAGAGATAAGGGAACAGGTTAGGAGGCTCAGTAAAGGGAAAGCAGTAGGCCCAGACCGGATCACAGAGTGAGAGATAAGGAACAGGTTCGGAGGCTCAGTATAGGGAAAGCAGCAGGCCCAGGCGGGATCACAGAGGGAGAGATAAGGGAACAGGTTAGGAGGCTCAGTAAAAGGGAAAGCAGCAGGCCCAGACGGGATCACAGAGGGAGATATAAGGGAACAGGTTCGGAGGCTCAGTAAAGGGTGAGCAGCAGGCCCAGGAGGGATCACAGAGGGAGAGATAAGGGAACAGGTTAGGAGGCTCAGTAAAGGGAAAGCAGCAGGCCCAGAGGGGATCACAGAGGGAGAGATAAGGGAACAGGTTAGGAGGCTCAGTAAAGGGAAAGCAGTAGGCCCAGACCGGATCACAGAGTGAGAGATAAGGAACAGGTTCGGAGGCTCAGTATAGGGAAAGCAGCAGGCCCAGGCGGGATCACAGAGGAAGAGATAAGGGGACAGGTTAGGAGGCTCAGTAAAAGGGAAAGCAGCAGGCCCAGACGGGATCACAGAGGGAGATATAAGGGAACAGGTTCGGAGGCTCAGTAAAGGGTGAGCAGCAGGCCCAGGAGGGATCACAGAGGGAGAGATAAGGGAACAGGTTAGGAGGCTCAGTAAAGGGAAAGCAGCGGGCCCAGAGGGGATCACAGAGGGAGAGATAAGGGAACAGGTTAGGAGGCTCAGTAAAGGGAAAGCAGCAGGCCCAGAAGGAATCACAGAGGGAGAGATAAGGGAACAGGTTAGGAGGGATAGTAAAGGGAAAGCAAAAGGCCCAGAGGGGATCACAGAGGGAGAGATAAGGGAACAGGTTAGGAGGAACCATAAAGTGAAAGCAGCAGGCCCAGAGGGGATCACAGAGGGAGAGATAAGGGAACAGGTTAGGGGCTCAGTAAAGGGAAAGCAGCAGGCCCAGACGGGATCACAGAGGGAGAGATAAGGGAACAGGTTAGGAGGCTCAGTAAAGGGAAAGCAGCAGGTCCAGACGGGATCACAGAGGGAGAGAGAAGGGAACAGGTTAGGAGGAACCATAAAGTGAAAGCAGCAGGCCCAGGCGGGATCACAGAGGGAGAGATAAGGGAACAGGTTAGGAAGCTCAGTAATGGGACACAGCAGGCCCAGACGGGATCCCATCTGAATCCTCTTTCTGTTTCTGGGTATCTTATTTTAATGAGATGTCTCTGGAAGGCTGTTAAATTCCACCTTCCCGATATGAGGCACTGCAGTTATGATCCTTAAGCCGGGTAAAGGTGCTAGGTTAGCAGATTCCTACAGACCTCTATCTTAGTTGAACTGTGATTACAAAATGATTACAGGAATCTTGGCTAAGAGGTTGTCAGATGTCCTTCCAAAGTTGATCCATTTCGATCATAAGTGGTTTGTGCCTGGAAGGAAGCTGTATGAATAACCCATTGACTTATCGGTGCGAATGATATGGCCGAGGCCTCTAATCTCCTGTTGACAATCGCAAGAATCGATGCTGCTAAAGCATTTGATACGGTTGATTGGGTCTGTCTTTGGGAGGTATTGCAGGATTATGGTTTCAGCAGCAATGTTACTGAAGTTGTGCAAATGCTATATATGGTGCTGGCAGCTAAGATTTTGGATGGCGAACTTACAGCTTCGTTTCAGATATTCAGGGGAACTAGACAGCAGTGTCCTTTGTCGCCAATTCTGTTCCGTGTATATATTTCGCTGTTTTCCCAGATGATTCGACAGGATTAGACCATTCTTCCCTTTGAAGCTGCAGGTTTACCAACCAGACTAGCACTGCATGCTGATGACATAGTTCTGTATGCGTCGAAGCCAGAGCTCTCTGTTCCACAGCTTGAGACGCATGCCAGAGATTCTGGGAGTCTGTCAGGATATCTAATCAATAAGGGGAAGACAGATTATGACTTGGGCTAAAGAGGAGGTAGGGCTTCAAACCAGAAACCAGATTAGGATTCCTGGGATCATCGTAACTTTGAGTTTGGAGGAAATACCGGATGTAAACTTAACTAAGGTATCCCATTGTAAATTTTGAAAAAATCGATGCTGATATGACAAATGATACATTCATTTATGTGAACAAGATCTCGTCCTTATTAACAAATTCGCCTGTTGTGAATGCCACATCAACCCAACTCGCAAATACGTAGCCTGGCAAGCACTGAGACCGAGGCCCAAGGTTACTGATTGACAGGCCACATAGTCGGCAGACAAATGCATGGACGGGAAATCCGAGATCAATCCCACAGATTAGTGAAGCGACACTACAATGGTTAAGGGAGATTGGCCCCAATAAAGCACGCATGGCTGGAGGGGGTACGCATGCTCCAAAAACACCATAAAGTCAGATGCCACATGAATTAGGAACATAGAGCAAATCAGAACACTGCACACGCTGTGATCACGTGCTCCCCGTGCCAGACATCTGGACACTTTAACCACTGGCCGCATTTTGTCAATGGAAGGTCGAGGCCCAACTTGATTATCCATAAAAATGTATTTATGACTCTAGAGGCAGCAACTTACATTCCTCTCCCTACAAGCATCACCAGAAACATTTTATAGCCTATAATGAATTGTAAATAAGAATGATACAGATCCATTGTAAACTGAGACAGTACTCAGACCCTGTGCCTGTAACTGTTCTCCCGGACGCTGTGTTTAATTAAACGAACTGTTCCTGTTTTGCCAAACGTCTCTTGTTTTTCAAAGTTATTTCATGTTCAAGCAACACCGTGATATAAATGCTCTCCTTACAAGACGGAGGGAAAATTTGCCCCACAGTATCTATGGGAGGGTGAACACCATTAAGATGCTGGTTCTTCCAAAGGTGATTGTCTTGTTTAGCACTAAACCACTTCCTTTTACCAAAAAACTTTTGCAGAAATTGCAAGGGAGGTTCAGAAGCTTTATATGAGCATCCAGGGAAGCCAGGATCTCATGAAAGAAGCTCCGGAGGAAACTGAAGCAAGGAAGGGTCTGCAGCTTTATATGGGCATCCAGGGGAGCCAGGATCTCATGAAAGAAGGAGGAGATTGAAGCAAGGGAGGGTCAGCAGCTTTATAAGGGCAGCCAGCGGAGCCAGGATCTCATGAAAGAAGGAGGAGACTGAAGCAAGGGAGGGTCAGCAGCTTTATTTGGGCATCCAGGGGAGCCAGGATCGTCTGAAGCAAGGGAGGGTCAGCATCTTTATTTTTTTTTTTTTAAACTTGTTTTTATTGGCATTTGTTAGTACAGTTGTTACATATCAGTATTGGAGCGTGGCGTCATTAAGTACATTGTTCCAGTCAGGTGATATCCATCTTGACATGTAGAAATAACTTTACTGCAATTATATGCAATGTAACAGGTATTTGCCATATGAATAAACAAACCAGGGAGGGGGAGAGTAAACTAGGGGCAGTCATGGACTATCAAGGATAGGGCAGCCGGACCATCTCACATGTGGTCCGTTAGGTAACTGGTGAGACAACGCAGTGGGAACCCCTGGTCGGGGTACGACTATGCAGGCGGACATACGACATAGGTGCAGGCCCCGGAGTAGCGGGGATAGGAACGTGGTCACTCTAGGGTGGGCGTGGGGCATTAGGGGGAGCATTATCCGAGTGGGGTTGTGTCGCGTAAGGCTGCGTGGCAGTAGGGATGGTCGCGGTCGCGCCCTGGTCAGCTAGGGGCTGTTTAAACTGATGCATCAATAGCGCCCACTCCAAGGAAATCGGGGTTTTACGTATGCCCTTCGCTTCCTCCTCTCGCAGGGCATCCTCCTCAGCCGCGGACCACTTGAGCACCGCCCCCCTCCATGCCGCCAGCGGGGGGCCCGTGGGGGAACGCCAATGCATCGCTATGCATCGTTTAGCCAGGAGGTGTGCTAAGGAGACAAATCGTATGGGCACTTTGTGCCGTGTCTTCCGGCCCATTATTCCCAGTGCGCAGTACTCCCATGTATCTAGATGAGGCAACCCCGTGAGATCTCGGAGGGTTTCGTGGATAGTCGACCAGTAAGTCTGAATATCCGGGCACGACCAAAACATATGGAGAAAATCTGCGTCTTGCGCCTGACAGCGGGGGCAGAGGAAGACCGTAGCGGGATAAAAACGCTGCAGGCGTGCTGGGGTCAAGTAGGCCCTATGTAGAATGTAATATTGTATGTTTTTGAAACGGGCATTCCTAGACACCTTTTTGGGGAATTCGAGTGCCCTTTCCCACTCAGTGTCGTGAAACGCCCGTCCCACCTCCTCCTCCCAAAGGGTCCGTAAGGGGGTCAGCGATGGGGGTGTTAACTCCCGGATGGACTTGTACAGCCAGGTGGTGAGATGACGGCCCCGTCCCATTCGCAGTATCATGTGGAGGACTGGATGTGTGGGGGGCTCCCCTAGTGTGAGATCATAGTATGGTCGGAAATGGCTGAGGAGCTGACGATGCCTCAAGAATTGCCCTGGGGGGAGATCATAGTCATCAATGAGTTGCTGGAAGGGCCGAAGGTGTCCCTCCGCGAACAGTATGTCTGCCTCGGTGACCTCCCTAGATGTCCACTCCCGTAGCAGGGCGGGGGTAAAGAACTGGGTGTTTTTGGGCCAGCCCACTAGTGGAAGCAATGGTGAATACGGGGGCCTGTCCGGTGCGAGTCGGTGTATGCGTCGGATACATCCCCGGGCCACCTCCACCTGGAGGGGGTAGGTCTCCGCTGGGCGGGTACCTGGCACAAGCAGACGGCACAATTCCGGTGTCGTTATCCGACCCGTGGTCGTGTATGTTTCGGACGTGTGCCTGTCAGCTGTCCAATAGGAGAGCCATTGGAGCTGCGCCGCTAGGAAATAGGCTTCGAACGAGGGGGCTCCAAGGCCTCCTTGCGTTGTGGGTAATTTCAGTTTTGCCAGTGCGATTCTATGTCGCCCCTTGCCCCATATTAGGGATCCAAGAAGAGTGTCCAAATCTTTGAAGAAAGAGCGAGGCGGTATCACTGGAAGATTAGTGAAATAATAGAGTAGGCGCGGGACCAAAATCATTTTCGCTAGGGCTACGCGGCCAATCGGGGCCAGCGGAAGGTTCCGCCAGAATCCGATAGTGGAACGTATGGAGGCAAGTGTCCTACGATAGTTACCCTCGAAGATGTCAGTGGGTGAGTGATATAGGCGAATCCCTAGATAGCGAGGGGCTTCCGCCGTCCAATTGAGTCTCCGATCACCAATCCATACCTCCCGAGGGGCAGAGTCGGGGTGTAGGGGGTACACTACAGATTTCTCCCAGTTCACCTTTAAGCCTGAAGCCTCTGCGAACTCGGTCAAGATGAGCCCGAGTGAGGTGAGATCCGCGGTGATGTCCCGTATGTACAGGAGGAGATCGTCGGCATACAGTGAGACACAGTGGGGAGGGTCAGCATCTTTATATGGGCATCCAGGGGAACCAGGATCTCATGAAAGAAGCTCCACAGGAGACTGAAGCAAGGGAGGGTTGGCAGCTTTATATGGGCATCCAGGGGAGCCAGGATCTCATGAAAGAAGCTCCGGATGAGACTGGAGCAAGGGAGGGCTGGCTCTCCCGGATTTTCAAGCCTATTGTTATGCTTTCCAGTTCAAGAATTCCCGGCTCTTGGCTGGAGAGCTAGATAATTCTTACATGAGTCAATTGTATAGAGCTATGTTGAAGCATTTAGGCCTGAAAACGTGTTTTTTTAAAGTTTGGGGACCTGAAGTTTTTAAACAAGGCAGGTTAAAGGTACTCTTAACAGCCCTGAGGGTGTGGGAATCCTTTAGGAAAAGTCTTGTGATAGATTACTATGTGGACCTGGCACCAATTTGGGGCTCTCCTGGAACATCAGAGTGACTTAAGGATAAACTTAGTTACTGTTGGAGAGTAGGATCTGCACTTATGTTGCCCCCACTTTTTTTCTGATGTATACACTGGTTTCTGGCTATAGTCTGGCTGGGTCCCTGCTAATCAGGGCCCCAGTCTCTCTGTTCTCTCTAAACGACTTGGTGTGCATATCAGGTGCACTTGTCATTGGATACTGTGGCACCTTATGAGCCCCTAGTATATGGCACCTTAGGTACCTAGGGAATAGGTACTTCACAGGCCTACCAGGGGATGCAGCATGTATTATGCCACCCCTGGGAAGCATTCTCCATCTGACACCACAGGCCTGCTACTGCAGCCTGTGTGAGGTAGTGTTAATACTCCTCACAGAGATATAGGTTTCAATATCTCACCATACACACACATATAAACCTATCAGCCACCCCATGGCAGGCCCTATCAATCCTGAGGGCAGGGTGCATGGTTTACTATGTGAGGGGGTGCCTCTGCCTGAGCAGGGCCCCTCTGCAGCTGGCAGGGTATATCCCTTGTGGCTGTTTGTGGATGCGGTTAAACCATATACTCTTAAGTGCATTATAACCTCGCTGTAAATGCTAACTTTGGAATGACTGCATCAAAACATGTTGTGTTTGGTGTCAAACAACTTGGAATCATACCCCCACAGCAGTAACTGGTTTGGGAGTATGATCCCACCCTTTTAGAGGGGACGACATGTACCTACTGTGGTAACACGGTAGAAATCTGAAAGAGCCCTGGCATCACAGAATGGATGCCACCAGCACAGACACTGGGCTGCCCTCCTGCTAGTGACCGAAACTCGCAGTGGAGAAGGTCCAACAATAGGCATCCTGTCACAGGGAGGTGTCACCACCTCCCAGACAGGATTTAGTGTATTGGGGCTGGGTGGGTGCACTTCTAGAGTGCTTTGAAGTCCTGCACTGGGTGAGCAGTAGGCTCCTCTGTGCATATGCCAGCTCAAACCGGTTCACGGGCTACCTGCCCCTGCTCTGGCGTGGAACTGGACAAAGGGAAGTGGGTGTAACCACCCCCTACCCTGACCCTCCCAGAGGAGTGGTCATAGAGCTAGTCCCTCCCCTATCTTCACTATAAGATAGCAGACCTTGCCCTTGCAAATCAGATATCCCTGGATGACGCTCTACAAAGAAGAATCCTGGCCCTTCGACGTTCCACTACCTTTGGAAGACAGAAGAATCTCCCTTGGAGTCAAGGAGTGACTCCCCTGCTTGGCATGCGCCAAAACTCTTAATCAATGGATGCAAACTTTCCCGCTCCCGCCGGAGTTCGAAGTCCCTGCTGCCCCGGATGCAGATCTCCTGACTTCTCGATGACCATTGTGAGTCCCCAGCAGAGCTGTGGTGAGTGGACCCCACGAGTGATGATGAACAGCAATACCCGGGAACTGTGCACTATTGTCGAGTGCAACCCCTTCACGATGTTCTACAAACTTGTGCTTTGGAGCATTTGTGGCCCAAGCCTCCAGCAGGTCTTGCAGTGAAAATCAGCGGCCTACCACTTCCCGAGTGACCGTGGGCTCCTGTGAAGCATTTCTTGACGATGTGTCTTCGCGATCCCTTGCCCGTTGGCTAGCGGGTCCCCCAAAGACTTTCTGACCGACTCAAAGGGCTCCCCTGGTTGCTCCAGGCCTGTCCTCACATACCCTTGCTGGGTAAGTCCATCAGACCTTGCTGTTCTGCACCATTGACTTTCTTCAGTCTACACGAGACTTGCAGTTGCCAAGGATTGTTGGCTCCAATCCGGTTGCCGACACCGCCATTAGCTGCAGACATTGTGGGACACTCCGAATCCAGCTGTTGGTCATCGTCCCTCCTGGACCTCGTGAGCGAAGAGTCAAAACACCTTCGATGACCTGAAATCACCCGACATCCGTGGTCAGCCATCTTCCTGGCCACCGGTCACTGGCAAGTGACCTTGCACACTGTCCCTTCAATTTTCAGGTCTTCAGCAACTTGAATCCACCCTTGGATTCCACCGGACACTTCTTCAGTCGACACAAGCAGCAAGTCTTCTTTGGTCTCCATAGAAAACAGCGACGCGGCCTGACACCAAAAGACACCTATGCACCCGGCTTCCCTGGGTGAGGTAACTCGTGCACTCCGGTGCCCTAGTGTGTGTTGGCCCTAGAAATACTTACCTTGTAAGTAGCTTGCTTGTAGGCTTCCTCGAAGTACCCTAGAACTTTAAAAATCAAACCGCAACTTGCACCATTATAATCAATAGGGAACCCGCGACTGTGTTCACACACTGCACGCGTCTCCCGTGGGCCTGTTACTTACCTGCTAACACTGCAGTAGTGAAGCCCCAGCGATTCCCCAGGCCCTAGGCCTTGTCATTCTGCAAGTCAACATACTTATACCACTTTCTTAGTATATGGTCTGGTACGCCCCTTGGGCTCCAGCCATATTTGTGCTTAATTTATTGAGAAACGTTGACATTTGAATGTGTACCTGGCTTCTAATCTCATAAAGAGATTAGTAGAGTGTGTCTAGAAATAAATACATATATATTTGATATATATACCTGTGTGGTGTCTTTTCATTTGGTAATTCAAGAGATTATAAGGTAAAACAAGCTGCTTCACATTCCTCTGAGACTTAGCCTGAAGGCTGCTCTCCACAGCTACCACTAGGATAGCTTTCTTTAAAAGGTTGTCTTAAACCTATCTACCATAAGAGTCGAATTGGACTGGTGCAAGGTGGCCACTATAACTAGTGACCAGCATATGCCAGGCCAACTTCTCGCAGTTACCCTCACCAGCATAGTATAGCAATCTTTCCACCTGGGGTAACATGACAAGAGCTCTCTGAACTTTTGAAGCGGGCTTTCAAAATTTAAATGCCTGCAGCATTGTTCTTGCGGGTCATCACAAACGTAGTCAGAGGTGAGCGGTTCGGTGCAGGAGTATATTCTCGAGTGGGTAACAACCTAAAAAAGAGGTTTCCCAGAGGTATTGGGTGCTCATTTCCGCAACACATGAGAAAATGGGAGTCCCATACCTGCGCTGAGAAAAGGAACTTCTGGCGCTAGCTAAAGAGCAATTATTGCGAGTATCTTTAAATCTGTTATACACTCTGATCAAAACAGTACCACTTAAAAAGAATCATTTGTTAATCTTGGCTAAGATCACATTGGAACCATCAAAATATAAGAAGTGCGATGACACAGAGGAGGATGATATACGCATGTTCGTAGACTGCCCGTTATTGGCCTTCATCTAGGGGTAGGTAAGTCAGGTGTTCCGAGAAATTATTGGCTGCGAAGTTAAGGTAAGCCCCTGCCTGATCCGATTTGGGATGGACTTGTGCCCTTACTGGGACGAGTTAAACTCGGATCAGACCTCGCTGATATTTTTTCTGATATCGCTAGCAAGAGAGGAAATCTGTAAGAAATTGATCACTACCAATCCGCCAAAGGTATCAGAATGGGTCAGATCTGTAGAGATATCAGTAGACTGGATTTGGACCACACGTCGGCCTCAGTAGAGGAAAGATGGCGTCCCTTTGTGATATGGCAAAGTAAATCCTAACGTCCTCTGTCTTGCTGAGAAATGGGCCGTTCTCCTTCCTACAAAAGGGGAAAACCATAAGAAATATTCAATAGACACATAGGCTGGACACTCCAGGTGGTGGTGTCTTGGCTCACAGCTTACTTAGCTGGATGGTGATACGAGGACAACAAATGTAAATCATTCCTCTACAACCTTGGGAGGATTAGCACACAACCTCTATTACTGCAAACTCCATCATCGCTGCTCTAGAACTTTAGAGCACAAACCCCTCTAAAAATATATCCCTGAGTTTACAAGAGGGCTCAGTGAGGTAATTGCTGTTTGACCAGTAAGACACAACTGTGAATTCCAGCAAGACAAACTCATCCTTTCATCCTTGTCGGGTTGTTTCACTGCTCACCATCAAAGTGGAAAATATCTATTTCATGAACAGCAAAAATGAATGATCGAAAGCTGCAGAACTTTGGGAGATCTCTGCCCACACACCCTAACTACAGAGGCAGACAGGCACACAAACCCTGCCACTGTAATCACAGTCATCACTGCTCTAGATCCTTGGAGGGATTAGCACACAACCGCTAACACTGTAATCACCATCCTCACTGCTCTAGATCCTTGGTGGGATTAGCACACAACCGCTAACACTAATCATCATCATCATCACTCTAGAACCTTGGAGGGATTAGCACACAACCGCTAACACTGTAATCACCATCATCACCACTCTAGAACCTTGGACGGATTAGCACACAACCGCTAACACTGTAATCACCATCATCACTGCTCTAGAATCTTGGTAGGATTAGCACACAACCACTAACACTGTAATCACCATCATCACTGCTCTAGAACCTTGGTGGGATTAGCACACTACCGCTAACACTGTAATCACCATCATCACCACTCTAGAACCTTGGAGGGATTAGCACACAACCGCTAACACTGTAATCACCATCATCACCACTCTAGAACCTTGGAGGGATTAGCACACAACCGCTAACACTGTAATCACCATCATCACTGCTGTAGAATCTTGGTAGGATTAGCACACAACCACTAACACTGTAATCACCATCATCACTGCTCTAGAATCTTGGTAGGATTAGCACACAACCACTAACACTGTAATCACCATCATCACCACTCTAGAACCTTGGAGGGATTAGCACACAACCGCTAACACTGTAATCACCATCATCACTGCTGTAGATCCTTGGTGGGATTAGCACACAACCGCTAACACTGTAATCACCATCATCACCACTCTAGAACCTTGGAGGGATTAGCACACAACCGCTAACACTATAATCACCATCATCACTGCTCTAGAATCTTGGGAGGATTAGCACACAGCCGCTAACACTGTAATCATCATCATCACTGCTCTAGAACCTAGGTGGGATCAGCACACTACCGCTAACACTGTAATCACCATCATCACCACTCTAGAACCTTGGAGGGATTAGCACACAACCGCTAACACTGTAATCACCATCATCACTGCTCTAGAATCTTGGTAGGATTAGCACACAGCCGCTAACACTGTAATCACCATCATCACTGCTCTAGAATCTTGGTAGGATTAGCACACAACCACTAACACTGTAATCACCATCATCACCACTCTAGAACCTTGGAGGGATTACCACACAACCGCTAACACTGTAATCACCATCATCACTGCTCTAGATCCTTGGTGGGATTAGCACACAACCGCTAACACTGTAATCACCATCATCACTGCTCTAGAACCTTGGTGGGATTAGCACACAACCGCTAACACTGTAATCACAATCACTGCTCTAGAACCTTGGTGGGATTAGCACACAACCGCTAACACTGTAATCACAATCACTGCTCTAGAACCTTGGTGGGATTAGCACACAACCGCTAAAACTGTAATCACCATCATCACTGCTCTAGATCCTTGGTGGGATTAGCACACAACCGCTATCACTGTAATCATAATAATCACTGCTCTAGAACCTTGGTGGGATTAGCACACAACCACTAACACTGTAATCATCATCATCACAGCTCTAGAACCTTGGTAGGATTAGCTAGCACACAACCGCTAACACTGTAATCATCATCATCACTGCTCTAGAACCTTGAAGGGATTAGCAAACAACCGCTAACACTGTAATCACCATCATCACTGCTCTAGAATGTTGGTGAGATTAGCACACAACCGCAAACACTGTAATCACCATCATCACTGCTCTAGAACCTCGGTGGGATTAGTCCCCAACCGCTAACACTGTAATCACAATCACTGCTCTAGAACCTTGGTGGGATTCGCACACAACCAATAACACTGTAATCATCATCATCACTGCTCTAGAACCTAGGTGGAATTCGCACACAACCACTAACACTGTAATCACCATCATCACTGCTCTAGAACCTTGGTGGGATTAGAACACAACCACTAACACTGTAATCATCATCATCACTGCTCTCGAACCTTGAAGGGATTAGCACACAACCGCTAACACTGTAATCACCATCATCACTGCTCTAGAACCTTGGTGGGATTAGCACACAACCACTAACACTGTAATCATCATCATCACTGCTCTAGAACCTTGAAGGGATTAGCACACAACCGCTAACACTGTAATCATCATCATCACTGCTCTAGAACCTTGGTGGGATTAGCACACAATACCTACAACTTTAAACCCCTTCATTGTTGCTCTAGAATCTTGGACCAATAAACACACAATCCCTGACACTGTAAACCCCGTCTTCCCTATTCTAGAACTTTAAATGGGATTAGTGCACCATACTACCTCTGCAGAGAGGAGAAGTCATCTCACTATACGCTGTAATCTCGAGGCACTATTACTTCCTAAGATTCTTCTTTTCATCTTTGGATCTGGCATCCATAGGATCTATCTGTTCATTTATACTATGGGGGATCCATAGGATCAGCATTGCCATCATTTTATTAATGGTAGATAAAATTGGGGGGCGTGGCCAACAAGGTAGCCGGGCAGCAGCACTAAAAGAGAGCTCAGCCCAGACACAGACATACTCCATCCTCCTGCCACCCCTTTGACTCTGAAAATCTTGAAACTGATCTCCAGATAGGGCGGCGCCAGGGGGCATGGAAATAGTGACACCCCTGGAGCTATCTCCAACGCGCTGATACACAACCCGTAGAGAGGCCTATGAGTCACTCCCTCTCTGTCGGCGCCCAGGCAGCCTGCCGAAGCTGTGGGGCAGACCTGTGGAGCTGCCGCAAGGAGGTGAACGGAGTGTGTGCGGTAGAGCGGGACAGCCGATACCCCGATAGCGGTGGGAACGGCCTGCTGATAGTACCTGAAGCCTGG
Organism: Triturus cristatus; assembly: GCF_964204655.1. Lineage (NCBI taxonomy): Eukaryota > Metazoa > Chordata > Amphibia > Caudata > Salamandridae > Triturus > Triturus cristatus. The sequence goes on from NC_140579.1 coordinate 2,944,156, forward strand.
GATGGAGCCCCAGCGTGCCTCCGCTCTTGGTGACTGCCTCGCCACAGAGAAACGCCCCAACTTGGCGGCTGCATTGATTTACTCCCCTCCTCCTGAGACCGAGTGTGAGAAAGACTGCGACCGCTGATCCCCGGGACATTGCAGGCACTCCTAAATGCCGTGGCGGAGGTGAGCCACGACAACGGTGCGCCCTGGTTGATGAATGAAATAACTTTTGTATAGTGCAACGTTCACTTCAAGGAGTATCTTGGCGCTGTATGCGGGGGGAGAAGGCACCTTCCAGAAGAGAAAAAAACTGGCATAGTCTCAGAGATAGAAGAATGGGGACGGATCCGGTGGTGGTCCTGGTGGACTCATGGTGCTTGAGGTGGAGCTGTTCTGTGGACTCTAGACATCCACCCCCTTGTGCTGTGCAGGGGTAAGGCTGGAGGATATAATAAATGCGGCTGTACACACAAGCGGGAGGCTGCCAGCAATTGTTTAATCGCCCGGGATTGTAACACTTGAGGATCGTGCAGAGGAGCGTGAGGGTAAACGGACCGTCAGCCTTGGTAGCATGGAGGTGAACTGGACTGGACGTGAACCCACACACCTGGTGGCCGGCCCCATTAACTGGTGAGTGGGCTGTGTGACTTGCAACCTGCCATTGATCTTGGCATTCTCCTCCTGTAGGATTGTCGTTGTTAACTAGTTCTGAACTAGGAGCATGGCCTCCACAGTCACATGACTGCCTGGCGCCATCCCTGCACAGGCATCTGAACTCCAGTGGATTTGAATCAGAGCTGCAGGTGATACCAGGAGGTGAGAATTCTGTATCCTCTGTGCTGCTGCACCCCACCCCTACTCCTGGAGTGCCTCACACAGCCTGCCTGTGGGGAATTGGACTGGCAACACTGGTGGCATCCATTCTAGACACACAACAGGGTTGAGGTGTGGGAAGCAACCTCAACTGCAGCGCTTCCGCCAGGAATCCTGGAGATATTGAGGGAGAGAAAGTTGCAGGCCCTCACGGTGTCATGGGTAAGGACAAACTGCGCAGCGGCACCAAGCAAAGATTGACCAGTTCAAGGCACAGGGAGCGGGTACCACCACATCGCAGTCTCTCGGGGGCCCAGATTCTGACATCAATTGAATCCTCAGAACAAAACCAAAGCCATGGCCATAGACGTGAACCTCCTCCGCACCGACCTGCGCACGGTAGAGGAGCGATTAGTGGAAACGGAGACACAGGTCAGGGAAGTGCAGGGGGAGATCTGCGCATTGAAGGTGACGGTGGCCGCCCAGGAGATCTGCTTGAGTCGATTGAAGGCACGGATGGAATATGTGGACGGCCGGTCCCACAGATGTAACTTACGATTAGTGGGATTCCCCGGGGGCGCCGAGGGTAACGTTCCAGAGACCTTCATAGAAGACTGGATCAAGATGGCATGCCCACTATTTTTCGTGGTGGAAAGGGCCCAGAAGTCATTTGCCCCAACGCCCGAACCAGGAGCTCCGCCCAGAACTATATTAGGGAAATCTCTCAACTACAGAGACCGGGATGAACTCCTATGAGTGGTTCGGAGCCATGGAGACCCGATATTTGAAAATAGCAGTATACGAATATTCCCAGACTACACAAGAGCTGTCCAATTGCAACGGCAGTCCTTTGGTAGTGTCAAACAAAAACTAAGACCCCACCAAACTGAGGGTGCTGCGGGATGGACGTTCTCATATTTTCGTAACGCCAGAGAACACTCGGGACTGGCTGGAGGTCCATAGTTCTGAATGTCAGCCTTCGACATCCACGGGATCAGGGTTCACTGTGGCACGGAGATGGCCCCTCGGCTGCTCCAAGGAGATAAAGCTGATGTAGACGCCGTTCCAGATCTGCCTCAAGAGTGGTGGTGCAATCTGATGGTACACTGGACCTACCAAAACAATGACAGGAGCGAGAAGCAGCCAGTACCTTAGTCGAGGCAGTTACCTCTGCTGCTTCCTCAAACACAGAATCAGATCTTTTGGGGACTCACGAACACCCGAGCGAGACTCTAATTAAAAATAGTTATTTGTTTGTAAAAAAATGTTTTATTTATTTAATATATATTTCTAGATATTTGTCATATCTATTGAACATTATAATATGTTTCTATTTTTTTTATTTTTAATATTTGTATATATATATATATATTTTTTTATATATATTTTGTGTTGTTGTTGATATTTTGTTTGTTTTTAATTTTGAACTGACTCCAGTGGGAATATTAATTTTTACCCTTCCCCTATCTAACACTTTCCCTTATTGAAGCACTAACTGGAGTGGGAATAGTCATTTTTACCCCTCCGCTATCCAACACTTTCCTTACTGTTGCACTCACTGGAGTGGGAATGGTAATTTGAACCCCTCTGCTATCTAACACTTTCCCTATTGTTGCCCTCACTGGAGTGGGAATAGTAATTTTTACCCCTACGCTATCCAACACTTTCCCTACTGTTGCACTCACTGGAGTGGGAATAGTAATTTTTACCCCTCCGCTATCCAACACTTTCCCTACTGTTGCCCTCACTGGAGTGGGAATAGTAATTTTTACCCCTACGCTATCCAACACTTTTCCTACTGTTGCATTCACTGGAGTGGGAATAGTAATTTTTACCCCTCCGCTATCCAACACTTTCCCTACTGTTGCACTCACTGGAGTGGGAATAGTAATTTTTACCCCTCTGCTATCCAATACTTTCCCTACTGTTGCACTCATTGGATTGGGAATAGTAATTTTAATTATTCAGCTATCCATCATTTTCTCTACTGTTGTATTTTTTGTTTTGTGAAATGTACGTTTTAATTATTTTTTATAGTTAAATGTTTGAATTAATTATAAAATGGTCATTTTTTTAATCTATGTATATATTTTATTTTTATATAATTTAAAACTGAAAATTAAATAAAGATAATAGTGATTAAATTATTTGAAAGTAAATATATGTATATGTATAAAATATTATGTTTGTGTGTTTATATATTTTAAATTTGTTTATTTCTTTATATTTTGTTAAAATATATATTAAATTTAATTAATTTTGTTAAAAATGTTAATATTATAAATATTCAATATATTGTTTTATTGTATTTTTAAATCAATATTTTTTTACATCTATATTTTTGACTTTGATATTTTTGATTCGTTATTTTTGTACTTACCTGTAAAGGTATTGGAGTCGATATTTCTTTAGTTAATATATTTATTTCGATATATTGATCATCTATATTTTTAACATTGATATTCTGTCAATGATCCGTACCAATGCTCAGTCCTCATGGTTGCGTCCGGTATGAGGACTGACTACTCTTTTGGTATTATACTAACCGATCACCACCAGTCAGTCATAATAGGCTTCTTGCTTATTTCCCACTCCACTAGGAAATTCACAAGACAAATATTCATACATTGGCCCTTTTCACTGTATTCCTCTACACATGGAATCACTTCCCTCGTTTCACCTGGGTGACCAGTTTCCTTTCTAAACTGGTCTACTTTTATATGTTGTTACTTGAACTTCCCTTTCTACTACTCAGGAGACTTCGCTCTCCTTACGATGTACTAATTTTTACTTTTCCGCACAGTACTATATTTTCCTCAGCATGGTCGCATATACATACAATTGTATATATTTTAAATAGATTCCAACAAGATCTTCTCTGTATCTCTCGGACTACTTTTGGACATTGTCCTTACTACAAGGCGCTCAGGTATTCTATATTCTTATTAAATCTCACTAATGTTTATTCTATCCTTGCATGCAAAATGGAAAACTAAATACACACATTTCTTCGTATCTTAGAGAGCACAAGGCATGCAAAATGTAGTTTTTCACTTGTATTATAATATATACTGGCATTTCCTGTGGCCCCCTTACTTGGGTTCTCATCTTTCGGTCAACATCACCTATCATGGGTACCGCTTTTTATGGCTTTGGGTGAGCTGACGCTTCAATGCATTTTTACACAATATCCTCTTTGCGTTGTGACCGGCATATATAATTTCATGTCACTATTTTCCTTCGCCTCATCACTGCTATATGAGGTTGACTCGTAAGAATTTTACGTAAAAGATTTCATGAGAGATGATGTTCCATACTGCTGGAGCAGAGTTTTCTGTTAGAAAATTCTGGGGCTTTTGAAGCTCTGGCATGTCCATGCGTCATATTAATAATTAATAATTAATAATTAATTATTTGTCTTGTGCAAGTGAGTCGAATTAACCAATCTGTTTGTCCTAACACAAGAGAAGGTTACACAAGGGTTAGCTTATTCTTTGTATTTATAAATAACGTGCAAGTTTTCCATGTTTAAACGTTGCTGTGTGCTATTTATTTTGAGCACAAAACGCTGTCTGAATTAATGCTCTATATGTCGCAAAGCTAGATAAATGCATACACATAAGGGTATTAGTGGGGTTAACACTGTCTAATCATTATGATGTGGTAATCTTTATTTTGTCTCTTTAATTAAAGATGGTCTATTGTGGCCTATGGAGGCCTTTATGAAAATAACTGAGAATAATTTGAAGCCTGGCTGAGCTGTGGTGCAGGCGAAATCTATCGTGTAGCAAGGGAGACCCCTGCCGGAGTTCAGTTAACAGAAAAACTGACGGTAGTCCTTATAAGGAAGTTTCCGGGAGGACATCAGCAAGTTTGGAGGATATCCAAAAGAAATGTTCGTCCTTGGGGAACAATGAAGCCTAAGAGAGAACTCTGTGCAAAGGCTGGTTTGTCGGAGGAAGTGAATTTGAACAGTTGCAAAGTTTGATTCTTTTTCCGAGGATTTAATATTATGACTTTTCTTGAGCGGAGATTTCAGGATGTAGTCAAGATACATCCCATCCTTCTTGTTCTACTTGGTGATACAATTTATGCATGTGGGTTTTCATTGTATTTTATAGTATAAAATGTTAGCTTAGGGAGGGCTCTCCCCACTCTTTCTTTCGTCGCCTTGCTGCGTGAACTTGCGTTGCAGATGACCGATGCTGAGGACTTTATCCTGAAAGACTTTACAAGAGACTGGTCCTGACCCGTTCTGACACTAGTTAGAATAGGTAACTATGAGAAATGATTCATTCTGATTTTATTCTGACTAATTTTAGATAAAGCAATATAACTTTTAAACATGGTGTTGGTTGTTTCTTTCCTTGTCATTTATTGAACATTTATTGATTATTATAGATTGTTTATATTATGTTAGACAGCCACTAAAACTGGTCCTATCGCCTAGATATAGATGCAGGGTGTTTAGGAGTTTTCACATTTATTGATTATTATAGATTGTTTATATTATGTTAGACAGCCACTAAAACTGGTCCTATCGCCTAGATATAGATGCAGGGTGTTTAGGAGTTTTCTTTCCACAGGTTTGCTGCTGGTAGAGTATCGGAGCATATGTTAGTGAAATGGGCCCTAGTGTATGATGAATGTATGTGCGTGTAACTGTAAAAATTACTCTATCTGTGGTAGTGGGCATATATCTGATACCCTGATCTGTATCAATTTCTCTGGTAGCAGAGGATGGTTTCGATCAGTGGTAGTCTGTTTGTTTTCAAGGTGGGTGGAAGCTTACCCGACAAGGAGGAATGATGGATTGACAGTGGCAAAATTACTGTTGAGGGAGTTGATTCCTAGGTTTGGGTTTCCAGTCACAATTGAATCTGACAGAGGTAGACATTTTCAAAATGAACTCATTGGTTTAATTTGTGAAGCATTAAAAATACAACAGAAGCTACATTGTGCATACCGACCAGAGGCTTCTGGTGTGGTTGAGCAGATTAATGGCACAATCAAGAACAGAATTGGGAAGATGTGCTTAGCCACTGGCATGAAATGGCCAGACGTTCTTCCTCTAGTCTTGATGACTATGAGATCTACTCCAGACAGAACTACAGGTTTGAGTCCACATGAAATCATTATGGGACGTGCAATGCGTCATGCATTCGTACCTGTGAATAAATTGATGGCAATAACTGATGACATGATTTTGGATTACTGTAAAGGCCTGGCTGACGCAGTTCATTCTGTGTTTCACCAGGTTGGGTGAGGATTAAGGTGCACAGAAGAAGAAATTGCTTGGTTCCAAGGTGGGGAAGGCCAAGACAAGTTATTCTGACTACAACGACTGCAGTAAAGTGTGCTGGAGTGAGACACTGGGTACATGCAAGTCATACTCTGAGAATTCCAAGTCCAAGAGAGGGAACTGGTGAAGAGTATTATGAAGAGTCAGATTCCAGTGATGGTGAAGATTCTGAAGATACAGAATCAGTGAGAAGGGAAGCAGAGAGAGCTTCAAGAGAGTCACTGCGAGTATCAGAAGAAAGATCAGATTCTGTTTCTGTGAGAGAGCCTGAAGTTTCAAGTAGCAGTGGGGGAAAAAGAAAAGAAAAGAGAAAACACATAGAGACTACTCCTGAATCAGAGGAGGAGGAGATTGAAGAACCACTTGAGATTATTCTTGAAGAAACAGGGTCAGAAGAAGATAGAGAGGGACAGATTGCGGAAGACCCCCGAGGAGGTGTAGGGAACATTGATGAGGAGCTAGGTAAAGGGACAAATAGACAGCAAGAAGATTGCGTGTCGGAGACCCGAGGAGGGACAGAAGTAGGGAAGTCTCAAATAGTGGTGAAAGAATCTGTGGAAGAAAAGAAAACTGCTAAGAAACGAAAGCAAAGGGCAATTGAAACAAAATCGGATGATGAAAATGAACAAACAGAAGGTCGAGTTCTGAGAAAGAGAACTTCGATTGGAGAGAGGAGTGTTAAGGAAATAAAGCCAAAAAAGGTTGTGAAAGGAGATCGTTGGCCTAACAATAGAGTGAAAAGACTGAGATACAGGATAATAAGAGCAAATACAAATGCATCAGAAGCTGAACAAGTGAATGAGGTATCCAGTCAAACTTCAAAGGCTGAAGAGGTTGAATTAGAGAAGACAAAAGAACCAGTAGAAATAAAAAGAGTTAAAAGACCCAACCAAAAGTATAGGTCGCCGGAATGGACGTATGTGACGCTGCCTGAAGGTGAAGAGGTGGGAAGTCAAAGAAATCCAGAGGAGACCGTGCGAGAAGTGGTTGAGGAGGATACTGGTGAAATCCTGAAAGTACTCTTGACTGACATTAGAGAAGAGTCAGATACTGAGGATTCAAGTGTTGGAGATCTGATACAATTTGATGTTAAAGAAATTGGAGTGAAAAATGATGAGTATCCAAACTGAGTGAAAGAAGAATTCACTTGGACTAAGTGAACAGAAAGATCTTTGAAGAAGCTGAAAAGTTTGGAAAAAACGTTGGAAATTTGATAAATTCTAATTACAGTAGTGGAGTAGAAGTTAAAGCAGAATGGCTAACATAGAGAATAACCAAAATAGATGTGCCTTCTTTAAAAGATGGTGCAAGATGTGCTGCTGTTGTACTGGAATATTAATGCTTCTATGGGGTGTTTTAGTTTTATTAGTTACTTTTAAGGTTGAATTTGGGATGGATGAGAACATGACTAATATAGAGGAGAATTCACAAAAAGTAGTCCCAATTAAAGGTGGTAGTTACATACACAAAGATAGGTCAATTAACAATTTTTCTAGTAATGTTTTTTCTAAACTGTTATATGAATATGTGAAAACAATGGAAGTGAGGGATTGCTATGTCTGCATGCAGTTACCTGCTTCGGTTTCAGAGGGTGTTACTTATCACCATTTACCAGCTACATATGGTATTTCTTGTAGTATTTTAAGTAGTGTTTTTTATTTGTTAGGGAAAGTAGATTATAAGATGTCTAACAGAGATAGTATTTTTGGGCACTTGCCGATGAACAAAGAGCTGAATCCAGCTAAAGAAGCTAACACTTTTGGTGAGATTTTTATTGAAGAAGAAGGACTAACATTAGATTATATTTTTAAGAATAATTTAACTTGCAGTTTGAAAGAAGAGGAGAAAGCCTTCCTGGATATGGTAGAGGAAAGGAGAGTGAACATGCAGGAGAAAGGGGGAAAATACGAAGTGAGTGAGACAATTTGGGACATTGAGATGGGAAAAGAGTTGAAGAATGGGGTTAGTCCAACTTTAGCTTTGGATGCACCGCAGAAGGGTAAATTATGCATTACCAGAAGGAAATCCCAATATGATACATACTTTGTGGGAACTAGTGAGTGCCATGATACATACTTCGTTGCGACTGGTTGGGGTTTTAGAGGTGGAGAAGATACTATTTTTCCAGGAGTGTACTATGTGTGTGGGAACAAAGCTTATTACAGGTTGCCTGACCATTGGTATGGCACATGTTATGTGGGTTTAGTTTTTCCTAAGATTTTTCATACAGATAAAATAAGTGATGTAGAAGATATTAATGTACTAAAACGTTTTAAGAGAGAAACTTGGTCTGAAATAGTGGGTGACATTTTTGGGGTTTTAATTCCAGCAGTGGGAATTTCTTTAAATGCTTATGGAATTCGGAAATTGTCCACAGTGGTTGATCGTTTATCGACAAATACCGCAGGAGGATTTCTTTTGGTAAATACGGAGTTGAGTGCCGTACGTGCCATGTCTATGCAAAATCGACTTGCACTTGATATTCTTTTAGCCAAGGAGGGTGGAGTTTGTGGAATTTTGAAAGTTCAACATTGTTGCACTTACATTCCTGATGAAAGCAGAGACCTGAAGGTCTATATTAAAAATATTACTGATTTGCATGAAGATTTAGTACCACTTGAAACTGGGAGTTTATGGACTAAACTAGCTAATAAGATGATAGCTGTTAAGGATTTTATTACTAAAATAGGTAGTACTATTGTAGGTAGAATATTGTTTCCTTTGTCTTGTATAATTGTTGCTGTGTTGATACTGAGATTGGTGTGTGTGTGTTATAAAAACAGGAGAGGGAAAGAGAAAATTTTGAAAAATAAAAAGAAAAATAAGAATTCGAAAAATTCGAAAAGAGAACCAGAAGAAATTGAATTAGAAGAATTGAGGGAGAGTGTTTATTTAGAGACTAAGAGAGATGATGAAAGAGAGACTGGTGTTTAATGTTGTGTAAGGGGAAAAGACATTTCTGATTTCTCCTAAAATGGGACTAAAAGTTTCACTAATTTTTTTTTTTGGGTTTATTTGGTGATAAAATCACCAAAGGGGGGATTGCTGGAGCAGAGTTTTCTGTTAGAAAATTCTGGGGCTTTTGAAGCTCTGGCATGTCCATGCGTCATATTAATAATTAATAATTAATAATTAATTATTTGTCTTGTGCAAGTGAGTCGAATTAACCAATCTGTTTGTCCTAACACAAGAGAAGGTTACACAAGGGTTAGCTTATTCTTTGTATTTATAAATAACGTGCAAGTTTTCCATGTTTAAACGTTGCTGTGTGCTATTTATTTTGAGCACAAAACGCTGTCTGAATTAATGCTCTATATGTCGCAAAGCTAGATAAATGCATACACATAAGGGTATTAGTGGGGTTAACACTGTCTAATCATTATGATGTGGTAATCTTTATTTTGTCTCTTTAATTAAAGATGGTCTATTGTGGCCTATGGAGGCCTTTATGAAAATAACTGAGAATAATTTGAAGCCTGGCTGAGCTGTGGTGCAGGCGAAATCTATCGTGTAGCAAGGGAGACCCCTGCCGAAGTTCAGTTAACAGAAAAACTGACGGTAGTCCTTATAAGGAAGTTTCCGGGAGGACATCAGCAAGTTTGGAGGATATCCAAAAGAAATGTTCGTCCTTGGGGAACAATGAAGCCTAAGAGAGAACTCTGTGCAAAGGCTGGTTTGTCGGAGGAAGTGAATTTGAACAGTTGCAAAGTTTGATTCTTTTTCCGAGGATTTAATATTATGACTTTTCTTGAGCGGAGATTTCAGGATGTAGTCAAGATACATCCCATCCTTCTTGTTCTACTTGGTGATACAATTTATGCATGTGGGTTTTCATTGTATTTTATAGTATAAAATGTTAGCTTAGGGAGGGCTCTCCCCACTCTTTCTTTCGTCGCCTTGCTGCGTGAACTTGCGTTGCAGATGACCGATGCTGAGGACTTTATTCTGAAAGACTTTACAAGAGACTGGTCCTGACCCGTTCTGACACTAGTTAGAATAGGTAACTATGAGAAATGATTCATTCTGATTTTATTCTGACTAATTTTAGATAAAGCAATATAACTTTTAAACATGGTGTTGGTTGTTTCTTTCCTTGTCATTTATTGAACATTTATTGATTATTATAGATTGTTTATATTATGTTAGACAGCCACTAAAACTGGTCCTATCGCCTAGATATAGATGCAGGGTGTTTAGGAGTTTTCACATTTATTGATTATTATAGATTGTTTATATTATGTTAGACAGCCACTAAAACTGGTCCTATCGCCTAGATATAGATGCAGGGTGTTTAGGAGTTTTCTTTCCACAGGTTTGCTGCTGGTAGAGTATCGGAGCATATGTTAGTGAAATGGGCCCTAGTGTATGATGAATGTATGTGCGTGTAACTGTAAAAATTACTCTATCTGTGGTAGTGGGCATATATCTGATACCCTGATCTGTATCAATACCAATGTATGTATTTTTTCTGCAGCCTTGACAAAGCCCAATGGACGAAACACGTGTCGGCTGCTAGTGCTCGTATAGACCAGATATTGGCAGTTCCTGCTTGTATATAAACCAAACATTGTGGAAACTACAAATGGAATAAAACAACGTCACGAAAAAGAACAAAAACTTTGATGGACTTCACATTAGGACTACTTTTGTTTATTGAGTGGACTTTCTATGTGTGCTCTAGTACTTAATATTTTGTATATTTTTTGCCAAGGACACTGTCCTAAGCAGGTGCACACCCTCGGTGGCAGGGTGTCTGCAGTACCATGGTAGCACCTCTACCCCACATGAAGATATATGTGTATGATCCAACATCCCCAACAATAGTGCTGAAAATTGGATCTGCAGTTGTCATGAGCAGAGCCACCATTTGTGTCTGTATAGTTAGGAAAATATGACTTCGTTTTTGCCCAACTTTAAATTGAGGAAAACCTGGGGGACTTTTCCAGAATGGGCTTGCCTTTTCTGTATGTTCAGGGTACTTTTCTTAGGAATTCAGTTAAGCTTTAAAGATACAAATATGTTTTGTGAGGACAGCAGCTCATTTCTGTGGCAATTACTTCAAGACTCAAAAGAGTTTGCTGAAAATTTGCAGGGATTTATGAAAATTTAAGAGAGCTTCCTGATGACCCAGGGAAGGTTTCTGAGGACTTAAAGATTTTTTTTGAGAATGCAAAGTGATTTTATGAGGATCTGAAAGTTTCCTAACACTTTGTGTGAGCTCAATAGTGGCATTTACACACTGCAGCAGTGAGACCTGCTCCTTACACACTGACAGGAGGATAATAAATCAGCCTTACCTGCTTAGGGTGCTTCTGACATCCTGCAAAACAGAGAGACAAACACAGTGAATTCAGTTTCCATAGGAGATGTTAAAGATATGGCAGTATTTTTAGGAGTGAAACACTTAACTATGTATGGTTAGAAAACAGTGACTGGGGCACATGACACAGCACATTCTGGGGGTATTGCATGACTAAGCACAAAATGTGATGCTCTGAATGAGGTCACAAGATATAACAGAAACTGATATTTGGAATGGTAATGGCATAGCACAGTGCCATTCTGAATGGAGTCACAAAACACAGCACATTCTGATATTCTGAATGAGGTCACTTGGCACATTGTATGATGTTCTCAACAGGGTCACATGCATTGACATCATTTAGGGATTACTCCTGGCTTGCCCCTTGTGACCCCTGGCACTGCTTGTGCGACCTCTGACTTCAGAGGAAGCAAAATGAGGACCAAGAACACAGAGGAAGCTCGCCCTTATGGGAGCCGTGCTCCACCTTTGTTTTCAGCCAATTTTATATTACACTAATAGTGAATGATAGATTATTATTCACTGTTAGTGTAATAAAAAGTGGGGCACGAGGATCTAGAATGAGAACTTCTGTGGCAGATGTCTTAAATAAAAAAATGCTTCTAAATGTATGTTGGGTACGTGCTTTGTGAGAGTGTTTATACGTGTGAGCATGAGTGTGTGTAAGTAAAAGTGAGTGTCAGTGACAGGTAGTGTGAGAGAGCCACTAAAAGGGAGTGAGAATAAGTGAGAATGAGTGGCAGTGAGCGTGAGTGAGTCAGAATGAGCGACAATTAGAGTGAGTGCACCAGTGAAAAAGTATGAGTGAGTAAGACTTAGAGTGAGTGTGAATGAGGGAGAGAGAATGAGTGATACAGAGTGTGTGAGAATGAAGGAGTTAGAGCAAGTGAGTATGAGTAAGTACGTCGGAGTAAGAGTACGAATGAGTGAGAGTGAGGTAGACTAGGTGAGAATGAATGATTGAATGTGGTTGAGTAAATGTGAGTGAGAATATGATGCAAGGCTTATAGAGGGACCTATGGAAAAATTCTACTGCTGGAATACTGGAGGCAATTGTAGGCATGGACAGGCCCCTGAGAAAACCACTGCTACTGGCACACTGGAGGCAACTGTTGGCAGGCAGCTGTGAAAACCAATGCTACTGGCACACTGGAGAAATTGTTGGCATAGGGGGTAACTGTGGCAAAATACTGGCCTAGCTCATTAGAAATGCTTCTTGGCATGGAAAACCATGGCATACGGAAGCAACAATCACAAAATTATAGCCCTGGTGTACTAGATGTAAATCCACCAATCAGCGGTTTCTCTATGGGGGCGTTGCCCCCCTGTATTTGCTGCCCCCCTGGACCCTAATATGCATTTAGATAGTTTATAGTTTCGGCCGTAGTGCTTATATTACAGCTACGGGCCGGCTGCACATTGCAAGCAGCAGACTTTCAATTTATGAGTAGGCGGGGCATCATTATAGACAGCACCAGAAGAGTGTCTGGGTCTAAAGATGTGCAAGTGCGCATGTCGGGTTGGACAGGTGTCTTCCTATGACCAACCCTGCATGCACACATAAGGCCTCTCCTACCTGCACAAGGTTAGTGAGCCAGGGATCACATCTGCAGCCTCCCCGGTCTCCTAAGGAGCGCTGACTTTACCTGCTCCAGCCAATCCCAACGCTGCTCTTATGCTGTGAAGCAGCTTCTGGATTGGCTCAAGAGGCGAAGAGTTGGCCTAGTCTTGGAGGCAGCAGGTTTGGCTTTACAGAAGGACATGGCCAATCACAGCATGGCTTTATTATGAAGCCATGCAGTGATGGGTTCATTTTCTATCCCTTGTTGCCTTCCCTTCAGTCGCTCTACTATTCCTGCGTCATCATCATGCGCAGCCCAGGGAGTAGCAAAGACGAGGGCGAGAAGCGCTGCGAGTAAGTAACGGTTATGGTAAAAAAATATTTTACAGGATTAATCTTTTCTTAAGATGTTTTCCAAGACAGAAATTAACCTGGTAAACAGATATAAGAGAAATCTGAGAAGATGTTCAGAATATGGTAAAAAAACATCATGAAAACGGACCATGGAATTGAAGGGTGTAGAGAGATAAACAACAGAGGAGTGAAAAATAAAATCACAACGGGAAGCCAGATGAGTGAGGCACAAAAATATACATTTTCTGGTTCGTAAAATGTAAATTTCATCATTTAAGTGTATCCATGCTACCTCGGAGACGATCTAGGAAGGCCAGGCGGCACTAAAACGGTAATATAGTACGACTTCAGGATAGACTTCAGGATGATAAATGTTTAATAATAAGCAAGCGTCCTGTGGTTGTATGTTGGTTCATTACAGTACGACTTCAAGATGGTAAAATTTCAGAATAATAAGCAAGTGTCCCGTGGACGTATGTTGGCTAATTTTTAAGGAAATTACTATCAAGAATTATGGGGGAGAAAATCCAGAAACATTTAAAGCAGAGGTCTGCAACCAGTCGATGGCGAGCTAGAGGTGGCTCGCCGACAACCTGTCAGTACCTCACAGCCTGACCCCACCTGTGTGTCCTGCCATTGCAATTTTGTTTATTTTTAGGCCTTTTTGGTCTCTTATCCATTCTTGCCCGCTGTCGCACACACCAACTGCTCCAATTGACTATTAAGCTTCGCTAGGGAGTGCTGGGGCAAAACGAGTGACGTCAGTCCCGCATGTGCGGTGTTAGACTGCCCACCGTAAGTGACTGGTGTGCTTCCAGTCCATGTTGGCCGCTTCCCATTGGCTGTTATACAAGGTGGGATGTTCTTACACTGCCTCTACCAGCCCTTGTGTGCTGCGGCTCTGTCTGCAGCGCTTGAATAATGTCACAAAAACATGACCCACCACCTACGAGACCTTAACTGGCTCCCCGTTGAGTGGAGAATCACCTTCAAGCTCCTCACCCACACCTACAAATCCTTCTACAACATCGGACCGAAATACCTCAATGAGAGAGTATCCTTCCACGTACCCAAAAGGAACCTCCGCTCCACCGACCTCGCCCTTGCAGAAGTCCCCACATCTGCAGAAACAGAGCAGGCGGGAGAACCTTCTCCTACATCGCAGCCAAGACCTAGAACGAGCTCCCGGTGAACATCAGACGTTCCCCGACCCTGCACACGTTCAGGAAGGACCTCAAGACCTGGATATTCGACTGATCCGGAGCTGCTCCCCCACCAGTTCCTTGAGACCCTCACGGATGAGTAGCACACTCTGTAAACCTCCTGACTGATTGATTGATAGGTTCGCTAGTGCGGCGCCTGTGAATTTAAAGCTTTCTCTCGAAACAGAAGCTGGCGGACCCCCTCCTTGATGGACTGGAACCTGCAACCCGACACCCCGACCCCCCAGTGTCTTGAGACCCTTACGGGTGAGTAGTCGCACTTAACAAACAAACACCCAGTCCACCAAGCCATTCTCTGGAAATGATATAGCTTGACACGCTTGCAGCCCCTCATCGTTGAATTCAGGTAACTAAAAGTCTAATGTAAACATTAATACACTTAAAAAAGCCCTTTTGCGTGCATGTTTGTGCTGGTGAGTTTCCGTCAGTGCAGTGTGACGTTCTCTTCAGAGTCAAGTGACATCATGGCGGGGTTCCTTTTCAGCACCCTGCAGCAGGACCTTCTGGGTGCTATCCAAAATGAATAACCAGCAGCACCCGTTAACTAATAGCTTTTATATGAGATGGCACCTGCACGACCCTGGAATCCGCCCCAGATCAATAGAGGCAGGTTCACAATTCCGGAGTGTGACACAATTATGGGACATAATGTGGCCTAACGGCTAGAGCGCTCAACCTCGAAGCTGGGGGACCGGGAGACTCGACAGGGATGCTCACAATCCAGTGATTCTGGACAAATCAGTCAATCTCCCCGTGAAATGAATGTGTTCGTCTGTAACGCAACTGATGCTCATGTAAAGACCTCCGATACCTTCGGGTCGAGTTTGCACTAAATAAAAAGAAAAGAAAAATTATATTGTTATCTCAGGAAAGGCCACTTAAATACTTGTTCTTTTGGCAGTGCAGGTTGACTGGTGGGAAGCGGGTGGTGCATGTTCACGACTCTGTGACCGGAGATAACTGGAAACGTGAGCATACAGTGTTGTTTCGGGTGTTCCTATACCATCCCTCTCGCAAGATCCCGTACGTTTTTTTATTTCCCAAGAAATGCGTGAATTCGGGGAATGGGTCACCTCTAAATTCACGTTCAATGTGTCAGGCTCATAATTTGGAGATAATAGCAAATATACAGCACAATAAAAAAATAAGCAAGAAACTTGAGCGTGCCCACCCCTGTCGCCCAACCTTTCTTGATTTCCTCTCTACTTAAGTGACCCCCATTAGTGCCCATCCAGCTCCAGCAACATCGTATGGCGGCGCTTGAATGCCCTTGGAGCACAATGGGCGTTGCACGCCTGATAGCTCCCCTAGCACACTAAGCTGCTTCGAGGAACAGAACAGAAGTACAAGGAGGTAGAGGGTACAGAGTCTGAATGTACAACAGAGGGTCATGAGTGAGTAAATATACTTTACATAGTTTACATAGCTCCCAGAGGCGCAACTAGAGTCAAAATCAGCAGAGTGTAGCTGCTGGGGCTCTAAGAAAGGGTGAAAGAACAACAAAGCCTTGTTAAGTGAATTGTCTTTTTAAAGACCTGTGAAGTACTGAGTGCGGCCGCAGTAAGACCGACGGCAGAACACAACAGCTCCTCTCCCCCCACGAGAGCCAGGCAGGGGGCCTGGTGTTGCTCTGGCCCTTGGGCCATTCACACTTTGGCTCCCCATGTGCCGGACCAGCCCAGAAGCAGTGTTTTCCGCTGACACCTCCGCGATATTGTTGCTGCCACCACGAGGCTCTAGCCCCCACCTTCTGGAAGCTCTCTCGAGCTCTAGGGATTCCCTATCTAAGGCCAATTGCTCTTTTTTTATCCTGAACTTAGCTCTCTCACACTCAAGCAGTTGGCATTTCTTCTCATAAGAGGTGTCCCTTTTATGAGAAGCAGAGGACCCTACAGAAGTGCCAGAATGATTAGATTACAGGGAAGGAGACCCTTGATCTTCTGGGTAAACGTTTAACTCTTCCGGGGGAGGGGTAAAGAGAGGGCCACTGAGGCCTTCTCCCTCACCTTCAGGAACAGTTGGATTGTCCAGGTTAGAATCATTTTGATCCTCCTGGCCGGCATCAGAGTCTGGGTCATACTAGTGTTCACTGCTTGGCCTTTCCTCTTCTGCTGCCCCACCCATCTTGCCTGGCTAGTCAGACCCTGGGGTCTTTCTAAGGTCATCTAAAAGCAAAGCCTCTATGAGGCGTTGGGTGTTTGCACTTTTACCTGTCTTCAATTTCCTAGAAGTACACATAGCTCTCAATTCTTGGGATGGGAGATGGTCATATCTAGTTGGTAGGGGCCTACTGGCTTCTGCCCTTGAAGACAGAACTAGTGTGGTGTGGTGTGTGCACCTACCTACTCTAGTGGGGCCTACTAAACTCTCTTGAGTTGTAGAAAGGGTGTGCTAAGCATTTGACACACAACTCTAAGTTCAGTAGAACTTACTATATTCTAGACTTGATTCATATGTACCTATAGTACCTATAGTGGTTTTCAATTAGTCACTCAAAGAGATTATCTGGTAAAGCAATAGCGAGCTTGAATCCAACCGCTGCACACCAATGTGAGAAGTTGGCCTGGTATATGCTGTCCACTAGTTATAGTGGGTACCTTGCACCAGTCCAAACAACCCTTATTGATGATAGGTTTAAAGACAACCTTTATTTAAAGCTATCCTAGTGGTAGCTATGGAGAGCAGCCTTCAGGCTAAGTCTTGAAGCAGTGTAAAGCAGCTTGGTTTACCAGATTATAACCTCTTGAATGACCAAATGAAAGGAGAACCCCACAAGGTATATATGTAAAATATATTTATTTATTACTAAACACTCTCTACTAACCTCTATATGAGATTAGAGAGCAAGGCACACAATATTACAGTTCTAAAACTATAGTAAATAGCACAATAGATAATGGGCTCCGGGGGAGGGACCAAACCATATATTAAGAAAGTGGTATAAGAACAACGACTTGACTAGACACAGTGCCTAGAGCACTTAGAATCGCTGGGACCCCAAAGAACCACCAAAGGTAGTGACATAGGGGGCCCAGGGGGGACGTGTGCAGTGTGAGAACACAGTCGCGAGCGCCGTAGGATTCTATGAGGAAAGTCGCGGTTGGAATTTTAAATTTTAAGGACACTTAGGAGAGGTCTTTAAGCAAACCCATTTGGACTTAGGGGGTTCTAGGGCCAACACCCACGGGAGCACCGAAGTACTCGAGATACCTCACCCAGGGAAGCCGGGTGCATAGGTATCAAATGGAGTCGGGATCCGTTGATTTCAATGGTGATGTGCTACAAAGTGCAGCTGCCGGGAAGAGGAGAAGTGTCCGGTGTGATCCAAGCCTGGATCAGAGATGTGAAGAACCTGAAAGCAGAGGGGACAGAGTCTGGGTCACTAACCAGTGACCAAGGGCATGATAGACGAATGCCCACTGATGTCGGGTATTTCAAGAGTGAAGAGGTGAAGCTTGACTCTGCAGCCACGGAGACCAGGAGATGTCGACGATGACCAGAGTCCAGAGGTGAGCTGTCCCACGAAGGATGTCGAGTGCTGGGGGGGGTCAGTGTCCGGATTGAACACCAACAAGCCTTGGCAACTGCAGCCCACGAGGTCAGAGGAAAGATGCTTCGGTGAGGACAAGCAAGGTACAGGGGACTCCCCAAGCGATGTAGAGTCAGGGCACGTCTGGAGCAACCAGGTAAGCCCAATTAAACTTAGTGTTGCCTTCACAGGGACCCACCAGTCGACGGACCAGGGATCGTGAAGGGACCTCGAGAGGAATCACACAATACCAGCCCACGGGACACTCGGTGAGTCTAGGCCAGTAATCTTCGGTGGAAACACTGCTCGGGCGTGGACTACAAGTAGTCCAAAGCACAGCCTCAGGGATCGCCAAAACGCATATGCTGCTGCAAATGGTCGCGGTGCCCAGGGGTTCGGGTTGCACGGTCTCCACGAGGGATACAGGCCTCAGACTTCCTGAGCACATAGATCGACCTCAGAGACCACGGGAACCCACCTCCTGTGTTGCAAAATTCTTCAGAGTCCTCAGGAGCTTTGGAGATGCAAATCGTACAGATGCGTCTTTGGTGCCTGCCAAGTAGGGGAGTAACTCCTTTCCTCCAAGGGAGATTCTTCAGTCATCCAACGTCGTGTAGATAGTTGAAGTTCTGGGATCCTGTAGGAGAGTTTCTTCCAGGTAAATCTAAAGTCCTGTAGTGAGGGGTTCCTACTTTATACCCAAGGAAGGGGCGGGATAAACTCTGGGGACCCACCTATGGGAGGGTCAGGAAAGAGGGGGGGCTACACCCATTTCCTTTGTCCAGTTTCGTGTCAGAGCAGGGGCTGGTAGCCCCTGCAACCAGTTTGAGCTGGACTATGCACAGGTACACCAAATGTGCCCCCAGTGCAGACTTCAAAGCAGCCCTAATACACTAAAGCCTGTCTGGGAGGTGGTCCCACCTGCCTGTGACAGGAAACCTATTGTCCAGGCCTCCCCTGCCGGAGTTTCGTCCAGCATCAGGAGAGCAGACTCTTGTCTGTGGCTGCAGCATCCATTTTGTGACGCCAGGGTTCTGTTAAGCTGGTACCGGGTATACCGGTGGTGCCATGTTTCTCCCTCTAGTAGGGTGGAATCATACCTCCCACACCAGTTACTGGTGTGGAAGTATGATTCTAAGGTGTTTGACTCCAAACATGACATGTTTCCATGCAGCCATTCCAAAGTAAGCATTTACCGTGAGGTTATAATGCACATAAGAGTATATGGTTTGGCTGCATCACAAACAACCCCGGAATAAAGATTCCGAAAGCTGCAGAGGGGCTCTGCTCATGCATGGGCACCCTCTCACATGAAACCAAGCACCCTGCCTTCAGGATTGTTAAGGCCTGCCATAGGGGTGACTGATAGGTTTACATGTGCAGTGATATGGGAAGATATAGGTAACCTATATCTCAGTAAGGGGTGCATACACCACCTTACACAGGCTGCTGTAGTAGACCTGTTGTGCCATTTTAAAAGGCTTCCCAGGGGTGGCATAATACATGCTGCAGCCCCTGGTAGGCCTCTGGGGTACCTATGCCCTGGGTACATAGTATACCATATACTAGGGACTCACAAGGGTACCACAGAATCCAATCTGGAGTGTATCTAAAGTACATGTAATCAATTTAAAGGGGAAAGCAGATAGGCTGGGGCCCAGAATAGCAGGATCCCAGCCAAACTAAGTCGAAAACCAGTAAAACACCAGGAAAGAAATGGGGGCAACCATGCAGTCAGATCCCACCTTCCTACATGATCAATTTTGTTTTACTTTTAAAAGTCTTTTAATTTCCTATCTTTGCACCTTCTGTCATCTCTTTGTAGTTAGTGTACACACTTTGCTTTTTGATTTATGCTTGTGCTTCTTTGTTTTGCTCAAACAGAAGTATCGCAGAAGTAAAACGAGTGAAATGTCTACCGTGCGCACATCAAAGGCCTAACTGCCTTTGCTGTTGTTACTTGCGGGAACGAGCGTAAGTCTCTCTACTATCTATTGACATGCCTGCCAACCAATGTGTCTCCCCGAACTTAATGGGGGTGACTCACGTTCCGAGCTGCTTCCTTCTCGGGCTTAAATTGCTAAATTGCAGTTTGGTTTGCAATGCTTTGGCTCCATCAAGTGGCCAAGTGGTGCAACTATGAAAATCAGTGACAGTCGGTTTCAACCGGGTCAGCTAATTTTCATCCGGTAGGGTACTGTCGGGCACAGTCGGTTTTAACCAATTTCTGTTCAGCCTAATAATACATCTCTTCAAAGCTGCATGAGGAATACATAACGGCCACAGGTGCAATGTCCCTGGCCCATGGTAATAATATCTATAATACGTATCTCCAAAGCTACATGAGTAATACATGACGGCCACAGGTGCAATGCCCCCGGACCACAGTAAAAATATTAATAATACGTCTCTCCGAAGCTGCATGAGTAATACATGACGGCCATAGGTGCGATGCCCCCGGCCCATGGTAATAATAATACGTCTCTCCAAAGCTACATGAGTAATACATGACAGCCATAGGTGCAACGCCCCCTGGCCCATGGTAATAATATTAATAATACGTCTCTCCGAGGCTGCATGAGTAATACATGATGGCCACAGGTGCAATGCCCCTGGCCCATGGTAATAATATTAATAATACGTCTCTCCTACGCTGCATGAGTAATACATGACAGCCATGGAATGCAATGCCCAAGGCCCATGGTAATGATATTAATAATACGTCTCTCCGAGGCTGCATGAGTAATATATGACGGCCATAGGTGCGATGTTTAAGGCCGTGGTAATAATATTAATAATATGTCTCTCCAAAGCTGCAGGATCTATCACTCAAATATCAGCTTTAAATATATTTTGGAAATCCATTTTTCCCCTAAACATCAGTTTATGAGTTCTGAAACTAAATACATATTCATCTCAAATACACATTTTAGAATTTTAGTACACATATTAATTCAATCAAAAACATCGAATCTAGTCGGCTGGGCTACACAAGAGAGCTACTTGCAGGTATCTGGAGAGATACCCGTATCTCACAAGCTACTCGTAGGAGAAGCCTGGTCTATTGAAATTATAAGTCAGTAGAGTTACTGAAGTAAGGGGTGGTAGCAAGCAGGGCACCACTATTATCAGATAAACCAAACACGTAGGACCCTTTGAGGTTCATCAACAGGTCATGGGCTCTCCGTCACCCTCGGAGGGATGCTCTCCGTCACCCTCAGAGGGATGCTCTATGTCACCCTCGGAGGGATGCTCTATGTCACCCTCGGAGGGATGCTCTCTGTCGCCCTACAAGGGATGCTCTATGTCGCCCTCGGAGGGATGCTCTATGTCACCCTCGGAGGGATGCTGTCCGTCACCTTCAGAGGGATGCTCTCTGCCGCCCTATGAGGGATGGTCCCTGACAAGCTACGAGGGATGCTCTCTGCCACCATCGGAGAGATGCTCTCTTTTGCTCTCAGACAGATGCTCTCTGTCACCCTCAGAGGGATGCTCCCTGTCACCCTTGAAGGTCTGCGTCACCCTGGAAGGGATGCTCTCTGTCACCCTTTGAGGGATGCTCTCTGTCACCCTGGGAGGGATGCTCCCTGTTACCCTCGGAGGGATGCTCTCTTCACCCTCGGAGGGATGCTCTCTTTTGCCCTCAGATGCTCTGTGTCACCCTAAAAGGGATGCCCTCTGTCACCCTTGGAAGGATGCTCTCTGTTCCCCTGAGAGGGATGATCTCTGTCACCCTACGAGGGATGCTCTCTGTTGCCTTATGAGGGATGCTCTCTGTCACCCTCCGAGGAATGCTCTCTGTCACCCTCAGTCATACATTTCATAATGTACACAAATTATGAATATTTCACTTCCTTCTTTTGTTTTATTTCCCAAACAGCATCTCACCTTCAGGAGTTCCCACGCTGGTGCCTCACACTTCTTTTCTATCTCTGTTATCACGGCATTGAGAGAGGTTATCTGATTGGACAGTTTGGTGATATTTGCATTTTCTACCATGGTAATTTTCTTCTCCATCTCCTTCAGTCTCCCGTGCAGTGTTTGCTCATTTTCGTTCAGGAGTTGCCGCAGTTTTTCAATCTCAGATTCAAGTTTTTTCTTCTCAGTTCTTAGCTTGTTCTGTCAGAAGCAAAGAAAAACTGGTTAGATATTATAAAGCTTCCGATAGGCTGTCCTGGAAGTGGGGGTCCAGGAGGAGAGTGGAGGGGTCGCTTATTGAGATTGTCATCACCTTGCACAAAAGGTTTGTCTGAGAGACCTTCAAAAAATGACATTTGAAAGCGAATTTAGATTTTTCACAGCCAATCTGTATTTTATTAAAGACACGGGGGCTAAGATTATGCAAATCTCCTTTATTGTCAGCTCACAGCAGCAACAATCGAAGAATATAGAACTTTAATAACATTCTAATAGGCTATAAAGTTCCCCTGCACGCAGTGTTCTCCCTATTTTGGCGCTGCGAACAAGATAGTTTCTAAGATCCATAATGTTGGACTTGGCCCTTTTTCCCTCATTTTTTTCGTTTTTGTAATGTTAAGGTGCAGGTGCTTACTTCGCCCAAGATGGCTGCCACAGACCCCTGCTACTGCAGGGTGGTCGTTTTTCATAGTAGCACCCTAGCTGCCAGGAGCTGGCTGGGACCCACAACAATGTTGCGATACCAGCCCGCCTTTTTGTCCCATAGTTAGAGTGGGGAAGCTCCTGGAAGAAGCTGGAACCTTCTAGAAGGGAGGTGGGGTTTTACTTTTGCCGCCTTGGCTAGAGGTCACCTGACCTAGGGCTACTTAAGAGTGGGAGGGAAGCTTTTGTGGTGAGTTGGCCATTGGGGTGAAGCAGAGCTGGAAGAATCCACCAGGAGTGTAGGCGGTAGGGCCTAGCCAGGGACTTATGCCTCTGAGAGTGACAGGATTTAGGTACTGCCTCTTAAGTGAGTGAGGTGCCCTGTGAATCCCACTGATCTTGCCCAGGAGTAGGAGGACCCAGAGACTCTCTGCCAGCCTGACTAGGAAGGACCTAGTCGCCCTCTCCATCCCTACCCCTGTAACAGAACCCCTTAAGGGCGCCAGATACATCTGCGCCAAAAGACTTCATCTGTCAACTGAGAACTGAAACCTAACTTTAAGAACTGAGACTGCATGACAAGAGCGAGCTGTAAGCCTTGAATGCCAGAGCTGAGACTGCGTGTCCAAGCTACCCTAGTGAACAAAATACTAAGCCGATTGCCAAGTCACCGGGGATCGACCAGGTACTAGCGCTGTGACCCCCGCGCTCCCTGCCCTGGTCTGGGACCCCCGGCAGCGTGCTCCGCTGAGCACCATATCCCCATCCTTAATTTGAGCGCCCCCCCCCCCCCTGCGACGACGAAGCCAGCTCGCTCACCGCCGTGGCCTGGAGGCCTGGGAGAGTGCTCTGCTGTGTCGCGAGGCCCAGGCGAAGTCCGGGGCCCCGTCGCTGCCGTCGCAGCCGTGTGAGGAGAAGCGCAAGGTCGGGGCCGAGTTCCCCCAACGTCGTGAGGACGGACGCCTGCTGACGCCGAGACGGAGGTAAGCCCAGAGGCCGAGATCCCCCCTGGTGCGCCCCCTGCTGGTCTGGAAACCACACCGCACTTAGCCCGGGTTGTCCCCTCCGTGGGAATCCCCTCCCCTGCCTGCGCGACGGAGAGACCCCGCCGAGGGATCCTGTCCGTGTCCCCCCTCCTGTGTTACTGAGCGCGGTGCTCTGTGAACTGCACCGGAGCATAGGGACTCGCTCCTCAAGTCCAGTAATCTTCCCCGCTGGAAGCCGTTCAAAGTACTGACAGACATTGCTCTCGTGTGGCGCTTCACGCCACCGACTCTGCTTCCTCAGCCGGAGGGACCGGGACGGCGAGTAACCCCATGTGGTATATGCACTGCTCGAAAGTAACTATATGCCAAGGAATGCGAGTAGCGCATTGTGTTATATGCTCTGCTCGAAAGTAATTACATGCCAAGGAATGCGAGTAGCGCATTGTGTTATATGCTCTGCTCGAAAGTAATTACATGCCAAGGAATGCGAGTAGCGCATTGTGTTATATGCTCTGCTCGAAAGTAACTATATGCCAAGGAATGCGAGTAGCGCATTGTGTTATATGCTCTGCTCGAAAGTAATTACATGCCAAGGAATGCGAGTAGCGCATTGTGTTATATGCTCTGCTCGAAAGTAGTTACATGCCCAGGAATGCGAGTAGCGCACTGTGTTACATGCTCTGCTCAAAGGTAATGACATGCAACTGATTACGAGTCACGCGATGTATTAAATGGTCTACGCAAACGTATCCACATGCAACTGATTGCGCGTAGCGCTATGTTCATATGCCTTGCTTCACAGTACTAGGGGCCCTTGATCACGAGGAGCGCTCAGTTCTACAGGCGCCATGTTAGTGAACCCAATGTGCCCCCTTTCAAGTACGGAGGTAGTAGGAATTTCGACCCGACGCTGTAAGAGAGGGGAAGTTAAATATAAGAAAACAACCACCCTCCTTCCTAGGGTTAGGAAAAGACATTGGGACACATGGGAAGTTACATGTTGGACTTGGCCCCTTTTGCATGGTCATCCCTAAACTTTTTGCCTTCCTCCTGTATTTTTCCTGACCTGTTGTTGGCTATTTTATGACTCTGGGCACCTTACCACTGCTGATCAGTGCTAAGGTGCATATGCTCTCCCTATGGTAAAGTGTATACATTGATTGGTGTCCATGATTGGCTTATTTGGTTTACTATCAGCCCCTAGTAAAGTGCACCAGGAGTGCCAGGGCTTGTAAATACAAATGCTGCTGGTGGGCTTGCAGCACTGGTTGTGCCACCCACAGAAGCGGCCTAGTAAAATGTGTCTAAGGTCTGCCACTGCAGAACCTGCGTGCAGTCTGGTACTGTCGCACTGACTGCGCAAGTGCACCCACTTGCCAGTCCCTAAACCTTCCCTTAACTACATATTAGTCACCCCTCTGGTAGGCCCAAGGGCAGGGTGCATTGTAGGCATAAGGTAGGACATGCCCTGATGTGTGTGGCATGTCTTAATAGTGAATTACAGCCATTTTCGTTTTTCACTATTGAAGGCTACCTGCTCTCCATAGGCCAGAATGGGCTGCTGGAATTACTACACGCTGTAATCCCAGCGGACTCAGAGAGCATGGTAGAAAGTCAAGTTTAGTATGCCTGAACTCAGAATAATAAAATACTTCTTTTAGTAAAGTTTATTTTAATATCCTGTGTTTGTAAATACTACTTTTAGAAAGTTAGTATTTACTTGTCTGGCCATTTCAGTCCGCCTCTGCGTTGTGTTTGTGTTCTGCCTAGTTACAGTGGGGAGCAGGGCTGGGGAATTCCAGGAGACAGGCTGGCTGCCAGGTGGTGGGTAGAGAGATTACACCAGGATAGGTGGGAGGAGTACACCTTGACTCTGAATAGACCTGTGCTCTGCCACCACAATGCCGGCTCCGCCCCCTGTGGAGCGACTGATGTCTCTGCCCTGCTGCTGAAAGGAAAGAGCAGAGTCACCACAACAAAGTGCTCCAAAATCGGACTGAGCCAGGCCCAGGCCCCCTGGCGACAAAGAACAAAAGAAACTTGGTATAAGAGAAGGAGCCCTGCTCCTAAGAAATCAGATCCTGTTTGCGCCAAGAAGAAACTCTGCCTGAAGAGGAGGACCTGGGAAGCTGCATGGAGGAGTACTGTCTCTAAGCCTGAGAGACTGGCCTGTGGTGGGTGCCTTGCTGCTGGAAGGAGAGGAAGAAAAGAATGAAGAAAATACTTTTATTCAACTTGTGCTTTTAAACAATCTCCAAGGGCTTGCTGGTGAACTTGCCCCCTGAACTGCGCCCCAGGAACAGAGGCGCTACCCTCCCCTGGAAAAAGGGGAAGCTGCTGTGGGTAGATCTGCAACGCTGACCCCTGAGAACCTGTGTGACCCATCTCGCTGAGCAACGCGACTCCTGAATCGATTGTGCTGCTGTGAGCACCGTAAAGGCCTGCCCCGTCTGGCCTGAGCAAAGTAAACAACTGCCCCCTCAAGCCGGAGCTCGCAACGTAAGGAAGAGACTGAGCCGGCTCCAAGCGCCGATCCTCTGCGACCCCTGGACGTGGAGAGCATTGTAAGGACCTGCGACGCACGGTTCATCCCCTGAGTGAAGCCGACAGCGCGACGTGCTGAAGAATCACCCCCGAGCTGCCCCTCCTGCTTCTGACCTCGTTGTGTGCCTGGGAACGTCCTGAAGCGCCCCACGAAGCATCGCCGCCCACTGACCACGAGGGATGACAACGCGACGTGGGACACCCCTCTCTGGACTCCTGAGGCCGCCACGAACATTTCCCCCAAAGAACAAAGGTATTGTGAGCCGCGTGCCTTGGTACGACCCGTACGTTGCTTTGTTCGGGCCGTACTGGCGATGTCGTCCCGCTACGCTGTTCACGCGTGAAGCGTGAGCTTTGGCACCCTTCGTATCAGCTGTGCGAGGAGACCCGTCGAAGGTACGGTCCGTACCGCATTGAATATATAGAACGTTGCTCATGCGGGAAGCGTGAGGTTTAGCAAGAGGCGTACCGGACGTGTACGACGCGTACCTACGAGGGTACGGTCCATACGGCTCAAGTCCAGCGTACGCGTGCTCACGCGAGAAGCGTGAGAAATGGCAAGACATGTTCAAAACCTCGTATGAAACGTACTGAAAGCGCTACGAAGCGCACAGATACCCAAAGAAGCCTATTTTAAGTGGAAAATTGCCATTATAAGAACTGTGGACTGCCTAAAAAGTAATGCAAGTAACTGGAACCTTATTTAAGTGAAGATCTGTATTTTTGAAAGCCTGCTTAAAGAAATCTTTTATATAAAGAACTTTATTTTTACATAAATACAGCCTTGTGTCTCTGTGTGGTGGGTTGGTGGTTATTGTGTGGGACATCTTGAATGCTTAACCTAATGCCCTCTGGAATCTAGCCTGACTGATCGCGCTACGTTACCTAGAGGGTGAGCAGGGGTTATTTTTAAAGAGGTAATCCTACGCCCTGACTTAGAGGAAAGGGTCCCTGCTTGTCGCAAGTGCATACCTGCGCCAACCAGAGACCCCGGATTCTAACATTACAACATAACCTGGTTGAACGTGTTAGCACCAGGGTAGGAGGGGGATATTATTCCTATTTTCTATAGGGGAGGGTGGGATATCTCAAGGTAAAATAACACAGTAAGGCGCCGATTATGATGCGACCTGTAAAAGATCCGACCTTAGGTCGGAGCCTTTAGGCCCACATCGTAATGGGACGGTCAGTTTACTTTTCGACCGCCTAATTAAGATGAGATATAAGATATAGGCGGTTAGAAAGTAAACCTGTAATCTCAAGGGCCAGTCTGACCGACATGGAAACCATGTCCAACGCATGTTTGGGGGCCATCTGGATGGAGGCCGAGGGGGGACCTATGGTGCTCCCCTGTTGATCCCTGCACCTGCATTGTGCAGGGATGAACCGCACCTCCCATTTCACTATGGGAGCATGCATTACGGCCTGCTTACAGCCGGAATGCATGCTCCCATAGTGGAATATAGGTATGAGATAGAACAGTGTTCCGTCGCATCCTAATGAGGAAGTCGGGACCGCCGACATCAAAATCAGTCCTAAGTATTAGTATTATAAAGGCTGTACTTATCTTGTGAGCAGAAGCAACAACGAAAAGGGAGAACACTGCATGCGGTGGTTCTTTATAGATAATTAAAATGTTTTTGAAGTTCTATATTCTTCAATTGTTGCTGCTGTGAGCTGGCAATAAGGATTTGCATAATGTAAGCATATGGGTCATGCCACAAAATCTAACTCAATCAGTTTCAAAGCTTTAGAGCTTTAGTTGCAACTACCAATGATGACCAATTGCTGAAAACTCGACCCTGCGGTTGCAACTTTTATTTAGAGCATCTGTGTGCAACCGTCCTTGAAGCCCACACTGTCAAAGACAAGTGGCGTGATGGAGACCTGACAAACTGATTTACGCTATCAGTCCTTGGCTCAAATGAGGCTGCCCTACAGCTCCGTACAATGAAATCCTGTGCTATAGGAACGGGTACTCCGAGCACGCCACCACCAAGTACGTATAGTAGGGCAGAGAAATGTGCAGTCTGAAGAATATAGTTTTTGCCTTGGTGAACTCTTTGAGGCAAAAGTCACTGAACTGAAGTACACAGTAGTCAGTGTGGTAACCCAGAGTCTGTGCTTGATAAATACCTATGCTCATATGACATACAGGGGACTATAGTATCTAGAACTCTTACAGAGGGTAGAGGCTAACAGAGGTCCGCTGCGCTATTCTGGGGATCATACAGTGCAAACGTGTAATTGTACCTTTATTGAACTGGGTGGTATTTTTTTGTTGTGACCTTAAAATATTTTTTTCTTACTAAAAATAAGTACTGGGCTAGACATAACATTATTGTGTCTGTTGATTGACTGTTGGGTTCTGAGTGCTTGCCGCGCCCTCTACCTCCATCAGAAGCCTTTGACTAGTCGACCCAGCTATCCTGGGAGTCAAGTGCAGAAAGAGATGTCCGTGGTCTGTTTCATAGCCACTGTAGGACAGACCTCAGGACACCAGAGGCAAACACCCTCAACCAACAAGATCATCAGCCCCTCTCTGACCTGCGTCTCTCCTGCCCCTGATCATGGTCGGGCCGTGCTCGAACCCTGAGCCTCGTGCGCAGGGCTAGGATCTGGTGCACAGTGTTGTAGAGCAATGAACGGGCACTCAGCTGTCAATACTACCAGGGGTTATAGCGGCAAGTGAGGTAACAACCACTACAGAATGAAGAGTGTACATTTGGAGGAACACTTCATGAAAACTTTGGGAGGGTTTATCAGATACCATGAAAGGTTTATGGCAATGACACCCTTGTTAACTTCATCACTACAGATACCCCCTGTTGAATAAGTAAATATCACAACCAATGGTAGTGTCAGAGTGGTAATAAATGTGCACCACTGCTGAAGGGGCTTCCACGTTACAGGCCTGCCCCTTCTCCCATCCTGATGCAGGCTAGGTGCACCAGTTATCCTGGGACATTCCAGTCAGCTGTGGCCTATCCCTGTAAGAAATATCTAATGAAGGCATAAAAACTGACACGTCAAACTAAGGCCGATTAATAAGACTGTTGCAGGAAAATCTTGTAATGGGGATTTAGAGAACAGAGAATGTCCAAGGTCAGAGGCTGAAGCTGAGCTGTGCCCATTTCATTTCTAAAATTAGAAATGCATATGTCCTGAAGAAGGGAAGGTAAATATACCGAAACGTGCTAAGTTTAGAGGGCATTTGGGTAGATGAACTATTTTAGGGTTAAAACTCATGTTCGCTTTATTACTTCGGTGAACTGTGTGGGATGTTCTCTGATTGTTGATGTATATACGATACCATAGCATGATTATATTGATAAAACCTTTGTTTAGCAAGGGGCTTAAACCAGGATTGCTTAGCCTGATGGATGTATAGATCACTACCAATCCACGCTTACACAACCCACAGAGGTACACACTCATACAGAAGCACACATTAATTTGCAGACACACACAAACCTTGTACAAACTCACAGGTGGATATCTTCAGGCCATGCATGCACAGACTCACAGAGGCACACGTCTATGCATATATATACTCACACACAGATGCATATATATTCTCACAGATGTATAACTCCAGATCCATGTATACACACACCCAGAGGTACACACTCATACAGATGCACACATTAATATGCACACTCACACACAAACCTTGTAAAGACTCACAGGTGGATATCTTCAGGCCATGCATGCACAGACTCATAAAGGCACGCACCCATGTATATATATACTCACACACAAACCTTGTAAAGACTCACAGGTGGATATCTTCAGGCCATGCATGCACAGACTCACAGAGGCACGCACCTATGCATATATATACTCACACACAAACCTTGTACAAACTCACAGGTGGATATCTTCAGGCCATGCTTGCACAGACCCATAAAGGTATGCACCCATGCATATATATACTCACACACAAACCTTGTACACACTCACAGGTGGATATCTTCAGGCCATGCATGCACAAACTCATAAAGGCATGCACACATGCATACATATATTCACACACAAACCTTGTACAAACTCACAGGTGGATATCTTCAGGCCATGCATGCACAGAGTCATAAAGGCATGCACCCATGCATATATATACTCACACACAAACCTTGTACAAACTCACAGGTGGATATCTTCAGGCCATGCATGCACAGACTCATAAAGGCACACGCCCATGCATATATATACTCACACACAAACCTTGTACAAACTCACAGGTGGATATCTTCAGGCCATGCATGCACTGACTCATAAAGGCACGCACCCATGCATATATATACTCAAACACAAACCTTGTACACACTCACAGGTGGATATCTTCAGGCCATGCATGCACAAACTCATAAAGGCATGCACCCATGCATACATATATTCACACACAAACCTTGTACAAACTCACAGGTGGATATCTTCAGGCCATGCATGCACAGACTCACACACCCATGCATATATACTCACACACAGATGCTTATATATTCTCACAGATGTATAACTTCAGATCCATGTATACACACACCCAGAGGTACACACTCATGCAGATGTACACATTAATGTGCACACTCACACACAAACCTTGTAAAGACTCACATATGGATATCTTGAAGCCATGCATGCAGAGACTCACAGAGGCACACATCCATGCATATATATACTCACACACAGATGCATATAAAGTCCCACAGATGTATAACTCCAGATCCATGCATACACACACCCAGAGGTACACACTCATACAGATGCACACATTAATGTGCACACACACACAAATCTTGTACAAATTCACAGGTGGATATCATCAGTCCATGCATGCAGACTCACACATCCATACATATATATACTCACGCACAGATGCATATACAATCTCACAGTTGTGTAACTCAAGACTAATTCATATATCAGACCTTGCGATACTCAAACCCATAGAGAGGCATCCACATACGCAAGTACAAACCCACAGCCAATAAATACAGACTAAAGCATACACAACCCTCAACCACACATGCACATAGACACGCACATGTATTTGCATACTCTGTGTCTCAAAACCTATATATGCATATACATACACACACAAGCCCTAATCCAAGCCCAAAAAACAGACAGATATAGAGATGCTCAGCATGCATGCACTCCCGCAGATAACTCCAGGGCCATCCATACTTGAACACATACTTAGACATGCACACCTAAGCGTGAACATGCAACCACAATATGCTCACACACACACACACCCATACACACACACACACGCACACACACACACACACTGCTACGTACTCACAGCCAGCTAATGCCACACCTGTTCACACATACTCTAACACACACTGTGTGAGTATGTAAGTACTACCTTAGGATCAGAAGAGTAATTCTTGATTTTATGTTTTTTTTAGGATGAGCCCGTGCTCGGTTTCAGGCCCAAATTTCAAGTGCAATGACTCCCGTCAGTATATTTATTTGGTGGGGACCATGACCCAGTTTGTAGGGTGACTCATCAGCCTCTGTGTGCTTGAACTCTCTTAGAGGTCACAAAAAAGACATGGGCATGGACATATACAGACAACAGAGACACAGCACTCACTGCAGCCGCTCACCCTCATGGTTTTATATTGTTCCTCTTCCTTGACTTTAGACTCCTGAATATTTTTTTCCTCTTTCTTCAGAAGACGCAGCCACTCTTGAAGTTTTACCTGCAGAGATGAGAGTGCAAGAAATAAGTGTAGATATATGGAGTGCAGTCTTTTTTTATTATTAACAAATTTTATTGACTTTAACGGCACATAGCGGGCGGTGCTCGAAGCATATATTTTGGATACAGTTTAGATGAGAGGCTACCAATTATATTCAAACAACAATACTGCGCCGAAGCCAATGTGAGCCCATGTGCACTTCTTCTGCTATGTACCATGACCATGAGACCGTGTGTGCCACACCCTGCATTACTGCACCGCTTCTGCTGTGTACCATGACCATGTGACAGCGTGTGCCACACCCTGCATTACTGCACCTCTTTCATCTTCACCTGGTCTGCTTTGTCTAACGACCATGCATGGCCGTGTGCTACACCCTGTATTACTGCATCTCCGGGTCTGCACCTCTTCTGCTGTGTACCATGACCAAGAGACCGTGTGTGCAGCACCCTGCCATACTGCACCTCTTCTGCTGTCTATCATGACCATGAGACCGTGTGTGCTGCACCCTGCATTAGTGCACCTCTGCATCTGCACCTCTTCTGCTGTCTATCATGACCATAAGACTGTGTGTGCTGCACCCTGCATGACTGCACCTCTGCATCTGCACCTCTTCTGCCGTCAACCAGGACCATGAGACCGTGTGTGCTGAATCCTGCATTACTGCACGTCATCTGCTGTGTCTCATGACCATGAGACCGTTTCTGCCACAACCTGCATTACTGCAGCTCTTTGTCTGCAGCTATGCTGCTGTGTACCATGACCATGAGACTGTGTGTGCTGAACCCTGCATTACTGCACCGCTTCTGCTGTGCACCACGACCACATGAGCTCCTAAGATAACCCTGCATTGCTGCACCGCTTCTGCTGTGCACCATAACCATAGGAGCTCCTAAGATAACCCTGCGTTACTGCACCGCTTCTGCTGTGCACCATAACCACATGAGCTCCTAAGATAACCCTGCGTTACTGCACTGCTTCTGCTGCGCACCATAACCACAGGAGCTCCTAAGATAACCCTGCATTACTGCACCGCTTCTGCTGTGCACCATAACCACAGGAGCTCCTAAGATAACCCTGCGTTACTGCACCGCTTCTGCTGTGCACCATAACCACATGAGCTCCTAAGATAACCGTGCATTACTGCACCGCTTCTGCTGTGCACCATAACCACATGAGCTCCTAAGATAACCCTGCATTAGTGCACCGCTTCTGCTGTGCACCATAACCACAGGAGCTCCTAAGATAACCCTGCATTACCGCACCGCTTCTGCTGTGCACCATAACCACATAAGCTCCTAAGATAACCCTGCATTACTGGACCGCTTCTGCTGTGCACCATAACCACAGGAGCTCCTAAGATAACCCTGCATTAGTGCACTGCTTCTGCTGTGCACCATAACCACAGGAGCTCCTAAGATAACCCTGCATTTCCGCACCGCTTCTGCTGTGCACCATAACCACAGGAGCCCCTAAGATAACCCTGTGTTACTGCACCGCTTCTGCTGTGCACCATAACCACAGGAGCTCCTAAGATAACCCTGCATTACCGCACCGCTTCTGCTGTGCACCATAACCACATAAGCTCCTAAGATAACCCTGCATTACTGCACCGCTTCTGCTGTGCACCATAACCACAGGAGCTCCTAAGATAACCCTGCATTAGTGCACTGCTTCTGCTGTGCACCATAACCACAGGAGCTCCTAAGATAACCCTGTGTTACTGCACCGCTTCTGCTGTGCACCATCACCACAGGAGCTCCTAAGATAACCCTGCATTACCGCACCGCTTCTGCTGTGCACCATAACCACATTAGCTCCTAAGATAACCCTGCATTACTGCACCGCTTCTGCTGTGCACCATAACCACAGGAGCTCCTAAGATAACCCTGTGTTACTGCACTGCTTCTGCTGTGCACCATAACCACATGAGCTCCTAAGATAACCCTGCATTACTGCACCGCTTCTGCTGTGCACCATAGTCACAGGAGCTCCTAAAATAACCCTGTGTTACTGCACCGCTTCTGCTGTGCACCATAACCACATGAGCTCCTAAGATAACCCTGCATTACTGCACTGCTTCTGCTGTTCACCATGACCATAGGAGCTCCTAAGATAACCCTGCGTTACTGCACCACTTCTGCTGTGCACCATGACCATAGGAGCTCCTAAGATAACCCTGCATTACTGCACCGCTTCTGCTGTGCACCATAACCATAGGAGGTCCTAAGATAACCCTGCATTACTGCACCGCTTCTGCTGTGTACCATAACCACATGAGCTCCTAAGATAACCCTGCATTACTGCACCGCTTCTGCTGTGCACCATAACCACATGAGGTCCTAAGATAACCCTGCATTACTGCACCGCTTCTGCTGTGTACCATAACCACATGAGCTCCTAAGATAACCCTGCATTACTGCACCGCTTCTGCTGTGCACCATAACCACATGAGCTCCTAAGATAACCCTGCATTACTGCACCGCTTCTGCTGTGCACCATAACCACATGAGCTCCTAAGATAACCCTGCATTACTGCACCGCTTCTGCTGTGTACCATAACCACAGGAGCTCCTAAAATAACCCTGCGTTACTGCACCGCTTCTGCTGTGCACCATAACCACAGGAGCTCCTAAGATAACCCTGCATTACTGCACCGCTTCTGCTGTGCACCATAACCACATGAGCTCCTAAGATAACTGTGCATTACTGCATCGCTTCTGCTGTGCACCATAACCACATGAGCTCCTAAGATAACCCTGCATTAGTGCACTGCTTCTGCTGTGCACCATAACCACAGGAGCTCCTAAAATAACCCTGCGTTACTGCACCGCTTCTGCTGTGCACCATCACCACAGGAGCTCCTAAGATAACCCTGCATTACCGCACCGCTTCTGCTGTGCACCATAACCACAGGAGCTCCTAAGATAATCCTGCATTACTGCACCGCTTCTGCTGTGCACCATAACCACAGGAGCTCCTAAGATAACCCTGTGTTACTGCACTGCTTCTGCTGTGCACCATAACCACATGAGCTCCTAAGATAACCCTGCATTACTGCACCGCTTTTGCTGTGCACCATAGTCACAGGAGCTCCTAAAATAACCCTGTGTTACTGCACCGCTTCTGCTGTGCACCATAACCACATGAGCTCCTAAGATAACCCTGCATTACTGCACCGCTTCTGCTGTTCACCATGACCATAGGAGCTCCTAAGATAACCCTGCGTTACTGCACCGCTTCTGCTGTGCACCATGACCATAGGAGCTCCTAAGATAACCCTGTGTTACTGCACTGCTTCTGCTGTGCACCATAACCATAGGAGCTCCTAAGATAACCCTGCATTACTGCACCGCTTCTGCTGTGCACCATAACCACAGAAGCTCCTAAGATAACCCTGTGTTACTGCACCGCTTCTGCTGTGCACCATAACCACATGAGCTCCTAAGATAACCCTGCATTACTGCACCGCTTCTGCTGTGCACCATAACCACATGAGCTCCTAAGATAACCCTGCATTACTGCACCGCTTCTGCTGTGTACCATAACCACAGGAGCTCCTAAGATAACCCTGCATTACTGCACAGCTTCTGCTGTGTACCATAACCACAGGAGCTCCTAAGATAACCCTGCATTACTGCACCTCTTCTGCTGTGCACCATAACCACATGAGCTCCTAAGATAACCCTGCATTACTGCACCGCTTCTGCTGTGCACCATGACCACATGAGCTCCTAACATAACCCTGCATTACTGCACCGCTTCTGCTGTGCACCATAACCACAGGAGCTCCTAAGATAACCCTGCATTACTGCACCGCTTCTGCCGTGCACCATAACCACATGAGCTCCTAAGATAAGCCTGCATTACTGCACCGCTTCTGCTGTGCACCATAACCACAGGAGCTCCTAAGATAACCCTGCATTGCTGCACCGCTTCTGCTGTGCACCATAACCACAGGAGCTCCTAAGATAAGCCTGCGTTATTGCGCCGCTCCTGCTGTGCACCATAACCACAGGAGCTCCTAAGATAACCCTGCATTACTGCACCGCTTCTGCTGTGCACCATAACCACAGGAGCTCCTAAGATAACCCTGCATTACTGCACCGCTTCTTCTGTGCACCATAACCACAGGAGTTCCTAAGATAACCCTGCATTACTGCACCGCTTCTGCTGTGTACCATAACCACATGAGCTCCTAAGATAACCCTGCGTTACTGCACCGCTTCTGCTGTGCACCATAACCACAGGAGCTCCTAAGATAACCCTGCGTTGCCACATTATGGGGCATATTTACAAGAAACATTCGGAGCGTGGTGTTAAGCCAAAATTGCTAACGCCACGCTTCAACAGTTTCAAAACGCAGGGGTGCGCCATATTTGCAAGAATGCGGCGCACTCCTGCATGTTCCCTAGTGATGGCACTAAATTTAGCTGCCTAGCGCCGCAAGGGTGCCTGCATTGCAGGGAATGATTGTTCATTTGCACATAAACAATCACTAATGGCGATTTGTATGTTCTAAGTGTGCTTAAGAATGCAGCACATATAGAAGTTGGAATACGTCATTTTTTTATGATTGTTTATGAGCACGAAGGGACCCCTTGCTGCACATGAACAATCACTAATGGTGAATTGCTGTTTCTGTGTGTGCTGCAGAATGCAACACACACAGAAACAGCAAAAACGAAGAGAAATTAATAATTTCTCCTCGTTGCACCTGTTTAAGACCAGGTTTTCCCTGGTCTTATCTTTGGTGCTGTCCCATATTTACACCACCCTTGCAAATAAGAGGCAGCGTCAAAAAGCAATGGGGTTTATGTGATGGAACGCCCACAGAAACACCCATAACCCCTCCCTTCGCTGCCGCGGACTGCTGCGGTAAGGGGCATATTTACAAGGGGACGTTAAGCCACGTTAAGTGGCTTATGTCCAGCTTGCAAATATGGAGCAGGGCATTGCGCCACAAGAACATCATTAAAAGTGACGTTACTGTGATGCAATGCCCTTGTAAATATGCCCCAGAGTCTTCTAACACCGATAAAACACCCACATACATATGACTTCTGATTACATGCAGCTACTTATGTGGTGCGATCTTTCTAGTTTCTTACATGGGTCACACTTTGAAACTCACTTACAACTAACAAACTTACCTAATGCGTATGAGCAGCCTTCTCCAGGGACCCGCTGAGATCCACAGAGTGAACTGTGATCCCTGAATGATCACAGATGTCCCTTGGCCTCTTCTAGGAGGATCGACTAACCTGTGAACCCTAAAATCGTGAACTCTGAACTCTGACTCACATACCTTGCGCTCTTGGAAAACCATTTATGTTTGACCAGAAGGGTGCCTTTGATTCCTGAACACCCAGATAGTGTATCGTTTGAGAGACTCCAGTAATGTATTAACTTGTGAATCTTGAACACCCACACACATACCTTGTGCTCTTCTGCAGCTTCCTATATGGGTTTCACTGAATGACTGAACACTTGCACACATAGCTCTGCTCTCAGTCTGCCTTTCTGATGGGGCTCACAGAGGGACTTTGTGAACCCTGAATTTCCACAGACATACCCTGTGATCTTCACTTGTCGTTCCAGAACACCCACACACACACCTTGTGCTCCTTAGCAGGTTGCTCAATGAGGCTCACACTGGGACTTTGGAATCCATGAATGCCCACGCACATACCTTGTACTCCTCTGCAGCCTCCTCTACAGGACTTGCTAAGTGAGTTCTATGGTCTTTGGACTCCCGGCACACCAAACATATCATCCTCTGATCTTCTGCACAGAACAGCCTCAGTTTCTCATCATGTTTCTCACACAGATTCTCCTCCAGGGGCTTCACGGGGGGCAGATGAAGCTGTTCTGCAATTTCCACCATATTCCCCAGTTTCCTGTTGGGTCGGAGGTTTCTCCTAGAAGATGTTGCCCTGCACTCAGGACAGGGGAAGTTTCCATCTCTTCCCTCCCAGCTCTGAGTGATGCAGGAGCGGCAGAAGTTGTGTCCACAATCGAGAGTCACCGGATCAGTAAAATACTCTAAACAGATGGAACAAGTGGCCTCTTCCTGGAGCTGCCTGAGCTGAGCTGCTGCCGCCATGATTCAGAAATGCAGGAAGTAAGTTAAGTCTCATTTCTCTCTCTGTGTGAAGTGGGCGTGTCTGTGCGTCTGCCCCTCTCTGGCTGCGCTGGGACTTCCGGGTTCATGTTACAGTCACAGAGCAGAGAACAGACTCTTCTGCTGCTTGTGATTAACTCTGGGTTGACACCATTTACGCGTCATGTGGTTATATTTCGAGGATCTGTAAGTGCAGAACTGGAGCTTGTAGATGGGTTTCTGTAAAATCATCTGTGTTATCTTTTACAGGCCAATTCTGCAAGTTCGCTTTTAGAAATCTTTTGGGAATCTCATAAACGTTTCTAAAATACTTTCTAAAGTGTTTTCTTCCTATATTTGTATTTGAATTTTTGTTTCAAAGGCTGAAAAATATCAACTTTTGCTCGTTTCTCAATTTTTTTACTGGCCTTACCATAACAATGCTGGTCAGGCCGGTAAACTAGTAGTTTTGTGTGTAAGGGAAGAATATATTGCTGCCTGTTTTGTCTGTTGTGTATGTTAAGGACGCTTACAATACTATTGCCTGCGCTATATTAGTTCTCACAGCCAGGTAAGCTTGCCCTGCTGATGCCCTGATGTACCTATTCTGTGAGTGAGGGAAGCCTGCACTACTGCTACCATGATGTGCATGTTCGCTGCAACCATGATATACCTGTTCTGTCAGAGGGATGCTTGCACTGCTGTTCTATTGATATACCTGTTCTGTGAGAAGGAAGCTTGCACTGCTCCTGCCTTCTGTACCTGTTCAGTGAGTAAGGGAAGCTTGCACTGCTGTCACCCCAATGTACCTATTCTGTGAGTGAGGGAAGCTTACGCTGCTGCTACCATGATATACCTGTTCGCTGCCACCATGATATGCCTGTTTGCTGCTACCATGATATACCTGTTCTGTTAGAGGGATGTTTGCACTGCTGTTCTCATGATATACCTGTTCTGTGAGAAGGAAGCTTGCACTGCTCCTCCCTGCTGTACCTGTTCAGTGAGTAAGGGAAGCTTGCACTGCTGTCACCCCGATGTACCTATTCTGTGAGTGAGGGAAGCTTGCACTGCTGATGCCCTGATGTACATCTTCTGTGAGTGAGGGAAGCATGCACTGCTGATGCCCTGATGTACCTGTTCTGACACAGAGAAGCTTTTACTTCTGCTCACGTGATATACATGTTCTGTGAGAGGCAAGCTTAGACTGCTGATGCCCTGATGTACCTGTTCTGTGACTGAGGGAAGCTTGCATTGCTGATGACGTGACCTACATGTTCTGTCAGTGAAGAAAGCGCGCACTGCTGATACCCTGATGTACCAATACTATGAGTGAGGGAAGCCTGCACTATTCATGCCGTGAGGTACTTGTTCTTTGAGAGGCAAGCTTAGACTGCTGATACCCTAATGCACCTGTTCTGCGTATGAGCAAAGCTTGCGATGTTTGATACCCTGATGTACCTGTTGTGCGTATGAGGAAAGCTTGTACTGCTGATACCCTGATGTACCTATAATATGAGTGAGGGAAGCCTGCACTGCTGATGCCCTGATGTACCTGTTGTGCGTATGAGGAAAGCTTGCACTGCTGATACCCTGATATACCTATAATATGAGTGAGGGAAGCCTACACTATTCATGCCATGAGGTACCTGTTCTTTGAGAGGTAAGCTTAGAGTGCTGATGCCCTGATGTATACAATTTGTTAATGATGGAAGCCTGCACTCATGATGTCCTGGTGTACCTGCTCTATGGGGGGAAGCTTGGACTACTGATGCCCTGATGTACCTGTTCTGTGAGAGAGAGAAGCTTTTACTGTGTCTACCATGATATACCTGTTCTGTTAGAGGGAAGCTTACTCTGGTGGTGCCCTGATGTACCTGGTCTTTGAGTGAGGAAAGCTTGCACTGATGATGGTGATATGTACCTGTTCCGTAAGTGAGGGAAGCTTGGTATGCTGATGACCGGATGCACCTGCTCTGTGAGTGAGGGAAGCTTGCACAGCTGATGTCCTGATGTACCTGTTCTGTGTGTGAGGAAACCTTGCACTGCCGATACCCTGATGTACTTATTCTATGAGTGAGGGAGGCCTGTCCTTATTTACCTGTTCTGTGAGAGACAATCTTTGGCGCCGATCCCCAGATGTCCTTGTTCTGTGAGTGAGTGAAGCTTACACCGCTGATGCCCAGATGTACCTGTTCTGTGAGTGAGTGGACCTTGCACTGCTGATGCCTTGATGTACCTGCTCTGTTTGTGAGGGAAGCCTGCACTGCTGCAGCCCTGATGTACCTGCTCTGTGAGTCATGAAAGCTTGCTCTGTTGATGCTATGATGTAC
This sequence comes from Triturus cristatus, assembly GCF_964204655.1. NCBI lineage: Eukaryota > Metazoa > Chordata > Amphibia > Caudata > Salamandridae > Triturus > Triturus cristatus. The sequence continues at coordinate 2,984,480 of NC_140579.1, forward strand.
CTGTTCCATAAGAGGCAAGCTTAGACTGCTGATATTCTGATGTACCTATTCTGTGAGTGAGGGAAGCCTGCACTGCTGGTGCCCTGATGTACCTGCTCTGTGAGAAGCAAGCTCAGACTGCTGACACCCTGATGTACCTATTTTGTGAGTAAAGGATATCGTGTAGTTCCTATAGTACCCTTACAGGACCTGCGCGTTTGGAGAACATACACTGTGGGCTTGGTGGCAGACTGATTCTGTACACCCCACCGAAAATGTTAGTCTGTTTGCAAACGGCTAGCTCACAGTGCCACTAATGTCCCCTCTTATCGGGGAGAGAATAGTTTCTGGCAACCTCAGAACATGACAACCCTGATCCATCAGAATCGTGGAAACAATGTACTACTATTTGCTCAGTCACTCATGCCTACTGATTATGTCTCAGAGATACACAGAATAAACAGTCTGGGTGTTTGAATAAGGATTAATTGAACAGTTGTTATTCTTGTGTAGAATATATGAGTTGCAACAACCATTAGACAATAGCAGAGATATATGATTAGCAGTACAGCGAATATAAATGTACCTAAGTGTACCTAGCCTGTGAGTAGGTATGTAGCCAAGAATCCCTCTAGGATTTAGTCGAACCCCATTACCTGAAGTATGAATGTAGGTGACCGTCTTGGTCTCAAGTTGGACACCCCGCAAGGGATGTTCAGACCACTGTCAGCTGGAGCATCTGCGTGCAGGAGCCTCAGCGTCTCTGGTCAGTGTGTCGGCTGGAAGTCTTGGTTCCCTCTGCCTAATACTAGCAAGAGGTGCTGTATTTATACAGAAAGTATATAGTGCTCTATTGTCCCTTGTCTCTTGTATTAGCCATTGTTGGCTCTGAGGATGACGTCCGGGATGAACCGTGTATGTAGATTTGGGGGGGAAAGTGGTGTAGCCCCAGCCTGGTTTCTAAGAACCCTCATGAATATTCATTCATACTATGTCTGTCTAAAGATCGCCATTGTTCAGGGAAACCCTCCTTCAGCACCCAGGACAAAACTAAGTAAAAGGTTCATATACTAGATAGTAGCACATAAAAACCATCATGAATGGGCTCTGTAAAAATGTGCTTTAAAATCAGTTGGAAAACAGTCTAAAAACCAGTCTAAAAAGGTGGAAGTGAAAAAATGTTATTTACTGCGAAAATCAGTTGGAATTGTTGCTTTAAAAGTTATAGTCCTAACTGAGTTCGTTCACACAAGTTGAATTTCAACAAGCGTCAAAAGGCCATGCTTTTTAGCGAGAACGTGTCAATTTGTAGGAAATGTTCCAAATCTACTTAGGTTTAGAAAAAAAAGAAAATCCAAATTCTTTCCCCGCACACGACGAGACAATTTTAGATTAAATGTCCTGGCTGGGATACGCAACATCATCGTTGCTTGCCGCTGCAGGGAATGGTCCTTGTAACACCTCGCAGAGTACGTCAATGGAGCACAGATAATATTCACTATAGCCAATAGCTGGTGTAGTGACTGCCGGTGCTGTAGTCGATACCAGGGTGCTAGAAGTAGAGCTAATGCTCTACCCAGTTATAAGAGGCACCTGTGGGTTTTCGAGGAATGCATTAATCAGGATAGGAATACGCTGGGGACACTGCCGAACATGGGACCTTAATGGTTCCAGCCTGGTATTCAAGTCCGCAGGCGTGTTCGTCGCAAGTGTCAGACAGAGGTTCAACAAGCATTCATCACCGCAAAACAGGCATCAAAGTACAGGTAAGATGTAGTCCATCCAGACGGGTTGAATTGACAGGAACTAAGAGGCGCTCAGTTCCCGTAGGCGCGATGTGCCCAGATGCTGTACCAAGCGTTCACAGTAATTACGCTCCAGGAGCGCTTTCGCCATCTTGTTGGTGGTAATAGGGCCGTTCATTGCGTAGCAAATAGATGACAATCAGAATACCCGCTATTGATAGCAGGATCAGAGGTAGACCTCCAAAAATGCTTCCAAATACAGAATGTATGAAGTTTGGAATAACTCTGAAGATGGTCTGAAATGCGCTTAGAAATACTGACCCTATGGTCTTAAATAGGTGTACAATACCACTCGTATCAGACATATTGAAGATACGACCCACAATTTCTGCAAAATGAATGGGGCAGTTTGTAGGTATAAGCGCCTGTATCTCAGTCGAGGTCCTTGCGATTTGAAGATCAAAGGTCTATCAAGCAGAGGTTAGAGGTACAGATTGCTGTAAAAGCATGGCATTCAGTCTGCTCAGAGTATCAAATTGTATAAAAGAAACATTCAACGAAGTCCATAATGGCGCCTCACTTACTGTACTTGTCGTGGGAAACAATGCTTGCATACACCCAGTAACCCTGGAATTAACGGTGACCAGATAGGCAATGCCCGGAAGCATACCGCAGCAACCTTGATCGCTCAGCATCAAGTAACTCCCATTTGAGAGTAGCTTGAATACTGGTGAAATCACGGCAGCTGGAGTCCCTTTCATGTTGCACGACATGTTTGCTACTGAACCATTACAAGCTCCGTGCAACGAAATGTCCTGGCACATGAGAGAACCGCTTAAAGCGTTCTTGCAGTTTGTACCACTTAGAAACACTTCTCGATCCCCACTCTGGCATCAAAATCTATATGGTGAGTCCCAGGATTCCTTAATGTATTCCCTACCCATTTTTTCATATTTTCTTGCCTGCCTTTGTTCAAGGCAATATTGAAACTGAAAAGTAGTGACGGGCCGAGTGATGTGGCCATGGAAAAGCCATTCCGTAGACGGAGATTCCGCTACTGTTTATGGTAGTATGTCAGGTTTTTCGATACGCAGCATTGTATATTTTGCTCCTCTTTGTGTCATCTCAGCCTGTTTATCTGGTAGATTGTATTCAGAAAACAGAGACGTACTGTTAATAAAACGCCAAGGCACATTCCCTGCACGCTAAGATTGCAGAGTCCAGCTCAATAACATAAGAGACCGCAACTGAGATTGCTCGTGTTGTAATAAGGCTAGATCTTGTTCCAGTATGTCCATTGCAGAAGATACAATGTTGCCTAAGGAATATATTCTGGAGGACAAGGTTAACATGTTAACCCATTGTCAACCACTGCTAGAGATTTTTCTAAATTAATACGGTCTATTTCCCGTATTCTCTCTGTGGCCTCTTGTTGGGATATTTTCCAGATATCATTGTAGGCAGAATAAATGCCAGCATATATGAAACGTGTTGGACGTGGTTTCCTGGGGCCTAGTAAAAAGTCCCTAAGGTCCATGTCTTGTGTGAGTAGCTGTTAGAAATGGGATCTCTGGTTGGCTAAGGCTTGCGCCAAAGCCAGGCAGAGACCACCACTCTAGTCAGGGCAAGGAAGTTACACGCCAAAGATAACTCCTGCTCACCCTCTTGGTAGCTTGGCCCGACCAGTCAGGCTTATCCCGGAGGCAATGTGTAAAGGGTTTGCGCAACATGCACACAGCAACAACATACTAGGCATACCACAAAAGAAACTCAACACAAGTTTATATATAAAAATAGCCTTTCTATTATCATAAACACATTAGAATAGTAATCACACAATATACACTGTGCCAACTGGCACTGGGCAATATTTACAGGAGATTATATACACATGACAGGGCCACTCGGGCCACGGTCAGAACCATCACATAGTAAAGGTAGTAAATGTAGAACATATAATAAACGTAGAACACAACCAGTAATTACTGGCAAACACTGTACTCAGCATCATCCTGTAACACAAACCATATTATGCACAGTATCACATTGGGCGTGAAATATATCCTGCACCAACCTTATAAGCCTAAACATATTAGACCATAACCTCCTAAGCATAACTTACATTAGGGATATAACTCACAGTAGGGAATAATCTCACTAGCATAAACCACAGTATTCAAATAGCCTCATACATAAACCATATTTAGAGGCATAACTCACAGTAGAGAATAAACTGAAACATAAACACAGTATGCAAAACCCCCATGATCATAAAACCACATTAGAGGCATAAATCACGGTGCAGAAAACACAGTATATGAATCACATTTCCTGCGCACCACATAAATCACATTAGGGCCTGGCGCCCTACAAACCTCACAGTCCCCCTGGCCAGCTGGCCCTCTCAAAGGGGCTCAAATGCCCTATGTCCAAAGTGTCACGGCGTGCTGCCAATGCAGCAGAATCCAAAGGGCGCCATTGTTGGTAAAGGAGTGCATCTCACCCCTATCTCCTTTAAAATACCCCCAAAGAACTAACACCGTAAACGTTGCAGCTGACGCTACTTGCCGTGCAGCTGGGATGCAAAGAAGGCCTGGGCACTCACTGTGTCCTCTGGACAATTGCGTAAAACGTTGCAGCTGCCCGCACAGGTGCGGCGCAGTGTGAATAGGCAAATAGGCCCTGGCACAACTGTGCCCTCGGGGCCCTCACTGGGGCTCTCCAAATACATGTCCCCATTGTTGCAGTTGCCCACTGCCACGCGGGGCAACAGTGAAAAAGGCCATATAGGGGGGAAAGCACGAGCCCCTCTGGGCTATTTAACAATAATTATGCCCCTCGTTGGAGCCACACGGGCTCTCAAACCAAACATGCCCAATGTTGGAGCGGCCCGCAATGGCGGATCCGCTCAGGAAAACAGGCATGGTGCCTTCACCGGCACCACACCGCTCATCTTCAGCCCCCACTGCACCTCTCCTCACTTCACCGGGCCCCCTCCTGGAACCCGGGACTTTGATGTGGAACCCGAAAGGCTCCAGCCCTCCTCCTGAGCACGTCCCATTGCGGGGTGGACTCCCGCCTGGGTCTTAGAACGCGACTCTTCGCTTCCAGCCTCACTGCTCTTCCGCTACTGTCCACCAGGCCCCATCCACAACCAGGCGGGCCGCAGATCGCGGTTTCTTTTCTCTTCTTGGTGGTAATGAAGGGTAGGCTCCCTCTTAAGCAGACACATGCGGGGTGGGCACCCGCCATTAAAATACACGCATAAGCGGGGTGGGCACCCGCAATTAGGATTGAATAAGCGGGGTGGGCACCCGCCGTTTCCAGCATCACGGGGGAATCCCTCACGCCAGGGTTCCCTCTAAAGGGACGGGCAGGGCCGCGATGTGCAGCCCACGCTCTCCCCTTCCCTGGGGAATAAATAAAATATAGTGCTCACGAGGCGCTCGTGGTCCAAGGAAAGTCCTTAAGGTCCTTTAGGAATCAAGGGGGCAATGCTGGGCCCAGGGAGGCAGCCTGGCAGGTCCTCCTGGGACCCAGCAGCAGCACGCCCCCACAGGTTCAGGAACAGGTAAAGAACAACTTCATGAAGTCACAGCCCCTACATTTATATCCCATAATCATTTGTCTGCAGCGCAGGGCTTGGGGAACCAGATGCAACTGGTTCAAGGGGGATTTGGAGCACTTTGTTTTAGAAGCTCCTCTTCCCCTTTGTCAGGTGGGGGCTCGTCATCAGACACAGCACAGGGGGGCGGAGCCAGCATTCACTAGGGCAGGCACCATCATATTCAGAGTCAGGGGATTACCCCTCCCACTACTCCCAGCTGTCCTATACAGCCCAGCGCTGACTCACCCTGCCCCTCCTGGAGCCGCACACACCTCCCAGCCCCTGTCACTAACAAGCCAGACATGCAATTCACATCAGGCAGGCAGACACATAGCACACAGAAATGCCAACTTCTAAAAGTGGCATTTCCCAACTGGTCACAATAAATCTGCGCACACCATTGCACAGCATTTATTCTCACAATTTCATACATACCAAATTCGACCACGCTGCTCCTCCCATTCAGGAATTACCACTGACACACACTGATCAGGGAATCCCCAATGCATTCCTATGGGAGGGCAGGCCAACCTTACCAAATGTACACAGAGAGCGCACGCACTTTAAACTGGGCCACAGTGCTAAAGTGCCCAGAGGCCTAAAACCACCAACACCATGTCAGAGCTAAGGCAAAAAGTTTAAGGATGAACCTGCCAAAAGGGCCAAGTCCAACAGTAGTGATACATGCTGTTTCACTTCTGTGAGTGTTGAGGTTTCTAGACAATCAATGCACAACTTCCAAACACTGTAGGATGTCACTACCCCTGGATGTTCTTGTTGTACATAACGTGGATCTGGCCTATGGATAGTAAACCCTTCGTTTGTATCCAGAATCTTTTCTGACATCTGTTCATGTCTAAGGGCCAAACCAACCATTCTTTCCAAATTAGGTCTGTTTTATTGTACTGTAAAATGTCATCTATTGTTGCCCCTTCCTTTGAAGTTGAATTTTGCCACCCTCCCATCTGTGATGGTGTTGGAAATCGAGGTGTGTTCAGGTCCTTATTGTTGGCTAATCCAAGACAGGATGTCTGTAGCACAGTGTTGTTGAGAAATATCATCTGCTGTGGAATGAGGCATGCTCTAAATAGCACTCCTGTTCCCTGGACTTGCCAGTCCCTAGAACCCCAATCTGATTTTAAGTCTATTGTGTCCTTCCATAGGTCAAAACCCTGTTCATACATTTGGGCAATAAAGGAAGCAGAGTAAATCTGTTTGGTGTTTGTCAACTTAATTTTCAGTGCCGATGTTGGTGTAATCTTATAATAGTATGAGATCGGGTCACTGGTGTTAAATCCTGAAAAATATGGGAATTTCTGTGCAAACGTTTGCAAACTACCTTTAGGTGGAGTAGGGCAATGTTCCCACTGGTGGTACTCAAAAACATCTCTAGGTGATATAGATTTGTGTAAGAAATGATGACCATAATGTTGGTAACAGTACAACGTGTCATAGTCTGAATTACCTTCTAACATTTCAGTGTTTTTTTAATCAGACAACAAGTTATTTACAGTTTCAGAGTCCCAATCATCAGAAAATGTACTGGAGGTAATGATCTTACTTAAGGAAATTTTAAACACATGATTCCGTTTTAAAAGTTCAGTCGGATCGAATATTTTGAAATCAACCTTGTCCCAAACTATACCGTCTGGTATAGGAACCGCTGTGATGTTCACTGATGACAAGTCTCTGTGTTCATGATGAGACGATTGATGTGGATTTAAAATCAAATTAACATTTTGGGCTGTAGAGCTTTGTTGAAGCTATCGTCCATTAATAAGCATGCTAAAAGTTAAAACTAATCCTAGCCAGATAAGAAAGAATAGTACCCCAGTAATTACCCAGAGTTCTAACCAAGGTGATACCAGGTAAGTCTGTTTGAGAATGTTCAGGAAGTCTATAACTTGTTGCTTGCGTGTTTTTGGGGCTGGCATCGTTTCCGTTTCACTTGGATCCAAGAAAAACGTATCAAAGTTCTTGAAGTAGCCAGAAGCAGTTCGATCAATTGTAGGAATTGCATCAGGATTTGTTGAAATCAAAGATTGCTCTCGTCGAGGCATGTTGATGTAAACATCAGTATTTGGTCTTATTGCAACTTGAGTGTTGTTTTGAGTTAGATTTTGAAGTTGAACTTCTGGTTCAAGGGGAACGAGTTCCATAGCATTGTTGCATAGTCCTTCATTCCATTCAGGAGGCTTTTCGAACATGATGAGTCTTTCTGTTTGAATGTTTGAATTTCTTGGATTGTAGCTAGAGGAGGGCGTCTGCTACTGTGGAGTCCACATGGCCTACTGTTTAGTATTGGCCACATACTATGGTTTGATCAAGTTGATAGAGACAAATCTTTTCTCCTTTTTCTTGGCAAGGTGCGGCAGACGTACAGTTCTTGTTCCTTGTACTGCTAAGAATGGTACAGCTGTTCCGTATTATGGTCCAAATTCTTTTTTGTCTGCTATTTTCTCTCTGACCAGATCCCCAACATTTGGGATACAGACAGGTCTTGCCGTTACTGCCTTGACTTCCGCAGTGGCATTCTGTTTTAGGTTGACATTGCTTTGTTGTGGCCTGGATTCATTTAGATCTTGTAAAGCAGCCAAACGATCATGGATGTCAAATGGTTTTTCATCCACCACTGCGCCTTCACAATCAAGATCAGGTACCCACATTCTTGTCCAAACAGGATCTCATATGGAGTGACACCCCCTAGAGAACTTCTTGGCTGGTTGTTAAGTGCTCTCTGAGACCCAAATAGGTGATCAACACAACTACCGCCCTTGCCTAATACCCTAGCTCTTAAAGATTGCTTTAAGTCCCGGTATTTCCTCTCCACAACCGAATTTCCCTCAGGATGGAACAAAGAGGAGTACCACAATGCTACACCCATACCTTCCATGGCCTCTTCTTAAACCCGAGAGCTAAACACAGGGCCACGGTCAGAATGTAACGTGCTAATTGCGTATGTACCAATAAAGACTCGTAAATCTTTGAACACACAGTTCGAGCGTCAGCCGAGCGCTGAGGCCAAATCCATAGGAATTTGGAGCATGAATCCACTGCAACCATGATATACTTGTAAGCCCCATCAGATTGTAAGGGGCCGCAGTGGTCCAGATAAACACAAGCAAGATGTTTGTCTGATTTTAATAATGGTGTTTAGGCCGGGCGTGTTATGATGGAGCCTTTTATCTGTTGGTAGATGTCACATTTCAAGACATATTCTTTAGTTTGTTTAGTTAGACCTGGACACCAGTAGCGCTGCTTCAACAAGGAAATAGTCGCTGTGATGCCTGAGTGCACAGAACCAACACCCTTGTGTGCTGCTGAAATTAAACCTAGACTACGATCCATATGTGGTATTACTTTATCGCCCACTCCAGGAATCTGAGCATATGGAATGTTTTGTGCATCTAACTTGTAGGAGTACTTGAGTGGGAATTTCTACTGCTGTGCTGCCTTTGCGTGAAGCAATGATAACCACCGTTATCTCACCGTCAATTCTTGTTTTAGAATGAGTGATTGCAGCTACAGAAGCCGTGTGTACAGCCCTCTTTGCGGCTTCATCAGTCAATGAATTCCCCTCAACGTGAACACCATCACGCTGATGACTCAGTGTATGTATCACGTGAGCCCTTGGTAGTTCGTTTTTCAACTCCACTACCTGTTCCCATAGCATTTTATGCTTAATTCTGCCACCTTTTGCATCTTTGAACCCATTCTGTTCCCAATGATGTAAGTATTCATTATATGACTGTACACAGTAAAAGGAATCACTCACGATTAGTGTGGGAATTCGTGATCTGTATTTACAAGTGCCAGTACTAGTGCTTTTAGTTCTGCCAACTGTGCCTTGCAGTCTCCTAGAGATTGTGTTTTTGTGCAATTTGGAAAGGATTTTCCGTCCCACATGTACCCTTTAACGATAGCACATGCTGCGCTGGATTGTTGCTTACTTCCTATGGCCGGTTGAGCAGATCCGTCAGTGTAAATAATATATTCAAACTGATCTAGAGACAAGATTTCATTTGGTAGAGGATATTCTTGTCGGTATTGCAGGAATGCTTGTGTTTTTAGACTTGAATCAAATCTGTATTCAACATCCATTGCAGTAAGAGAATTAGCTCATTGTATCCATCTCGGATGTAAGGCTTTTGCATTCGGAATGCTTGCCATAGCTTCTAAAGCCGGTACTGGAGTTACAACAATTATACCCCTGAGCCAGGGCTCTTTCTCTTACTACCGTGGTCTGAACTGCTCTCAGGATTTTTTCAATTGATGTGAAACTCATTTCTGCGTTTGTGTACAGGTGTGATTTGTATGCAATAGGTACCGTTGCGCCTTCATTGAAGGTTAAGTTAGTGTACCACATTGACCGGCTATAACACGGATCACCAAGTTGTGTACGTTTACGCGTGTCTGTAAGTGTTTGGAAGCAATCATGTCTTCTTGTAGTGAACGCAGGATGTTTGAGTGTTCCTGTGTCCAATGTCTAGCTGAAAAGTCAGATTTCATTAAGTCGTAGAAAGGTTTTACTCTCTCTGCATAATCTAAAATGTTTGTTCTGCTGAAATTTAGGAATCCCAGTATTGACTGCAAATTTTTCAATGTTTTTGGAGGTTGGCGCAGCACACGCTTTTCTAAAAAGCCAGCTGCCAGGCTTTTCCCTTCACTTGACAGCTCATATCCTAAAAACAGGACACTGAAATGGGCTGCTTTTGAAGTTACATTTGTAGCCCTCAGAGGCAAATCCCATAATAATGGTGCTCACCCTGGTCAAGTGCCTTATTAGGTCATTGTCCGTCAGATAAATATCATCCACATAGGACAATGCTTCCTCATCAAAATTTTGGAGTAACTCAGTTACTCTTGCTGAGAATACCCCGGGGCTGTTCTCATACCCCTGGGGGAGTCGACAAAATTGTCAATGTCACCCCAACGCTGAGAAAGCGCTCAAATACCTGCTTTCAGGCGCTATATTTTGGCAGAAAAATCCATTTGAGATATCAAGTGTTGTCTTGTATTTTTTGCGCACAATGTTATTCATAAATGCTGCACTGTGTGCATTTTGGACAGCGAAAGTTTAAATGTCTGTAATCTAAAACTAGACGATATGTATTGTTGGGTTTCATGACAGGAAACAAAATATTGTTCATTGGTGAGGTGCATGTTTCAATCACCCCTTGATATTCAAGTTGATCTAAGATCTCCTTGGCCTGTTTTTTAGATTCTTGCTTTTTAGGATATTGCCTCTGTGCATTTAGTGACACTTTTAACCGGATCACGTGGTGGGTTGAATTCTCATCCCATCCAGCATGATTTTTGTACAATGCTAGAGCTAGGGCTACTGCCCACTCCAGTGCAAATGCATGTTTAAGATGTATGGGAACAAGGTCGGAGAAGGCTGGAAAAATGATTGTTTCTTCCCTAGGGCACTCCATGACAAATGCTGGCGGCCGATGTTGTTCTGCTACTAGGATGTCATATCCAGATGACAGATTTTCCCTAAAGAGACCTTTAATTTTCCTGGTCTTGTCCCCATCCTTTTTTCATTGTTATCTTGTGTAACTTATATGGGACGCCAACCCTTGTATCTGGTGTTTCCACCGAGATGTAATCATTCAAGTCCGCTGTCACCAGAAATTCCTTCAGGTTCTGGCGAGCTATTGTCACTTCTGTCGTGCTGTCTAGCATCGTCAGAGCCCATTCCCCGTTCAGAAGTTGCGTCCTCAGTATTCTGGGCATGTCTGATCTTCAGGCCTGCAACTTTGTTTTTCTTAAATTGAGGTTTAGATTTTGGCTTATCGTGTTTTTTAGAAGTGTAATCCTGAGCGTCTTGCTTGTCTTTGGACTTTGTACGCTCTTCTTTGTGTTCTGACCGTCCTTACCTCTCGGAGTTTTTTTATGAACCCTGAAAGGAACGAAAGGAATGTGTATCAGTATCCTGATACAGGTCAGGTTATCCCTATTCCTGAGATTACACCTCTTTTCAGAGGGCTCCTATGAAGGAGATCTGTCTCGGGATTGAGATCTTTTTTTAGTAAAGTTTTGTTGTTTTTTGTTTTCCCACTGCTTTATAGAAGAAGACGGTGTCTGCATAGTAGTGTCCTTTTCAGGATTGCCCATTTGTTGTGGTTTCACAGCTTTCCCACCCAAACTGTCTCTTTCTAATTCTGCATATGCAATTTCAGTAATTTTGGACAGTTCGTGTTGTTGGTGCACTGGACAGGGGCGTAACACAGGCCCCTGCATCCCCCGCGGTGCGGGATGGCCCCCAAGCTGCAGGGGGCCCCCTCGGCACAGTACTCATGCCACTGCAGTCTGGAGCACAGAGCTGCAGAGTGCAGAGAATGACTCACGGTCTTTTCGTCTGAAGGACCAATCTTTTCGGTGTTGAGTTTGACAAACGTCCACTTTTCAGACGACGGTCTGTTATTCTCAGGCAGCCATAGTTCTGACGTCAATATTTCGAAGGTTTACAATGATACAGTTTGTATATTTTGTATGTGGTTTAACTTTTAACATTGTTCAAAAAGAACCGCCGAAACGGAACCCATTCTCAGCTTCATATTTTAAATCAACAGTTGTTTGTGCGGTGCTGTGACTAACTCGGTTCTATCTATAAGCATAATTTCTCAATTATGTGCACGTCTGTTGTTTACGCACAATGCAGCCGTGTAATATTTTCTTCCAGAAAGATAAAAATGTGGGCCTCTTTAATTGTCAACGCGGGCCCGTGCGATATTATATTTTCTCTAGTGCATGTGTACCAATTAATGGCTGGTGTAGCTCTGATTTTGCGTGACAATGCAAACGATGGGTGCATGGAAGAAAAACATCAGATTATACGTCCCCAATGGATTCATAAACTGCATAAGGTACTGCAGGAAGGCACTGGTGCACCTTGGGTGATCACAGCTGGGGATTTTTTAATTGAAAGGAACATTCCCAATCCTGCTGCAGAATTGATATTTATGGCTTCGTGAATTTTAATGGTTGGAAATCTTTCAGCTGAATCCTAGTTTTAACTTGGAAACCGAACGTTCACCATCTCTAAGCTGTATTTCATGCTTCTATTTAAGTTCTTTATGGTCTTGCTCTGTTTTGCATACAGTCAAATTGTGGGATAGCTACTGGTGTGGGGCTGCCCTGTGTATGGATGTAAAGTCCTGGTCCTCTTCCCTGAGTGTTAGGCTGTATCTGGTTTTTGGGTCTCGTCTGAGACAGCCCAGGCTGTCTCTTCGAGACATTTTCTAAGTGGGCTTTTAAAAGTGCCACCAGAGGCTTTTCCTAGCATGAAGCTTGGGTGCATGAGCACGTGCACGCGCGCAGCAGCCATCTGGCCGTCATGGCCCATAAAGCACAGCGCTCTCCCAAGCCCTCGCTCTGCCCCTCCACTACCTCCTCGTCTGCTTCAAAGGGTTTCATTATGTTTTTTAGGTCTCGGGACCATCCGGTCGGCAGACCGGAAGTCCGGAGATTTAATGACTTGGGAGAAGAGGGGCTTGAACCCGCCCCTCTTCTGCCCTGTTCTCCATTGGCTGGCCTCGTAAATGCTGGCCAGCTATTGGAGAAGAGGTCCCGTCACTCCAATCATGCCCCGTCCTTTTCGGATCGGGGGCGTGTTTTTTGCAACTTTTCGCATTCTCTCCTCCAGCCAATGGCTGGAGGAGAGAAAAGACAAACACGCCCCCGAATCCGAAAAGGACGCTGCCTTTCTCCGAGGCATTTCTGCCCTGCCTCAGAGAAAGGCGGTGGTGTCTTCCGGTGCCCTCGTCGTGTTTTAAAGTCTTCCACAGAGTATCCCAAAGTTTTCTTTTTTCCAACTCTTCATTCTGATTGGACTGTGTCACTTCGTTCGTTTTCTATAATATTGTTGATTTCGCAAACAGCTTGTTTCCGCTTCTGTATGTTGTAGCTTTTCTGTTCGGTCTGGAGTGCATTGTCCGACTTCTCTCTGGCAGCCCTTTATGGCTGGCTACTGGCGCGAGGCATGGCGCTGGCTTTCTCTTGCGTGAACCACAGCCAGCGGAGCAGTTTCTAAGTGGAGCGCAGCCGACACCGACCCAGGCGGAGTCTAGCTGGCCTTTAGCCTATGAACCGCGGGCTTTTGCAGTTTCTGTTCCCTAGTGGGCTCTCGCGAACTTAAAGGCTGACAATCCACTATTGATACAAAATGTAACATGAATGCCTTCCTAAAGCGCTGTAGTTGCGGTACTAGGCAGTGCTTCTGACAGATGTGCGCTATATAAATGACAAAGTTCAAGTTGGAGATTACGAGGCGATGAAATTAACCATCCATTCTGCGATAATTACATCAAACGGCCTTAAACAGGCATGGGCAGACCCTTCGTTGTATTACCCGCACACTGATTTGTTTTGGCCCAGTAACATGCTATCGACCATTTAAATCAGATACAGGCCGCAAACTGAGCAACTCCAGCATATCATCTGTTCTCACGGACATCAGTGGTACTCATTTTATTAGTTGAACATTAGTCTGGCATTTAAATCTGTGGCATATAGTTACACATTGATCGTTGCCTTGCTTAACATAACCCTCTGAGCTACCTCACCAGTTTATTTTGTTTTATGGACCGCTCATCTCCAGAGTGCCTAGATAGAGGATTCGTCCAAGGTCACAGGGCATGGGTGTGGTCAGGGTCGGATTGGGATCACAATTAGGTCTGGGCACTCCTTAAAAACAAAAAGTGGCCCACATTCCCGGATCGGGCCTTTTCATTAAACACCAATTGATTAGTCTCATTGGGCACATGTTTATAGAAATGTTTGGTAATTTTAATATTTTATGGCTGATATAGACAGTAGCGTGGGTAAAAACTAGGCGCACTGGGTTTAATTAAACTGTTTATTGTTCTGGTGTTAATTCAATTTCTAATGAGCATCCAGTGCATAATGCACACGACATTGGGTGGCGATACGGAATTATTGACATTTACGAAAATATTGCCGACTTGATTAGAAGTTTGCGCTTTCCTAATCAAAAGATCGAAGTTTCAAAAAGCCACAGGAATGACGCGAAGGCAAACAATACTGGCAGCAACAGTGACACCTAGTGGCCTTATTGCGTGTTACACTGTAATAAAGACGCAGTAGCAGTGTGCCTATAGAGACGGCTGCTAGTACCGTACGAATCCGCATGAATATTCATGAAGCGGAGAAGGCCGCGTGTGCGTGTCTCTGCGCGCGAGGACTGGTGGTGTTGGCACACAGGAGAGACAGCTGCACCAGCCTCTACAACACACACGCGGAGCGCGGGGGCCGCAGCTGTCGCTGCACGGACGCGAGCTCTCGAGCCGGGGTAGGCAAACAGGCGGAGCGACAGACGGCCGCCATACCAGCCAGCCGGTTGCTTGAACATGCGCACGGCGCCTCCGGAACTACTCTACGTTTTTATAAAAAAAAAGAAATACAGTTTACTCTTTTAGAAGAACTACGCTGACTCAGCCATTGTTTTTGCGTTTGAGGTGTCTAAAGGTAATATACACATACAACTTTAAATGTAACCTAATGAATGCAGACAGGACAAGTCGTAAACAGCAATTACCTCTGTTTTCCAACTTGTGCCGTCAAAAGTTCTTTCATGAGCCTGCTGGACTACTCTGTGTAACCCTGTATTCTCCAGTGTTGAAATTTAAGGGTTACAGGCAGGGCTTTAAGTGGGATGAAAGATTGGGCGTGGGGTGGGGGGTGGGTCTCAAAGGGGCGTTGTCAATGTAATTAAGGGTGTGGCTTAAAACGCGTAAACTAAACAGCTGTGCTTAGAGTGGTGTGCCGCCCAACTTGCATTTTGATGATTTATTGCTAATCTCGTCACAGGTGCTGGAAGGTTTGTGGAAGCCACTGTGTGTGTGGCTCTGTGTATGTGGCTCTGTGTGTGTGGCTCTGTGTGTGTGGCTGTGTGTGTGGCTCTATGCGTGGTGGCTCTGTCTGTGTGTGTAGGTGGCTCTGTGGGTGGCTCTATTTGTGTGTGGGTTGCTTTATGTGAGTGGCTCTGTGTGTGGGTGGCTCTGTGTGTGGGTGGCTGTGTGTGTGTGGCTCTGTGTGTGAGTGCAAATGCAAAAGGTCTCGCATTTGAGAGTGATTAGAACCCGGGCCGGGGAGGCGAAGCCAGACCCAATAGGGGCCCGGGCAAAACGCTGTCCGGGGGCGGCGCCCCTCCCCCGGCCACCCCCTTCAGGCATTTGAATAAGGGCTAGGCCGACGGGGGCCAGGATTGGCCCGGAGGGCGCGAGCGAGCCCCCCTCCAATCAGGGGTCGAGCTCAGGGGCCGGGGGGGGGGAATAAAAGGGGGTCACCGGGTCTAGTGATCACAAATCCCCCCTTCCCGGGCCAAGGGAGAACAAAGAAGAATCGGCGCGGGCTTACCTGGAGGCGACCGGCAGCGGCGAACGAATTTTTGGCGCCTAAAAATCCAAGCGGGTCGAGTATTCGGAGGATCCAGCAAAGAATCAGCCCACGCTTCGCCAAGGCTCGGGGGCTTCGGACACGTGAGGCACACGCCTTCGTCAGCCGCTGATCAACGAGCCGGCCACCACGGGACACCACCAGCAGGGAGGCGGAGGAGCGGGGCCACCCCCATTGCAGGCAGCGGGGAAAGGCAGCGACGGCCGCGGGGAAGACACGGCGTTTGGCATCTGGCACTGAGGGAGCCCCGGGAGCAGCGGAAACAGGGCTAACATCAGTTCCACCCAGAGGAGGGGAGCGCGCTAGAGAAGGGCGCGCCCCCTTAAAGGGGCAGTACGCGGCGGTGGGAGATCGTAAAGCAAGCTGCCCAGCGCGAAAGGAGAGGAGAACTGGGACGGAGGATGGCAAGCAGGAAAGGGGCAACAGGAAGGAAGAAGCAGCCCCCGGCCCGCTTCAGGGAACTACAGGAGCAACCAGCCACAAGGAAGGCAGACACAAGGAAGCGCAAGGAGGACGATCTGGACGAGGATCTACTGGACATGCTGGAACAGGCAAGGGCACTGGTGGCGCTGAAGGGCAGGAGCTGGATGGAACAGCAGATCAAAGAAGCCCCCCCCCCGGGAAAAGGGAGACGACAAGGCCAGGTTTCCACATCGCCACCCCCACCAAAGAGAGCAAAAAAGGGGGGGTCTGCAGCCAACACGGCGCCCCCCCACAGGAGCAAAACACGGGCAAACAACGAGGGAACCCCGTCTCAAGCATCCAGGAGGAAGACCCAACCGGCAGCGGTACAGGTGTGCAGCTCGGATTCGGACGATGGCAGCGAGGGCGAGGGGTCTGTGGCCAACACGGCGGCCCCGCATGAAGGACCCAAGAAGAGCACCCTGGGTAAGCATGGACTACCACGCAGCGCTCGGGGGCAGCCAGGGGGGCTGGGGCCACAGAGCAGAAAGGGGCCACAGGCTGAGACAGGGATTGAACACAGCGCAACAGTAAGGGGGCCGTGGCACACGCAATCCCCCTGGCAAACAGGCGCGGGCCTGGGGGAGGCCTGGCCGGGGGGGGCGATGCAACCCCCACCCTGGGTACCCTGGTGGCAATGGCCAGGAAGTGGGGTCCCATTCCCGGGGAATGCACCTTGGGCCGCAGGGGGCCAACAAGGAGCCTTGCGGTAGACAGAGCGGCCAAACAAGGGCCCCAGGCAGCCGGGAGGGCGGACGAGGAGCCCCCAGGGGGCAGCCAAGGAGAGGGGGCAGAGGCGGAGCAAGCGCAACAGGAGCACGCAGGGGCCATGACGGGGGAGGGCGCAGCCACAGCAGGGGTAGGCGAGGGCAAGCCAGCAAGCGAGTATATGCGCCCATCCCCAAGCGACCCTCCCACAACAACAAGGTTACTGGGTCTGGCAAACCTCATCCCACTCCCGGTAAAGGAGAGAATCTGGAGGAAGGAATTTATAGACATATTTTCCCTGCTCGAAGTGAGGCAGGCAGGCTTGGATCTCACCACACAAGACAGGAAAGACGAAGACAGGAGAGGCCCCAGGAAACCCAGGGTGGACAGAAGCATAGAAAACTGGTTAAAAGCCTTTAGGACATTAGCGTGCGTTTTTATTGAAAAATTCCCGCAGAGCGCAGCGTCGCTGATCCTATATGAGCAGAAGGTGCACGAGGTGCAGCAGCAGTTCCAAGGGAATGCATGGCTACAGTACGATGAGGGTTTCAGGGAAAAAATGCAGGTATGGCCAACGATAGGCTGGGACTGCCAAGACATGGAGGGCTATTCCAAACACATGGTTGCAGCCAGGGAAGGTGTGGGGGTGAAAGAGACTAATTTTCGCCCCTACGGGAGTAAGGGCAAATTTGAAGGGTACGGTAAAGATCCCAAGGGAAGGGGACAACCAGCCACGAAATCCAACAAGGCGTGCTGGAAGTTTGAAAAGGATGAGTGCAAGTGGGGGGCCGCATGCAAGTTCAAGCATGAATGCGGGTCATGCGGGGGGAACCACCCTGCGATACGATGCCGGCGACACACAGGGCAAGCGGCAGAGAAACCAAAGGCAGAACCAAAGAAATGAGAAGCGGGCCCCAACGGGGGGGGCCGGGGGAAAAGGGGGCGGAGGACAGGCGCTCCCTACACCCATAAAAGCAGGCAGGCTATTGCAACTGTTAAACAGGTACCACAAACCAGCAGACAGGAAATTATTGGCGGAAGGGTTTACGCGAGGTTTCCCCATCCCATACTGCGGCCCTAAGGGGGCACGGGAGAGCAATAATTTGAAGTCAGTCAAAGACAACCCCGAGGCAGCAAAGCAAAAGGTGGAAAAGGAAGTTGGGTTGGGCCGGGTGGCGGGCCCTTTCCCTACTCCGCCGCTAGAGGACATGGTGATATCCCCGCTGGGCTTAGTCCCCAAGAAGGAGCCAGGCAAATT
This sequence comes from Triturus cristatus, assembly GCF_964204655.1. Taxonomy (NCBI): domain Eukaryota; kingdom Metazoa; phylum Chordata; class Amphibia; order Caudata; family Salamandridae; genus Triturus; species Triturus cristatus. The sequence goes on from NC_140579.1 coordinate 3,002,661, forward strand.
CCGCTTGATTCACCACCTATCATACCCGGAGGGGGAGTCAGTCAATGACTGGTTAGAGCAGGGAGCATGCTCGGTGGCCTATGCCTCGGTTGACGATGCAGTGGACCTGGTTAGACAGGAAGGGGCGGGGGCCCTCATGGCCAAGTCTGATATAGAATCAGCGTTTAGACTACTACCGGTGCACCCAGACAGCTATCATTTGTTGGGCTTTAGACTGGAGGGGGGCTACTACTACGATAGGTGCCTCCCCATGGGCTGCTCAATCTCGTGTGCACATTTCGAAGCCTTTAGCAGTTTTCTAGAGTGGGAACTGGGCCAGCGGACGCCGAGAGGGGGGCGGGTCCACTACCTGGACGACTTCTTGTTCGTGGGTAGGGCAGACACAGAGGACTGCGCCAACCTCCTCACTAGTTTCAGGACATTGACGCAGGAGCTGGGCATCCCGTTAGCTCACGAGAAAACCGAGGGTCCCACAACGAAACTAACGTTCCTGGGGATAGAGCTGGACTCAGTGGCAGGGACATGCAAGCTGCCAACCGACAAGGTAGCGGACATGCTTAGCGACATACGTAGTTTGAGGCAGCAGAAGAAGGCGACACTGGGAGCTGCAACAGCTACTGGGGAAACTGAATTTTGCCATGAGAGTAATTCCCGCAGGGCGCGCATTTGCCCGGCGGATAGCCTGGCTTACGAGGGGCTTGGCACAGAGGCACCACAGGGTTCGCATTACACAGGGAGTGAGGGACGACTTGGTCCAATGGGAGAGTTTTCTAACAGATTTCAACGGCACCCTGATCTGGCGGGCCCCCTGGGCTCTTGCCAGTGAGTTAGAACTCTACACTGACGCAGCAGGGGGGTACGGCATCGGGGCCCTCCTGGGGACAGCGTGGTCGGCAGGGGCATGGCCGGAGGCTTGGCACGCAGCAGGGCTAACCACGAACATATCACTACTAGAACTTTTTCCCATAGTGGTAGCCTTCCACATCTGGGCCCCCCAACTAGCGAATAGGCAGATCACTTTGTGGTCAGACAACCACGCAGTGGTGCAGGCAATCAACACAGGAGCGGCGCGTTGCCCAGCAGTAGCGGCCTTGCTGAGGAAGTTAGTGGGCTGCCAGTTGAGAGGGAACATTGCAATAAGGGCCAGGCACATTCCGGGCGTGGAAAACTTAGTGGCGGATGCTATTTCTCGTTTCCAGTGGGAAAAATTCAGGAAGCTGGCCCCGGGCACAGACAGGAAGATGACCCCGATGCCGGAGGAAGCGTGGGCATGGGTGGAAGCGGTTTGAGATGGTTGCTGGAGAATGCACTGGCCCCAAAGACCAACAGCCGGTACCGGAGGTGCTGGGAAACGTTCAGGGCCAAAGCAGGTCTACAGAGGGGGCAATGGGCCGGGAAAAGGGACATCCTGGATTTCATCGACTGGGCCTTCAAGGAAGGGAAATCAAAATCCTGGGCACAAGCGCATTTAAGTGCGGTAGCATATTACACGAAATTGGCAGGGCAGGTCGACCAAACAGGGGCGTTTGAATGTCGCATGGCCATGAAAGGGTGGGGTAGGTTACAGCGGGCACCAGAGGACGCAAGGCGCCCCATCCACTTCAGATTACTTCAGGCGATGCTGGGGGCCCTGGCCGGGATATGCTCCTCGAGGCATGAAGTCACACTGTTCCGGGCAGCGTTTGCAGTAGCATTCTTCGGGGCATATAGGGTCAGCGAGGTGGTATCCCCCTCAGTGGTGGACGCAGGAGCGGTATGCATACAGAGAGAAGGGGTGGTCATGCAGGATGAACACATGGACATACTGCTAAGAAGGTCCAAGACGGACCAGACGGGCAAGGGAGTATGGACCAGATTGCACTGCACGGACAATGCAGATCATTGCCCGGTATGTCTTCTAAGAAGGCACCTAGAGAGCAAGCAGGGGAAGACGGGGCCGCTATTTCAGCACAGAGATGGATCTTTCCTCAGCCGCTTTCAGTTTATAGCGGTAATGAGGAAGGCGGTAGAAGCGTTGGGTCTCCCCGCACGGGAATATGGGTCGCACTCATTTAGGATTGGGGCGGCCACCACGGCGGCAGGGCTGGGCATGGGGGGGGCGCTATTAAGGGGATAGGGCGGTGGGCGTCCGGCGCTTACAAGCGTTACATACGCCCAGCAATATGCTAAGACCCCCTCCCTCCCTTCCCCCCCCCTCTCTTCCAGATTCGGACGCTGCACGCAAGAAGGTGTGGATCGTGGGGCACTCGTACGTTACGTGGGCACAGCGGTGGGCAGCGGCCAGACGGGACTTTGGCGGGATCTGGCTACGGGACACCGACATAGAATGGTGGGGGCGCCCCGGGATGAGATGGGGAGAGCTGCTGTCCATGGTGCGGGATGCGCTACAGCGGGGCAGCAAGCCAGATGCAGTGGTGGTCCACTTGGGCGGGAATGACTTGGCAGCAATGGGGCGAAAGGCACTCCTGGAAGACATGCAGAAGGGCCTCACAGCACTAGCACGAATGGTACGCCCCGCGGACATAATTTTTTCAGAAATCATAGTGCGGAACACCTGGCGGGGGGCAATCGACCTGGGGGCGGTGGAAAAGTTTAGGAAGAAACTCAATATTACTATGGCAAAAGTATGTAAGGCGAATGGCTGGGGTTTCGTACGTCATGGGTTCATAAACTTAAGATCCCCGGGGTATCACAGCGAAGACGGAGTTCACCTCACAGGGGTGGGGATGGATATGTTCCTGCTGAACATTGTGGGGGTTCTGGAGCAGAGGGGTTTCCTATGACAGTCAGGCAGGGTAGGAGTCGGCTAGGGGGGAGCTCCCTCTGATCGAGAAACCATAGGGAGCGTGGCGGAGCTAGACAGACTAAATTAACAAAAGAAAGGGGAGAACCCATTAGAAGATAGATGAGAGGCTCTCGCAGTGCCTTGGGGATGCCGCACGGCAGGGGCGCTGAGGGAGCCAAAAGGGCGGCACGCCGCCAACAAAGAGTAGAGACAATGCTCTCCCCATGACCCTTGGGATGCCTCACGGCAGGGGCTCAGAAGGAGACAAAAACAAAGGACCCAGTCACAAGAAATTAAAGTAGATACACAAGAAAGGCCCTTGGGATGCCAGCCGGCAGGGGCCTCTGGGAGAAGGGAGGGCCCATGTAAGGACACAGGGCGAGCGGGACGGCACTTGCGGCCCGGACAGGTCCAAACGGAGACCCGCCCAATCGGTAGCAAGCTGAAGCCTAAACCCGGAAGCAGGAAACACAGAAAGGGTTCCCTCCCCTCCCAGGTGATTGATAAAGCTGGGGCAAGAATAACCATGCAACATGTACATAACCATGAACAATGTGTTACAATTGTATAAAGTTTTTGTGATATGAATAAACTGCGACCTTTTCAGGCACCCAACAAAAGTTGTCAGTGGTGATTTGAGGTAGCAGAGCATAGCAGGATGGTACGAGGGGGGGGAAGCAGGGAGGGGAGATCCGCCGCCTGGATGGGGTTAGAACCCGGGCCGGGGAGGCGAAGCCGGACCCAATAGGGGCCCGGGCAAAACGCCGTCCGGGGGCGGCGCCCCTCCCCCGGCCACCCCCTTCAGGCATTTGAATAAGGGCTAGGCCGACGGGGGCCAGGATTGGCCCCGAGGGCGCGAGCGAGCCCCCCCCCAATCAGGGGTCGAGCTCAGGGGCCAGGGGGGGGAATAAAAGGGGGTCACCGGGTCTAGTGATCACAAATCCCCCCCCCCGGGCCAAGGGAGAACAAAGAAGAATCCCACCCACCCACACCTAAGAGTCGGGCGTCGCAGCTGCAAGGTGGAGGGTAGCGGAGCTAGACAGACTAAATTAACAAAAGAAAGGGGAGAACCCATTAGAAGATAGATGAGAGGCTCTCGCAGTGCCTTGGGGATGCCGCACGGCAGGGGCGCTGAGGGAGCCAAAAGGGCGGCACGCCGTCAACAAAGAGTAGAGACAATGCTCTCCCCATGACCCTTGGGATGCCTCACGGCAGGGGCTCAGAAGGAGACAAAAACAAAGGACCCAGTCACAAGAAATTAAAGTAGATACACAAGAAAGGCCCTTGGGATGCCAGCCGGCAGGGGCCTCTGGGAGAAGGGAGGGCCCATGTAAGGACACAGGGCGAGCGGGACGGCACTTGCGGCCCGGACAGGTCCAAACGGAGACCCGCCCAATCGGTAGCAAGCTGAAGCCTAAACCCGGAAGCAGGAAACACAGAAAGGGTTCCCTCCCCTCCCAGGTGATTGATAAAGCTGGGGCAAGAATAACCATGCAACATGTACATAACCATGAACAATGTGTTACAATTGTATAAAGTTTTTGTGATATGAATAAACTGCGACCTTTTCAGGCACCAACAAAAGTTGTCAGTGGTGATTTGAGGTAGCAGAGCATAGCAGGATGGTACGAGGGGGGGGAAGCAGGGAGGGGAGATCCGCCACCTGGATGGGGTTAAGCTATTGACATTGTAAATAACAATGCCGTTCCTTTAAATGTTTTAAAAACAAAAACATAAACAAAAATAATGTCATGAGCAATGCCAATAGCTCTAACTTTACCAATGCCGAGACCATTGCATTGTAAATGCTTGTTTAGACCTTTATGTTGGTTGCAGCTCGGAGCCGGTCGGTCCGTCCATAAAACACAGAATAAATAAGAATGCACCAATTCATTTCAACAAATTCCCTCCCAGCAGACATGAAGTGAACGTCCATATCGTTGGCTGTTTGTGCCTGCTAAAAACCTAAACGAGAAATAAAATCTTTGCTGTAGATTCAGATATTGCCTCGGTGCAGTATTTGGGAGAACCGTGCAGTGGCTCTGCGCCTTTGACTCTTCATTGTCACACTCGTTCCAGCTCCCGACTCTACCTCCCCTGCTCTGTGCAGACATTTTATTGAAGCTGATCCGCAAGCTGATCCGCGTCTCTATCTCTCAGTACACAATGTTTCCCTGTCTCTCATTCACTTTCTCACGCTCTCTTTCTAAGTCTCTCTCTCTCAATCTCAGTTTACCATCCTCCCCCTTTCTCGCCCAATTTACCAGTCCACCCATGTCTCTCAATCTCCTCCCTCTCACGTTTCCTATCCCTTGTCTCTTTATATCTCTCTCTCCCTCTTTCCGTCTCTCTCACCTTACTCATCCCCTTGTCCTTTCATCCCACTCTCGCCCTCTATCTCTCTTATTTAACTCACCCATCCTTGACACGCAATATCTCACTCCTTCCCTATTTATCTTTCATCTTACTCACCCTGTTGTCTTACCTCACCCCCTCTATCTCTTGCTCCCTCGCCAACTCCTTCACCCAAGTTGCCCCATCTCTCTCCACCTCTCCCTCCTGCTTTCTTTCACCTTACCCACTCACCTGTGTCTTCATCCCTCTACCCTTTCTCTCTCACCCTACACACTGACCTCTGTCTTCGTCTCACTCCACTTTTTCTCGTTCTCTCTGCTTACAATCCATGTTGCCCCATCTCGCTCTCTGTCTTTAACATTTCTTGTTTGTTTACATATGTATCTCTATTTCTCGTGTCTGTGTTTTACGCTCGTCTTTCCGCTGTCTCACACACTCATCTCAGTCTTTTGTTTCTCTGTCTGCCGCCCTATCTGCCTCTTAACTCCATCTGTCCATCTGTGTCTCGTTTCTATGTCTGCCACCCTATCTGGCTATTATCTTCATCTGGCCCCTGCCCCTTCAAAGCACTTTAAATGCTTACATTTTTCAAACATGTTAAATAAATATTTAGTTCAAGCCACATCACGGAGGTGAGGCAAGAGACACAAGAGTATGTGTGTGTATATGCGCACGTGCATGTCTGCATGCACGTGTGTCCTAGTCGGCACAAGTGCGTAGGTATATAGGAGTGCCTGTGTGTGTGTGTGTGTGCTTGTATATATGTATATGCTTGTGTGAGTGTGTAAATGTATCCCGTCTTGGTAATGCTGTATATGTATGTGCATGCTTGCTTATATGCATGTCTATGCGCGCGTGTGTCTGTGTTTGCATATGCTCGTGCCTGCATGCTTATGTGTGGATGTGTGTGTGTAGCTATGCTTATATGGTTGCAGCTATGTGTGTATGCCGTTGAGGTTGTCTGTTGCCAAATATGTGCATGTCTACGTGTTTGTTTGTATCTGTGTATGCGTGTTTCTTTGGGTCTGTGCTTGCACGTTTGTACGTGTCTCTGTGCATCTATGTTTATTTTAAAGGTATTTTGTATTGCACATAAAAGGGCCAGGAGTGGGTGAGAGCACTTTACTTAAAACAATATATGTGATAATAACTACTACTGGCTGGAGAAAAGATTAACCAACCTCATTAGTACCAGTTTAGTACTTGAATTCAACAATCAGCAACTGTACAGTGACAGATTAAACATTGGCAAGAACATGCCAGTGCCCAGCACCACCTGTCATTTTTGTGTTGCTTTTGTTTGAGCTACGATGTGTTTGTTGTAATCTGAGATAATGCAGAAGGTTGTGAATTATGTGTCATGTTTGAGTAATGCATAATCCTGTTGAAAATGTTGTAGCTTCAGGCGCATATAATTCTATTGTTGTGACATTTTCTTTTGCCCAGGCAGCAAATTACTCTGGTCTCCCCTCCCTCATAATCTATTTCCCATTTTCTGGTTTTCCAGCGCGGCGAGTTCATACACATGTCAATAGCGCAATGGAAATATTACTCCACTACATACAGCAAACTAAAGTAAAACACTTGTCATTTTCAACACCAAACGCTCAAGCTTTCAAAAACGAGAGACCTGTTGCATTGCAAATACTTGCTTAGTTTGGTTCAGCAATAAACTTCATTCTCACATTCGGATGGTAGCTTATGAAGCTTGCAGCTCACATGCCGTCGGGCTAGCCAAAACAATAGGTGCACAAACCTTTCAAAACTCTACCTCTGCAGCAGCAGTGGCTGACTGTCCCGCTCTACGCGGGTGATTATTTATGCGTGTGCCATTCAAGCTCCTTTGGGGTATAAACCGGGATCTAGTGAGTCTTCTCCACAAATTGTACTGCTGTACACTGGGCTGTGCCCAGCAGGCTGCTGAGGAAAAACGTTCAAAGAGATAGCATTTCTAGTTTTTAAAGTTAGAATAGTAAATAACGCAGGGGTCTCAAACCTTTTCTGTAACCAGAGCTACTTATGTTCAATAAAAGATTTCCCGAGCTACTAATATTGTTGGCCTTGTAATAGCAACCACATCAGACAAGATTATATAGGTGGCCACGCTATTCAACATTACTCAGTGCATAAGGCAGGGTTGCCAGAAATAACTTTAAAAAGTCTGTCAATTTGGAATCTTTTTACATAGGAAGCACATAACAGCTGTAGCTGAAATGCTCATGGCACTAAGGTAACAGTATTATTAATATGTCTCCCCAATGCTACATGTTTTATCACTTAACTTTAAAAGTAATTTCAAATTCAACCATTTTTCTCCAAAAATCTTATGACTTGAGCTCTGAAAATACATTTTTTTCTCGAATAAACACTTTTTCTATTTAGTAGAGTACGCTGCACACCGGAAAGCTACTCAAAAGGAGCTGGAGAGCTACTGGTAGCTCACAAGCTACTTGTAGGAGAAGCCTGAAATAACGCTATAGTCCAAAATGTTTCAGGAAGACACCAGGTTATATTTTGATTGGTGTTTGGCCTTGCGTATTGCTATTCCCGAAGAGGAAAGATAAATGATTATCAAAAAAATTATGAGTCTTTTTTAGGTCTCGCCTACGCAGTGTGTATGCGCTGCATAGGAGGACCTTTAGCCGTAGTTCTGCTCATTTTCGAAGCACATACTTATGCTTGTGGCGGTATCCACATTGCGGGAGCGAGCAGGGGGCGCACCACAAGCACGAGTATGTGCTTCGAACAAGAGCAAACTGCGCGCGCACGCACGCACACATGCATCATTCCTAGGCCAGCAAACACATGATTGCAGTGCCAGCAGTGTGTTTTTCTTTTACTGTGACAAGCACACGTGTGGCGCACGCACGCACCGCTCCCGGGCTTGCTAGAGTTATCGCTTCTGACATAATTCCAGCCGCTTTAAGTAGATTTACAGAAAGGTAGCAAAGTCAGACCCTTGCAAGAATTGAAATGCTGACATAAAATGGGCCCTAACATAACCAGAAACGCTATTTTCAAAGCACTGAATCATTAGAATGCTCAAATAAGTTGTGATCATCCTGGAGGTCACCAAAATGGCAAGTGGGATTTATACAGAACATGGAGACTTTTGAAGCATTTGTGTTTTAAACAAGCTGATATTTTATAACATTCCACACTCAGTTGCCCTATCCACTCCCCCTCTTTACCCATTTTTATTCTTCAATCTTTCTGTATCCTTTCATCCCTCTTGCTCACTTATGTCTTCCATCTCCTCTTTATCCCCTCCATTCCTTCCTTCTTTCTAGCTCATCTTCCTTAACCTCTCTTCCGCCCTTCTTTCACCTCCTTTTTTTCTTTCTCCTTCACCCAATCTTTAGTCGCTCACTTGCACCCTATACTTTTTACTCTCTTCTGACTCAAATTCCCACTCTCTCTTTCTATATCCTTTCTCTTTCTCCCTCCTTTTAGCTCTTCCTCATCTCTTGTTTTAACATTTTTAGGTCTCGCTTGAATGATCTATTGTCTACAAAACCAATGCTTACAGAGGGCTTTGAGTCAACTTATTTCTTATGATTGTATGACTTTCTTGCCTCTTTTGCGTGTTTCTTACTCAATGGCTTTCATTCCTTTTCTTGTGTTTGCCCATCCTCTTGAGCATAACTGTTTTACAGTGTTTCTGACTGGATGAGCTGCATCCTTCCACTGTTTCTATTAAGGGAACAACTTAAAAAAATGTTTTTTTAAATCACCCCATGGAAGTGCATGTGTTTTCTTGTTGCCTTTCCCGTGTGCTGCTTTCCCCTCACATCCCCACCCTGCACTCTCTGTGTTGTTGCCCCAAGCTTGTCCATTTTTTGCTCTGCCCCACTCTGTCCTCCACAGACTTTAAAATGTTCTTCCCACCTCTCCCTAGCCCCGACGTTGTTTGTCTCCCTCACCATTAAAAAAAAATATAATAATTTGTTTTCGAAGGGCCCCGGAGCTTTAATTTGCTACTGAGCTGCTCCTTTCTCTGTAATGCATTTACACACACTTTAAAATATACAGTAAATTAAAAGTAAAGAAAACAAGCATTGGGATAGCCAATAGGTTTTGCCTTTGGGACCTTATAAGTGTTTAGTTATCCAGCACAATATCCTTGGTGCAACAACATCAAGTGTTGCATGGCTAAATACTTATAAGGTCCCAAAGGCGAGACCTATTGGCTATGCCAATGCTTGTTGTTTTTGGCTCTACGTTCACACTAACCTAGTGTGCGCACGGATGCCTAGGCCTGTCCCTTGACCAGCCACGCCGCCACGGCCCGTGCAGGTAAGAGCGGTGGGCGGGATTTTGACAGACTAACACGAGGGAAAATTAATTAAATGATTCATTTTCCCTCGTGGTTCCTCCGTAAAACACAAAGATCCTTTGACGCCGCTTGAAAACTGACCTAATGAAAAATGCAAGCACATCAAAAACGTATAGTGCTTATGAGAAAAGTTGTCCCGGACTTGGATTGTAATAACACCTAATAAATAATACAAGCACTTGGAATATTAACAAGTACGATGGAAACGGTTGCCCCAGAGACTGGTTATAGTAATACCTTGAGTAATGCAATGCCTCGTAATATAGCAATTACTCCATATTTTGTTCCAAATTCAACGATCAGGCGTTCGAGAATGAAGACGTGACCACGCATTACGGCGGCCGCATTACTTGATGCTGACTAAAACACTGATCATTGAATTTGGAACAGACTATGGAGTAATTGCTATGTTACCAGGCATTGCATTACTAAAGGTATTATTATAACCAGTCTCTGGGGCAACCGCTCCCGTAACGGTAGAAACTCTTCCAACCTCTCTTTCCACCGAAGCCAGCCCATGTAATGTCTGAGTCAGACCCTCGCAGATCCTTGTGGACATCACATGAACTTGTGTCTTCAAAGGAGTAGTGATGAAAGGAGGGACCAGGCACACCAGGCATGTCTTAAACATCAGAGAAGAAGCTGCAGAATTAAACGTCTGCATCAGCAAGCACAGATTTGAACAAAGTGATTGATTTGAGAGGATTACATTGTTATCCGTTGCTTTCTGTGAAAGAAAAAAACTAACTTTTTGTATTCATTTAAAATCATTGGACGTTTTGTATTAAAAGCTTACAAGTTTAATTTTACTTTTTTCAATTGTTTAATTATACATTGTAAAAATTATATTGTATGTTGAATTGAATATAACTTTTGCACCAAAACACTTTATATATATATTTAATTTAAAAGTAAAAAAAAATTCATGTATTTAATATGATTTCCCATGAGGTGTTAAGTCCCTCACCCATTACTTTCCTTGGGAGTGGGTGTCTGTACCAGTGAGTGGCCATGTGTTGTGCTATACTCACTCCAAGACTGGTCTGGATGCATTTCCTAGTGATTTGTGACCTTTTGAGTTATAGTAACTTTAGAAGTGTAGTTCGTGAATAGCAATGGGTGTGTTTGTGTTAGCAGGCCCCACCCTTAGCCCATCCTTACACCCATAAACTTCTCTTTACTGCTCCTTGAACCCCTCCTATTTAGTAGTAACTATTGCTCATTTCCCAGCAGCTTTCCATTGTCCCTCCGACATTTACAGCTAAATGGTAGGTTTATGTGTGCGGAGACCTCCGACACTTTTACAGAAATCTCGACAGAGAAAAGATAGGAGGTATGGAGGGCTCTGTATGTAATTTTGGGAATAGCATTTTAAAGTACATGAGAAGGACTACCTAGTGCTACTTTATGTACTACAAAATGCAGTTTGTGAATGGACCCCTTTTTGATCTGTTTCAAAATATTAACCACACCCCATTCTAAATACCTACAACAGACAGTGTGTTGTTTTATGGTCACTTATACAGGTGCCAAAACGGCGCCTCCTCTGTAGCCTGGAAAGAGGTCCAACCAGCTGTGCACAGCCTTCACTGAGGCATGGACATGGATTCTGCCACCTCTGAGGCCTGTAGTGGTCACTGCTAGATGTGTTCACAGCCTCCTCTAAGGTCTTAACAGGCCTTGCCAGCTGTACCTAGTGTCCTCTGAGGGCTGCAAATGGATCCTGCCAGCTGTGTACACCGGCTGTTCAGACGTCATAGTGGGTACTGCCAGTCAGCTGTGCACATTCTCGTCTGAAGCATGTACATGGATCCTGCTAGCTGTAGTCAGCCACTTCTGTGCACAGCCTCCTCTGAGGTCCTAATGGGCCCTACCAGCTACGTATGCAGCTTCCTTTCAGGCCTTTACACGAATGCTGCACAGCCTCCTCTGAGACTGTAAATGGATCCTGCCAGCTATTTATGAAGCTTACTTTGAGGCCTGTAAATGGATGCAGTCGGTTGTGTGCACAGCCTTCTCTGAGGCTGTAAATTGAGCCTGCCAGTTGTGTACTCAGTGTGCTCTGAGGCCTATAAATGGATGCTGTGAAGTATGTGCACAGCCTTCGACTGAGCAGGAAGACTTGCACGGACGTCTTTGTTAGTTTGGGCTCATTTCCAGCATTCCCTGTGGTCTTGTGTTGTGGAGGAGCCCTAGTGTGCCTGACCCCTGATGCAAGCACGGGGCCAGCAGAGGGCAAGCACCCAGGGTATGGTGGGGAGTCTCAGCTTTGCAGAGCACTCTGGGATATGTTTAGAGTGGGCTGTGACACTTGCACTCTGGGGATGACCCCTATGCTCAGCGTCTAGTTGGCCACTCTCCCGGCATGTGTCTGGCCTGTAGGACAGCCCCCTTCTGCAATTCCAGTACAGAGATCCACTCAGAGTTGCATATGTGCCCAATCAATTCTGATCTGCAGCTGGCACTTCTAGCCCAGTACTGGGGCACCTCACTCACTGATGCAGCTCTACCCAAAAGTGCAGTGGCATAGAGTAGAGTGGCGTAGAGTTCGGGCCATCAGCGCAGTAGTTGTAGCGTGCAGCTGCAGCATGGGTGCACTAGTTGCCTCATATCAGTCTTGCGGCCAGGCGGCCTGCCTCATAAATTGAATGGTGCGCTTCTGAGCCTCTCAATAGTGAAGATGGGCTGCCCCTCTCCTCTCTCCTGTTTACCAACCCAGCATCATCGTCTTTGTTGTAGCGCATTCTGATGACCAAGTTATAGATAGAGCTACACAACTATAAGGGCAGCGATTACATGTTATGTTACGTTATTTATGTTTATATAATGCATTCTATGGAAAATATGGCTCTTCCTTGCATTTGAAATTTACATTTACTGCTGTAGTGTGAGAATGCATTTCATGAAAAGGAATATAAAGTAGGGTTGCCAAAAGAAAAACGCCAGCCATGTGTTTAAAGAGCCTGGAAAGACCTTGTCTTAGCACTAAATATGGTTATAAATAAAAAAGTCTGTATTCATTTGTAATGTGACTTTTCTGCCTTTGTTCCCTTTAATTATCAGTCATGGATCTCATCATTCAGGCAGCCCTAGAACACAAAGTGCATTCTATTTATATTTGCTGTTCGATGTATTCCCAGATAAGTGCTGAAAATACGGCTTTAGGTGATAGTTTATTTTTGTTGGTGGGGCAAAGTTTTGGTACCAGTGGCCAACACCACAGTATGATTGTACTCATTATTAACTAAAGGAGCTGGCACTAATGTCCTCAGAAGCTGTAGTGATGCAAACAGAAGTAGGATGGATCAAAGGCGTGGCCTTCATGAGTATGCAAATTACTTCCATCCAATCATAAAAGCCAAGGAAATAAACATTTTGCCATGCTCACCTGCAATGGATGAGGAGTTAATGAGGTTCTTCCCACTGATTTTGAAATAAAAATGACTGATAATAATTATAGGTCCGTTTTTCACTAGCTAATGCACCCAATTTCAACCCGCACAGTTTTTAAAGACATATCGCAGAGTCCTGAATGGCAAATCTACCGCTTGTTTTTAGGTCTCGCGAGCCAAAGGCTCGAAAGAGACATTTTATATCTGGGCTTTTCAAAGTGCTGCCGTGGCCTAAAGCTACAGTGCACGTGAACGTGTACGCGCGCAGCGCCATGTGTCTTTCCGCCATAGCGATCGTAATCACGATCACTTTCACTTTCGCGGGCTCCTCTGTTGCTGGCATTCCCCCCTCCCTTCTCGCCCGGCCCTCTTGGATCTCTTCCATTTTTACCTCATGGCAAGTGTGTTACGTGACTATGTGCCAGGGCTCCTTGGTTTCACGTTATTTTTTTGTGATCCTTGCCCCCCTGCCCTCCATCTAGCAACAAACCAAGTGTGCGTAAAAGGCAGCTCAAGCAAAAAGATCTTTCAAGATTCTTTGTTTAAATTTCATCTCTCCGGAGATATTTATTTGTCTTTTTTTAAATTAAGAAACCGATTAAACGTTCTCTTTCCACTACACCTTTATACCGTAACAACAACCGACCTAGTTATCAATGTGGGTGGAAGCTGCAAATACAAGTATGTTTGTGTGCATTGTGGAGTTTGTGTTGGGGCATGGGTTTGCTATGTCCGCACCAGCCTGGGGACCTTAAACACTTAAGACGATGTATATTTTTGTTTTGCAGAAAAACACATACAAATGAAAAATACAAACAGCTCCTCCAAGCAATAATAAGTGAAAACGTGCGCTATAATAAATAACAGCTAGCCTCAACATGTCATAAAGCACTATCACTAAACCCCAAGACATACTACTAGAGTGCATTCACCATAAACACTAATTTGTATGGCACAAAACAGGAAGACATCTTTTCACCCATTTGTAGGGTGCAGTGTCCACTCGTAAAAGATTTACGGACTCTGAGGCAAAGTCCTGTTCACACAGGCAAGTTATGGCCCCCAGGTGTGATAATTATTTGAAGTAAAAGTACCCTTCCCCGTGTCCATCCCTCCTCCCCACCCAGTCACAGCATGTTAGTTTTGCAGTTGGACATTAACATAGAATTAGAACACATATCAATATGTAATGCCGCCACTATTCAGCGGCGATGTCCGTGCAGCACTAACCAGTTCACACTGAAAAGGGAGACCCATTCTGTGGTCAAAGACACGTGCAGGACTGAGAAAGTGCTGCATTGAGCTGGTGCACTGGTTATGTTGTGCACCTCCTCAGAGTCGACCCGGAGATGCCCCCACTCAGCATTAACCGTAAGATCTCACTAAAGACGAGGGTGACTGCAGAGAGGCGCTGCACTCAATGGCGCTCCATTCACAGGCAGGCACCGAAAAATATAATGAAAGTAGAAGCAGCGTACAAATGCACGGAGTGAACATAACATGTTGACCCCGACTACAACAAATCAGACCCTGTCACAAATGCGTGATCGCTCCCTTTAGGAAAGAGAAGGTTAAATAATCAAGACCCTGGATTATTCTCCCGACACACTCCTTCACTTGAATAAAATGTAATGTTTTTGTCATAATCAATTACACCTCACAGTTTATATTCGTTACTACCATTTAAAGACATACAATCGAAGGCTGTGTCATTGTCAGCAAACGTATTTACTGGACTAGAACCCCAGTGAACAAAAACACCTAAATAAGAGGTTTAATTGTAAAGAATATTCCTTACCTTCTCATGGCAGCATAAATATACCGTTTTTATTTACAAATGAAAAACAAAGTATAGGCTGGAAAAACAATATAGTGCCTAAGAAAAGTAGAGGCGCAGACGTTACTTTTCCAACCACAAAAGATCAATATCGAATTATGTGCTAGCCAAGATCTCTAGCTGGTTGATGCGCTGGTTATCTATATATATGGAGGGGGGGTGGGTGGGGGAGCCCGAGCCGCCACCGATCCTGGTCAGGCTGCTTCGGAGACCCGGGTCTCTACCGAACACAATGGGTCCTAGCCTGCTGTGCCCGCTACCGCACCCCCTGCTTATCTTCCCCCCTTGCCAGGGTTCCTCTCCTCTGCAAAAACGAGGCGCTGGGCGGGGCTTCCAAGTTCCGAGTGTCTGCCGGACTCGGCGGGTCTGACAGGCTGCATCAAACGACAACTATGCTTGTTGAATCCGGTGTATTGTTAAGGGGGGGCAAATTTGTTCCACCAATCGGGGGACGGTCAAAAATAATGTTGTGTTCACATTCTGGTCACTTAGTATCCACTGCCACTAAAAACAAACCCTAAAGTATTCTTTTTGGTGGCCGTACATGGAACAAGATGTTGATAACATTAGCAACGTGAAAAATATCTGTTATCAAACAAACCCTGGAAACTTAAATTAGGTCTTTGCCACTGGTTCCTTTTGCAAAAGCATGGAGCAAGTTAGCTTTAGATTTTGCCTGACATATAAAAGCATTAGTGGATAAGTTGTTTTACTGGATTGTACTTGTTTTTTTTTTTTATTTGAGAAACAGAACTCCAATCTTAGATCCTTCGCTCGTCCGAAGGGGACTTAACTGGCAGTCTCCTGTCTGGCTCTATTTTTAACACTAACGCCGGCTTTTCTGCGCTTTGTTTTGTTTTTGTGTCTACCCAACCTGTAGAGTGTGGTTATAAGGCCTCCCCCTCGAAGCTCCTCGTAGGGAGCTAGCACCCTTATTATCAAGGGGTGAGTGCCTTTTTATACCGCCTATTACAAATCATGAAAAAAACCTTTTTTTTCTCCCCTCCACTCCCCTGCATGTTTGTGTGACACTGAGCAACAATAATATTACAAATGGCATGAATGAAATAAAATTTTGATTGCATTACCCACCCATATAATTTATGGATGAGCGACCAACCATGAATGTGCTCACTGATATAAACAATATGGAACACCAGACTTACGCCCTGGTGCTCCCCACAGTGTACCAGACACGTTCACGGCTCGTTGATCACAGGGAACGATAACAGTGATTAATTTTTGCCACCTTTTGTCACATTCCGGCCTCACAGCACACATGGAACAGAATCTGCTATCTTATGTGTATCTGTGTTTTGTCGCTTTCTTTTGCAGGAAATTCCTCACAGAAAACAACAGCAGGTATTAAACTTACCCTCCTGTCGTAATGTGACACTTGTTAATTGCATGAGCTCTCACATTCACGTCTCTGGGGAAGTTTCTTTTTTGCATCCCACCCTGATGAAAGCCCAGGACCAATACATAGGCCAGTAGTAAGGGCTGAAACATGTGGGTGTGAAGTGTAGGGTCATAGGACCATCGTATCCTCCCACCCTAACATAGTCAGTTTTTAACCTTCCCTCTCACTCCACTCATAAAGGACACTTTAGGAGCAAGAGAGGAATTTTATCTTTAACATCACGCCCCCAAACACAATTTATCTAAGTGCTCCCTAAAACACGGTTGCGCCAACCCTGACCTTTAGGAGTTGGGCTGAGCCCGATAATGAAGCGTGTCACTGGTAGAGTGAGTGAGGGCTATAAAAAGAAAAGGGTCTCTTTCCCTTTCCACTCTTGAACTAAGGGGGGCTAATAGACCTAGGGACTTACAGACTGGTTTGGGAGTTTTCTAACACACAACATTCCCTGTTCTTCACCTGCTGTTCCTTTCCCCTACTCCACTTTTTCACCAGGGACCACCCTGGTCCCAGGAGGGATATTCTTTTGTGATACCTAGTATACAAAGGGAGGACGCATCTCTTCATACCTCCCAAGGGCCCTCTGAACCCTTGCGTAGGTCCACCTGGGCCACGCACACAGTGGTACAGGTTAATTTGTAACCTCCTATGAGAACTGACCCTTTTACTTCAGTTGTTACACGGTACATCTTATTTACTCTGTAAGCACTATTTTCTTTAATGGTTTCTCTTACTGCAGGCACTACATGCTTTCCTACAACATTTAGCATGTCATGTGTGCTTTCACGGGCGCTTTTACAAAAAAAAGCATTTGTTTGTCAACTTGACAAACAAATACTTTTTTTGGTAAAAGCGCCCCCTATCACGCTTTCAGTTTAATAGTGGCCCGGACCTTTCTTTAGACACGGCTTGTCTAAAGAAAGGTGTGTGGCCAATAGTGAAAGCGCAGCATGGGGCGCTTGTAATCAACAGGCATTTGCAATGCAATAGGTCTCGCATTTTAGAAACTTTGACCTATTGGTATTGTAAATGACAATGCCTTTTATTATTGCAAGTTTTTTTAAACCCAAATAAAAGGCATTGTCAGTTACAATGATAATAGCTCAAAATCTCGCAATTGCGAGACCTATTGCATTGCAAATGCTTGTTCTATCTATTGCCAACCTCAATGCTTGCACACTTTTATCTTTAATTTAATCTCACTGGTCTCTGAACATTGGGGAGATTGTTCTATACATTGAAGGACATAAGAAACACTGGTGTGTCCATGCACATTAGAACTTACGTTTTCCTTCTAGTGGCCATGCCATTCTTATTAGCATGTAATTGACTTTTACGTTTTACCAAATATAGGCATGGGATTCAGATAAGCACACCACCTGGATCTGTTCTCTTTCAACAATTAGACAGCAAATATAATGAACTTGTAAAAAAAGGGTGATTTTCATCACAATATTATTCCTATAAATGTATGGGATTATATGTCTCCCTTCTAAATTCCTATATGTTTCTTGCTACAAGGGTCAGATTTAACATAAATAGTAAATTCACAGGTGGTATCGGTAATATATGTTTTTTCTTTGTATCCTAGGAGGATCTAGCTCCTCTGCCAGCTCCAGCACAAAAACAAGCACATCTACCACTCAGGTCCGAACCATCGTGACCGAGGAGGTTGATGGCAAGGTGGTGTCATCCTCATCTCCCTACCTTCTGATATTCAGGGGCCCTCTTTTGTTTATGAGTACTTGTTACTAATAAACATAGGGAAGCTTCCCCTAGATTTAAATGTACGAATTCTGGTGCAGATTAGTACTTACAAACACAATTATTACGGAGTTATGAGTTATTTGAGGTTATTGCTTCCGAGCAAGTCTCCTTTTATACGAGCCCTTGCTCCATCAGAGGGACTCTCAATCATTTCACAATATATGATCATAAAGACGTCATCAATGGCTATGCACAGCCGACGGTCCACACCTCATTATCAATAACTGTCTTTCACATAATTCTTCGTGCTATTGATCCCAGAGACATTATCCAAATTATCTTACACTGAAAGGGCTTTCTCTGCATGCCCTCCATCTAGGAACCCAAATTTATTATCAAAAACTGGGATCGTCCAGCTCATGTTTCCGATCACTGACAAATTGTCAGTTTCTCTGTGCATACAAAATAGTTCCATTTCTTTAAGAAGATTACAGATCTCCGGTCACTGGGATACCTTTGCTACTTAGAGCCTTATTTAGGGTTCGGTGGACAAAATACTCCATCACAAACGTGATGGATCTGCCATCCACCGTATTACAAGTGCATTTTACCGTGCGGCACCTGAAACATGGCGGACAGGATATTCGCCAAATTCTGAAAGAGTAGTCTGTCTGCCAAACTCCTAATGAGTCCCTTATTCTCCAAATCAATAACCTCAAATATATTATCAATAAGATTGTGCTTTATCATATCATTCCCAACACATTGCCTACTGTTGGCATATCCCACAGTGTTGGCTTCTCTGCGTACAGTAGTCTTGTAGTTCTACTTCACGTACTCACAAAATGCTTTGTGAATGAGCTTTATGCTTTATTGCCGTCTTACTTCTGGAAATAAAAAAGTAAGTCTCACCTACTTTGTAAGTTATTCACACCTATGATCGGTGTTTGTCAGCCCTATTTTGGGTGCTAGTCACACCTATGATCGGTGTATGTCAGCCCTATGCTGGGTGCTAGTCACACCTATGATCGGTGTATGTCAGCCCTATGTTGGGTGTTAGTCACACCTATGATCGGTGTATGTCAGCCCTATGCTGGGTCTTAGTCACACCTATGATCGGTGTATGTCAGCCCTATGCTGGGTCTTAGTCACACCTATGATCGGTGTATGTCAGCCCTATGTTGGGTGTTAGTCACACCTATGATCGGTGTATGTCAGCCCTATGCTGGGTCTTAGTCACACCTATGATCGGTGTATGTCAGCCCTATGCTGGGTGTTAGTCACACCTATGATCGGTGTATGTCAGCCCCCCCCCCCCCCCTCCTCCCCTTTGACATATAGAGTGAACAGCTGCAGAAGGAGGTGGTGGCCAACGTGGAGCAGGTGCAACCCGGCAAGAGCGAAATTACCGAAATAAGACGCAGCTTGCAGGGCTTGGAAATCGAACTGCAGCCACAACTCAGCATGGAATGTTAACGTTATAGTTCAGACCATATCCAATCAGAATAAAACAATTCTACAGCATGGTTCACTAGATGAGTTGAGTTTGTCGGTATGCTTCACGCCCGCAATAGCATTCATTTGCTTAGGTATATTTGGGTAACCACAAAAAAGCCACTGAAAAATTAACTACAGCACAAAATTAGGGAAAAGGTGTTGGAGAAGATGCAGGATTGTGGTAATATGGTTTATCCCTTGTAAATGAAAAATAAGAACTAATGCAGTTGAGTTATGATGAGGAGCAGACATGTTGGGTGGCAGCTAATCTGTTAGTAGCTATGTTGTGTGATGTGGTTAGATAGTTTTAACCTTCTGTGTCAACTGAATCCATCATAAACTATCATACCACTAATTCCAAATTTAGGAACTGGTTTACATGATCGCTTTAAAATATGTTGACTATAATCTATCAATTTTAAGACCTACCATGTACCATTTCGCCTTTTTGGTCTTAGAATTTATCCTCAAATGGCAACCACTTACATGCCCCTAATATACTACTCGCTCGCCCCAGGTATTCGAAAATGCTGTTGCTTTTATCATGCAGGCGCGACCACAGTGTTCTCATTTACAGTTTGACTTTAGGGTGCGAGGAGGCTTTTTCCCTGTCTTTGCCATTCCTATTAAAATAAGTAAGTGTTTGGTGCTGATTCTCTTCTATATACAATGGTTGGGTGAAACTATAATTCTTCAGACAAAGTTTATGTAAGTTAGCCACTTTTACAATTGCCTCAGGAGGCAACTTTCACACTAGCATCTACTTTTTTCTTGAAAAATAGATTTTGTGTGTTTTTCTGTCTCTGTTTCCATTTTGTTGAGGTTGCTGAACATTTGAAAAAAACTTTGCAAAACTAGTGAAGTCCACCTTCACCAATGTTAGCACGCCTAAATAAAATACTTATAATACAATTCAGCACATTATAACTGGATTGCACATGTCAAGGCATCTGACACTAGTTTGACTGTATTCCTTGTTTGAATAACAATTTACAAATGAAATAAAGGTCTAAAAATGAAGTTCCATTGCAGATGGTTAAACTAATTCCTCACAAGGCCAGATGATAAATTCTAGAATCTCTGTGCCCTACAGTGTTTCTGTTTACTTTTACTATCAAAACAAACACATCTTGTGAAGGTACAGTTAAGTATATCTTATCGATCTACTCTATACCCCAAGGACAGAATCTAACTCTTCCCTAGACTGTTTGATGTCATTTTGAGCCACCTTGTGTTCAGATCTGATCCCCTTTTTACCGAAATCTTCTTTTCCTAAACCATCAGAAAGCCGGCCTGGAAGCCTCCCTTTCCGAAACAGAAGGTCGCTATGGAGCCCAGCTCCTCCAAATCCAAAATATCATCAGCGGTTTGGAAGCACAGCTCGTAAACCTAGGAGGCGACATGGAGAACCAGAACATGGAGTACAAGAGGCTCCTGGATGTGAAGAACCGCCTGGAAATGGGAATCGACATGTACCGACAGCTGCTGGAGGGTCAGGATGCCAAGTAAGTGGCATAAGATACCTTCACATCACAGCTTCACAGACAGCATCAATAAAGCCCATTCTTCATCAGGCATGAAATAGGATCCTCATTGAGCGCCATTCTATTGTGCAATATAACGACTGGTTATGGCTGATGAATAGTGTACATCGTGAACCTCCGCTGGCTGCCCATACAATTTTAACTCATTTTCACGGAGATGCATAGCTTATCTGCACAATTTGTGAAGATAGCTTTCTCTAAACTGAAATTTACCCTAGCACAGCTCATCAATTGCTCCCCTCCAACTGTCATTTGTTTGAATTGCCTGCCATGTGACTGTGTCCCTCCTGGAATTTAGGAGGAATATGCAAATTAGGTGACGCCCAACGTAGTCAGCTCATCCCACCTTAGATAACGTGGGGGAACGATCCTATTAAGGAGAGAATGTATAGATTTTATTAAAAGTTTTAGCAAAATGTAGGAAGAAGAACAAAACAGAAATCATAATTAAAGAATGCTCTGCATTACTCGAGCCAGACTGTGAATTTGCCCGTGCTTATCTCTGCTTCCTGTTTTGGTACCAGTGGCCAACGCCACAGTGTGATTGCACTCATTATTAACTAAAGGAGCTGGCACTAATGTCCTCAGAAGCTGCAGTGATGCAAACAGAAGTAGGATGGATCAAAGGCGTGGCCTTCATGACTATGCAAATTACTTCCATCCAATCCTAAAAGCCAAGGAAATAAACATATTGCCATGCTCACCTGCAATGGATGAGGAGTTAATGAGGTTCTTCCCACTGATTTTGAAATAAAAATGGCTGATAATAATTATAGGTCAGTTTTTCACAAGCTAATGCACCTGATTTCAACCCACAGTTTTTAAAGACATATCGCAGAGTCCTGAATGGCAAATCTACCACTTGTTTTTCTATCTATTGCCCACCTCAATGCTTGCACACTTTTATCCTTAATTTAATCTAACTGGTCTCTGAACATTGGGGAGATTGTTCTATACATTGAAGGACACAAGAAACATTGGTGTGTCCATGCACATTAGAACTTACGTTTTCCTTCTAGTGGCCGTGCCATTCTTATTAGCATGTAATTGACTTTTCCATTTTACCAAATATAGGCATGGGATTCAGATAAGCACACCGCCTGGATCTGTTCTCTTTCAACAATTAGACAGCAAATATAATCGACTTGTAAAAAATGGGTGATTTTCATCACAATATTATTCCTATAAATGTATGTGATTATATGTCTCCCTTCTAAATTCCTATATGTTTCTTGCTACAAGGTCAGATTTAATATAAATAGTAAATTCACTGGTGTTATCGGTAATATATGTTTTTTCTTTGTATCCTAGGAGGATCTAGCTCCTCTGCCAGCTCCAGCACAAAAACAAGCACATCTACCACTCAGGTCCGAACCATCGTGACCGAGGAGGTTAATGGCAAGGTGGTGTCATCCTCAGAACGAAGATTCTGAACACAGTCAGCACAACTTCCAACCTGTGACCCTGGAATGGAATCTTTATGCTACAGAAAATAGAAATCGTAACTACTAAGTGAGGAAAAGACTGTAAAGTTTGCTCTTTAACTTGACCAATTAAATGTAACTCAAAAGACCAACTTCAGGCCAGCCGCCATTTTATGGAACCAATTGTCCTTGGGAACCTCTGTTGATCCCAACTCACAAAGTTAAAAGGCCTTTTGATGTCTTCACTGCTCAGTTTGGTATTGAGTGATGTTTTACAGTCATGCTGTCATTGCTAGATTAGATAAAAATGAGAGGGTGGTCTCATGAGGCTTTTTACTGCATAAACAATGTCCCCATCACATTATCTGATTTGTATTAACACTTTCCTGTACTGTATCCTGTTGCTAAGGTGGATACATGATGTACGCTCATCACCTCACTCTTCACTGACTATCAGAACACAGATATTTGCCTTAAAATAAGTGGAGAGATGGATATTGGGGCACAGGGCTGATTAAGAGCTAACGTGAGCTGATATAGGCCTTTGAATATGTTATTGTTGTGCAGTTATAGAGTGGGCTACATCAGCAATGCTCTTTTGAAGGTCCAGGGGATGCAGCATACAGTCTCATTCAAGAGCTAACGTGAGCTGATATAGGCCTTTGAATATGTTATTGTTGTGCAGTTACAGAGTGGGCTACATCAGCAATGCTCTTTTGAAGGTCCGAGGGATGCAGCATACAGTCTCATTCAAGAGCTAACGTGAGCTGATATAGGCCTTTGAATATGTTATTGTTGTGCAGTTATAGAGTGGGCTACATCAGCAATGCTCTTTTGAAGGTCCAAGGGACGCAGCATACAGTCTCATTCAAGAGCTAACGTGAGCTGATATAGGCCTTTGAATATGTTATTGTTGTGCAGTTATAGAGTGGGCTACATCAGCAATGCTCTTTTGAAGGTCCGAGGGATGCAGCATACAGTCTCATTCAAGAGCTAACGTGAGCTGATATAGGCCTTTGAATATGTTATTGTTGTGCAGTTATAGAGTGGGCTACATCAGCAATGCTCTTTTGAAGGTCCAAGGGACGCAGCATACAGTCTCATTCAAGAGCTAACGTGAGCTGATATAGGCCTTTGAATATGTTATTGTTGTGCAGTTATAGAGTGGGCTACATCAGCAATGCTCTTTTGAATGTCCAAGGGACGCAGCATACAGTCTCATTCAAGAGCTAACGTGAGCTGATATAGGCCTTTGAATATGTTATTGTTGTGCAGTTATAGAGTGGGCTACATCAGCAATGCTCTTTTGAAGGTCCGAGGGATGCAGCATACAGTCTCATTCAAGAGCTTACGTGAGCTGATATAGGCCTTTGAATATGTTATTGTTGTGCAGTTATAGAGTGGGCTACATCAGCAATGCTCTTTTGAAGGTCCGAGGGACGCAGCATAGAGTCTCATTCAAGAGCTAACGTGAGCTGATATAGGCCTTTGAATATGTTATTGTTGTGCAGTTATAGAGTGGGCTACATCAGCAATGCTCTTTTGAAGGTCCGAGGGACGCAGCATACAGTCTCATTCAAGAGCTAACGTGAGCTGATATAGGCCTCTGAATATGTTATTGTTGTGCAGGTATAGAGTGGGCTACATTAGCAATGCTCTTTTGAAGGTCCGAGGGACGCAGCATACAGTCTCATTCAAGAGCTAACGTGAGCTGATATAGGCCTTTGAATATGTTATTGTTGTGCAGTTATAGAGTGGGCTACATCAGCAATGCTCTTTTGAAGGTCCGAGGGACGCAGCATACAGTCTCATTCAAGAGCTAACGTGAGCTGATATAGGCCTTTGAATATGTTATTGTTGTGCAGTTATAGAGTGGGCTACATCAGCAATGCTCTTTTGAAGGTCCAAGGGACGCAGCATACAGTCCCATTCAAGAGCTAACGTGAGCTGATATAGGCCTTTGAATATGTTATTGTTGTGCAGTTATAGAGTGGGCTACATCAGCCATGCACTTTTGAAGGTCCAGGGGATGCAGCATACAGTCTCATTCAAGAGCTAACGTGAGCTGATATAGGCCTTTGAATATGTTATTGTTGTGCAGTTATAGAGTGGGCTACATTAGCAATGCTCTTTTGAAGGTCCGAGGGACGCAGCATACAGTCTCATTCAAGAGCTAACGTGAGCTGATATAGGCCTTTCAATATGTTATTGTTGTGCAGTTATAAAGTGGGCTACATCAGCAATGCTCTTTTGAAGGTCCGAGGGACGCAGCATACAGTCTCATTCAAGAGCTAACGTGAGCTGATATAGGCCTTTGAATATGTTATTGTTTTGCAGTTATAGAGTGGGCTACATTAGCAATGCTCTTTTGAGGGTCTGCGGCACGCAGCATACAGTCTCATTCAAGAGCTAACGTGAGCTGATATAGGCCTTTGAATATGTTATTGTTGTGCAGTTATAGAGTGGGCTACATCAGCAGTGCTCTTTTGAAGGTCCAGGGGACGCAGCATACAGTCTCATTCAAGAGCTAACGTGAGCTGATATAGGCCTTTGAATATGTTATTGTTGTGCAGTTATAGAGTGGGCTACATTAGCAATGCTCTTTTGAAGGTCCGAGGGATGCAGCATACAGTCTCATTCAAGAGCTAACGTGAGCGGATATAGGCCTTTGAATATGTTATTGTTGTGCAGTTATAGAGTGGGCTACATCAGCAATGCTCTTTTGAAGGTCCGAGGGACGCAGCATACAGTCTCATTCAAGAGCTAACGTGAGCGGATATAGGCCTTTGAATATGTTATTGTTGTGCAGTTATAGAGTGGGCTACATCAGCAATGCTCTTTTGAAGGTCCGAGGGACGCAGCATACAGTCTCATTCAAGAGCTAACGTGAGCTGATATAGGCCTTTGAATATGTTATTGTTGTGCAGTTATAGAGTGGGCTACATTAGCAATGCTCTTTTGAAGGTCAGAGGGACGCAGCATACAGTCTCATTCAAGAGCTAACGTGAGCTGATATAGGCCTTTGAATATGTTATTGTTGTGCAGTTATAGAGTGAGCTACATCAGCAATGCTCTTTTGAAGGTCCGGGGCACGCAGCTTACAGTCTCATTCAAGAGCTAACGTGAGCTGATATAGGCCTTTGAATATGTTATTGTTGTGCAGTTATAGAGTGGGCTACAGTAGCAATGCTCTTTTGAAGGTCCAAGGGACACAGCATACAGTCTCATTCAAGAGCTAACGTGAGTTGATATAGGCCTTTGAATATGTTATTGTTGTGCAGTTATAGAGTGGGCTACATTAGCAATGCTCTTTTGAAGGTCCGGGGGACGCAGCATACAGTCTCATTCAAGAGCTAACGTGAGCTGATATAGGCCTTTGAATATGTTATTGTTGTGCAGTTATAGAGTGGGCTACATCAGCAATGCTCTTTTGAAGGTCCAGGGGACAATTGTGACTAGGCAATAGCTGTGGTCACATTAAAGAAGGGTTCCAAAAGGACTGGCCTTTGCTAATAGACATCTCATGGACAATCTCTGCCAAATATGTTTGTCCCTCATAGCCTGGTACAGGTAGAGCTGGGGGCAGGTGGTGGGACTCTGAGTGACTGTCTTGCTCTCTTGAATGCACCCTGGAAATCCACAAGTGTGATTTCCAGGCTTTGTCTATAATCCCATAAAAGGGTGAACCAGGTTTGACAATTTCACGCTGCATTTGATTGTGTTGCAAAAACCTACACTCTGGTCTAAGTTACTTATCCATTTATTGAGGATTGTTTCACTGCTCTCAAGCTTTATGTCCGGAATCTCCCTTTGGAGGGGGGTTGTCGGCACACAGAGAGCTGTACCCCGCTTCCCTTCCATTTTGTGAATATCTGGCGGTCCGTTAACCCTCTAGAACCAAGTGCAGTCTGACTATTGCCTGAAGGGTAGGAATAATGGACTGCCAAAGCAACTGCGAGGCCTGCATGTGTACTGTCCCGTCACTTATAAGAACTTTTAAGTAGAAGCAAAAATAAACTGGCTCTGGATAGCCACTAGTGGGAGGAGGACTGCCGGGGCATGTCACAACCAGACATCTCTTTACATTGGACTAAGCACCTAAAGATGGCTACAGCTGTAAAACCTTAGCCTGACATTGATCAACCCCCAGTTCTCCTAGGAGCCCTTTAAACATGCATATTGCCACCAGGGACCACCTTAAAAAGCTCAAATGACGTCATACGGTATTCTGGGAACCAGTGCGAGGATAACTGACTAATACTGAGGTGGAGGCTTTAAACTGGTGAACAGAAGCGCATTCTGTATAGTTCCTTTACATGCCAGTACTAAGTAAGGACGGTCATGCAGACGCTGTAACTATCTGCAGATTTAGGAACTTAGAATTGATCATGAAACATGAAACCTCCACGTTTGTGATGGCTCCTTCCAAATGTGATGTACTGGACACCTGAGTAACTTGGACGGCAAACAAAACGACAGAATCACAAGAAAATTCAGTCACTCAGTCAACAAAAGACCTTTTTTCTACTCTAAAACAGATGAATGTTGGCAGCAGCTTGGTTCTGTGGATGCAAACACCCAGGTCACCACAAATCAGAGACGCTGTATTGTTTATATAGTGTATGCAGCTAATGTTAAACGTATTGGCGATAGCCAACGCCTGCATCAGGCACACGTAAAAGACATCAAAACAAATGACAGGGATTGCTCTCCGAGACTGATGCAGGAACCTGTATCTTGTGGATAAGATTTTCAAAGCCTCAACATACAAGGCTGTCCTTCTATGTTATCCGTTGACCGACTACAAGTGCCGGTAGGCTACATTATGAAGGTGTGACCAGACTGGCAGATCTAATCTTAGTTTAAACCATGTATTTAATCCTAACCAGGGCAATGCTCCCTACTTAATTTGTGCACTTAATTGCGTTACGCCTAAAGGTGAAGTTAGGTGGCCGGTGCCACTTTTGTATTTAAACTGTGCTGGTATGTACTACTGTGCGTTACTTGTCCATACTGCGAATTCCCTCCCTCACAACTTACAGCTACAATATCAGCCTCCATCAAGCAACGCTTACTCCCATCCAGTCAATGCAGGTATCGGACAGTAGCCCATGTTTAGTCCACACACTAGCTGCAAATGGCAAACAATTTACTTTCCGAGACACTTTCTTCTTGAAGATGGTGAAGGAAATGATAAAGATGCAAAAGTGAGACTTAGGGCCACTTATCCATCACTCAGGAACAGGAAGAAACAAACCCGTCTTCCGAGCATGTGACAGACATGGGCGAGTTTGCAAACCACATATTGCCACACATAAGATTCAGTACATCACATGGGAATGGCAGTTGAGGCCTGTGCACCCCACTACTAGGTTTATAATTAACAACGCACATCCGATTTTGGGTGGTTTCTGAGGCAGTCCTGAAAACAGGGAGTGAAACGCTCAAATGGAAGCTGTAATGCGAGCCCAGGGGTGTGCAGTGGGAGGCAGCAGTGTCCAGGTTCCTGTTCGAGGCAGCAGAGTGACAAGGCCATACCTAACGAAGTTACCACAAAGGAGATTTTTGAGCCCCGAGAAAGCGGCAGCCTCGACCTCCGGCCCACGAAGTGAGGAGGGATCCTGGCACAAGGGGCAGTGGTAAGGACGGTGGTGGCCGCTCCGAGGGTCTCACCTGGGCCCTGATGGTCGCCACCCTCCGGCCCACAAAGTGAGGAGGGATCCTGGCACAAGGGGCAGTGGGAAGGACGGTGGTGGCCGCTCCGAGGGTCTCACCTGGGCCCTGATGGCCGCCGCCCTCCGGCTCACGAAGTGAGGAGGGATCCTGACACAAGGGGCAGTGGGAAGGACGGTGGTGGCCGCTCCGAGGGTCTCACCTGGGCCCTGATGGTCGCCGCCCTCCGGCTCACGAAGTGAGGAGGGATCCTGGCACAAGGGGCAGTGGGAAGGACAGTGGTGGCTGCTCCGAGGGTCTCACCTGGGCCCTGATGGTCGCTGGCCTCCGGCTCATGAAGTGAGGAGGGATCCTGGCACAAGGGGCAGTGGGAAGGACAGTGGTGGCTGCTCCGAGGGTCTCACCTGGGCCCTGATGTTCGCTGGCCTCCGGCTCACGAAGTGAGGAGGGATCCTGGCACAAGGGGCACAAGGGGCAGTGGGAAGGACGGTGGTGGCCGCTCCGAGGGTCTCACCTGGGCCCTGATGGTCGCCGCCCTCCGGCTCACGGTCATGCTGCGCCATGGCCCGACCCCGCAGCGTGGTTTTTACCGGGAGCTGTCGCCGGGGGGCGGGGGCTGCTGCCGGCTCATCCCCCTCTCCGCCTCCTCCAGGTCACAGAGTACCCTGCGGACAGAATGAGGAAACAGATGCACGTGGAAGCAGCGGGGTACCAAGGCATACCGTACAGCAGGAAGGGATGTGCAGCTGTGAAAAGGGAGGGGCTAAAGAGACACCAGTGAGAGGATAGGACCATGGCCGACACCTGTGAACTGGGAGATGGGCACCTCTTACCAGGGGTAGGAGCGAAGGAAGGAGTGGAGACAAAGCATATTAATATAAAGGGCGAGACACCTGCGATAAGATCGGACACCTGAGGAAAGAGTACAAGAAACACACCTGCGAAGCGGCTGACATGAGCGCACAGGCGTGATGAGAGCGGATACAAGGGCTAACAGACTGTAGTGTGGGTTAACCACTCCCTATGTACAACGCTAAATTAGCATAATCTCGATGGCTGTTAGAAAGCCAGCTTGCCGCTTCTGCTGCTTTTGCACGCGACACTGTTGTTACATGTTATTCATTCGAGAACTGCTGACTCAACTTTGCTTCACATGATAACTGTCTGTTGTTTAACATCCTTAACAGTGAGCTGTGACCTTGGTCTGTACACCGTGTAGAGAACGAGTCTGGGTCACTAGACGGGGCAGGTTGTTGTGTTCAGGTTGATCGTACCACTTCTTAGCCATAACATACATACAGCTGCCAATACCTGAAAGACGAGCCCTTTAATATTACAGAGCAGCATGTTTTCTGTTACATTCGAAACGAAGAGCTGTTGCAGGAGAGAGCCTAGCTGATCCTGTGATGTGATTCCACTAAGCTGATCTATAAGGTATGGGGTCCCCCATGCAAGCCTAAGAGACCTTCTATTAGTCTAATAATACCTTATTAGTTGCTAGAGAAAGGAGGGTGGTTGCTTTCCACTGTCATTATTATTATGATTGCTCCTTTCATTTTCTATGGTATTGTAACAATGCTGATGGTGCTGATCCTAACCATTTGTCTGCTTGTGTTAGCCAAAGTACTGCATCTTAGGACGCGTGGTTTATAAAATAAACTCTTTAAACTTTACCGTGTCTTTGTTATTCTGTTGTTGACCGATATATAGCTACAAACGGGTACTTCGGATTCCCATCACTCCTGAGAGTATCTAAGTCGCTTGTTCTGGCTTGTCTATACATTGGGACCGCCAAGCTAAATCTCGGATAACAAATGTGACACTAAGCTAGTCGGATAAGGGGTTCTTAGTTCTGAGGGGAGTTTCTGGTACACCACAATACTCTGAGGTCCTGGTTTCCTGCGCATAGTTCTGTGCATAAGCAGACAGAATCCCTGCAACATGGCGCACCTAACGTTTGGTCTTTTGATCTGAAACGCCTTAGTAGTGCTTTTATTAGTCCACAACGCCCTCACTCTGGTTTCCGGATAACGTGAGTGACGGCTTAACCTACCTAGGTTTCGACTAAAGGTTCTTTCAAGCTTGATAATTAAAAAGGTTTTCTTTTTCTGAACCCCAGTGCTACAGTATAGCTTTTCGTTGTTCTTGAAAGTGTCCCGATGGCGGTCAATGTTGCCGCGCATAGTAGGGTCTATGGGGTCCCGGATGATGGCTTGGCTGTTATTTTAGTAGTAGGCGCTGATGCGGCGTTCCCGTATGAGTTGTTATACTCTTGGGTGACGTTTGACAAAGTGGATGCCAACGACAATTTGTTCCACGAATATACTCACACCGCGATGCCTGCAGCCTATGCCCCTTATCGGACACTTGAAATTCCCCTTACTGCCTTGCAGCATACTATTTGGTTTAATGGCGCCCTTCCCCATGTGGTAGCGCCGGCGAGAATGGGCCCGTTGTCAATTGCAGGGGCCACATGGCCGGTGCTAGCGGTGGCGGAGTTACGAGTGCTACACACTGCCCTGATTACGGTCCATAGGGTGTTGGTGCAGTACGTGTCTCGCAATGTACAGGTGGGGGCACCTGTGGTTGCGGGCCACACGACTGACCATCATGCGACGGTCATCAGTCCTGTTATGGTTAATTTGGTTGTCGGCAAGCGCACCCAAAATAGGGATGAATTCCCTTACTGGCATTCTGAAAAATTTGGTCAATTTGAAGCCGTGTTTCCAAATACTTCTCCTGTGGATAAACACAGGATCCTCACTATAACTTTGCCGAAGGACCTGGTCCCGGATATTGTTGATTGTGACAATTGGGGCAAGGTCTTTGCTGCGACCTATGCGAAGTGCTACGGCACTCCGTCTATGTCTGTACTGCCCTCGGTCATCAAGAAGGTCCAAGACAATCATGGTGCCGAGGCAGCAATTGAGTTGGGATTGAGGCTTGTCGATAGCTTCGATGTGGTTTGTTCCATGGTTATGGGCAACCTCAAAGAAGATGCCATGCAATTCCAGGTGTGCAATATGTTGGCACTTGTGGATCCAGGCGACAGGCCAAAGGAATTCGCTAAAATTATAGCGAAAGCCTACAGAATGGTGGGTCGTAGCGCCTTGTGTGTGAAACCCGCCGTGATCATTCCGACTGCAGTGCAGCAGCCTCAAGTGAGTTCGTCAACCAAAGACGAAAACCCCAACTTTCCAAAACAAAGTTAGCGAGCTAAAAAACAGGGGAAGCAGCAAGAGAAACGGAGGTCTCGTTCTGCGTCGCCGGTGCAGATACAAAGTGAACGCACTTATGATTTGCGCGATCGTTCTAATATTAAGTCACCTGATAGATTTCAGGTTCCTGAACAACGCTCTCCTCGTTCTTCACAGGAAACATCGGCTTATCAATCCAGTGGCGGAGATCGTGGGAAGGGAAGGGGTGCTCAAAGTCGTGAGCAGCCCCGTCAGACTGACGGTAAAGGCAAACAGGACGAGTCTGCACGTCAACGACCCCCGTTTCAAAAGAAGAAAGTTGCTGCTCTGACTGCGAGATATGCCTCAGATTGTACGGACACAGCTTCTGAACCAGACATGGGCGCTAACGCTGCTAGACAGCGCGGCGGAAGTTACAGTAGTGCGACAAGCGCTGCGTCCGTTACTGGCGGCGACAGCAACGGATACATTTGTAAGTGTTGAAACTGGTGATACTCGCGTAGCTCCCCCTGAAAGAATGTTTAAAATTGACCTTTTAATTGAGGGTGACATACAACGTAAAATTAAAGTGGTATTTTGGGATAATCTAACCTCCACCTATGATATCCTTTTGGCGGAGGCAGATTGGCCCCCGGCTTTCGTGTTAGAGGCTCCTAGAGGGGAGGTGGTAATCCTCCCATCCTTTGGGCACACAGTGCCGCTGGAACATTCTAATAGGTTAGCCGGGGAGTGGGCGCAGGTGCTCGCGCCTGCGTTGTACCGTACTCAGGTGGGCTGGGACAAATTTTCTCCCAACCATACGATTCCGCTGCGGTCGGAACCCCATCCACAACCACAATACCCCATGCGTCGCGAAGCTCGGTCTCACGTCGCGTCTATCCTTGAGCAATTGGAATATCAGGGAGTAATTGAAACATGTGTGTCACCCATGAATAATCCTTTATTCACTGTGACGAAGCCTGACGGATCGTACCGCCTAGTTTTGGATTACCGGCACCTAAAAACGCACTGCCGGACATGTGCGGTACAGAATACACACAGTTCGGCTCTCGTCGATAGTCTCGTGAGAAAAAGTTTTAAAACTACTCTTGACATCTCCAATGGCTTTTATAGCCACAACCTGTCTCCTCATAGCTATGAGTGGACAGCGTTTACCTCGGGTGGCAAACAAAAGAGGTTTAAAAGGCTCCCGATGGGCTATAAAAACAGCCCCGGGGTCTTTGCTGCTCGTGTGGTCTCACTTTTGGAGATGATAGACCCGGAAGCATATTCGTATGTAGATGATATCTACCTGACGGACGACGAGTTGCTTCCACACCTTGCTCATGTGGATAACATAATAACTATGTTTGCTGACTTTGGTTACAAGTTCAACTTTGCCAAGTCCCACATTGCCGAGTTCACAGTGTTGTTCTTGGGGTACGAACTCAATCATGAGGGTCGAGGCTTGGCTCCGCAATTGCTTGAGAAATGCGCTCGCCTCAGTACTCCTACGACACTGAAGAAATTACAATCTTTGCTGGGTTTTCTGAATTTCGGTCGTACCTACATTCCTGATTATGCCCAGCGTATCAAGTCGCTTTATGCCTTGGTACAACCTACTTTTACCAGATCTTGCTGGCTGTCTGAGCATTCGGCTGCATTGCAATCTTTGCAGTCTGATCTTCTTGCTTCAAAGTTTTTACAAACTCGTGATAACCACACTAACCTTGTCATTAGAATCGTACCGGGTGCAGTGGGTTTCACACACTTGACGTTCAATGAGGGCGACACCGTCCCCATTGCATACAAATCTCATCTGTACACTTCGGCTGAGCTGCGCTTCTCCGCTGTCGAGAAAGTACTGACAGCAGTTCAAATGGCAATCCTGAAAGAGCGAGCGCTGTCCCAAGGAAAGCACATGCTGGTGGTAACACCGTACCCTGCCCTTCAGGCGGTCACTAAAGCCAGTGTACCTAATTCTAAGGCTTTGCATCCAAGGTGGATACAATGGGCAACCTCCTTGACTTCGCCGGACGTCACATATATCTTTGACGCGGCATTACAGACACAGGAGTTCTTGGAGTATGAATTTGTTCATCTGGCTCCTCTGACTTTGCGCCCGCTCGAGGAGTACCATTGTGTCATATACACTGATGGGTCTGCGCAACCCGCAACTGGATCAAAGCACGCCTATTCAGCGGCCTGCGCAATTGTAGTAGGTACTTTCGTGAACGGTGAGTTCCAGTCTGATGTCGTGCATACGCAGTCATTGGGTGATTGTACCGCGCAGTTGGCAGAGCTGAAAGCTCTGGTGCTTGCACTGGAGTTTGCTGATCCTCGGGTCACCACTCTTATAGTGAGTGACTCGTTTTATTGTGTTCAATCATACAACGAGAATTTACACTTTTGGAGTCAGAATGACTTTCGTGATTCGAAAGGTAGCACAGTAAAGCACAAAACGCTTTGGGTTCGAGTGGCAGAACTTAAAGAAGGCCTGCCCCTCGTGAATGTAATTCACACTCTTGGTCACAGGCGTGTTGGTGTCCATGCTGTCGGTAACAGTTTGGCTGACGAGGCAGCAAAAACCGCAGTGGCAACATATTTAGTAGCAGCAGTTACAAGATCCAAAACTAGGATTGATGATGACATCTTGGCAGCTATTGCTGCGTCCGAGACAGGGACGGGCTTTCCGAAAGGATTCCCTTCCCGCTACCATTATTGTTTAAGTGCTGATAACGTCCCGTTGGTGAGGATTACTGACGTTGGTGACAGATTGATTCCCAACGCGGACTGCAGACCATCTCTGATTACAGCTGCCCACGAAGGGGTTGCGTCTGCGCACGCCGGCGTTTCGGCGACTGTATCTCTTTTACAGCAACGTTACTGGTGGTACGGTTTGTACAAACAAACGCGAGTTTATGTCCTTTTATGTGACATTTGCCAGCAGATTAAACCTTCTACTGTCGCGCGTCCACCACAAACGCAGCTGTTTATATCTAATCAACCACTTGCATGTGTTTATTTAGATCACTGCGGTCCTTTTTCCTCTGATACTGCGTACAAGTACATCTTGGTTGCAGTGGATTCGTGCACACGTTTTCTGTGGGTGTGGCCGCAAAGGAGTACTGATGCCCGGACGGTCATCAAGGATTTGCGTGTCTTTATTGGGAATTTTGCATGTGGTACCCTTCCTTCTGACCAGGGCCCTGCGTTTGCCTCTAGAGCTTACAAAGAAGCCATGAGAAGTTTGGGGGTCCAAGTCAAATTTTCGTCTCCATACCGGCCTGAGGGCAATAGTGTTGTGGAGCGAATGAACCGTGACCTAAAGCAATCTTTGACAGCAAGGGTTTTAGGTACAGGCCGAAGCTGGCTGACCCACTTGTATGACGTGCAACGTGCACTTAATAATCTCCCTAGAAGGTCTCTGGGTGGGCGGACCCCATACATGATGCTCTTTGGAGTACAAATGTTTGTTCCGGACCTTGAGGGTCTAGACATGGCGGCGGCTGCCGCGCCTTTTGACCTAGATGATCACTGTGCTGTATTGCAGAATCTACAAGAAGCAAGAGACACTCTGGCGAAGGAACACGTACCCTCTACATGCGAAGCTGAGCTCC
Organism: Triturus cristatus; assembly: GCF_964204655.1. Lineage (NCBI taxonomy): Eukaryota > Metazoa > Chordata > Amphibia > Caudata > Salamandridae > Triturus > Triturus cristatus. Next base: position 3,037,424 of record NC_140579.1, read on the forward strand.
AGATTCCGGTAGTCCGCTGGCTACCTCGAGTTGGTGATCTGGTCCGTGAGAAGGTGGAGAACAAGAAAGAGTTTGGCCCCTCTTATCGTGCACCAGTCCCGGTGCTTGTAGTCCAGGGTACACGTACAGTTATTTTACCACCACTTCCTGGTCGCAAGGAAAACAGGTACATCTCGATTGACAATGTCAAGCTACAGCGAGTGGCCGATACTTCATAGTATGACACCTTCAGTTTCTTGCCCTTCCATTCTGCGAAATTCTGTTGTGATGCCGCCCTCGACCATCATGCCTGAGGTTGCCGTTGAGATGCATGCTGTTGCTTCCCCTTCTATACCTCCTATTGATGGTGGTTTGCCTGATGATCCTGAGTATGCTTATCCTGCAGGTGTCCCGTTGCCTCTTTTACATTCAACAGCGATTAACCAGTCCCGTTCTTCCTTTGACACTGAATCAATGACTTCCACTGCCCCTTCCAAAATTGCTATATTTTTTGCCTGGTTCAAGAGACATTTTTTAGTGGCACCATGGACTTACATCTGGCTGGTGCTAATATGTATTTTTTTGTTCATGACAATTGGCTTTGTGGTGGTGTTTTTTAAAATTATAAATGGACACTACCTGACTGAACGATCTACAATTGGATCAATTGATGGAACTTTGGCCCCCCATTCCTCATCACACATTATGAAAAGGGACCAGACTTTTGTGAACATTACTGCCTGGCCTGTGCATGATGGGATCGCTTGGGATGCTGTTAAATTTCAAATTCATGGACCTACTGAAGTGATTAATGTGCCTAATGTATTTTGTGTTTCTATGGGTGATGTAGTTAAACAGAATATCAGATCTTATGATTGGGATGTACAAGCAATAGAAGCACTCTTTTCTGATCTAAAATATTATGCTGCATTTGATGCTGAAGATTTATATTTAAATTCTGCTAATTATGGTGAACAATTTTGTTATCAACATTATGGCACACATTTCCTACACAGAGCAAATACCTTTCGAAATTTTGTTAATTACACACAATGGGAACATTGTCCGGCCCCTCATCAGGGCAGTTCTACAACGTTAGTGAATAAGTTCACATACTTTTCGGATTTTAGTGTGTCAAAACCAGCCTCCTTTTATTTTAAGATGGCGCCTGAAACCGCCTCGAAGGTAAGGTTGACACATACCAAATTGTTATATTCCAAGTCCTTTATGGACGAATTGGCTGTCGGAGGCTATGAGCTATGGAAAGCTACTATCGATCTTAAGTCAGTTTGGGGTACTAAGCCATGGCAGGTTCAGGGAACAGAGGCTTTACATCGTGCCTGTCTTATCCCAAACCATATTTTATTTTTGAATTCATCTATTTTTCAGACGACTTGTTTTGGTTTGGCAACGTCTAAAAAACTGAATTCCCCCACAGTTCCGGATCTGGGTGCTTACCCCGGCTGGGGTAATTACACAGATCTACCCCTTATTAAGTTGCAGTCCCTCATTTCCAACACCACCTTTAATGTTTCGGCGTTTAATCCTGAGGGGTGGTTGGTATGGCAAACTGGTTCGGATTCCTGTCAACGTCGATTTTTAGCATTGGCACCTGGGTACACTCAAGTCAGGGTAGATCCTCGTTTTGAATCCTCACACACTGTAACTACCTACTCTGTGGGTAAGTTATGCCAGTCGTGGCTGCAACATTCCACATTAGCGTCTGTTAAGCTTCATTTGTCACATTTAAATGACAAAATTGATTTGAATGATTTTTTTAAAGGTCCTGCAGTAGGCAGGTCTAAAAGATGGGTATATGCTATTTACAACGAAGTTTGGAAATTGTCGCAAATTGAGGCTGCCTCCAGATTACGTGCTATTGACCAGGCCAATATGGAAAAAGTGTTGGCTGTGATTGATAATAGTATAAGTACCTTGTCTTCTAGAATTTACACTTTAGATAATATTGTTTCATCTGTCGTAGATATTGTGCAGGATGATTTGTCTGTGTTGTACCATGGCCAGAATCAGTTGCGTTCTGTTATGCAATTTGCATGGACATTGCAAACGTTAAAGGCAGGGAAGGTCCCATGGGATTACATGAATGTTTCACCTTTGTTCCTCCCTTTTAATTTAACTGACAAACAACAGTTTATGTCTATGAAGGATGCGACTTATTCATTACTGCACATTGAGAAATTAGAACCATTGCCTTTCTCTATTGCTGAGTTAAATCCGGCCGTGTGGCTTATCCACGGCGTAATCACTTTACCTTTTTCGCTTTTTAAATTTAGTTCATGCATGAAACACTATGCTCTTGGCAGATATGAACAACTTGGTAGTGCATTCCTGCACGAAGTTTGGTCGCTCCCGTTTACATATAGATGCATGAGGGAGGGCACAGAGGTTTATCTGAAGGGTGAGGAATGCACTTCTGCTCCTGATCATTCTGTGGTGTGTCGACACATACAATTACATGGTGCTTGCAATGTACACGCTCCTAATTTGGCTTGCGTCCTGAAAGGTGTACCTGTACCAGTTATAACCCCTTCATTCACACTGCTTGCTAACGGTAGTTATTTGCTTTTAAATAATGAAAATTGCTGTGGGATGCTAATGGGCATTCCATACATAGTCACTGTTTCACAGCGTGTAGTTTGCTGTAATAATGTCCTTTTCCCACCCCCGCATGGCTGGCTCGATGTTTCTATCTGGCCTTCGATTCCAACCTTGAGCGCAGAGTTCAACCAGATGAGCAGAATAAGGGCTCTTTTGTCTCAAAGGGAGGTCGCTTTAACTTCGTCCCGTGAAACCTTTCTTCTTCACGTGGCCAACACCAGCACGGAGGTGCAGGCGCTTTTGAATACTGACCTCCCCTTCCATTTTGGAACATTGATACAGACTATCTTTAATGCCTCGTCTACGACCGGCATAGTTCATTTTTTTAAACTAGTGGGCTCCGGCCTCGTGACCTCCTTTCAGACTATTTTTGGTGTGATTCCAGCATTTTTTCATTCTATTTTTTCCAGCGTCTTCGGAGGTCTTCCTTTGCTTCTTGCCCTTATTGCTGGAATACTTTTGCTGGTTTGCGTCCTACGCAATGGCTGCGCAACTTGCGTACAGAGACAACATGCCCCGGCTGTTTCATCTGTGTAACCGGATGCTTGAATACTATGGCACGTTGCCCCTGGCGACTTTAAGTGTCGCGTATGGATTATCCTTCCGGTTTCCCTTCTTTACTTGTGTGCAACCCGTCTTTCACTGCCTGGATTGTCCATTCCAGTGGGCTCTGGATTTATGCCTGTCAACCTCGGTGTCACCTGTGCCGGATTTTGGTCAACTGATGGGCCCCTTAACGGCTCATGAGTATGAATGTTCTGGTGTTGGGTTTATGGCCTTGGGTGCGGCACATGGAGTCCTTGGTAATTGGGCCATTGAGGAGCCTGCGATTGACTTTCTGGAGCGAAGTTATATCGAGGAACCTTCCTGTTGTCCCCGTGTGGTGCTGGAAGCTCCTATTGTGAGTGAACACGTGTGTTCCTTTCCCTTGTTAAACTGGATGGCAGATACTTTTGCGGAACGCTCCAATGATTTCCTCTTGGAGGCTGTTGCAACTTATTGTGCCTATACTTTTATGGATTGACTTTTTATCCTGATCGACCCTTGATGTGTCGATCGATGTCGTTTTTTTCCCATTTTTTCATGGTTTTTTTCCACCTGACGACATCTTTTTCTGTTTTTGAATTTTTTTCTTTTTCGAACTTTACACTTACCATATATGGACTTATAGTTCATGCCCTTGGTTCCGTTCTTTCTAACTTGAACTCTGTGTTCTTGATAAGTGTGCCCCTAGTGGTTTGTAGTCCGATCAAAGGGGGATGTAGTGTGGGTTAACCACGCCCTATGTACAACGCTAAGTTAGCATAACCTCGATGGCTGTTAGAAAGCCAGCTTGCTGCTTCTGCTGCTTTTGCACGCGACACTGTTGTTACATGTTATTCATTCGAGAACTGCTGACTCAACTTTGCTTCACATGAGAACCGTCTGTTGTTTAACATCCTTAACAGTGAGCTGTGACCTTGGTCTGTACACCGTGTAGAGAACGAGTCTGGGTCACTAGACGGGGCAGGTTGTTGTGTTCAGGTTGATCGTACCACTTCTTAGCCATAACATACATACAGCTGCCAATACCTGAAAGACGAGCCCTTTAATATTACAGAGCAGCATGTTTTCTGTTACATTCGAAACGAAGAGCTGTTGCAGGAGAGAGCCTAGCTGATCCTGTGATGTGATTCCACTAAGCTGATCTATAAGGTATGGGGTCCCCCATGCAAGCCTAAGAGACCTTCTATTAGTCTAATAATACCTTATTAGTTGCTAGAGAAAGGAGGGTGGTTGCTTTCCACTGTCATTATTATTATGATTGCTCCTTTCATTTTCTATGGTATTGTAACAATGCTGATGGTGCTGATCCTAACCATTTGTCTGCTTGCGTTAGCCAAAGTACTGCATCTTAGGACGCGTGGTTTATAAAATAAACTCTTTAAACTTTACCGTGTCTTTGTTATTCTGTTGTGGACTGATATATAGCTACAAACGGGTACTTTGGATTCCCACCACTCCTGAGAGTTTTTAAGTCGCTTGTTCTGGTTTGTCTATACATTGGGACCGCCGAGCTAAATCTCGGATAACGAATGTGACACTAAGCTAGTCGGATAGGGGTTCTTAGTTCTGAGGGGAGTTTCTGGTACACCACAATTTTCTGAGGTCCTGGTTTCCTGCGCATAGTTCTGTGCATAAGCAGAATCCCTGCAACAAGACTGCAGACACGTGAACTTGGCGGCACGAGGAGACCGCTCCGAAAATAACAACAAGCATTGGCATAGCCAATAGGTCTCGCTTTCGGGACCTTATAAGTATTTAGTTATGCAGCACAATATCCTTGGTGCAATAACATCAACTGTTGCATGGCTAAAAACTTGTAAGGTCCCAAAAGCGAGACCTATTGGCATTTCTTGATAATATAACTGATGCATAAAAAAAGTTTTATTCCGTTAAAAAGGCTGCTGCAAGGTGATATCACCTTGACAAATGTTGATAAATGAGACCGAAGCGTCTTATGTTTAGAACCTTACTTAAGCTTTGGCTTGCTATTTTTAACACTAAAAGAATTTGAAATGACTGAGAAACGGTCCCCAGTACCTCTCCTAGTTTCCTTGGCTTAATATACTTGATTTATGCATTATTACTGGGTGGTTCATGCTTGCAGCCGCTTGCTAATCCTGGCCGCAAGTGTTCCAGTTCTGATGTTCTAAAGTCACACTGCTGTAATTACCAGGCACATATATTTTTTCACTTATTCTTTTCAGCCATTTTAAATCAAGATTTCTTGTACATCATGTAAAACGTTTTTCACCGAGATAATACATTTTATCATGACTATGGAGATTCTAATTTTGTTTACAAAAATATCAGGCATACACTTAATTCACTACCGTAGCATAAACCAGTGGATGAAAGGATGAAAACCTCAGGAAAAACTGAAAAGTGAAAGCGAACCCACTCGAGCTTCAGGCCCACACTGTCATTTTCAGACGTATCTCGGCAGCAGATAGCAACCTGCACTGCGTCATTAAATAATAGCTCATATGAGAATCCCCGTCGCTCTTCTCACATGCTCCCTCAGAAGGAGGGAATAGGTAACCTAAGTGAGGGTGTCATCAAAAAGTAGAAGAGGAAGAATGCCCTGTAGTGGCTGTCGGGACGCGCTAGTAGGCAGGTTGACCTCTCTGTAAGGAGTGAAGCGATGACCGAACAAACCCCCATTAAACCCCCGAGGTTCTGACGAGAAAGAGAGAGCACGAGCGAGCGTCCGTGCCCGCCCGAACCGCGTGGGGAATGAAAGGGAAAACCGAATACAGATGCAGTGCGTGCATGACGAAAGGGAAAACAAGCATTGGCCGCGAATGAAAGGGAAAACCGAATACAGATGCAGTGCGTGCATGCGGGCATGAAGAAAGGGAAAACAAGCATTGGCCGCGAATGAAAAGGAAAACCGAATACAGATGCAGTGCATGCATGCGGGCATGATGAAAGGGAAAACAAACATTGGCCACATGAAAACGAAAGTGATTGGACGCGCTCTGTGGAAATCACGCAAGTGGTGCGCGTGCTGCTGTGATCGCTGGATGGCAGCTGCGTGCGTGCACGCTCGCGTGAACGCAAGCGCTAGGCTGGCTGTGGCTGCACTTTGAAAACCTGTATACTAAATGTCTCTCCGAGTAACACATGCGCTGGCTCAGGCGAGACCTAAAAAAGTGCCTCCTTCTTCCAATGCTAATAATGCTCACCCCTCTACGGCAAGCAGTAAATGCGTGTGGTGTTTTGTCGCACATGCGAACGATGTAAGGCATTACGCGCATGCGAGACAAATGTTGCGAATGCACCCACCAATCAAAAAGCAAACAAGCACTGAAAATGCAATAGGATGCGTATTTACGGGAGTCCTATTGTATTTTTAACAAAAGTGCAGATTTAAAAGAAGGTACGATCAGGAGGGGGTGGGAAGGTGCTGGTGGTCGAAGAAGTCACGGAGTACGGGAGGGAACGGGCAGAGCTAGAGGAGCAAAACTGTTTAGGAAATAAAGGGGCTGATTAACGAGGAAGGGAAAAAGTGACAACATGCCCCTCAGGAGGCGGGATTACCAAGCCAAGCACCAATCACAATGCTGAAAATATGATGCAAGCCAATCACAAATAAGCCTGGAAAGTGTGCGCAGCTTCACCCACTATATTGTATAGAGCATCTCTTGATGAGACAGCGCATGCGCTGCCTAGCCGAGATCTAAAAATGTAAAGGAAATTTTGGCCATCAATGTTCCAGCTGGAGCTAGATCGGACTTTTATCTAGTGGCTGTTTCCATTGATGCTAAAGTAGTGCAAAGGATTAAGATGCCTGCTGCAAAAGAACACTTCCTTGTGTAGTCATAGGTTTTCAGGCGACAATAAAAATTTAAAGTTAACCTTGGCAAATAATGTGTCTGCGGGAGATCGGAGTTTTTTCAAGTGGCTTTTTCCACTCATACTAAAGTAGTGCAGAGGATTAAAAAGCCTGCTGCAAAGAACTTGTCCTTGTGGGTTCACACGTTTTCAGGCGACAATAAAAATGTAAAGAGAACTTTGGCAATTAATGTTCCTGCTGGAGAGAGATGGGAGTTTAATTTAGTGGCTGTTTCCAGTGATGCTAAAGTAGCGCAGAGGATTGAGATGCATGTCTGCTGCAAAGAACATGTCCTTGTGTGTTCAGAGGTTTTGAGGCAACAATAAAAATGTAAAGGTAACTTTGGCGATTAATGTTCCTGCTGGAGAGAGATGGTAGTTTTATCAAGTGGCTGTTTCCACTCATGTTAAAGTAGCACAGAGGATTAAGGTTCCTGCTGCAAAGAACATGTCCTTCTGTGTCTGTACTTTTTTAGGCAATAATAAAAATGTAAAGGTAACTTTGGTGATTAATGTTCCTGCTGGAGAGAGATGGGAGTTTTATCTAGTGGCTGTTTCCACTCATGCTAATGTAGCGCAGAGGATTAAGATGCCTGCTGCAAAGAACATGCTCTTGTGTGTTCAGAGGTTTTCAGGCAATAGTAAAATGTAAAGGTAACTTGGAGATTAATGTTCCTGTTGGAGAGAGATGGGAGTTTTATCAAGTGGCTGTTTCCACTCATGCTAAAGTAGTGCAGAGGATTAAGATGCCTGCTGCAAAGAACATTTCATTGTGTGTTCATACGTTTTCAGGCGAAAATAAAAATGTAAAGTGAACTTTGGCGATTAATGTTCCTGCTGGAGAGAGATGGGAGTTTAATTTAGTGGCTGTTTCCAGTGATGCTAAAGTAGCGCAGAGGATTAAGATGCATGACTGCTGCAAAGAACATGTCCTTGTGTGTTCAGAGGTTTTCAGGCAAAAATACAAACGTAAAGGTTACTTTGGCGATTAAAGTTCCTGTTCGAGAGAGATGGGAGTTTTATCTAGAGCCTGTTTCAACTCATGCTGAAGTTAAGAAGAGGATTAAGATGCCTGCTGCAAAGAGCACGTCCTTGTGTGTTCAGAGGTTTTGAGGCAACAATAAAAATGTAAAGGTAACTTTGGCGATTAATGTTCCTGCTGGAGAGACATGGTAGTTTTATCTAGTGGCTGTATCCACTCATGTTAAAGTAGCACAGAGGATTAAGGTGGCTGCTGCAAAAAACATGTCCTTGTCTGTCTGTACGTTTTTAGGCAATAATAAAAATGTAAAGGTAACTTTGGCGATTAATGTTCCTGCTGGAGAGAGATGGAAATTTAATCAAGTGGCTGTTTCCACTCATGCTAAAGTAGTGCAGAGGATTAAGATGCCTGCTGCAAAGAACATGTCCTTGTGTGTCTGTACGTTTTTAGGCAACAATACAAATGTAAAGTTAACCTTGGCAAATAATATCTCTGCGGGAGAGAGATCAGAGTTTTTTCTAGTGGCTGTTTCCACTCATGCTAGAGTAGCACAGAGGATTAAGGCACCTGCTGCAAATAACCTTGTGAGTCTGTAAGTTTTTAGGCAGCAATAAAAATGTAAAGGGAACTTTGGTGATTAATGTTCCTGCTGGAGAGAGATGGGAGTTTAATTTAGTGGCTGTTTCCAGTGATGCTAAAGTAGCGCAGAGGATTAACATGCATTTCTGCTGCAAAGAAGATGTCCTTGTGTGTTCAGAGGTTTTCAGGCAACAATAAAAAAGTAAAGGAAACTTGGCGATTAAAGTTCCTGCGGGAAAGAGATGGAAGTTTTATCTAGTGGCTGTTTCCACTTATGCTAAAGTAGCACAGAGGATTAAGGTGGCTGCTGCAAAAAACATGTCCTTGTCTGTCTGTACGTTTTTAGGCAATAATAAAAATGGAAAGATAACTTTGGCGATTAATGTTCCTGCTGGAGAGAGATGGAAATTTAATCAAGTGGCTGTTTCCACTCATGCTAAAGTAGTGCAGAGGATTAAGATGCCTGCTGCAAAGAACATGTCCTTGTGTGTCTGTACGTTTTTAGGCAACAATACAAATGTAAAGTTAACCTTGGCAAATAATATGTCTGTGGGAGAGAGATCAGAGTTTTTTCTAGTGGCTGTTTCCACTCATGCTAGAGTAGTGCAGATGATTAAGATGCCTGCTGCAAAGAACATGTCCTTGTGTGTTTATACATTTTCAGGCGACAGTAACAATGTAAAGGGAACTTTGGCGATTAATGTTCCTGCTGGAGAGAGATGGGAGTTTAATTTAGTGGCTGTTTCCAGTGATGCTAAAGTAGCGCAGAGGATTAACATGCATTTCTGCTGCAAAGAACATGTCCTTGTGTGTTTAGAGGTTTTCAGGGAACAATAAAAATGCAAAGGGAACTTTGGTGATTAATGTTCCTGCTGGAGAGAGATGGGAGTTTAATTTAGTGGCTGTTTCCAGAGATGCTAAAGTAGCGCAGAGGATTAAGATGCCTGCTGCAAGAACATGTCTTTGTGTGTCCAGAGGTTTTCAGGCTACAATAAAAATATAAAGGTAACTTTGGCGATTAATGTTCCTGCTGGAGAGAGATGGGAGTTTTATCTAGCGGCTGTTTCCACTCATGCTAAAGTAGCGCAGAGGATTAAGGCGCCTGCTGCAAAGAACATGTTCGTGTGTCTGTAGGGTATTCAGGCAACAATAAAAATTTAAACGTAACTTTGGCAATTAATGTTCCTGCAGGAGAGAGATGGAAGTTTTATCTAGTGGCTGTTTCCACTCATGCTAAAGTAGCGCAGAGGATTAAGATGCCTGCTGCAAAGAACATATCCTTGTGTGTTCAGAGGTTTTAAGGCAACAATTAAAATGTAAAGGTAACTTTGGTGATTAATGTTCCTGCAGGAGAGAGATGGAAGTTTTAGCTCGTGGCTGTTTCCACTGATGCTAAAGGATCACATAGGATTCAGATGCCTACTGCAAAGAACATGGCCTTGTGTATCGAGAGGTTTTCAGGCGACAATAAAAATGAAAAGGTAACCTCGGCAATTAATGTTTCTGTGAGAAAGAGATGGAAGTTTTATCTAGTGGCTTTTTCCACTCATGCTAAAGTAGCGCAGAGGATTAAGATGCCTGCTGCAAAGAACATGTCCTATTGTGTTCAGAGGTTTTCAGGAAACACTAAAAATGTAAAGGTAACTTTGGCGATTAATGTTCCTGATGGAGAGTGATGGGAGTTTTATCTAGTGGCTGTTTTAATTCATGTTAAAGTAGAGCAGAGGATTAAGGTTGCTGCTGCAAAAAACATGTCCTTGTCTGACTGTAAGTTTTTAGGCAACAATAAAAATGTAAAGGTCACTTTGGCGATTAATGTTCCTGCGGGAGAGAGATGGAAGTTTTTTCTAGTGGCTGTTTGTTTGCACTCATTCTAAAGTAGCGCAGAGGATTAAGATGCCTGCTGCAAAGAACATGTCCGTGTGTCTGTAGGTTTTTCAGGCAACAATACAAATGTAAAGGTAACTTTGTCGATTAAAGTTCCTGCAGGAGAGACATGGAAGTTTTATCTAGTGGCTGTTTCCACTCATGCTAAAGTAGCGCAGAGGATTAAGATGTCTGCTGCAAAGAACATGTCCTTGTGTGTTCAGAGGTTTTAAGGCAACAATAAAAATGTAAAGGTAACTTTGGTGATTAATGTTCCTGCTGGAGAGTGATGGGAGTTTTATCTAGTAGCTGTTTCAACTCATGTTAAAGTAGCGCCGAGGATTAAGGTGTCTGCTGCAAAGAACATGTCCTTGTGTATCGAGAGGTTTCCAGACGCCAATAAAAATGTAAAGGTAACATTGTCGATTAAGTTTCCTCCAGGACGGAAATGGAAGTTTTATCTCGTGGCTGTTTCCACTCATGCTAAAGGATCACAGGGGATTCAGATGCCTACTGGACAGAACATGTCCTTGTGTGTTCATAGGTTTTCAGTCAACAATAAAAATGTAAAGGTAACTTTGGCGATTAATGTTCCTGCTGGAGAGAGATGGGAGTTTTATCTAGTGGCTGTTTCCACTTATGCTAAAGGATCACAGAGGATTCAGATGCCTACTGCAAAGAACATGGCATTGTGTATCGATAGGTTTTCAGGCGACAATAAAAATGAAAAGGTAACCTCGGCAATTAATGTTTCTTTTATGAGAGAGATGGAAGTTATATCTAGTGGCTGTTTCCACTCATGTTAAAGTAGCGCAAGGGATTAAGGTGCCTGCTGCAAAGAACATATCCTTGTGTGTCAGTACGTTTTTAGGCAATATTAAAAATGCAAAGGTAACTTTGGCGATTAATGTTCCTGCTGGAGAGAGATAGAAGTTTTATCAAGTGGCTGTTTCCACTCATGCTAAAGTAGTGCAGAGGATTAAGATGCCTGCTGCAAAGAACATGTCATTATGTGTTCATACGTTTTCAGGCGACAATAAAAATGTAAAGGTAACTTTGGCGATTAATGTTCCTGCTGGAGAGAGATGGGAGTTTAATTTAGTGGCTGTTTCCACTCATGTTAAAGTAGCACAGAGGACTAAGGTGTCTGCTGCAGAGAACCTTGTGTGTCTGTAAATTTTTAGGCAACAATATAAATGTAAAGGTAACTTTGGCGATTAATGTTCATTGCTGGAGAGAGATGGAAGTTTTAGCTAGTGGCTGTTTCCACTCATGCTAAGGTAGCGCAGAGGATTAAGGCGCCTGCTGCAAATAACCTTGTGTGTCTGTAAGTTTTTAGGCAACAATAAAAATGTAAAGTGAACTTTGGCGATTAATGTTCCTGCTAGAGAGAGATAGGAGTTTAATTTAGTGGCTGTTTCCAGTGATGCTAAAGTAGCGCAGAGGATTAAGATGCATGCCTGCTGCAAAGAACATGTCCTTGTGTGTTTAGAGGTTTTCAGGCAACAATAAAAATGTAAAGGTAACATAGGCAATTAATGTTCGGCTTGGAGAGAGATGGAAGTTTTATCTAGTGGTTGTTTCCACTCATGCTGAATTAGCACAGAGGATTAAGATGCCTGCTGCAAAGAACATGTCCTTGTGTGTTCATACGTTTTCAGGTGACAATAAAATGCAAAGGGAACTTTGGCGATTAATGTTCCTGCTGGAGAGAGATGGGTGTTTAATTTAGTGGCTGTTTCCAGTGATGCTAAAGTGGCGCAGAGGATTAAGATGCCTGCTGCAAAGAACATGTCTTTGTGTGTCCAGAGGTTTTCAGGCTACAATAAAAATATAAAGGTAACTTTGGCGATTAATGTTCCTGCTGGAGAGAGATGGGAGTTTTATCTAGCGGCTGTTTCCACTCATGCTAAAGTAGCGCAGAGGATTAAGGCACCTGCTGCAAAGAACATGTCCGTGTGTCTGTAGGTTATTCAGGCAACAATAAAAATTTAAAGGTAACTTTGGCAATTAAAGTTCCTGCAGGAGAGAGATGGAAGTTTTATCTAGTGGCTGTTTCCACTCATGCTAAAGTAGCGCAGAGGATTAAGATGCCTGCTGCAAAGAACATGTCCTTGTGTGTTCAGAGGTTTTAAGGTAACAATAAAAATGTAAATGTAACTTTGGTGATTAATGTTCCTGCAGGAGAGAGATGGAAGTTTTATCTCGTGGCTGTTTCCACTGATGCTAAAGGATCACATAGGATTCAGATGCCTACTGCAAAGAACATGGCCTTGTGTATCGAGAGGTTTTCAGGCGACAATAAAAATGAAAAGGTAACCTCGGCAATTAATGTTTCTGTGAGAAAGAGATGGAAGTTTTATCTAGTGGCTTTTTCCACTCATGCTGAAGTAGCGCAGAGGATTAAGATGCCTGCTGCAAAGAACATGTCCTATTGTGTTCAGAGGTTTTCAGGAAACACTAAAAATGTAAAGGTAACTTTGGCGATTAATGTTCCTGATGGAGAGTGATGGGAGTTTTATCTAGTGGCTGTTTCAACTCATGTTAAAGTAGAGCAGAGGATTAAGGTTACTGCTGCAAAAAACATGTCCTTGTCTGACTGTAAGTTTTTAGGCAACAATAAAAATGTAAAGGTCACTTTGGCGATTAATGTTCCTGCGGGAGAGAGATGGAAGTTTTTTCTAGTGGCTGTTTGTTTGCACTCATTCTAAAGTAGTGCAGAGGATTAAGATGCCTGCTGCAAAGAACATGTCCGTGTGTCTGTAAGTTTTTCAGGCAACAATAAAAATGTAAAGGTAACTTTGTCGATTAATGTTCCTGCAGGAGAGAGATGGAAGTATTATCTAGTGGCTGCTTCCACTCATGCTAAAGTAGCGCAGAGGATTAAGATGCCTGCTGCAAAGAACATGTCCTATTGTGTTCAGAGGTTTTCAGGAAATACTAAAAATGTAAAGGTAACTTTGGCGATTAATGTTCCTGCTGGAGAGTGATGGGAGTTTTATCTAGTGGCTGTTTCAACTCATGTTAAAGTAGAGCAGAGGATTAAGGTTGGTGCTGCAAAGAACATGTCCTTGTCTGACTGTAAGTTTTTAGGCAAGAATAAAAATGTAAAGGTCACTTTGGCGATTAATGTTCCTGCGGGAGAGAGATGGAAGTTTTTTCTAGTGGCTGTTTGTTTGCACTCTTTCTAGCACAGAGGATTAAGATGCCTGCTGCAAAGAACATGTCCGTGTGTCTGTAGGTTTTTCAGGCAACAATAAAAATGTAAAGGTAACTTTGTCGATTAAAGTTCCTGCTGGAGAGAGATGGAAGTTTTATCTAGTGGCTGTTTCCACTCATGCTAAAGTAGTGCAGAGGATTAAGGTGCCTACTGCAAAGAACATGTCCTTGAGTGTTCAGAGGTTTTAAGGCAACAATAAAAATGTAAAGGTAACTTTGGTGATTAATGTTCCTGCTGGAGAGTGATGGGAGTTTTATCTAGTAGCTGTTTCAACTCATGTTAAAGTAGCGCAGAGGATTAAGGTGTCTGCTGCAAAGAACATGTCCTTGTGTATCGAGAGTGTTGGACCCGGCCTCGTGGCGTGGCCCATTCAGACCCGTAGCGACACCAGGCTACCCCCTACACCCCACACAACACTAACTAGCATAGCCTACCCGACCCAGAACCCGGGGTTACCCCTGTCCTCCCCTCCATCTTCCCGACACCAGGCACCCTTCCCCTTTCCTCGGCCTCGCGGCCTCCTGTGCCCGGCCCAGCACCCCAGATGGCCGCCCTCGACCCAAGCGCAATCCCGGCCTAGTCGCGCCATGCCGGCTGGGGGGCGAGAGAGCTCCTGGTGAGCAGGAGAGGGAGGAGTGGTTTCATTCACACCTGGCCTCCTCCCAAGAGATGGTTTCGATCGGCCCTCCGGCCACCCTGAGGGCTGGCTCCACGCCTGCTGCGTGTCTGGGATCCCTCCCGACCCCGCTTTGAAAGGATCAAAGGGCCGCGTGGCAGGAACCCCCAACAAACGACCCCCAGGTGCTAAGACCCCTGCCCGCGAGGACTCCGGACATCAAAGAGGAGTCGACCTATAACAAGGGGCGCCCTGGGACCCTCGAGCCCTGCTGACGTGGTCGCGGCTGAAGAACATCCCCCCCAACATCCGATGGAACTCTTGGAACCTTGGTGAGCCCTGCAGACAGCGTCGCGGCTCTACCTGGCAGAGACGGACTTCTGCCTAACAACATCCGAGCCCTGCTGACGTGGTCGCGGCTCACCTTGCACCCTAGAGAACTCTGAGTCCTGCTGAGTGACTCGCGGCTCCTGGAAGATTGTCCGACCTCCGACACCCGGACTCGAGTCCTGCAGATTGGACACACACTCAAGAGACATTCCTGTCCGGCTGGGCCCAAAGATCATCTCGTATCCCCCGGCTCGAGGATTGAGAGCCGTGCGCCGGATACGCTCCCGCACTGACCCAGATCCTAAGACTGTCCCGCTACCCCTACCCCAAACGAGACTTTGTGAGCCCTTGCTCTACTTGTACATACGCCTGCGGATCATAAAGATCCTGATATTGCTAGATAAAGCATACGTATTCCAGAATCTACGGTGTGGTGTCTATGTGTTGCCTGGTGCTGAATCAGCGTGCACGATCCTAGGTGCGAGACCCAGTCCTGAAGGGGTCTCCGACCAGTGCTTGGCTATTTCTCCCGGAAGGGTGGGCGCAGGGTGGTCAGACACATATTCGGTCCTTCCCTGGGGCTAGCCTTTCTAACACTGGTGGCAGCGGTCGGATCCGAGCCTGCAATCTAGAGATCGTACAACGAACGGCTGACGCACTACCGAACAAAGATGACAGAAGAAGCCACCATGAGCACCACTGAAACCGACGCGAGCGCTACGTTTTGTGTACAGCGGTTAGAAGAATATACACACAAGGAGCTGAAACAATTTTGCAAACAACGGAAGATCGCTACCACTGGTCTAAACACCAAGGAAGACATGCAACAAGCCCTGAAAGCCTGGGTGGAGTCCGGAGCCTCCCTTCCCCGACTGGACGAACTCGGTGAGGAGACAGAGCGGCCGGACGAGCTCAGGAGCTTCCCGAGAACAAGCCATAACCCCCAAGCGCAAGGCAACGCAGCGGGTCGGGGCTGGTCCCCGGAAGACGCCACAGACAGAGAAAGGGACCGAAGTCATGAACTAGAAATGGCCAAACTGAAAATAGAAGGCGAGATAAGGCTAGCGGAAAAAAAGCTAGCTTTAGAACAACTCCGAGTACAAGGAGAGCTAGAAGAAAATAAGTTACAACAGGAGCATGAGGAAAAGAAACTTCGGCTGGAGCACGAGCGCAGCTTGAAGGAAATAGAGTTCAGAGCACGAAGCGAGGGAGCTCGACCCTCGGGGGGCCAAGAACCCGCACCCCTGGGGGAACCGAAAGTCCACATCCCTAAGGATGTGGTCAAAGAGTACTATCGGAATGATGACATTCAGCAGTGGTTCAAGGCCTACGAGGTAGCCATGACCTCCCACCGCGTTCCACAGAAGGACTGGGGGGCCGGGCTGTGGGGGTGATTCCTGAGCGAAGGACGAGACACCCTCCTCGACCCACCGGCCTCTATGCAAACATCCTACAGCCACATGAAGGAGGCCCTCCTCACGAAATACGGCCTCACCCCCGAAATGTATCGGCAGCGGTTCCTGGACTGCCGAAAGATCCCAGGCACCACCTGGGTGGAAGACGTAAACTTTTACAGCCGAGCGCTGGAAGGGTGGATCAAGGGCAGCAAGGTAACCACCTTCGAAGAATTGACCGACCTCATTGCCTGGGAACACTTGTCCACCAACTGTTTTGTAGAACTACCCCAGCACCTGCTCGACAGCAAACTCACAGACCCGAGGAAGCTGGCCGTCGAAGCAGATCGCTGGGTAAACACCAGGGTCCCCCGGAACCCCGTAGGAGACTACACCCGCAGCCATCAAGGACCTCCCCATCAGAGAGGGGGGGGGGAATCAAGGGAAACCGAGGGAGTTTCCATCCGGGCCCCCGCGTAGCCCCCCGAGGAACCCACCCCCTGGGTTCCTAGCTCCTCCGCCAGGCAGTGCCACCCCCCCGGCAGACAAGGACCCCGGGTGAATATCACATGCTTCCGCTGTCAGCGGCTAGGACATTACGCCTGACCCTAGGGGAGGAGTTTGAGGACCCCGAGGGTTGGGAACCTGCAACCATGGCCCTAGTCTCTCTAGGAGATCGAGATATGATTCCCGGGACCCCCTACCCGCAAACACCAAGAAATACCGCCAGCTTGTAAAGGTTAACGGCCACCCGGTGGAGGCCCTTCGCGACACCAGGGCAAGCATCACTGGTGTCCTCAGCCACTTAGTCCAGGCGGATCAGATCATTCCCAATGTCTTTTGCTCTGTGATAGCTTCTGACAACATCGAGAGGTTTTCAGGCGACAATAAAAATGAAAAGGTAACCTCGGCAATTAATGTTTCTGTGAGAAAGAGATGGAAGTTTTATCTAGTGGCTTTTTCCACTCATGCTGAAGTAGCGCAGAGGATTAAGACGCCTGCTGCAAAGAACATGTCCTATTGTGTTCAGAGGTTTTCAGGAAACACTAAAAATGTAAAGGTAACTTTGGCGATTAATGTTCCTGCTGGAGAGTGATGGGAGTTTTATCTAGTGGCTGTTTCAACTCATGTTAAAGTAGAGCAGAGGATTAAGGTTACTGCTGCAAAAAACATGTCCTTGTCTGACTGTAAGTTTTTAGGCAACAATAAAAATGTAAAGGTCACTTTGGCGATTAATGTTCCTGCGGGAGAGAGATGGAAGTTTTTTCTAGTGGCTGTTTGTTTGCACTCATTCTAAAGTAGTGCAGAGGATTAAGATGCCTGCTGCAAAGAACATGTCCGTGTGTCTGTAGGTTTTTCAGGCAACAATAAAAATGTAAAGGTAACTTTGTCGATTAATGTTCCTGCAGGAGAGAGATGGAAGTATTATCTAGTGGCTGCTTCCACTCATGCTAAAGTAGCGCAGAGGATTAAGATGCCTGCTGCAAAGAACATGTCCTATTGTGTTCAGAGGTTTTCAGGAAATACTAAAAATGTAAAGGTAACTTTGGCGATCAATGTTCCTGCTGGAGAGTGATGGGAGTTTTATCTAGTGGCTGTTTCAACTCATGTTAAAGTAGAGCAGAGGATTAAGGTTGGTGCTGCAAAGAACATGTCCTTGTCTGACTGTAAGTTTTTAGGCAACAATAAAAATGTAAAGGTCACTTTGGCGATTAATGTTCCTGCGGGAGAGAGATGGAAGTTTTTTCTAGTGGCTGTTTGTTTGCACTCTTTCTAGCACAGAGGATTAAGATGCCTGCTGCAAAGAACATGTCCGTGTGTCTGTAGGTTTTTCAGGCAACAATAAAAATGTAAAGGTAACTTTGTCGATTAAAGTTCCTGCTGGAGAGAGATGGAAGTTTTATCTAGTGGCTGTTTCCACTCATGCTAAAGTAGTGCAGAGGATTAAGGTGCCTACTGCAAAGAACATGTCCTTGAGTGTTCAGAGGTTTTAAGGCAACAATAAAAATGTAAAGGTAACTTTGGTGATTAATGTTCCTGCTGGAGAGTGATGGGAGTTTTATCTAGTAGCTGTTTCAACTCATGTTAAAGTAGCGCAGAGGATTAAGGTGTCTGCTGCAAAGAACATGTCCTTGTGTATCGAGAGTTTTGGACCCGGCCTCGTGGCGTGGCCCATTCAGACCCGTAGCGACACCAGGCTACCCCCTACACCCCACACAACACTGACTAGCATAGCCTACCCGACCCAGAACCCGGGGTTACCCCTGTCCTCCCCTCCATCTTCCCGACACCAGGCACCCTTCCCCTTCCCTCGGCCTCGCGGCCTCCAGTGCCCGGCCCAGCACCCCAGATGGCCGCCCTCGACCCAAGCGCAACCCCGGCCTAGTCGCGCCATGCCGGCTGGGGGGCGAGAGAGCTCCTGGTGAGCAGGAGAGGGAGGAGTGGTTTCATTCACACCTGGCCTCCTCCCAAGAGATGGTTTCGATCGGCCCTCCGGCCACCCTGAGGGCTGGCTCCACGCCTGCTGCGTGTCTGGGATCCCTCCCGACCCCGCTTTGAAAGGATCAAAGGGCCGCGTGGCAGGAACCCCCAACAAACGACCCCCAGGTGCTAAGACCCCTGCCCGCGAGGACTCCGGACATCAAAGAGGAGTCGACCTATAACAAGGGGCGCCCTGGGACCCTCGAGCCCTGCTGACGTGGTCGCGGCTGAAGAACATCCCCCCCAACATCCGATGGAACTCTTGGAACCTTGGTGAGCCCTGCAGACAGCGTCGCGGCTCTACCTGGCAGAGACGGACTTCTGCCTAACAACATCCGAGCCCTGCTGACGTGGTCGCGGCTCACCTTGCACCCTAGAGAACTCTGAGCCCTGCTGAGTGACTCGCGGCTCCTGGAAGATTGTCCGACCTCCGACACCCGGACTCGAGTCCTGCAGATTGGACACACACTCAAGAGACATTCCGGTCCGGCTGGGCCCAAAGATCATCTCGTATCCCCCGGCTCGAGGATTGAGAGCCGTGCGCCGGATACGCGCCCGCACTGACCCAGATCCTAAGACTGTCCCGCTACCCCTACCCCAAACGAGACTTTGTGAGCCCTTGCTCTACTTGTACATACGCCTGCGGATCATAAAGATCCTGATATTGCTAGATAAAGCATACGTATTCCAGAATCTACGGTGTGGTGTCTCTGTGTTGCCTGGTGCTGAATCAGCGTGCACGATCCTAGGTGCGAGACCCAGTCCTGAAGGGGTCTCCGACCAGTGCTTGGCTATTTCTCCCGGAAGGGTGGGCGCAGGGTGGTCAGACACATATTCGGTCCTTCCCTGGGGCTAGCCTTTCTAACACTGGTGGCAGCGGTCGGATCCCAGCCTGCAATCTAGAGATCGTACAACGAACGGCTGACGCACTACCGAACAAAGATGACAGAAGAAGCCACCATGAGCACCACTGAAACCGACGCGAGCGCTACGTTTTGTGTACAGCGGTTAGAAGAATATACACACAAGGAGCTGAAACAATTTTGCAAACAACGGAAGATCGCTACCACTGGTCTAAACACCAAGGAAGACATGCAACAAGCCCTGAAAGCCTGGGTGGAGTCCGGAGCCTCCCTTCCCCGACTGGACGAACTCGGTGAGGAGACAGAGCGGCCGGACGAGCTCAGGAGCTTCCCGAGAACAAGCCATAACCCCCAAGCGCAAGGCAACGCAGCGGGTCGGGGCTGGTCCCCGGAAGACGCCACAGACAGAGAAAGGGACCGAAGTCATGAACTAGAAATGGCCAAACTGAAAATAGAAGGCGAGATAAGGCTAGCGGAAAAAAAGCTAGCTTTAGAACAACTCCGAGTACAAGGAGAGCTAGAAGAAAATAAGTTCCAACGGGAGCATGAGGAAAAGAAACTTCGGCTGGAGCACGAGCGCAGCTTGAAGGAAATAGAGTTCAGAGCACGAAGCGAGGGAGCTCGACCCTCGGGGGGCCAAGAACCCGCACCCCTGGGGGAACCGAAAGTCCACATCCCTAAGGATGTGGTCAAAGAGTACTATCGGAATGATGACATTCATCAGTGGTTCAAGGCCTACGAGGTAGCCATGACCTCCCACCGCGTTCCACAGAAGGACTGGGGGGCCGGGCTGTGGGGGTGATTCCTGAGCGAAGGACGAGACACCCTCCTCGACCTACCGGCCTCTATGCAAACATCCTACAGTCACATGAAGGAGGCCCTCCTCACGAAATACAGCCTCACCCCCGAAATGTATCGGCAGCGGTTCCTGGACTGCCGAAAGATCCCAGGCACCACCTGGGTGGAAGACGTAAACTTTTACAGCCGAGCGCTGGAAGGGTGGATCAAGGGCAGCAAGGTAACCACCTTCGAAGAATTGACCGACCTCATTGCCTGGGAACACTTGTCCACCAACTGTTTTGTAGAACTACCCCAGCACCTGCTCGACAGCAAACTCACAGACCCGAGGAAGCTGGCCGTCGAAGCAGATCGCTGGGTAAACACCAGGGTCCCCCGGAACCCCGTAGGAGACTACACCCGCAGCCATCAAGGACCTCCCCGTCAGAGAGGGGGGGGGGAATCAAGGGAAACCGAGGGAGTTTCCATCCGGGCCCCCGCGTAGCCCCCCGAGGAACCCACCCCCTGGGTTCCTAGCTCCTCCGCCAGGCAGTGCCACCCCCCCCGGCAGACAAGGACCCCGGGTGAATATCACATGCTTCCGCTGTCAGCGGCTAGGACATTACGCCTGACCCTAGGGGAGGAGTTTGAGGACCCCGAGGGTTGGGAACCTGCAACCATGGCCCTAGTCTCTCTAGGAGATCGAGATATGATTCCCGGGACCCCCTACCCGCAAACACCAAGAAGTACCGCCAGCTTGTAAAGGTTAACGGCCACCCGGTGGAGGCCCTTCGCGACACCAGGGCAAGCATCACTGGTGTCCTCAGCCACTTAGTCCAGGCGGATCAGATCATTCCCAATGTCTTTTGCTCTGTGATAGCTTCTGACAACACTGAGAGTTTGTGTAAGGTGGCCTTGGTACCATTCGAATGGGGGGGAGTAACCGGAACCTTGCGGGTGGCTGTCCGAACCGCACAACCTGTGGACTGCCTCCTGGGAAACGACCTGGAAAGTTCCCCCTGGAGACAGGTCGAGCGCAAGACCCACCTCGGGATGATGGGTCTACCAGAATGGGTGTGCGCAACCACTCGATCCATGGCGGCCCGACTACCCCCCCGCGGGGGAGTCGAGGACGAAACCCCCAGCACCCCCTCCGTTGCCCAAACCGGAGACGACCCTGTTGAACCTCACGCCCTATCCCCAGGAGAAGAGCCCCCCGCCGACGACGGTCCCGTCCAGCCCGACCACGCGCAGATCACGGAGTTAGGTGATCTGCCCGAGTTGGCCCAGTGGCGCCACGAAGGGGGCCCCTCCCGAGAGGAGTTCTGCAGAGAACAAGCGACCTGTCCTTCCCTGGTCGGACCCTGGCAGCAGGCCGCTGCCCAAGCCGCGGGCGACCAAATGGGAACCCACTTATTGTATTGGGAGAATGACCTCCTGTATAGCGAACAGCGGGCTGCCGAGCTAGTGTCAGCCGGGTCCTGGGCCCATGATGTACCCCTGGCCGGCCACTTGGGCCAGGACAAGACCTACCATCGCCTAGTAACGCACTTTTATTGGCCAAAAATGTGAGCCCATGTAGAGGCCCCCTGCAAGTCCTGCCCCACGTGCCAGGCCAGTGGTAAAAGTGGAGGGAAGCGCAAGGCTCCCCTCCAACCCTTCCCAGTCATCAGTACCCCCTTCGAGTGGGTCGGAATTGACAACGTGGGGCCCCTGGATCCCAAGACCGCCCCGGGTCAACGCTTTATCCTCGTCCTAGTGGACCATGCCACACGATACCCGGAGGCCATCCCCCTCCGCACTGTCACGGCCCCCGTGGTGGGCCGGGTCTTAATGGGGATTTTCTCCCGGGTAGGGTTCCCCCGAGAGGTCGTGAGCGACCGAGGTACCAATTTTATCTCCAAATATATGAGATCCCTGTGGCAACAGTGTGGAGTCTCCTATAAATTCACTACCCCTTACCATCCCCAGGGCAATGGCCTAGTGGAGCGGTTTAACCGGACTCTGAAGGGAATGATCATGGGTCTCGAGCAGCCCCTGCGGTGTAAGTGGGACGTCCTTCTCCCCTGCCTCCTGTTTGCCTACCGGGAAGTCCCCCAGAAGTCCTTGGGGTTCAGCCCATTTGAATTGCTGTATGGGCACCCAGTCCGAGGCCCCCTGAGCCTGGTCAAAGAGGGATGGGAGACGGCACCCCGGAACCCCCCACAGGACGTGTTCCAGTACCTGTTGACTCTCAGGAACCAGACTCGGAAGTTCCGAGAGCTGGCCGAGGCCAACCTCGAGGCGAGCCAGGAAGAAATGAAGCGCTGGTACGACCAGAACGCCACGCTGGTCGAGTTTCAGCCCGGCCAGCAGATCTGGGTGATGGCCCCAGTGAAGCCGTGCGCCCTCCAAGACAAATGGACCGAGCCCTTCAAGGTGGTCGAACGAAAAAGTCAGGTGACCTACGTGGTGGACGTCCAGTCCCCTCGGAACCCCCTTCGGGTCCTCCACGTGAACTGCCTCAAACCTCACTTCGTGCGGACGGAGTTGAGCTTGCTCCTGGCCACAGACGACGGGGCGGAAGAGGAAACGGAGCCTCTTCCTGACCTCCTGCGGGCCAAAGAAAAAGACGGCTCCGTGGAGGGGGTGATCCTCTCCCCCTCCCTCACACCCCGACAACACGAGGACTGCCACCGGCTCTTGGGCCAGTTCTCCGACCTGTTCTCCCTGGTCCCCAAGGTCACCAACTGGTGCGTCCATGACGTGGACACCGGAGACAGCCCAGCGGTACGGCACCGAGCCTACCGCATCCCTGACCGAGTCCGGGCCTGCATCCAGGCAGAAGTATCGAAGATGTTATCTCTCGGGGTGATCGAGCCCACAGACAGTCCTTGGGCCAGCCCTGTGGTACTAGTCCCGAAAGCAGCTGCCCCTGGTGTGGCCCCCGAACTACGGTTCTGCGTGGACTACCGGGAGCTCAATGCGGTCACCCGCGCAGACACTCACCCTCTACCCCGCGCAGATGAGCTCATTGACCGCCTTGGGTCTGCTCAGTTTCTCAGCACCTTCGATTTGACCTGCGGATACTGGCAGCTTGCACTCATGGAGGGCGCCAAGGAGCGGTCCGCCTTCTCCACCCCGGATGGGCACTATCGCTTCCGAGTGATGCAATTCGGGATGAAAAATGCCCCGGCCACCTTTCAGAGACTGGTGAATAGGGTCCTGGCCGGGCTGGAAGAATTCAGCGCCGCCTATCTGGACGATATTGCGGTATTCAGTTCCGAATGGGGTGAGCACCTCCAGCACCTCCGGAAGGTCTTGAGGGCCCTGCGCCAAGCCGGCCTCACAGTGAAGGCCAGCAAATGCCAGATTGGGCAAGGATCGGTGGTCTACCCGGGGCACCAGGTCGGCAGCGGGCAGGTCGCCCCCCTCCAACCTAAGATTGACGCCATCCTGGCCTGGGAGCCACCAACCACCCAAACCGAAGTCCGAGCCGTCCTGGGCCTCACTGGTTACTATCGGAGGTTCATTCAAGGTTACGGCAGCCTCGTAGGACCTCTCACGGAGCTCACGTCCAAAAGACAACCTAAAAAGGTACAGTGGACCCCTGCCTGCCAGGAGGCGTTTGACGCCCTGAAACTCGCCATGTGTACAGCTCCTGTGCTCCAAGCCCCCGATTACTCCAAAGAGTTTGTGGTCCAAACTGATGCTTCCGAGCATGGCATCGGAGCCGTCCTCTCCCAGCTCAATGAGAAGGGCGTAGATCAGCCCGTGGCCTTCATTAGCCGAAGGTTACTGCCCCGAGAGCAACGGTGGAGCACCATTGAACGCGAGGCGTTCGCCGTAGTCTGGGCTCTAAAGAAACTGCGACCCTACCTCTTCGGAACCCACTTCCGAGTCCAGACAGATCATCGACCCTTATGGTGGCTCATGCAGATGAGGGGAGAGAACCCCACATTGCTACGATGGTCCATCTCCCTCCAGGGGATGGACTTCACAGTAGAGCATCGCCCTGGCAACGACCACGCCAACGCTGACGGCCTCTCCAGATTCTTCCGCCTCAGCGAAGAGAACCCCCAAGAAGATGGGTAGTTCTCTCCGGCCTTCAGCTGGGGGGGGACGCATGTTGGACCTGGCCTCGTGGCGTGGCCCATTCAGACCCGTAGCGACACCAGGCTACCCCCTACACCCCACATGACACTGACTAGCGTAGCCTACCCGACCCAGAACCCGGGGTTACCCCTGTCCTCCCCTCCATCTTCCCAACACCAGGCACCCTTCCCCTTCCCTCGGCCTCGCGGCCTCCAGTACCCGGCCCAGCACCCCAGATGGCCGCCCTCGACCCAAGTGCAACCCCGGCCTATTCGTGCCATGCCGGCTGGGGGGCGAGAGAGCTCCTGGTGAGCAGGAGAGGGAGGAGTGGTTTCATTCACACCTGGCCTCCTCCCAAGAGATGGTTTCGATCGGCCCTCCGGCCACCCTGAGGGCTGGCTCCACGCCTGCTGCGTGTCTGGGATCCCTCCCGACCACGCTTTGAAAGGATCAAAGGGCCGCGTGGCAGGAACCTCCAACAAACGACCCCCAGGCGCTAAGACCACTGCCCGCGAGGACTCTGGACATCAAAGAGGAGTCGACCTATAACAAGGGGCGGCCTAGGACCCTTGGCAGTTGAATCCTGGAACGAACGAGCCCTGCTGACGTGGTCGCGGCTGAAGAACATCTCCCCAACATCCGACGGAACTCTTGAAACCTTGGTGAGCCCTGCAGACAGCGTCGCGGCTCTACCTGGCAGAGACGGACTTCTGCCTAACAACATCCGAGCCCTGCTGACGTGGTCGCGGCTCACCTTGCACCCTAGAGAACTCTGAGCCCTGCTGAGTGACTCGCGGCTCCTGGAAGATTGTCCGACCTCCGACACCCGGACTTGAGTCCTGCAGATTGGACACACACTCAAGAGACATTCCGGTCCGGCTGGGCCCAAAGATCATCTCGTATCCCCCGGCTCGAGGATTGAGAGCCGTGCGCCGGATACGCTCCCGCACTGACCCAGATCCTAAGACTGTCCCGATACCCCTACCCCAACCGAGACTTTGTGAGCCCTTGCTCTACTTGTACATACGCCTGCGGATCATAAAGATCCTGATATTACTAGATAAAGCATACGTATTCCAGAATCTACGGTGTGGTGTCTCTGTGTTGCCTGGTGCTGAATCAGCTGTTTCCACTGATGCTGAAGGATCACAGGGGATTCAGATGCCTGCTGCAAAGAACATGTCATTATGTGTTCATACGTTTTCAGGCGACAATAAAAATGTAAAGGGAACTTTGGCGATTAATGTTCCTGCTGGAGAGAGATGGGAGTTTAATTTAGTGGCTGTTTCCACTCATGTTAAAGTAGCACAGAGGGCTAAGGTGCCTGCTGCAAAGAACCTTGTGTGTCTGTAAGTTTTGTAGGCAACAATAAAAATGTAAAGGTAACTTTGGCCATTTTTGTTCCTGCTGGAGAGAGATTTAAGTTTGATCTAGTGGCTGTTTCCACTCATGCTAAAGTAGTCCACAGGATTAAGATGCCTGCTGCAGAGAACATGTCCTTATGTGTTCATACGTCTTCAGGCGACAATAAAATGTAAAGGGAACTTTGGCGATTAATGTTCCTGCTGGAGAGAGATGGGAGTTTAATTTAGTGACTGTTTCCAGTGATGCTAAAGTAGCGCAGAGGATTAAGATGCCTGCTGCAAAGAACATGTCTTTGTGTGTTCAGAGATTTTCCGGCAACAATAAAAATGTAAAGGTAACTTTGGCGATTAAAGTTCCTGTTGGAGAGAGATGGAAGTTTTATCTCGTGGCTGTTTTCGCTGATGCTAAAGTAGCACAGAGGATTAAGATGCCTGCTGCAAAGAACATGTCCTTGTGTGTTCAGAGGTTTTCAGGCAACAATAACAATGTAAAGGTAACTTTGGTGATTAATGTTCCTGCTGGAGAGAGATGGGAGTTTCATCTAGTGGCTGTTTCCACTCATGTTAAAGTATCACAGAGGATTAAGATGCCTGCTGCAAAGAACATGTCCTTGTGTGTTCAGAGGTTTTCAGGCGACAATAAAAATGTGACAGTAACTTTAGCGATTAATGTTTATGCTGGAGAGAGATGGGAGTTTTATGCAACAACAAAAATGTAGAAGCTTTGGCTATCAATGTTCCTGCTGGAGAGAGATGGGAGTTTTATCCAGTGGCTGCTTTCACTGATGCTAAAGTAGCTCAGAGGATTAAGATGCCTGCTGCAAAGAAAATGTCCTTGTGTGTCCAGTGGTTTTCAGGGAACAATAAAAATGTAAATGTAACTTTGGCGATAAAAGTTCCTGTTGGAGAGAGATGGGAGTTTTATCTAGTGGCTGTTTCCACTCACGTTAAATTAGCGCAAGGATTAAGATGCCTGCTGCAAAGAACATGTCCTTGTGTTTTCAGAGGTTTTCAGGCAACAATAAAAATGTAAAGGTAACTTTGGTGATTAATGTTCCTGCTGGAGAGAGATCGGAATTTCATCTAGTGGCTGTTTAAACTCATGTTAAAGTAGCGCAGAGGATTAAGATGCCTGCTGCAAAGAACATTTCCTTGTGTGTTCAGAGGTTTTCAGGCGACAATAAAAATGTAGAGTTAAACTTGGCAAATAATGTGCCTCCGGACGAGAGATCAGAGTTTTTTCTAGTGGCTGTTTCCACTCATGCTGAAGTAGTGCAGAGGATTAAGATGCCTGCTGCAAAGAACATGTCCTTGTGTGTTCATACGTTTTCAGGCGACAATAAAAATGTAAAGGGAACTTTGGCGATTAATGTTCCTGCTGGAGAGAGATGAGAGTTTAATTTAGTGGCTGTTTCCAGTGATGCTAAAGTCGTGCAGAGGATTAAAATGCATGCCTGATGCAAAGAACATGTAATTGTGTGTTCAGAGGTATTCAGGCAACAATAAAAATATAAAGGTAACTTTGACGATTAAAGTTCCTGCGGGAAAAAGGTGGAAGTTTTACCTAGTGGCTCTTTCCACTCATGCAGAACAGCGCAGAGGATTAAGATACCTGCTGCAAAGAACATGTCCTTGTATGTTCAGAGGTTTACAGGCAACAATAAAAATATAAAGGTAACTTTGACGATTAAAGTTCCTGCGGGAAAGAGATGGAAGTTTTACCTAGTGGCTGTTTCCACTCATGCAGAATAGCGCAGAGGATTAAGATACCTGCTGCGAATAACATATCCTTGTATGTTCAGAGGTTGTCAGGCAACAATAAAAATGTAAAGGTAACTTTGACGAGTAAAGTTCCTGCGGGAAAGAGATGGAAGTTTTACCTAGTGGCTGTTTCCATTCATGCAGAATAGGGCAGAGGATTAAAATAACTGCTGCAAAGAACATTTCCTTGTGGGTTCAGAGGTTTTCAGGCGACAATAAAAATGGAGAGGGAACTTTGGCGATTAATGTTCCTGTTGGAGAGAGATGGGAGTTTTTATCTAGAGCCTGTTTCAACTCATGCTGAAGTAGTGCAGAGGATTAAGATGCCTGCTGCAAAGAACATGTCCTTGGGTATCAAAAGGTTTTCAGGCGACAATAAAAATGTAAAGGTAACTTTGGCGATTAAAGTTCCTGCGGGAAAGAGATGGAATTTTTATCTAGTGGCTGTTTCCACTCATGCTGAAGTAGCACAGAGGATTGAGAGGCCTGCTGCAAAGAACATGCTCTTGTGTGTTCAGAGGTTTTCAGGCGACAATAAAAATGTAAAGGTAACCTCGGCAATTAATGTTTCTGTGAGAGATATATCGGAAGTTTTATCTAGTGGCTGTTTCCACTCATGCTAAAGTAGCACAGAGGATTAAGATGCCTGCTGCAAAGAACATGTCCTTGTGTGTCCAGAGGTTTTCAGGCAACAATAAAAATGTAAAGGTAACCTTGGCAATAAATGTTTCTGCGAGCGAGAGATGGGAGTTTTATCTAGTGGCTGTTTTGCCTCATGTTAAAGTTGCGTAAAGGATGAAGATGCCTGCTGTAAAGGACATGTCCTTGTGTGTCTGTAGGTTTCCAGGCAATAATGAAAATGTAAAGGTAACTTTGGCGATTAAAGTTCCTGTTGGGGAGAGATGGTAGTTTTATCTAGAGCCTGTTTCCACTCATGCTGAAGTAGTGCAGAGGATTAAGATGCCTGCTGCAAAGAACATGTCCTTGTGTATCAAGAGGTTTTCAGGCGACAATAAAAATGTAAAGGTAACCTCTGCAATTAATGTTTCTGTGGGAGAGAGATCGGAAGTTTTATCTAGTGCTTGTTTCCACTCTTGCTAAAGTAGCGCAGAGGATTAAGATGCCTGCTGCAAAGAACATGCTGTTGTGTGTTCAGAGGTTTTCAGGCAACAGTAAAAATGTAAAGGTAACATTGGCGAATAAGGTTCCTGCAGGATGGAAATGGAAGTTTTATCATGTGGCTGTTTTCACTGATGCTAAAGGATCACAGAGTATTAAGATGCCTGCTGAAAAGAACATGTCCTTGTGTGTCTGTAGGTTTTCAGGCAATAATAAAAATGTAAAGGTAACTTTGTAAATTAATGTTCCTGCATGAGACAGATCGGAGTTTTATCCAGTGGCTGTTTACACTCAAGCTAAAGTTTCGCAGAGGATTAAGATGCCTGCTGCAAAGAACATTTCCTTGTGTGTTCATACGTTTTCAGGCGACAATAAAAATGTAAAGGGCACTTTGGCGATTAATGTTCCTGCTATAGAAAGATGGGAGCTTAATTTAGTGGCTGTTTCCAGTGATGCTAAAGTAGCGCAGAGGATTAAGATGCATGCCTGCTGCAAAGAATATGTACTTGTGTGTTCAGAGGTTCTCAGGCAACAATAAAAATGTAAAGGTAAATTTGGCGATTAAAGTTCCTGCTGGAGAGGGATAGAAGTTTTATCTAGTGGCTGTTTCCACAAATGCTAAAGTAGCGCAGAGGATTAAGAGGCCTGCTGCAAAGAACATGTCTTTGTGTGTTCAGAGGTTTTCAGGCAACAATAAAAATGTAAAGGTAACTTTGGCGATTAAAGTTCCTGTTGGAGAGAGCTGGAAGTTTTATCTCGTGGCTGTTTTCACTGATGCTAAAGTAGCACAGAGGATTAAGATGCCTGCTGCAAAGAACATGTCCTTGTGTGTTCAGAGGTTTTCAGGCAGCAATAACAATGTAAAGGTAACTTTGGTGATTAATGTTCCTGCTGGAGAGAGATGGGAGTTTCATCTAGTGGCTGTTTCCACTCATGTTAAAGTATCACAGAGGATTAAGATGCCTGCTGCAAAGAACATTTCCTTGTGTGCTCAGAGGTTTTCAGGCGACAATAAAAATGTGACAGTAACTTTAGCGATTAATATTTATGCTGGAGAGAGATGGGAGTTTTATGCAACAACAAAAATGTAAAGGCTTTCGCTATCAATGTTCCTGCTGGAGAAAGATGGGAGTTTTATCCAGTGGCTGCTTTCACTGATGCTAAAGTAGCTCAGAGGATTAAGATGCCTGCTGGAAAGAAAATGTCCTTGTGTGTCCAGAGGTTTTCAGGCAACAATAAAAATGTAAATGTAACTTTGGCGATAAAAGTTCCTGTTGGAGAGAGATGGGAGTTTTATCTAGTGGCTGTTTCCACTCACGTTAAATTAGCGCAAGGATTAAGATGCCTGCTGCAAAGAACATGTCCTTGTGTGTTCAGAGGTTTTCAGGCAACAATAAAAATGTAAAGGTAACTTTGGTGATTAATGTTCCTGCTGGAGAGAGATGGGAATTTCATCTAGTGGCTGTTTAAACTCATGTTAAAGTAGTGCAGAGGATTAAGATGCCTGCTGCAAAGAACATTTCCTTGTGTGTTCAGAGGTTTTCAGGCGACAATAAAAATGTAAAGTTAAACTTGGCAAATAATGTGCCTCCGGACGAGAGATCAGAATTTTTTCTAGTGGCTGTTTCCACTCATGCTGAAGTAGTGCAGAGGATTAAGATGCCTGCTGCAAATAACATGTCCTTGTGTGTTCATACGTTTTCAGGCGACAATAAAAATGTAAAGGGAACTTTGGCGATTAATGTTCCTGCTGGAGAGAGATGGGAGTTTAATTTAGTGGCTGTTTCCAGTGATGCTAAAGTCGTACAGAGGATTAAAATGCATGCCTGATGTAAAGAACATGTAATTGTGTGTTCAGAGGTATTCAGGCAACAATAAAAATGTAAAGGTAAATTTGACGATTAAAGTTCCTGCGGGAAACAGATGGAAGTTTTACCTAGTGGCTCTTTCCACTCATGCAGAATAGCGCAGAGGATTAAGATACCTGCTGCAAAGAACATATCCTTGTATGTTCAGAGGTTTTCAGGCAACAATAAAAATATAAAGGTAACTTTGACGATTAAAGTTCCTGTGGGAAAGAGATGGAAGTTTTACCTAGTGGCTGTTTCCACTCATGCAGAATAGCGCAGAGGATTAAGATACCTGCTGCGAATAACATATCCTTGTATGTTCAGAGGTTGTCAGGCAACAATAAAAATATAAAGGTAACTTTGACGATTAAAGTTCCTGTGGGAAAGAGATGGAAGTTTTACCTAGTGGCTGTTTCCACTCATGCAGAATAGCGCAGAGGATTAAGATACTTGCTGCGAATAACATATCCTTGTATGTTCAGAGGTTGTCAGGCAACAATAAAAATGTAAAGGTAACTTTGACGATTAAAGTTCCTGCGGGAAAGAGACGGAAGTTTTACCTAGTGGCTGTTTCCATTCATGCAGAATAGGGCAGAGGATTAAAATTCCTGCTGCAAAGAACATTTCCTTGTGGGTTCAGAGGTTTTCAGGCGACAATAAAAATGTAGAGGGAACTTTGGCGATTAATGTTCCTGTTGGAGAGAGATGGGAGTTTTTATCTAGAGCCGGTTTCAACTCATGCTGAAGTAGTGCAGAGGATTAAGATGCCTGCTGCAAAGAACATGTCCTTGGGTATCAAAAGGTTTTCAGGCGACAATAAAAATGTAAAGGTAACTTTGGCGATTAAAGTTCCTGCGGGAAAGAGATGGAATTTTTATCTAGTGGCTGTTTCCACTCATGCTGAAGTAGCACAGAGGATTGAGATGCCTGCTGCAAAGAACATGCTCTTGTGTGTTCAGAGGTTTTCAGGCGATAATAAAAATGTAAAGGTAACCTCGGCAATTAATGTTTCTGTGGGAGATATATCGGAAGTTTTATCTAGTGGCTGTTTCCACTCATGCTAAAATAGCACAGAGGATTAAGATGCCTGCTGCAAAGAACATGTCCTTGTGTGTCCAGAGGTTTTCAGGCAACAATAAAAATGTAAAGGTAACCTTGGCAATAAATGTTTCTGCGAGCGAGAGATGGGAGTTTTATCTAGTGGCTGTTTCGCCTCATGTTAAAGTAGCGTAAAGGATGAAGATGCCTGCTGTAAAGGACATGTCCTTGTGTGTCTATAGGTTTCCAGGCAATAATGAAAATGTAAAGGTAACTTTGGCGATTAAAGTTCCTGTTGGGGAGAGATGGTAGTTTTATCTAGAGCCTGTTTCCACTCATGCTGAAGTAGTGCAGAGGATTAAGATGCCTGCTGCAAAGAACATGTCCTTGTGTATCAAGAGGTTTTCAGGCAACAATGAAAATGTAAAGGTAACTTTGGCGATTAATGTTCCTGCTGGAGAGAGATGGGAGTTGTATCTAGTGGCTGTTTCCACCCACGATAAAGTAGCGCAGAGGA
The DNA here is from genome assembly GCF_964204655.1 of Triturus cristatus. Taxonomy (NCBI): domain Eukaryota; kingdom Metazoa; phylum Chordata; class Amphibia; order Caudata; family Salamandridae; genus Triturus; species Triturus cristatus. Next base: position 3,069,233 of record NC_140579.1, read on the forward strand.
TTAAGATGCCTGCTGCAAAGAACATGCTGTTGTGTGTTCAGAGGTTTTCAGGCAACAGTAAAAATGTAAAGGTAATATTGGCGATTAAGGTTCCTGCAGGATGGAAATGGAAGTTTTATCATGTGGCTGTTTCCACTGATGCTAAAGGATCACAGAGGATTAAGATGCCTGCTGAAAAGAACATGCCCTTGTGTGTCTGTAGGTATTCAGGCAATAATAAAAATGTAAAGGTAACTTTGTAAATTAATGTTCCTGCATGAGACAGTGAGGAAATATGAATTTTGTGATCAGTTATGTCCCCTATCGTAGACCCCAACGGCTCCATGTGCATGCTATAAGTACATGTATGTTCCCTCCTGCTCCAGTTCTGAAGACGCAAACGTATGTGCGTCCACCGTCAACATGTCCTCTTTCAGATCCGCCATGAATGGGTCAGATATTCCATTCCTAAGTATGAAAGGCCACCGACTTTATGTGGTTCACTTGCCACATTTTACAGATTCAGGCGAGTAGGCCCGAATTCTGTCATCAAGCCTTTTCCTGCCTTCTGCCTCTGAAAGCTCCAGTCTGAGCCTGCATCTGTGACCATGAACTTTGTCTTACTCCTTGCGCGGCTAACGGTGCCTGATCCAGCCTGTCGCCTGCCAAAAAACTGTATTTCACCTTCGAGATTATCTCCTTCGCTCCTCATCCGATGCATTCCTGTCTAGTAGTTTAGGTAAACATTCCTCCAGCTACCATGCAAAGGGGCCAGGCCTCGCTGTCCTCATGCAAGTAATTCATAGCCCCGTTACCATGGAATATTCCTACCCCCTCGCATCTAGTGTAGACACTTAGACGCTTGTACACGCACTAACAGTCAGTATAGTCAGTATAGAATAAGATTCTATCCTAAGAGACCTCTCCTTTTGGATAACACAGTTCTTTAAACATAGGATATTAGATATGATTTGGGATTAGGTTGACATAACCCCAGACTTCTGTCTCCACATGTAGAGCTAAATGTCAAATCTCCTTCACCCTCTAGTTACACGTCAATCACACGTCTGAAATGTCTGAAAACTTTTCTGTTTGCCACGACCTAGTTCCTTCAGCTTATCCTGATTAGTATTCTCTCTCTGTTATGTTTTACCGTCTCCTCAGCGCCAGGACGCCACTTTGCTGCGGCATCTGTGCGCTATACAAAAAAGTTATAACATAACATAACATAACGTCATGCGGCTGCGCGCGCATCTTTGCCAAACATTTCTGCTGACATTGCAGGATTCTTTTATGGATCCACCCACTTGTGACATCATGTTTAATGACGTTTCTTAAATTACGCCCTCTATTAGCTACGTATGCACCTTTTATCAGCTGTTACGCCTCTTGCATCTGTTTCACTGTAATGTATTTTCTATAAAACTGCCTATCTGTCAATAATATATGCTTCCTTCCTTCCTGAACTTTTGTGGTGATGGAATAGAAGGCCCACAATTCGAATTGTCTTCCTTTTTATAGGAATAAAGCATTTTTAAACCTCTAATACCACGGATTCTGCCTCTTATATTTACTGAGTTATTCTTAATAGACTTTACCGCATAAAAAATAGTACCGGTAACGAAATATTTACCACATCAATTGGTGCCCGAATAGGGACACTTTCTCATCTCACGCGCCGGCGGTGCGTTGCAGGCCCGGTCTCCTGCCACAGCTGAACGGACAAAAACGCGTACCCGCAGGATTTCCTGTATCTCCCTCCGGCCAAGCGGGGACGACTGAGGCTGCAATCAACACCCAGACGAGGCGGTGAGAAGTGCGAAGTATCCCGACCAGAGCCTAGCTGAGAGAGCAAGATCCGAGGTATACAGAGACCCGCCAGGTTCCGAAGTTCCGAGTCCAGTCGAGTCGAGTCCAGTCCGGTCCAGTTTCAGTTCCGTTCCGAGGCCTTCCGTTCCGAGCTACCCGGTGAGTACCATTACCGGGGAGGCATTGTACGTGCACAAAGTCTGTGCCGGTCAAGACGGGTTTGGGTACACAAACCGATCTGCACTGTTTCAGCAGTGTATCTGTACTGTTCAGCAGTATATATAGTATGTCTTGCATACAAATAAGTATTATCTAGTGTCAGTATTATGTCAGTAACTAGTTTTCTATTAATTATCATTGTTCGTTAAAACTGTTAAATGTTAAAATGTTTTAAATACGTTCTATATATCGTGGTGTGAATGACTGTTCATTATTGTGTTTTTTTGTATAAAGTGTGTTCTAGTAATAAGGTCTAAAAATGCCGCTCTTTTCGAAACTAAGACAGATCAAAACTAGAAAAGGGGTACTCGAAGAAGCTGTTCCCATTCCACCTAGGGACACTCCAGGATACTTTATGTATCATAAGCATGGCCTAGATGCCGTATTATTTCTTGATTTATGGGTGGATTACACCAAAGAATTACCAGAGAGTCAGAGATGGCCCGCAGCGGGGACCTGGGATGCAGATTGCATCATGAGAGTAGAAGAAGAATTATGGAAAAAGAAAGCCAGACAGTCACAGAAAGATGCCATTGAATTATGGCGTAAAGAATCATATAGACGTACAGAAAAAGCACTCAGAGAGGAAGATAAGGGTAAGGAGAATTCAAATAAAGTCCGAGAGAACCTGTTAATTGAGGAAGGTACCCGAGTAAAATCAGAACAAGTAGATAGACAAAGAAACGCCCTTATGAATGGTATGTATCCACTTTTGGCCGAAGGGTTACCTAAGGCTACTCCGGAAATACCAAAAGACTTGCCACCTCCATTGTTTCCGATAAAAGCACATCCCAAATCACATCCCAAAACAGCAAAGGACGTTTTTCTTTCCTCCTATTTAGATGACGCAGCTCCCGAGTATGCTAATGCCATGCCACCCACATCGCTTGCCGATGGTGTTCAACACCAAGAGCATACGTCTGTACCCCCGCAACTACAAACTCCTACACAGGTTCCAACAGGCCCGTCCGTCTCTACAGTTTTTCCCGCATCTACAATCTCTGTCTCACCTTCAACAAATCCTTTCACGTCCAGCACCCCAGACGGTGCTACAGGAGGTACGACAGACATTTTTTCTACGCCACCCAGAGGAAATAAATTTTCCCTTAGAGAATTAGCACACCAACGTACGCCCAAACTAGCAACTCCCGACATGCTTAAGGAACTTCTAGTAGATTGTAGATATGATCCTGTGCCCGGTAAACGGGACGAAATGCTGCTGTCATCATTACGTATCCGACGAGCTGCAATATATTTAACGAAGCTACCAGGAATGACTACATATTTAGAAAATATATATCACTTTGTCCAGTCGGGGCGAGGTCCTGAAAGTATTAGCAGAGCCATGGAGTACCAGAAAGCGGAGGTACAGGGACAACTGTTACGTTTCCTCATAAACTGTGTAATCAGAAATCAAGACCGGCCTGGGGTAAATCCGTAAGAAATGCAAAAACTTGTCACTTGGGGCCAGAATATATCAGAAGGGAGACATGATAAACAGTTATGTATAGTAGCTATGTACCGAAAGATCCGCAAAGAAGTAGAACGAATACACGAAGAAAGATTAGAGGTAGACACCGCTGACCTAAACAGAGAGGAGGAGGAGCAAGAGTCAGAGCAAGTAGAAACGATAGCTTATGTAGGTAGAGGAAGACCCCATAATAATACCAGAGGTTTTAATGATCCGATACGTCCAATACGTCCAGAATATAATAGACATTTTCCAAACCCTATGCTAAATACAAAATCCCCCGAACACCTATTCCAAGCCGCTGATAAATTACTCCGAGATCGAAGAGGGTACCATATGCCCGATTCCATGGACGAACAAGAATTAGCCAGGTCAGCAGTACAATGGGCTGACAGTCCCAGCGACTACAATGACGATGTACTTGCACACACGTTTCTGAATCTAGACCCATATGAACAGCGTTTAGCTAGTATATACATGATTCAACACCTCCTTATATTATATAAAAGCCAACACTCCGATCCAGGACCCTTACCTGACATATTGACAGAACTACTCACGAATATATGGAGAGGGTCGGGTACTGATTTGATTAAGGAAATTCTAGAATCCCGAAACCAATATTTAAATTTCGTATGCCCAGAACACGTTCCAGTTCCCATTATGGGAAGAAAAATGTATCACATAGATAGACAGAACCCGTTACGCGAAGTGCACCCAATTAGAGGTGCCGGTGATAATTTCACACGCGTGTTTGTGTACACGCCTATAACTAAATTAGAATTATTAGAGATGAAGAAAGTAGTACCCAGCCATGACAAGGACCCAGCAGGTTTCCACCGTGAAATAAAGGACATGTTACTCATGGGAGAGTATACCTATCCCGACATTATGAAAATATTAAAAGTCCTATTACCTGCCGGTGTTTATGAAAAACTCAAAGAAAAAGAATGGGAGGTGGGAGACCAAAAGATAGATTGGACCGCGTTAGAAAACGAAGAAAAGGCCCGAGCTGCAGGAGCAGGGCTTGGGGAAAAGACTACAGCACTAGCAGGATTACTAATACAGGTACTGCCACGTTTATTAACTACGAAAAAGGAAGACTGGGGTGCAATCTCAGCCTGTAAACAAAAACCAGATGAAGACACTAGTGATTTCTATTCCCGATTTGAAAAATGTTTTAGTATAAATAGTGGCATAAAAGCCAGTAGTGAGTCATACCCACATCTGTTTGTGACAAAATTAGTTGAAAATTCTCTGCTACAAGTCAAGAATAGAGTATTGAAATTCGAAAGTACCTGGCAAGGTAATACCCCATCACAGATGCTACAGATGTTACAATATCACCACAATAGAATTAGAGAAGAACAAGAACACGAACAAAGACGTATGAAAGATACGAAAATGAAAATGCTTGTTGCACAGTCAGTTCCAGCCGATGGTCATCAAAAGGGTGATTCCGCAAGTCCTCCAAAAGGGACATGCAACTATTGTAAACAACCAGGTCATTATATACACGATTGTCCAGTCCTGAAACATAATATTGCTACAGGTAGAACTCAGGAGAGACCACGTCCACCTAGACAGGATCAGAATCAACAACAAATACCTCAGCATGTACAACCTAGGTTAGCTCTGCAACAACTAGCTCCGCAACAGGCAGCTCCACAACAGATCGTAGCACCACCGCAAGCGCAGCCTATTGCTGCAACACAAGCAACAACACAACAGATGTATCAGTATGCACAAGCAGATTATCCCGATTATCAGCGATACTCATGAGATAGCCTAGAGAGGGAAGTTGGCTTACCCCTTATTGAGGTTCCTGTAGACCAAGAGGGACCTTATGTACATAGCGAATTATTAGGGGAAGACAGAAAGTTTTTACTTGATACAGGGGCAAGCAGAACAACTATAAGACGCAGTGAAGTTCCAGGGGCACCCCTCTCAGGCTCACAGAATGTTTCCCTTGGATTCTCAGGAAAACCTATAATTAATGACGTAACACAACCTCTTCCACTTACAGTCGGTCCATTGACACGTACTACAGATTTATTGCTTACTAAATCATGTCCAGAAAACTTGTTAGGCATAAAAACATTGAAAGCTCTAGGAGCTATAATATGTTGTTCTCCGGAAGGAGTACGACTATTTTTACGTGACTTTAAAGGTCACTACGTATCCAGAGACATGGATCACCGACTGCAGAATTTACCTACACATTTATGGGCACAAGGCCCCACTGATGTTGGTTGCATGAACATTACACCATATCGAGTTACACTGAAATCAGGAATAGTACTACCACGAATGCGACAATACAAGTTACCATCAGATGCTGTAGTGGCTTTACTGCAAATCATTGACGAGCTCATTACACAAGGAGTGGTTGTTGAAACCGACTCCAACGTATGTAATTCTCCGATAATTCCGATTCTTAAAAGAACGGATCCAAAGGCTCCACCAGTATATCGATTAGTTATTGATCTGCGCGAATTAAATAAATGTATTGTACCACAATACCCTGTGGTCCCAGATATCTCTTCATTACTCACAGCTATTGACTCAGAAGCAACGTTCTTCACTGTAATTGATCTCAAGAATGCTTTCTTTAGTGTCCCAATCGATCCGGAAAGTCAATATTTGTTCGGATTTAGTTTAAATGGACGAAGTTTTAAATTCACACGCGCACCTCAAGGATTTACAGAAAGCCCCAGCATCTATAGCCAAGCACTGAAACGAGAACTTGACAGTATCCACATGCCAGTTAACACTGCCTTGCTTCAATATGTCGATGATCTGCTGATCACCGCTCGAAGCGAACCTGAATGTGAAAAAGCGTCACTGACGGTTTTGAAATTTCTGGCCGACAAGGGGCACAAGGTGTTCCCTTCTAAGCTGCAATTCTGTGTCCAGCGAGTTGTTTACCTTGGGCACTCGCTGTCCAAGGAGGGAAGGCAGCTTACACCCGACGCATCCAGTTAATTGCTAATATGCCACCACCCAAGACACAAAAGGAGGTGCGGGCTTTTATAGGCCTCACTTCATACTGTAGGCAGTGGATCCCTCAATATGCATTTCTAGCAAAACCACTCATCCAGTTGACAACACAGGAGGCAGCCACATCGACTGTCCTCCCTTGGACTCAAGAACATACACACGCCTTTGAAAGCTTAAAGAAAGCCTTATGCCAAGCACCTGTCTTAGCAACACCATGTTACAGTAAACAGTTTACACTCTTCGTTACAGAACGCGAAGGTACTGCTTTGTCAGTACTCACTCAGGAACAAGCAGGATCACACAAACCATGTGCTTATTTCTCTAGTACATTAGATCCAGTAGCTCAGGCTCTTCCTGCGTGCCTGAAATCGGTGGCAGCAACAGCTTTAGCAATCAGACAAAGCGATGCCATAGTGTTAGGACATCAATTGACAGTACAAGTACCACACGCAGTAGAGGTTCTCTTGAACCGCACACAAACACAACACTTGACTATAGCGAGACTCACCGGTTACGAATTAACATTGTTTCAGCCACACATAGAAATCAGACGTTGTAATACGTTAAATCCTGCCACACTGTTACCAGTAGGCGGAACAGATCCATTGGCACATGATTGTGTCGAAGTCGTTACTATCACGACGAAACCCAGACAAGACTTGACAGACATCCCTTTGTCAGATCCAGACTTGACATTGTATGTAGATGGGTCATGTATGAGAACAAGTACAGGAGAGTTAGTGGCCGCTTACGCAGTCACAACAGACACTGAAGTCATTGAAACAAATCGTATTAACACTTTGTCAGCTCAAGCAGCAGAGCTCATCGCTCTGACACAAGCCTGTATTCAAGCCACAAATAAAAAAGTCAACATATACACAGATTCACGTTATGCATTCGGAGTCGTCCATGACTTCGGCGTACTGTGGCGAGAGAGAGGTTATTTAACTTCTCACGGTGCCCACATCCAACACGGACCCCTCATTCAAGCCCTATTAGATGCGATTCATCTACCCACTGAAATATCGATTATGAAATGCAAAGCCCATACAAAAGTTACCGATATTATTTCTCAGGGTAATGACCTAGCTGACAGAACAGCTAAACAGACTGCTCAGAATCAGACTCACACAACTGACATGACAAAGACAATAGTTCCGACACTAACACATTGCATGACAGTTAAGGATCCCGCCCTTGATGTAATTGACATACAGACACATGCTACACCAGAAGAAATAAAGAAATGGACTGAATTAGGAGGGATCCAAACAGATCAGGGATGGATGACGAAGGAAAAATCTATATGGTTTCTTCCCGACTCAATGGTCCAAGTCACCATTAACACAATACATAGTCCAGCGCACCTAGGAGAAAAAGTTATGCTAGACAGTATTCAACACATTTGGTTCAACAAACACTTGCGAGCCGCAGCTAAACAAAAGGTTCGTACCTGTATGATATGTTGTCAGTTTAATCCAGGTAAAAGCATCCCCGTAGAACTGGGTGGATTTCAAACTCCCGATCATGCTTTTGAAGTCCTCCAGATGGATTATATCCAGATGGAACGATGTCGAGGATTCAAATATGTTCTCGTAGTTGTCTGTGCTCTTTCCCGTTGGACAGAAGCATACCCGGTTTCAGATTACACTGCCCCGACTACTGCAAAACAGTTAGTTCGAGAATTCTTCCCACGGTACGGTTTACCACGTGTTGTCTACTCAGATAACGGCCAGCCGTTCTCATCCGAACTAATGAAACACGTTTCCCTTCTATTAGGCGATCAATGGAAATTTCACTGTGTCCGACATCCCGAGGCAGCAGGTCTCGTAGAACGCCATAATCAAACTTTGAAAATTAGATTGTCCAAAATATGTAGAGAAAAAGGAGTCGATTGGATAGTAGCCTTACCAGTTGCGCTCTTTTACATGAGAATGGTAGCACATTCTCGAACAGGGCTATCCCCGTATGAGGTGATCTTCGGTAGACCACCAAATATGTGGGGGACGCCTATACCTCGTAAAATCACTGACGTTGACTGTAATATACTGACAGATTACCTGGCTTCCTTGATGTCTGCACTACAATCTTGTCGTTCACAGGTATCCGCAGCTTTTCCCGACAATACTGAGGTGAAGCCCCATGACGTGGTTCCTGGTGACCTGGTGCTGGTCAGGAACTTTGACCGGAAGACCCAACTGGATCCTAGGTGGAAGTCACCGAAGTTGGTTCTACTCACCACAAGGACAGCCGTGAAAATCGAGGGAAGGAAAGGGTGGTTGCACTCGAGTCATATCAAGACATTTTATGGACTACCACCCAGTATAGAGACTCAACCCTGTATTCCCTCACAGACAGACTTAAAGCTCCCCTTGGTTGAGCAATCAAACTCAGAAATTTATAAACTAAAATTGAGGTCTAGTAAGTCAGACAATTTGATTGTTTAAGTCCTCTCCAAGGTGAATCGGTTGAATTTGTCTCTGACATGTATCCTCTAGACCGGAATAGAGAAAGAAATCATCAGATGCAGCTCAAAAAGCATGCGTATTGTAAATCACTTCGTAGTCACTGTACAGTAACATTATTAATTTTGTTTTTTCTAAGTCTTCTGATCATTATTTTCAGCATACTATTGCATATGTATTACCCTATTCTTAAACATGCTTACAATATAACTGCAGAACATTCTTTTAGTGAATTTCCTCCGCATGAGTTGTCATATAGATTTGCGCTGCGCAACAACACATTCATTAGTATGCTACATCATTCCCATCAAACCAGCAATGCCACAAATTGTTGGATATGTGGCCGACTCCCTCCCTATCAGAACTATAAGGGAGTTTTGCCCCTCTTTCCCTATCCGTTCACACACAATGGCTCCTGTGGAGCATGGTTTAGTTTGATTAATTCCCTAGATTCAAATTCCGCAGTTTATCAAGACAACTGGGTATGGGGAAACCTGAACCTAGTTTTACTTAAAGTCTGCTACCCTAACAAGGAGGGACTTCCCAAAAGAACAGGAACTGATCTAGAAAATGAAGTATATGGATTAGGTAACTTTACACTTAACCTCATGATCCTGAACGTTGAATCTGAAGCTACACCAATCTTGCCCGCCATGTCAGTATTCCCAGTAAAAGGGGAATTATGTATAAGAAAGAATGGTTCCATACACATGGGTCATAGTAAATGCACCACTGTAATAAAATTCAGTGATCAAGGCAAGTCTACATTTAGAGCTTCCCATCATTCCTACTTCATATGTGGCCAGACCGCATATATATGTCTACCTTTAGATTGGGATGGTACCTGTTACATAGCATTCCTTCTGCCACCTGTTTTCCTAGCCCCTCCTGATTATCATAGAAATACCCATTTAGTACACAATAGACAGCAGAGAGATCTCCCAATTGTCGATTACACTGAAACAGCATGGGAAAAATACACAGATTTCAATAAAGGTTTCTTTCCCTATATAGGTACAGTCACTAATAGTAAGCTGATACGTAGATTAACCAGAACCCTTGAAGCAGTAGTGAACGAAACTATTTCCGCCTTAGGCAATTTAACAGAAGAGCAGTCTGCTATGCGGATTGTTGTGCTTCAAAATCGTCTTGTCCTTGACGTCATCCTGGCCGATAGGGGCGGAGCTTGTAGGGTCATCGGATCAAGTTGTTGCATTTTCATACCAGAAAATTCGCCGTCAGTATATAAAGCCATAACCCGCCTTCATAAGATTATAAGCCAGATACACCACCTGGACTTGGTCCGGTTGGTTCTGGGGCGTGTTGTCAGCCTGGAGATGGAGAATCCTATCCTTCCTAGGTATTGGCTTTCTCATACTATTCAGTTGCTGCTTATGTCTACAATGTGGGCCAGCGATTTGTGGTCTGTGTGCCACCTCGTGTACCCCACATCCAAGTTTTCGTTCGAGATCCCGGAAGAAGAAAGAAGAACAAATGATGCTATATGAACAGATCGATGGATTGATGAAGATCGATATCTCCTGAGGGTCCGAAGGGGACAAGGAGGGAATGAGGAAATATGAATTTTGTGATCAGTTATGTCCCCTATCGTAGACCCCAACGGCTCCATGTGCATGCTATAAGTACATGTATGTTCCCTCCTGCTCCAGTTCTGAAGACGCAAACGTATGTGCGTCCACCGTCAACATGTCCTCTTTCAGATCCGCCATGAATGGGTCAGATATTCCATTCCTAAGTATGAAAGGCCACCGACTTTATGTGGTTCACTTGCCACATTTTACAGATTCAGGCGAGTAGGCCCGAATTCTGTCATCAAGCCTTTTCCTGCCTTCTGCCTCTGAAAGCTCCAGTCTGAGCCTGCATCTGTGACCATGAACTTTGTCTTACTCCTTGCGCGGCTAACGGTGCCTGATCCAGCCTGTCGCCTGCCAAAAAACTGTATTTCACCTTCGAGATTATCTCCTTCGCTCCTCATCCGATGCATTCCTGTCTAGTAGTTTAGGTAAACATTCCTCCAGCTACCATGCAAAGGGGCCAGGCCTCGCTGTCCTCATGCAAGTAATTCATAGCCCCGTTACCATGGAATATTCCTACCCCCTCGCATCTAGTGTAGACACTTAGACGCTTGTACACGCACTAACAGTCAGTATAGTCAGTATAGAATAAGATTCTATCCTAAGAGACCTCTCCTTTTGGATAACACAGTTCTTTAAACATAGGATATTAGATATGATTTGGGATTAGGTTGACATAACCCCAGACTTCTGTCTCCACATGTAGAGCTAAATGTCAAATCTCCTTCACCCTCTAGTTGCACGTCAATCACACGTCATGCGGCTGCGCGCGCATCTTTGCCAAACATTTCTGCTGACATTGCAGGATTCTTTTATGGATCCACCCACTTGTGACATCATGTTTAATGACGTTTCTTAAATTACGCCCTCTATTAGCTACGTATGCACCTTTTATCAGCTGTTACGCCTCTTGCATCTGTTTCACTGTAATGTATTTTCTATAAAACTGCCTATCTGTCAATAATATATGCTTCCTTCCTTTCTGAACTTTTGTGGTGATGGAATAGAAGGCCCACAATTCGAATTGTCTTCCTTTTTATAGGAATAAAGCATTTTTAAACCTCTAATACCACGGATTCTGCCTCTTATATTTACTGAGTTATTCTTAATAGACTTTACCGCATAAAAAATAGTACCGGTAACGAAATATTTACCACAACAGATCGGAGTTTTATCCAGTGGCTGTTTACACTCAAGCTAAAGTTTCGCAGAGGATTAAGATGCCTGCTGCAAAGAACATTTCCTTGTGTGTTCATACGTTTTCAGGCGACAATAAAAATGTAAAGGGCACTTTGGCGATTAATGTTCCTGCTATAGAAAGATGGGAGCTTAATTTAGTGGCTGTTTCCAGTGATGCTAAAGTAGCGCAGAGGATTAAGATGCAAGCCTGCTGCAAAGAATATGTCCTTGTGTGTTCAGAGGTTCTCAGGCAACAATAAAAATATAAAGGTAAATTTGGCGATTAAAGTTCCTGCTGGAGAGAGATAGAAGTTTTATCTAGTGGCTGTTTCCACAAATGCTAAAGTAGCACAGAGGATTAGGATGCCTGCTGCAAAGAACATGTCTCAATGTGTTCAGAGGTTTTCAGGCAACAATAAAAATGTAAAGGTAACTTTGGTTATTAAAGTTCCTACGAGAAAGAGATGGAAGTTGTATCTAGTGGCTGCTTCCACTCATGCTAAAGTAGCACAGAGGATTAAGATGCCTGCTGCAAAGAACATGTCCTTGTGTGTCTGTACGTTTTTAGGCAACAATACAAATGTAAAGTTAACCTTGGCAAATAATATGTCTGCGGGAGAGAGATCAGAGTTTTTTCTAGTGGCTGTTTCCACTCATGCTAAAGTAGTGCACATGATTAAGATGCCTGCTGCAAAGAACATGTCCTTGTGTGTTTATACGTTTTCAGGCGACAGTAAAAATGTAAAGGGAACTTTGGCGATTAATGTTACTGCTGGAGAGAGATGGTAGTTTAATTTAGTGGCTGTTTCCAGTGATGCTAAAGTAGCGCAGAGGATTAAGATGCATGCCTGCTGCAAAGAACATGTCCTTGTGTGTTCAGAGGTTTTCAGACAATACAAATGTAAAGGTAACTTTGGCAATTAAGGTTCCTGCTGGAGAGAGCCATTAGAGTTGTATCTAGTGGCTGTTCTGACTCATGTTAAAGTGACGCAGAGGATTAAGAGCCCTGCTGCAAAGAACATGTCCTTGTGTGTCCAGAGGTTGTAAGGCAACAATAAAAATGTAAAGGCAACCTTGGCTATTAATGTTTCTGTGGGAGAGAGATAGGAAGTTCTATCTTGTGGCTGTTTCCACTCATGGTAAAGTAGCACACAGGAGTAAGATGCCTGCTGCAAAGAACATGTCCTTGTGTGTCCTGAGATTTTGAGGCAACAATAAAAATGTAAAGTTAACTTTGGAAATTAATGTTCCTGCAGGAGACAGATCGGAGTTTTATCTAATGACTGTTTCCACTTATACTAAGGTTTCGCAGAGGGTTAAGATGTCTGCTGCAAAGAACATTTCCTTGTGTGTTCAGAGGTTGTCAGGTGACAATAAAAATGTAAATGTAACTTTGGCGATTAAGGTTCCTGCAGGAGTGAGAAGGAAGTTGTAGCTAGTGGCTGTATCCTTGAAGGAGTAAGTGGGGATGTGTGAGGTCTACAGTGGAACAAGATTTCACTTTATTAAAAAGTGTTGGAAGAGTTTATCTGGTAATGGGGAGGGGGCGTTTATGAGGCAAACGGTGGGTGAGTCCAGAGCCTTTCACTTTGGGGTAGAATTTGTTGTATTTATTGTACTTTATGGGGAACAGTAAATTTCGGAGATTTAAAAAAAAAAAAAGTTGCTAGATCATTGCAATGAGTGACTGTGTGTTCTGGGAAATTGCCGCCAATCGATGTGGTTAGGGATTTAACAATTTGGAAACACAAACAGTAAAGTAAGAGTTAACGACAGGCCGGTAGTTTTGTTGTTTTCAATCGATATTTTACTATTATAAACATGTTAGATTGGTCCATGGGGCTATGCATATTACATTTACCCTTATTGCACTTCAATAGTTTGCAGACAAGCATTATTAATCTAATTACAATTGAGGATTTTTGTTGTAAAGATGCATATGCCACCCACATGCACCCCAGCACACTACCCACATGCATCCCACCAACACACACCTTATAACAACACACCACACCATGCCACTGTCCCATGTCACTGCACTAGACACCAAGTTTGCAGTACAGAGCACAGCAGCCACACTGCTCTACAACATACCTAAACACTTACAAGCTCCTAAAGGCGAGACCTATTGCTATGCCAATGCTTGTTTAATTCTGCAGAGACTTTATCATATGTTACATGTGGTTTGGTGAATGATTCACACGGCAAACATTGTCTGCCCTTGTTTTAAAAATGTACAAGGAAAAGAGATGGAATATGCTACTTACCAGTATGCATCTGTTCTTGGCATGTAGAGCTGCAGAGTTGTACACTTAGCATAGATCGCCATCTGGTGTTGGGCCCGGATGTTTGCAGTTTGTTTTTGTTCTTTGGACAGTCTTTGGAAGTCACGAGTTCGGTGACTCCTCCTTCGGTCCGTACTGCGCATGGGCTTCGGCTCCATCCTCAGATTGTTTTTCGCCAACAGGGAAATGATGGAGCGTAGTAATAACAGTGAGATACCCATGTGTGTTGTATCTAAATAAGATGGACTGGAACGGATACAGGTAGCCGGGGAGGCGGGTGGGCGTGTACAACTCTGCAGCTCTACATGCCAAGAACAGATGCATACTGGTAAGTAGCATATTCCGTTCGAGGCATATGAGCTGCAGATTGTACACTTAGCATAGATTATATAGCAGTACCCAACCTTAGCGGCGACCACCGGTATCCGTTGCAGCGGTTTGAAAAAGTGTCTTTAGTACAGCCTGGCCCACACTAGCTTGTTGCTTGGAATGCACGTCTACACAGTAATGTTTTGTGAAGGTGTGCGGTGTCGACCATGTGGCTGCTTTGCAGATGTCATCTAAGGGTATATTCCCTAGAAAAGCCATAGAAGCCCCTAACTTTCTAGTAGAGTGGGCTTTAGGTGGAACAGCAAATTTGTATGCACTTTACAATCCACCTGGCTATCCCTGACTTAGAGATGGGGTTGCCTTTATGTGGTGGAGAGAAGGAAACAAACAATTGTTTAGTTTTCCTGAAAGGTTGCGTTCTTTGTATGTAGTACAGTAAAGCCCTCTTAACATCAAGGGTGTGTAAGGCCCTTTCTGCAACAGATTGAGGTTGCGAGAAAAAGACAGGTAATTCCACCGATTGATTGAGATGGAAGGGGGAAATGACCTTGGGCAGAAACTTCGGATTTGTACGAAGTATGACCTTGCTGTGATGTATTTGTAAGTAGGGTTCCTGTATAGTGAACGCTTGTATTTCACCAACCCTTCTAAGGGAAGTGATAGCTACGAGGAAAGCTGTTTTCCAGGTGAGGAACTGTAGCTCGCATTTATGCATTGGTTCGAAGGGTGGACCCATTAGCCGTGTAAGAACTACATTTAGATTCCATACAGGGGAAGGTGGTGCCCTGGGAGGAATTACTCGTTTAAGGCCTTCCATAAAGGCTTTAATAGCGGGCACTCTGAACAGTGATAAATGCTGTCTGTTTTGTAGATAGGCAGCGATCGCTGCTAGGTGTAGGCGTATGGATGAATATGCCAGGTTACACCTGTGAAGATGGAGCAGATAGCATATGATGTGCTGTATGGATGCATCTAAAGGGTTTATTGTATTATTACGGCAGTAAATTGCAAATCTTTTCCACTTTGCGGCATAGCATGCTCTAGTGGTAGGACGTCTGGCTTCCATGATGATGTTCATGCAATCAGGGGGAAGGTTAAGATATCCAAATTCTAAGATTTCAGGAGCCAGATCGCAAGGTTGAGCTGAGCTGGGTCCGGGTGCCTGATTTCTCCATGGTTCTGGGTTAGGAGGTATGGGGATAGGTGCAGTTTTTGATGTGGTACCACTGATAGTTGTAGTAGTGTGGTGTACCACGGCTGCCTGGCCCAGGTCGGAGCTACTAGAATGAGTGTGAGGGAGTGCTGTTGTAGCTTCCTTACCACTAATGGAATTAGTGGGAGAGGTGGAAAGGCGTATGCAAATCTGCCTGACCAGTTCATCAAGATCGCATTGCCCTTGGACAATGGGTGTGGGTATCTGGCGGCGAAGCTTGGGCATTTTTTGTTTTCGTGGGTGGCGAAGAGGTCTATGTGAGGATGCCCCCACTGTTGGAAGAATGGGTGAAGAACTTGTGGATGCAGTTCCCATTCGTGTAGCTGCTGCGTTTGTCTGATGAGCAGATCTGCCATGGTGTTTTGTACGCCTGGAATGTGCTGCGCCAGGAGAAAGATGTTTTGGGGAATTGCCCATCTCCATATGCTCTGGGCTAAGCGGGAGAGCTGGGGAGAGTGTGCCCCCCCCTGTGTTTGGATATAATACATTGCAGTCATGTTGTCTGTGCGAATGAGGACTGCTTTGCCTGAAATCTGTTTTGGAAAGATTTTAGGGCTAGAAAGATCGCCAAGAGCTCCAGATGGTTGATGTGGAGCGATTTTTGCTGTGGCGTCCATAGACCTTGCATTGTGAGGTGTAGGAGGTGCGCTCCCCAGCCGGAGAGCGATGCGTCCGCTGTTAGAATCACTTGAGGAACCGGGTCCAGGAACGGCCGCCCCTTGGAAAGGTTTGTGGTGTTCCACCACTGCAGAGAGTGATGTGTGCGGCCGTCCACCAACACCAGATCCGTCAGCTGACCCTGGGCCTGGTTCCACTGTTGTGCTAGGCACTCTTGAAGTGGACGCATGTGGAGTCTTGCATGGGGCACTATGAAAATGCAAGACGCCATCATTCCTATGAGCTTCATAAACACTCTTGCTGGAAGAGAGTGTTGAGGAAGGAATGTTTTGCGTAAGGCTTGAATGCTTGTGATTCTGGCTGAGTTTGGATAGGCAATACCCTTGGAGGTGTCTATAGTGGCCCCGAGATATTGCTTTGTGTGAGATGGTATGAGGTGGGACTTTTGGTAGTTCACCGTGAAGCCTAGCTGGTGGAGCAGTTGAATGGTGCTGTTTGTATGTTGCATAACTAAATAAATAACCCGAATCTTCCGATTATGAGAACCTAACCTAAGGGTGTCAGGAAAGCACTTGTTTCCCGAAAGAACACCCAAGTAAAAGAAAGAAAGGGACAGGGCAATTCCTTTCTTGAGTTTGTATGTTACACACATTGGTGGTGGGACGCGGCTTTTATGAGCCAGTCGTCTAAGTAAGGGAAGACGTGAATATGTTGACGTCTGAGGTGTGCTGCTACTACCGCTAGGCATTTGGTAAACACCCGTGGTGCGGTGGTGACCCCGAAGGGGAGAACCGTGAATTGGTAATGCTGCCCGTCCACCACGAACCTGAGGTACTTCCTGTGAGAGGGGTGTATTGGAATGTGAAAGTATGCGTCTTTCAGATCCAAGGTAGTGAGAAAGTCTCCCTGACAGAGGAGCGGGAGGACTTGTTGTAGGGTGACCATGTGGAAATGGTCTGAATGTATGTAGGCATTTAGAGGCCGGAGGTCCAGAATGGGCCTGAGGGTCCCGTCTTTCTTTGGTATTAAGAAATATAGGGAGTAGACCCCTAGATTTTGTTGATTGACGGGGACCTGCTCTATAGCGTGTTTTTGGAGGAGGGAGAGTACCTCCTGTTTGAGCAGTGTGGAATGTTCTTGAGACATTGGACGGTGCCTTGGTGGGATATTGGGTGGGGTAGATGTTAGCTCGAGACAGTACCCTGACCGAATGATTTGGGTCACCCATTTGTCCGATGTTATGGACTCCCATGTGTGGATAAAGTTTTGTAGCCTGCCCCCGACCGGAGTGGGATGGTCTGAGGGGAGCGGAGGGAAGTCATTGTGCGGGTGGGGTGGCAGAACGGGTGTTGTTAGTTTTGCCCCTGCCCTTATTGTTGTTGCCTCTGTAACCACCCCTTTGATTGCCCTTTGAAAAGGTATTTTGAGGAGGGGACTTGTAGGAGGTAGAGGCGCTATCGGTGGAGAAGCCTTTGCCTGTGCCACGAAAGGATGAGCGTCGAAAGGAACGTTTAGAGGCTTGCGTTTGGAGTTCCCCCATAGACTTTGCTGTGTCTGTGTCCTTTTTCATCTTTTCCAACGCTTCGTCCACCTTTGGCCCAAAGAGAGTTTGTTGGTCAAAGGGGTGATTGAGTATGGACGCCTGGACTTCAGGCTTGAACCCTGAGATCCTGAGCCAGGCATGGCGACGAAGCAGGACACTGGTATTTATGGCTCTAGAAGCGGTGTCGGCTGCATCGAGGGCACACTTAATGGAGGTGTTTGTAATTAGTTTACCCTCCTTTATCAGGTCATGAGCCTTGCGCTTGTGTTTTTCTGGAAGGTGCTGCATAAGAGCCTCAAGTTCGTCGTAGTGTGCTCTGTCATAGCGCGCAAGTAGTGCTTGTGTATTTGCAATGCGCCACATGTTTGCAGCTTGGGAGGCGGTGCGTTTGCCAGACGCATCTAAAAGTTTCGATTCCTTGTCTGGCGGTGGGGCTTCTCCTGAGGACTGGGAGTTAGCCCGCTTTCTAGCTGTGGAGACAACTAGGGAATCTAAGGGAGCAGGGCCCTTAATGTATGCAGGGTCTGTGGGTGCCGCCTTGTACTTTTTCTCTATTCTAGGGTTCAGTACCCTGGCCCTGACAGGGTCTTTGAACACCTCTGCAGCATGCTTGGTGACACCCTTAAGCATGGGCAAAATAGACGTGGATTTGTCCTGAATGTCAAATGTGTCCAGTAGGAAGTCATCTTCCACTGGTTCGCTGTGCATGTCCACCCCATGGTAGTGAGCTGCTCTCTGCACTAAGTGATGGAACCCTAAGGAGTCCTCTGGGGGAGACGGCCTAGATGGGTATAGGTCGTCCTGAGGCATATCAGGTATGTCAGGGTTGTGGTAGTCTTCCCATGGGTCTGGGGTCCCTGGTGGAGTGGGGTCCATTGGGGCGTCCGCCGGGTCATAATCCGGGTCCCCGTCGTCCGGATCTGGGGACGGGGTCGGGGAGTAATGAGGTAAAGGTGGCGGAGACCTGGGAGGGGGAGGGGGTGGAGGAGGTGGAGGAGGTGGAGGAGGCAGAGGAGGAGGTAGTGGGGAGGGCACTCTGAGGGGAGAAGTAGCAGAGTCCTTCCGTTTGGGTGGTGGAGGAGGAGCCGGAGTGTCAAGGCGTCTTTTCTTGACAAGTAAAGTCAATAGCCCAGTCTTTGGATCTTTAGATAGAGTCTTTTGCAAAGGGTCTGGTGTAAACAGGGCCAGTGGCGTTGAATCGTCCGCTGGCACCGATGATTTCGGAGCCGAGGGCTTCGATGGTTTCTGTGCCTTTTTTGGGGCCTCCGGTGTTTTCGGCGTCAAAGGAGTTTTCGGCGCCGGAGCGTCGGTGCCGACAGATTTTTGTTTGTGTTTGGTCGGCACCGAGAGTCCAGGCTTCGGCACCGGTGGCTTCAGAGTCAAGCTGGGTATTACTTTCTTCGGTGCCGGATGCTGTTTTTCGGCACCAGGCGTCGGCTGACTCGAGCCCGAGCTGCCGTGAGACTTTTGGGGCTTCGACATCGGGCCCGAAGGTGGGGTGATAGAAGCTTTTTGCTTGGTTTTACCCAGGCCTGCAGGCGAGGGTGTAACCTGAGTCTCTTTGGTTTTGGGCGCGGGGGTGGGAGGGGGTACAGTACTCACGACCTGCTGCGCCGGTGTGATGTCCTCCACGTCGGAGTCGTCGGCCTCGGAAGCGCTGACGACGTCGTCCTCCTGCTCGGTGTGTAGTTGCCCCGAAGCTTCGGCGCCGTCTCCGAAGATGTCCGGTGGAGCTGCGGAGGATGAGTGCGCCATGGTGCGTCGAGCTCTTCGATCCCGGATGGTCTTCTTTGATCGAAAAGACTTACAGACGGGGCAGTCTCTAGCCTCGTGTTCTGGAGAGAGGCAAAGGTTACACACCTGATGGAGGTCGGTGTGGGGAAATTTAGACCCACATTTTGGGCACGTTTTGAACGGAGTCCTTTCCATCGGCCGGGACCGGAGTCGAGGAGGGCCCGAAGGCCGGTGCCGATGTACGGGATGGAGAAAAGTGCCGCTTCGAGAGATGAAGATGATGAAGAAAACTCAAAGAAACGAGGATTTTTCGTCGACGCTGGAACCGTAGAAGTTCGAAGCCGGAGCACGAAGTATCACATCCGAGCCCGATGGCGGAAAAAAAAAATCTGAGGATGGAGCCGAAGCCCATGCGCAGTACGGACCGAAGGAGGAGTCACCGAACTCGTGACTTCCAAAGACTGTCCAAAGAACAAAAACAAACTGCAAACATCCGGGCCCAACACCAGATGGCGATCTATGCTAAGTGTACAATCTGCAGCTCATATGCCTCGAACACATAGTTTCACGTGAGGCTTCTGGTTGTCATGGCAACAGGTGAGAGGGTCATTGTGAAGAAGGTTCTTTGGTATGTTGGAGTTTAAACCGTGGATGGCAGGAGGGGGGCTCACACCAGCCTCAGCTCCGCTCCTCCCCAAAGATAGAAGTACGGGAAGAGCCTCTGTGTGAAAGGCGCCTGCGGGAAGGAGTAGAGAAGCTCCATGGAGTCAGCATTGTACAGGGACAGCCGCCCCCCCTCGTAGTCCAGATACACCCCCAGCTTCAGGGGCTTCTCACGAGGGGACAGAGGGGTCCGAGGGGAGGTGAGAGCCGTGTACTGACCCTCGGACCCCAGCACAGCCCAGACTCCCCCCTCAGGTGACCATGTGATCCCTCCCTTCCTGTCCACAGACTCTGCTGCGACCCCCACACTCCACAGCATCTCCTCCTGCAGCAGCTGCACCTCCCAGTAATGTCTGCCGGAGATGAACCCCTCGCTCCCCAGCATACAGGGGTAGTAGGAGGTGAATCTCTTGGGGGTGTCCGGCAGGGTCTGTTCTGTGCCCGTGTCTCTCACACGTCTCCGACCCTCAGACAGGAGGAGCTGAGGATGAGCCGTGTCAGGATCCAGAGTCACCATCACTGCAGAGAAGAGATTCACAATTAGAGATTTAATGACACAAAGAAAGGCTGTAATTACTGCTTTGGTTTTACATATGATTACTTTACACCACACCTGGAAGGGGCACGCGGTGCTAGAGAGCGCGGAACTAGGCTGCTGACTACACTAAAGCGCGCGGCACTAGACCGCTCATGACACTAAAGCGTGCGGCACTAGACTGCTCACTACACTAAAGCGCACGGCACTAGACTGCTCACTACACTAAAGCGCGCGGCACTAGACTGCTCACTACACTAAAGCACTAGAAGGTATACAGTACTAGTCAATACACTCCATTAAATGGTCCAGAGTGACAGAACTACTCTAAGGTATACAGTACTAGTCATTACACTGTATGCATGTCACGGAGTGACAGAGGTACTCGAAGTGTACAGTACTAATCTGTACACTCCATTAGATGGTACAGAGTGATAGACCTATTCCAAGGTGTATTGTACTAGACAGTACACCACATTAGTTGGTACAGAGTTACTCCAAGGTATACCGTACTAGTCAATACACTGTGTTATATGATAGAGAGTAACATAGCTACTCCAATGTATACAGTACTAGGCACTACTCTGCATTGGATGGTGCAGAGTAGGAGAGCTACTAGAAGGTATACAGTACTAGTCAGTACACTGCAATAGATGACAGAGATTAACAGAGGTACTGTTGTGTACTGTACTATTCAGTACACTACATTAGAAGGTACAAAGTGAAAGAGCTATTAGAAGCTATATTGTACTAGTCAGTACACTGCAATAGAAGTCACAGAGTGACAGAGCTACTAGAAGGTATACAGTACTAGTCAGTACACTCCATTAGATGGTACAGAGTGACAGAGCTACCCGAAGGTATATCGTACTAGCCAGGACACTGCATTGGATGGTGTAGAGTAGGAGAGCTACTAGAAGGTATACAGTAGTAGTCAGTACACTGCATTACATGGTACTGAGTGACAGAGCTACTGGAAGGTATACTGTACTAGTCAGTACACTGCATCATATGGCACAGAGCGGCTGA
The DNA here is from genome assembly GCF_964204655.1 of Triturus cristatus. NCBI lineage: Eukaryota > Metazoa > Chordata > Amphibia > Caudata > Salamandridae > Triturus > Triturus cristatus. The sequence continues at coordinate 3,090,900 of NC_140579.1, forward strand.
GCTACTCCAAGGCATACAGTACTTGTCAGTACTACTGAAGTGTACTGTACTAGTCTAAATACACTTCAATAGATGGTACGGAGTGACAGAGCTACTAGGAGGTATATAGTACTAGTCAGTACACTGCAATACATGTCACTGAGTGACAGAGGTACTAGAAGTGTACAGTACTAGTCAGTACACTCCGTTAGATGGTATAGAGTGACAGACCTAGTCCACGGTATACTAGACTGTACACCGAATTAGATGGTACAGAGTGACAGAGCTACTCCAAGGTATACAGTACTAGTCAGTACACTGTGTTAGATGGCACAGACTAACAGGTATAAAGCACTGCATTCAACGGTACAGAGTAAGAGAGCTGTAAGACAATATACAGTACTAGTCAGTACACTGCATTAGATGGTACTGAGTGACAGAGTAACTAGAAGTTATACTGTACTAGTCAGTACACTGCATTGGTTTGCACAGAGTAACAGAGCTACTGCAAGGTATACTGTACTGGGCAGTACTATATATAAAATAATACAGACCAAGAAAACTAATCAAAAATATAGAGTACTTTTCAGTACACTGGCACAGAGCGACAGAGCTACTCCAAGGTATACAGTACTAGTCAGTACATTGCATTAGATGGAACAGAGTGACAGAGCTACAAGAACAAGAACGTGTACTTTACTAGTCAGTGCACTTTATTCGATGTTACAGAGCAACAGAGACCCTCCAAGCCACACTGTACTAGTCAGTACACTGCACTACAAGGTAGGGAGTAACAGGGCTACTAGAAGTGTGATGTGCTAGTCAGTACCCTGCATTAGATGGCATAGAGTAAGAGCACGACTAGAAGATATACAGTACTAGCGAGTATACAACACTGGAAAATACAGAGTTAGAGAGATAATAGAAGGTATACTGCAGTAGTCCGCACACTGCATTAGCTGGTGCAGAACGACCAGAAGGTGTACTGTACTGGTCAGTAAACTGAATTAAACGTTACAGAGAAAGAGAGCCACTACAAGGCAAACTGTACGAGTCAGAAAACTGCAGAAGATGGAACTGAGTAAAAGAGCGACTCCACGGTATTCAGTACTACTCAGTACACTGCAAAACATAGTACAGAGTAACAGAGTTAGTCCAAAGCATACTGTACAAGTCAATACTCTACATTAGATGGTACAGATTACCAGAGCTACTGGAAGGTATACATTACTAATTAGTAGACTGTATTAGATGGCACAGAGGGACAGCGCTGCTTCAAGGCCTACTGTACTAGTCCGTACACTGCATTGAATAGTACAGAATAACAGAGTAGAAGGTGTACTGTACAAGTCAGTACAGTGCATTAGATGGTAGAGAGCGATAGAACTCCGAGAAGGTGTACAGTACTAGTCAGTACACTGCATTAGATGGTAGAGAGCGATAGAACTCCGAGAAGGTGTACTGTACTAGTCAGTACACTGCATTAGATGGTAGAGAGCGATGGAACTCCTAGAAGGTGTACTGTACTAGTCAGTACACTGCATTAGATAGTACAGAGTACCAGAGCTACTAAAAGATAAACTGTACTAGTCAGCACACTGCATTAGATTGCACAGAGTGACAGAACTACACCAAGGTATATGTACTAGTTAGTACAAATCAGAAGGAACGGAGCTAGCGGTAACCCTCTAGGACAGCACCGGATTATCAATTACCCTTTGTATTGATAGGTGATAAGTTCAAATTCACCCTATGTGTGCGCTCTCGACTGGTACCCGCTAACACAATACCTCCCCAACCACTGGGGCAAGATAGGAACATAAATAGCAAAAGGCGCACCACAACCTCAAATTTAAATCAAAATTAGTCCATGTACATCCAATTTTTCTTTTCCAAAATGATCTTCTTTATTTTTCATATATTAAAATGACATTTAAGAACAGCCAGAGCAGCCGACGCGTTTCGTCCTCTTGGGACTTCTTCAGGGCGTAAGAGATAATGCATCTGTTTATATAATTCTTTCTTGAGAATTCTGGGATGTCATTCAGAGTCAATACATAATGAATATGTTGAATAGAGTAACGATAATCCTCAGGTTTTCCGGAAAACCTGAGGATTATCGTCGAGGATTTGAAGGATGCGGAATCGGGCATTCTAAAGATTCGGAATCCTAACCTTATCATTGGATCTTAACTTGACTGGATACTCCATCCTTAAAAAGACGGGACGTTCACTCGCTACCTATTGACATCAGACCGTTACTCTATTCAACATATTCATTATGTATTGACTCTGAATGACATCCCAGAATTCTCAAGAAAGAATTATATAAACAGATGCATTATCTCTTACGCCCTGAAGAAGTCCCAAGAGGACGAAACGCGTCGGCTGCTCTGGCTGTTCTTAAATGTCATTTTAATATATGAAAAATAAAGAAGATCATTTTGGAAAAGAAAAATTGGATGTACATGGACTAATTTTGTACTAGTTAGTACACTGCATTAGATAGGACAGAGTAACAGAGCTACTAGAAGGTATACTGTACTAGTCAGTAGACTGCATTAGATAGTAAATTGTAAGATGGGTACTACAAGGTATACTGTATTAGCCATTACCTCCTCGTAAGTCTTTGGGGGAAGGAAGGAAGATGGTCCCAGAGTCCTAGGGCCCGCTAGAGAAGGGCCACCAACCAGGGACCCCAGTTCCAGCTACAGCAGGAACCACTTACCCAAAAAACAGGCTGAGGGTTGGGCCGGCCCTCCTCTTATAGAGGTCAGGGGTGATAGGGGTCGGCCATGTTGGGAAGGGATAGGAGTCTAACTTTTGCTTTGGAGGGTTCTGATGTGGAGCTGAAGCTCACTTCGTTAATCGTGTGGCGAGAAAGACTATACTCGTAGCAATGAAGATTACCGGTAAGTAATCGGGGCAGTACTCTATATTAAATAGTACAGAGTAAGAGAGCTACTAAAAGGTATAATGTACTAGTCTGTATACTGCATTAGATGGCACAGAGTGACAGACCTACTCCAAGGTATACAGTACTACCCAGTACACTGCATTAGATGGCACAGAGGCACTGAGCTACTACAAGGTAAACAGTGCTAGGCAGTACACTGCACTGAATGGTACAGAGTAAGAGAGCTACTAGAAGGAATACTGTACTAGTCAGTGCACTATATTGGATGTTACAGAGTAACAGGGCCACTCCAATTCATACTTTACTTGTCAGTACACAGAATTAGATAGTACAAAGTAACAGAGTCACTCCGAGGCATACTGTACTGGTGAATCAATCAATCAATCAGGGGAACTGTAAGTGCGCTGAGGGTCTCAAGGCACGGGGGGGAGGTGAGCAGCTCCATTCAGTCGAAGAGCCCGGTCTTAAGTGTCTTCCTTGAAGCTGTTCATGTTGGGGGCGCATCTGATGTCGATCGGGAGCTCGTTCCAGGTCTTGGGGTCTTGGCCGCGGTGTAGGGGAATGCTCTTCCACATGTTCTGTCCCTGTGGATGCGTGGGGTTTCGGCAAGGGTGAGGTCGGCAGATTGGAGGTTTCTCTTGGGTTCGTGGAAGGAGATTCTCTTGTTGAGATATTGGGGTCCGATGTTGTGGAGGCATTTGTAGGCATGGGTGAGTATCTTGAAAGTAACTTTCTTCTCAACAGGGAGTCAGTGGAGGTTCCACAGGTGTTAGGTGATGTGTTCATGTCGAGGGATGCCGAGGACGAGTCTGGCTGCGGTGTTCTGCATGGTCTGGAGCTTGCGGAGCAAAGACTTGTTGATCCCGGCGTAGAGGGTGTTTCCGTAGTCCAGTCTGCTGGTTATGAGTGCGTGGGTGATGGCCTTTCTTGATTCGGGGGGGATCCATTTGAAGGTCTTTCGGAGAATGCGAAGGGTGTTGAAGCTGCTGGAAGCGACGGCGTTGACCTGAGGGTTCATGGAGAGGGAGGAGTCAAGTACGATGGCAAAGATTTGGACGTAGTCCGTGGGGGTGGTAGGGCTGCCAAGGGCGGTGGGCCACCAGGTGTTGTCCCATGCAGAAGGGGAGGGTCCGAGGAAGAGGACCTCTGTCTTCTCCGAGTTGAGCTTTAGGCAGCTGCTGCTCATCCAGGATTCAACATCCTTCATTCCTTCCTGGAAGTTGAGTCTGGTGGTGAAGGGGTCCTTGGTGAGGTAGAGGATGAGCTGGGTGTCGTTGGGGTAGGATACTATGCTGAGTCCGTGCTGTCGGACGATGGCGGCGAGGGGGCCATGTAGATGTTGAAGAGCGTGAGGCTGAGCGATGATCCTTGGGGTACTCCGCAGTTGATTTCCGTGGGTTTGGAGAGGAAGGGTGACCGACTGATTCTTTGGATTCTGCCGGTGAGGAACGAGCAGATCTAGTCAAGGGCGGTTCCTTGTATGCCGGGGTCGTGGAGTCTGGCGGTGAGTGTGCAGTGGGAGACGGTGCGGAACGCTGCAGAGAGGTCGAGTAGGTTCAGGGCTGTGGTGTGTCCTTGGTCGAGGGGGGTGCGGATGTCATCTGTTGTGGCAAGTAGAGCGGTCTCGGTGCTATGGAATCCTGATTGGGTGGGGTCGAGGATGGAGTTTTCTCCGATGAATCTCATTAGTTGTGCATTGACGGTCTTTTTGTGACTTTGGCCGCGAAGGGGAGGAGGGAGATGGGTCAGTAGTTCTTGAGGTCTGTGGGGTCTGCTGAGGGCTTCTTGAGCAGGGGTCTGACTTCTGCGCATTTCCAGTCGTCAAGGAAGATGCCGGTTTTGAAGGTGGCATTGATGGTGCATCGTAGTTCTGGAGCGATGGTGGCGGCGGCTCTGTGGTAGTATTGTTTAGCTATGCTACTGTTATACTATGTATATATGTATATACATATTGCTATTTTATGTACCGTGGGACTCCCACTTTGACAACGGGGAATGATTCAAGTATGTGAATCTATGAAAGACACCCCAATACTGGAGAAGCATGAGTTAGGTCACTGTAAGTGCGTGTGGTAGGTCAGTATAGGTACATGCAACAGGGCAGAGTAGGTGATACATTTGTTAGGTCATTGTAGGTGCATGCACTAGATCAGTGTAGGTGCAGGGGCTAGGTCAATGTAGGTGTATGAGCTGCATCAGTGTAGATACATGTGTTAGATCATTGTAGGTGCATGCACTAGGTCAGTGTGGGTGCATGTGCTAGTTCAGTGTAGGTGCATACGCTAGGTCACTGTAGGTGCATGTGGTAGGTCAGTGTAGGTGCATGCGTTAAATCAGTGTAGGCGCATGGGTAGGCTATCTGGTTTTAGGTTTAAACCTATAATAACTGATTAAAACCCCACCAAAAGAAAAATAGCCATCACCGGTGTAAACATATAAACACTGAAAAAACACCTTTACAATCACAAACTAAGTGCCATTCAAAGAAAGGAAAAGATGAGTGAAGGTGTATTTTTTATTTTGTCCTGAAGGGGCCAATATAATGTAACTTTGTTATACAAGGTAGTATCAAGAAAGACTGGGCTAGCATTATTTTGCTTGAGTTTTGTTGTTTAGGGATGTCACTAAAACATGATCTCTTCTTTCTTTAGTTTTGTGGTCTTTGGTCTAAAGATGCAGTGTTTAGAAGCATGTTTTAGGTCTTATTTAGTTGTTTTATAAACTGTAGAGAATCAGGAAATATCAAAATCATATTTGAAATTTTGGCTACATTTGATTTCACTGATGGGAAAAATGGCTGGTTTCATTAGAATCTTTCCTAATATGTAGCATCACACTTACCCACATACAGAGAATGGGTGAAATCCTTTGATACATCAGCCCCCTTTTTTAGTGAGTCAGTTTTGATTGTAAGTAAATTGCCAAACCCCCCAGTCTTTAAACATGACACCCGGCGTTTGGTAAACATGGAACACAGTGAGACTTAGAATGCTGCTGAAAAATGTTCCTACCAAGTTCAATAAAGATTTGAGTGATATTGTTTGTATTTGCAGTAATTCCGCTAGGTATATGAAAAAGTTGTATGATGGCCTGTCAAAATACCTGAGCTGAAGTGCTTCCCTGTAAGAGATCCTTGTCACTTGCTAGATGGTTTGCTGAAAGCATCTTTACAATCTTTAGAGTTAATGAAGAATGCTATCAGCGCAGAAAGCAAGCAATAATTAAAATTAAATAAAAATTCCATAAACACCGGTAAAACACTGTTTTTGTTGTTTTTATTGGCGCAAAAATGTGTAACCACTGATAATCACTGTTTTTTTAAGGTATTGGAAAAACTGAAAAAATCCCACCAGAATTTACGAAAAATAGAAACTGAAAACAGGAAAGCCTACGCATGGGCTAGGTCAGTGTAGGTGCATGTGCTAGGTTACAGTAGGTGCATGTGCTAGGTCAGTGCAGGTGCATGCGCTAAGTCAGTGTAGGAGCATGGGCTAGGTCAGTGTAGGTGCATGTGTTAGGTCATTGTAGGTGCATGCGCTAGATTAGGCTAGACATATGTGTTAGGTCAGTGTAGAGGTATGTGCTAGGTCAGTCTAGGTGTATGCACTAGGTCAGTGTAGGTGCATATGTTAGGTCAGTGTAGGTGCATGCGCTAGGTCAGTGTAGATACATGTGTTAGGTCATTGTAGGTGCATGTGCTAGTTCAATGTAGATGCATGTGCTAGGTCAGGGTAGGTGCATGAGCTGTGTCAGTGAAGGTGCATGTGCTAGGTCAGTGTAGGCACATGAGCTAGGTAAGTGTAGGTGCATGTGCTAGGTCAGTGTAGATACATGTGTTAGGTCATTGTAGGTGCATGCGCTAGATTAGTGTAGACGTAAGTGTTATGTCAGTGTAGAGGCATCGGCTAGGTCAGTGTAGGTTTATGCGCTAGGTCAGTGTAGGTGCATGAGCTGGGTCAGTGTAGATACATGTGTTAGGTCATTGTAGGTGCATGCGCTAGGTCAGTGTAGGTGCATGAGCGGGGTCAGTGTAGATACTTGTGTTAGGTCATTATAGGTGCATGCACTAGGTCAGTGTAGATGCATGTGCAAGGTCAGGGTAGATCCATGTGCTAGGTCAGTGTAGATGCATGCGTTAGGTCAGTGTAGATGCATGAGCTCGGTCACTGTAGGTGTATGCACTAGGTCAGAGTAGATGATTGCGCTAGATTAGTGTGAGTGGATGCATTAAGTACAGGTGCAGGCACTAGCTCAGAGTAGATGCATGCGCTAGGTTAATGTAGTGCCATGAGCTAGGTTAGTGTGGGTGCATGTGCTAGGTAAGTGCAGGTGTAGGCACTAGGTTAGTGTAGGTTTATGCACTAGGTCAGTGTAGGTACACGTGTTCGGTCAGTGTAGATGCATGCGCTAGGTCATTGTGGATCCATGCGCTAGGTGAGTGTAGATGCATGTGCTAGCTCAGTGTAGCTGCATGTGCTAGGTCAGCGTAGGTGCATGTGCTAGGTCAGTGTAGGTACATGTGCTAGGTCAGTGTGGGTGCATGTGCTAGGTCAGTGTAGGTGCATGTGCTAGGTCAGTGTAGGTACATGCGCTCGGTCAGTGTAGATGCATGCGCTAGGTCAGTGTAGGCGCATGTGCCAGGTCAGTGAAGGTGCCTACATTCTAGGCCAGTGTAGATGCATGGGCTAGGTCAGTATAGGTGCTTGTGCTAGATCAGTGTAGATGCATGTGCTAGGTGAGTGTAGATGTATGTGCTAGCTCAGTGTAGGTGTATGCGCTGGGTCAGTGTAGATGCATGTGCTAGGTCAGCGTAGGTGCATGCGTTAGGTCAGTGTAGCTGCATACACGACGTCAGTGTAGGTGCATGGGCTAGGTCAGTGTAGGTGCATGTGCTAGGTCAGTGTAGATGCATGCGCTAGGTCAGTGTAGATGCATGCGCTAGGTCAGTGTAGATGCATGTGCTAGCTCAGTGTAGGTGCATGTGGTAGGTCAGTGTAGGTGCATGCACTAGGTCAGTGTAGGTGCATGTCCTAGGTCAGTGTAGATGCATGCGCTAGGTCAGTGTAGATGCATGCGCTAGGTCAGTGTAGATGCATGTGCTAGGTCAGTGTAGGTGCATGCGCTAGGTCAGTGTAATTGTATGTGCTCAGTCAGTGTAGATGCATGTGCTAGGTCAGTGTAGATGCATGCGCTAGGTCAGTGTAATTGCATGTGCTAGGTCAGTGTAGATGCATGTGCTAGGTCAGTGTAGGTGCATGCGCTAGGTCAGTGTAGGTGCATGTGCTAGGTCAGTGTAGATGCATGTGCTAGGTCAGTGTAGGTGCATGTGCTAGGTAAGTGCTGGTGCATGCACTAGGTTAGTGTAGATGCATGTGCTAGGTCAGTGTAGATGCATGCACTAGTTCAGTGTAGGTGCATGCGCTAGCCTAGGTCAGTATAGGTGCATGTGCTAGGTCAGTGTAGGTGCATGTGCTAGGTCAGTGTAGGTGCATGTGCTAGGTCAGTGTAGGTGCATGTGCTAGGTAAGTGCTGGTGCATGCACTAGGTCAGTGTAGATGCATGTGCTAGGTCAGTGTAGATGCATGCACTAGTTCAGTGTAGGTGCATGCGCTAGGTCAGTGTAGGTGCATGTGCTAGGACAGTGTAGGTACATGTGCTAGGTCAGTGTAGGTGCATGTGCCAGGTCAGTGAAGGTGCCTACATTCTAGGTCAGTGTAGATGCATGCTCTAGGTCAGTGTAGGTGCATGCGCTAGGTAAGTGTAGATGCATGTGCTCGGTCAGTGTAGATGCATGTGCTAGGTCAGTGTAGATGCATGCACTAGGTCAGTGTAGATGCATGTGCTAGGTCAGTGTAGTTGCATGTGTTAGGTCAGTGTAGATGCATGCGCTAGGTCAGTGTAGAGGCATGTGCTAGGTCAGTGTAGATGCATGTGCTAGGTCAGTGTAGGTGCATGCGCTGGGTCAGTGTAGATGCATGCGCTAGGTCAGTGAAGCTGCATACACATCAGTGTAGGTGCATGCGCTAGGTCAGCGTAGGTGCATGCGTTAGGTCAGTGTAGCTGCATACACGACGTCAGTGTAGGTGCATGGGCTAGGTCAGTGTAGGTGCATGTGCTAGGTCAGTGTAGATGCATGCGCTAGGTCAGTGTAGATGCATGCGCTAGGTCAGTGTAGATGCATGTGCTAGCTCAGTGTAGGTGCATGTGGTAGGTCAGTGTAGGTGCATGCACTAGGTCAGTGTAGGTGCATGTCCTAGGTCAGTGTAGATGCATGCGCTAGGTCAGTGTAGATGCATGCGCTAGGTCAGTGTAGATGCATGTGCTAGGTCAGTGTAGGTGCATGCGCTAGGTCAGTGTAATTGTATGTGCTCAGTCAGTGTAGATGCATGTGCTAGGTCAGTGTAGATGCATGCGCTAGGTCAGTGTAATTGCATGTGCTAGGTCAGTGTAGATGCATGTGCTAGGTCAGTGTAGGTGCATGTGCTAGGTCAGTGTAGATGCATGTGCTAGGTCAGTGTAGGTGCATGTGCTAGGTAAGTGCTGGTGCATGCACTAGGTTAGTGTAGATGCATGTGCTAGGTCAGTGTAGATGCATGCACTAGTTCAGTGTAGGTGCATGCGCTAGCCTAGGTCAGTATAGGTGCATGTGCTAGGTCAGTGTAGGTGCATGTGCTAGGTCAGTGTAGGTGCATGTGCTAGGTCAGTGTAGGTGCATGTGCTAGGTAAGTGCTGGTGCATGCACTAGGTCAGTGTAGATGCATGTGCTAGGTCAGTGTAGATGCATGCACTAGTTCAGTGTAGGTGCATGCGCTAGGTCAGTGTAGGTGCATGTGCTAGGACAGTGTAGGTACATGTGCTAGGTCAGTGTAGGTGCATGTGCCAGGTCAGTGAAGGTGCCTACATTCTAGGTCAGTGTAGATGCATGCTCTAGGTCAGTGTAGGTGCATGCGCTAGGTAAGTGTAGATGCATGTGCTCGGTCAGTGTAGATGCATGTGCTAGGTCAGTGTAGATGCATGCACTAGGTCAGTGTAGATGCATGTGCTAGGTCAGTGTAGGTGCATGTGTTAGGTCAGTGTAGATGCATGCGCTAGGTCAGTGTAGAGGCATGTGCTAGGTCAGTGTAGATGCATGTGCTAGGTCAGTGTAGGTGCATGCGCTGGGTCAGTGTAGATGCATGCGCTAGGTCAGTGAAGCTGCATACACATCAGTGTAGGTGCATGCGCTAGGTCAGCGTAGGTGCATGCGTTAGGTCAGTGTAGCTGCATACACGACGTCAGTGTAGGTGCATGGGCTAGGTCAGTGTAGGTGCATGTGCTAGGTCAGTGTAGATGCATGCGCTAGGTCAGTGTAGATGCATGCGCTAGGTCAGTGTAGATGCATGTGCTAGCTCAGTGTAGGTGCATGTGGTAGGTCAGTGTAGGTGCATGCACTAGGTCAGTGTAGGTGCATGTCCTAGGTCAGTGTAGATGCATGCGCTAGGTCAGTGTAGATGCATGCGCTAGGTCAGTGTAGATGCATGTGCTAGGTCAGTGTAGGTGCATGCGCTAGGTCAGTGTAATTGTATGTGCTCAGTCAGTGTAGATGCATGTGCTAGGTCAGTGTAGATGCATGCGCTAGGTCAGTGTAATTGCATGTGCTAGGTCAGTGTAGATGCATGTGCTAGGTCAGTGTAGGTGCATGCGCTAGGTCAGTGTAGGTGCATGTGCTAGGTCAGTGTAGATGCATGTGCTAGGTCAGTGTAGGTGCATGTGCTAGGTAAGTGCTGGTGCATGCACTAGGTTAGTGTAGATGCATGTGCTAGGTCAGTGTAGATGCATGCACTAGTTCATTGTAGGTGCATGCGCTAGCCTAGGTCAGTATAGGTGCATGTGCTAGGTCAGTGTAGGTGCATGTGCTAGGTCAGTGTAGGTGCATGTGCTAGGTCAGTGTAGGTGCATGTGCTAGGTAAGTGCTGGTGCATGCACTAGGTCAGTGTAGATGCATGTGCTAGGTCAGTGTAGATGCATGCACTAGTTCAGTGTAGGTGCATGCGCTAGGTCAGTGTAGGTGCATGTGCTAGGACAGTGTAGGTACATGTGCTAGGTCAGTGTAGGTGCATGTGCCAGGTCAGTGAAGGTGCCTACATTCTAGGTCAGTGTAGATGCATGCTCTAGGTCAGTGTAGGTGCATGCGCTAGGTAAGTGTAGATGCATGTGCTCGGTCAGTGTAGATGCATGTGCTAGGTCAGTGTAGATGCATGCACTAGGTCAGTGTAGATGCATGTGCTAGGTCAGTGTAGGTGCATGTGTTAGGTCAGTGTAGATGCATGCGCTAGGTCAGTGTAGAGGCATGTGCTAGGTCAGTGTAGATGCATGTGCTAGGTCAGTGTAGGTGCATGCGCTGGGTCAGTGTAGATGCATGCGCTAGGTCAGTGAAGCTGCATATACATCAGTGTAGGTGCATGCGCTAGGTCAGTGTAGGTGCATGTGCTAGGTCAGTGTAGTAACATGAGCTGGGTCTGTGTAGATGATTGCACTAGGTCAGTGTAGGTGCATGTGCTAGGTGAGTGTAGATGCATATGCTAGGTCAGTTTAGATGCATGTGCTAGGTCAGTGTAGATGCATGCGTTGGGTCAGTGTAGATGCATGCGCTAAGTAGATGCATGCGTTGGGTCAGTGTAGATGCATTGTGCTAGGTAGATGCATGCGTTGGGTCAGTGTAGATGCATGCGTTGGGTCAGTGTAGATGCATGCGTTGGGTCAGTGTAGATGCATGCGCTAAGTAGATGCATGCATTGGGTCAGTGTAGATGCATGCGCTAAGTAAATGCAAGCGTTGGCTCAGTGTAGATGCATGCGTTGGGTCAGTGTAGATGCATGCGCTAGGTAGATGCATGCGTTGGGTCCGTGTAGATGCATGCGTTGGGTCCCTGTTGGTGCTAAAACTCTGGAAAATAGAGTGTGTTACGTGGTAATAGTGAATTCTGAGGTAATTTCCCATTCACTAGTCCCAGAATACTGCAGTAACTGAGTTGCTCGCAGTTGTCCAGCCTAGCAGTATCATTAATGTGAGGTGTGAAATTACCGCATCTGAATTTACAATAAACTTAGCATGACTATCCAAGGAGAAGAATGATTTAAACAAAGGAAATGCGTCAGCGCGTATACAGAATGGAGATGAGTAGAAATCTAGAAAAATCTGGAAGAGACAAATTTAGAGACACAAATCAAGTAACTGTACCCTGACGTGAGTGCACGTTACCACTAAATGCCATACGATACCATACCACACCATAAAATATCGCTATCCCGTTCCATCCATTACCACCATACCAAACCATCCCATACCACTATACCATATTATACCATTATCTCACCCTATAGTACACCCACCATACCATCATACCATTCCAAACCATACCAGTCCACACCATCACATCCAATCCCATCTCACCATAACATCCCATAACATCCCATACATACCATGTCATTCCGTAGCACACCACACAACACTATACCATAGCACACCACACCACACTATACCATAGCACACCACACCACATCATAGCACACCACACCACACCATACCATAGCACACCACACCATACCATACCATAGCATACCACACCATACCATAGCATACCACACCTTACCATAGCATACCACACCATACCATATCATTTTCATGAACAGTAATATTCAGAACTAATCATCACAATGGTATTTACCTTTATAACTCTTCATCACCTCTGGGCTCTGAATCTTCACATTATTACACCTGTAATAACACACACATCATCTTTGTATTAAAGAGCAATGACAGCTACAGGAACAAAGCATGAACATCACACAAGACCCGTATTTGAAATACGATTCAGTATTAGAAGCAGCGCCTGCGGACTAGAGCTCAGCGTGAGTTACTGTTCATACACAACAGTCAAAGCTCTGATGATATCCAAAAGTACCTTTAATATCTTATGACAGGATGTGGTTGTTCTAAGGCAGATAGCTCAGTGAGACCAGCACGCTTCATGTGATGCCACGGAGTGCCACAGCGTGGGTCTCAAGGAGTGGCCGTTAGCTCAATGAGAGGGGGGCAGAGACAGGTTACATCTGCTCCTGTCTCGTGTATATACTTAATAAATACCTTCCTACCTGAGGTCCACGTGAATTCCTGACAGCACCCACAACACAACATTGTCACATCCAATCCCTGCCAGTGTAAACCTCGTCACCATTCTCTACAACTAAGATATTGAAGAGCCTTAGTGGGATATATAAGGAAGATATGAACCCAGACGGCTTAGTAATGAAAAACTGGTTGCAAAACAAAAACTCCCACTACTTACAGAACAGCAAATTTTAGGCCGTAGGGGAAGGATCACAGAGGGAGAGATAAGGGAACAGGTTAGGAGGCTCAGTAATGGGAAAGCAGCAGGCCCAGACGGGATCACAGAGGGAGAGATAAGGGAACAGGTTAGGGGGCTCAGTAAAGGGAAAGCAGCAGGCCCAGACAGGATCACAGAGGGAGAGATAAGGAACAGGTTAGGAGTCTCAATAAAGGGAAAGCAGCAGGTCCAGGAGAGATAATAGAGGGAGAGATAAGGGAACAGGTTAGGAGGCTCAGTAAAGGGAAAGCAGCAGACCTAGGCGGGATCACAGAGGGAGAGATAAGGTAACAGGTTAGGAAGTCAGTAAAGGGAAAGCAGCAGGCCCAGGCGGGATCACAGAGGGAGAGATAAGGAACAGGTTAGGCGGCTCAATAAAGGGAAAGCAGCAGGTCCAGGAGAGATCACAGAGGGAGAGATAAGGGAACAGGTTAGGAGGCTCAGTAAAGGCAAAGCAGCAGGCCCAGACGGGATCACAGAGGGAGAGATAATGGAACAGGTTAGGAGGCACCATAAAGGGAAAGCAGCAGGTCCAGAGGGGATCACAGAGGGAGAGATAAGGGAACAGGTTAGGAGGCTCAGTAAAGAGAAAGCAGCAGGCCCAGGAGGGATCACAGAGGGAGAGATAAGGGAACAGGTTAGGAGGCTCAGTAAAGGGACAGCAGCAGAGCCAGACAGGATCACAGAGGGAGAGATAAGGGAACAGGTTAGGAGGCTCAGTAAAGGGAAAGTAGCAGAGCCAGACAGGATCACAGAGGGGGAGATGAGGGAACAGGTTAGGAGGCTCAGTAAAGGGAAAGCAGCAGGCCCAGACGGGATCACAGAAGGAGAGATAAGGAACAGGTTAGGAGGCTCAGTAAAGGGAAAGCAGCCGGCCCAGAGGGGATCACAGTGGGAGAGATAAGGGAACAGGGATAAGGGAAAGCAGCAGGCCCAGACGGGATCCCATCTGAATCCTCTTTCTGTTTCTGATATCTTATTTTAATGAGATCTCTCTGGAAGGCTACTAAATTCCACCTTCCTAATATGACGCACCTGTAGTTATGATGCTTAAGCCGGGTAAAGACGCTAGGTTAGCGGATTCCTACAGACGTATATCTTAGTTGAACTGTGATTACAAAATGATTGCAGGAATCTTGGCTAAGAGGTTGTCAGATGTCCTTCAAAAGTTGATCCATTTCGATCAAAAGTGGTTTGTGCCTGGAATGAAGCTGTATGAATTAACCCAATGACATTGGTGTGGATGATATGGCCGAAGCCTTTAATCTCCTGTTGACAATCGCAAGAATTGATGCTGCTAAAGCATTTGATAGGGTTAATTGGTTCTATCTTTGGGAGGTATTGCAGGATTATCGTTTCAGCAGCAATGTTACTGACGTTGTACAAATGCTATATAAGGTGTCGGTCGCTAAGATTTTAGAAGGCGAATTTACAGCTTCATTTCAGATATCCAGGGGAACTAGACAGCGGTGTCCTGTGTCGCCAATTCTGTTCCGGGTATATATTGAGCCCTTTTCCCAGATGATTCGGCAGGATTAGACCATTCTTCCCTTTGAAGCTGCAGAGTTACCAACGAGACTAGCACTGCATGCTGATGACATAGTTCTGTATGCATCGAAGCCAGAGCTCTCTGTTCCACAGCTTGATATGCATGCCAGAGATTTTGGGAGTCTGTCAGGGTATCTAATCAATAAGGGAAAGACCGGGCTATAGAGAAGGTAGGGCTTCAAACCAGAAATCAGATTAGGAACAATGAGAGCATCGTAACTCAGAGTTTGGAGTAAATATCGGATGTAAACATAACTAAGGTATCCCACTGTTAATTTGGAAAAAATCGATGCTGATATGACAAATGATACATTTATTTAAGTGAACAAAATCACGTCCTTATTAACAAATTCACCCATTGTGAATGCCACATCAAACCCGACTCGCAAATACGTAGTCCGGCAAGCACTGAGACCTAGGCCCAAGGTTACTGATTGACAGGCCACAGGTGGGGTGGCACGTAGCCGGCAGACAAATGCATGGACGGGAAATCCGAGATCAATCCCACAGATTAGTGAAGAGACACTACAATTGTTAAGGGAGATTTGCCCCAATAAAGCGAGCATGGCTGGAGGGGATACGCGCGCTTCAAAAACAGCATAAAGTCAGATGCTACACAAGTTGGGAACATAGAGAAAATCACATCACAGAACACGCAGTGATCATGTGCTCCCCGTGCCAGACATATGGACACTTTAACCAATGGCCGCATTTTGTCCTTGCAAGGTCGAGGCGCACCTGGATTATCAATTAAAATTAATTTATGAATCTAGAGGGAGCAACTTACATTTGTCTCCCCACAAGGATCTCTAGAAACATTTTATTGCCTATAATGAATTGTATATAAGAACGCTACAGATTGATTGTAATTTGAGACATTCCTCAGACCCTGTGTCTGTAACTGTTCTCCCGGCCGCTATGTTAAATTAAACAAACTGTTCCTGTTTTGCCAAAGGTTTTTCAAAGGTATTTCATGTTCAAGCAACACCGCGATATAGATGCTCGCCTTACAAGATGGAGAGAAAATCTGCCCCTCGGTATCTATGGGAGGGTGAACACCATTAAGATGCTGGTTCTTCCGAAGGGGATTGTCTTGTTTAATACTAAACCACTTCCTTTCCCCAAAAAGCTTTTGCAGAAATTGCAAGGGAGGGTCGGAAGCTTTATATGAGCATCCAGGGGAGCCAGGATCGCACGAAAGAAGGAGGAGACTGAAGCAAAGGAGGGTCAGCAGCTTCAAATGGGCATCGAGGGGAGCCAGGATCTCACGAAAGAAGCACCGGAGGAGACTGAAGCAAGGGAGGGTCTGCAGCTTTATATGGGCATCCAGGGGAGCCAGGATCTCATGAAAGAAGCTCTGGAGGAGACTGTAGCCAGGGAGGGTCGGCAGCTTTATATGGGCGTACAAGGGAGTCAGGATCTCATGAAAGAAGCTCCGGAGGAGACTGAAGCCAGGGAGGGTCGGCAGCTTTATATGGGCATCCAGGGGAGTCAGGATCTGATGAAAGAAGCTCCGGAGGAGACTGTAGCCAGGGAGGGTCGGCAGCTTTATATGGGCGTACAAGGGAGTCAGGATCTCATGAAAGAAGCTCCGGAGGAGACTGAAGCCAGGGAGGGTCGGCAGCTTTATATGGGCATCCAGGGGAGTCAGGATCTCATGAAAGTCGCTCTGGGGGAGACTGAAGCAAGGGAGGGTCTGCTGCTTTATATGGGCATCCAGGGGAGCCAGGATCTCATGAGAGAAGGTTTGGAGGAGAATGAAACAAGGGAGGGTCGGCAGCTTTATATGGGCATCCAGGGGAGCCAGGATCTCATGAGAGAAGCTCCAGAGGAGACTGAAGCAAGGGAGGGTTGGCAGCTTTAAATGGGCATCCAGGGGAGCCAGGATCTCATGAAAGAAGGAGGAGACCGAAGCCAGGGAGGGTCGGCAGCTTTATATGGGCATCCAGGGAAGCCAGGATCTCATGAAAGAAGCTCAGGAGAAGACTGAAGCAAGGGAAGGTCTGCAGCTTTATATGGTCATCCAGGGGAGCCAGGATCTCATGAAAGAAGGAGGAGACTGAAGCAAGGGAGAGTCGGAAGCTTTATATGGGCATCGAGGGGAGCCAGGATCTCATGAAAGAAGGAGGAGACTGAAGCAAGGGAGGGTCGGCAGCTTTATATGGGCATCCAGGGGAGCCAGGATCTCATGAAAGAAGCCCCGGAGGAGACTGAAGCAAGGGAGGGTCAGCAGCTTTATATGGGCATCCAGGGGAGCCAGGATCTCATGAAAGAAGCTCCGGAGGAGACTGAAGCAAGGGGCGCTGGCTATTCTGGATTTTCAAGCCTATTGTTATTCTTTCCAGTTCAAGAATTCCTGGCTCCTGGCTGGAGAGCTAGATAATTCTCACATGGGTCAATTGTGTAGAGCTATGTTGAAGCATTTAAGCCTGAAAACGTTTTTTGTTTAAGTTTGGGGACCCAAAGTTTTTAAACAAGGTAGGTTAAAGGTACTCTAAACAATCCTGAGGGTGTGGGAATCCTTTAGGAGAATTCTCTGGATAGATTACAATGCGGACCTGGCACCAATTTGGGGCTCTCCTGTAACCCCCAAGCGACTTAAAGATAAACTTAGTTACCCTCTCCAGCATGGCAACCTCTCCACCTGGAGTGACATGACAAGAGCTCTCTGAACTTTTGAAGGGGGGCTTTCAAAATGTAACTGTCTGCAGCTTTGTTGTTGGTCTTCCCAAACGTAGTCAGAGGTGAGCGGTTCAGTGCAGGAGGATGTTCTCGAGTGGGTGAGGGCTAAGTAACAACCTAAACAAGCATTTGCAATGCAATAGGTCTCGCCTTTGCGAGTGTTTGAGCTATTGGCATTGTAAATGACAATGCCTTTTATTTATGTGTTTTGAAAACCTGCAAGCGGTGCGTAAACACACACTTTGTACTTATAGTCGTTGCTTACAAGGCTGGAAGTAACTGCGCCTCTTTTACTCCCAGCTATTAGTACAAACTGCGTGTTTACAGACCGCTTACAGGTTTTCAAAACACATAAATGAAAGGCATTGTCATTTACAATGACAATAGCTCAAACTCTTACAAAGGCGAGACCTATTGCATTGCAAATGGTTCTTACTGATGGGAAGAGTATGATGGGGTGGGGCAACCTGAGGTTTATTTGTTCCCAGTTTTAAGAATTACGGTTTGCTTGATCTATTACAAACTGTGATTTGATAACAGCGAACATATACTGATACACAAAGCTGTCTTAAATGTATATTGATATGTGACAATATTATTACGTAACTTTTTATTGTTGTAGACTGCAAGTTGTCTATTCGGCAACCCACTACTCGACTACTTCTGATACAAATGATATTTCCAAATGTATGCTGACATGTTACAAAAAATAATAAAAAAGATCAAACAAAAAAATAAGGCAACTATCAGGCACAAGACTCCTATGCTGCTGCCCGGAGTACATGCAGCTAAACCACAATTAATGCTAAACTGGAGTAAACCCACTATGTGTATCTCTGCCTCTCAAATGATTAATTAAAGTGTCAACAAAAAAGTGAAGAAACCAGAGGGTGGGCCCAAAAGCTAGGCTGCACACATTCGGTGGTCCTGGTATAAAAAACATTCATCAGGCTTCAGAAGAAAATCAACGCTCCATCCAAAATACTAGGACTCATGGAAAAATGCCTGATACACGTAAATAAGTATGTCCCACCCCCCCAAAACCCACCCTCCTAATACTTAGGTCGAGCTTTAAACTTCAGATAGGATTCGGCTCAACCATCGCCTTATTAAGAAAAGCTCTCATACACCCTCCCCCCTTCCCCCAAATACAAGATCTGAAACTCCCAATCAAGTGTTATAAAAGGACATGCATCAGACATTACAATTTCCAACTCAAGGATATATAATGACACAAACACTTTCAGCATATACATACAGCTGAGCAACAGAATCATGCTATATATACATTTGAGTGTTTGTTTCATTAAATGGCACCAAAACTATTCTGTTTGTCAGATTAACGGGGAACATGCGAGGTTCATAGCTACATGGCCGGCAACTCACAGGCTGCGGCTAACCCAAGTCTAGTTTTCTTCGACATAACCATTTTGCTCTTCTTCCAAATAGTCTTTCTATTATGTCCACACAAGCTGCATTTACATTGGGAGAGTTATCCAATAAGTGAAAAGTCTTGAGAAAAGAGTGATCATTGCAACCTAAGAAATGTAAATCTCAATACCTTGTGGTAACAACGACCTTTCCCATTACATTTGGAAGGGAACATGCCATGTATTTTTATGATACACATTACAAAGGTTACTTGCACACAGCTGCAGAACTTGATTGTTAAGTATATGATATGCTTAACTAGATGTTGAAATCCTTTGTTACTTGATATGTACTTACTTCAACAGATTTGTTCTATAATAGTTGCCAAGCAACAACCCACCCAACCATAGACTGTGCTCCGGAGACCTTCAACTAAATTCTCCTAGTAACAGCGTTGACAAGGTTCCTATCAGAACTTCTTGAGTAAGTTTCTGGTACCAAGTCCCCAAACACAGGAGAACCCGAGCAATCACTGCCCCTCCTCCGTGCCTAAACACTACAACTGGCTGCAAGTATGACACATTTTATAAGTCTATTTACTAAGGACGGGCACAGACAACACTTCTCGGTGATCTTCCTGTATATAGAACCTCAAACAGGGAGGTGTTTGCTGCACCGCGTTAATGCTTCGTCGCAGTTAGTATATGATTGGCAGTTCAGGCTGGACTGTTCCCATGAGGCACAGGGTCAAGACTGATTTGCATATGGCTGGGTCCAAACTGGGCTGGCATGGTGAGCAAAAGAATGATGGATTTAACCCAGATCTCTTGACTGGGGGTGAATGTTTTGATTTGTTCGGCATTCCGTCCATCAATTGCGTGTTTGTTGCTCTTTTATACTTACCAAGAACCCAGGGAGAGAGAAAACGCTTCCAATCTAATCAATTGACTTTTAGTCAAACAGTAGTTCAGGAACTCCTTTGCATTGATGAAAATAAATCAACTGGCAAAGTTCCTGGAAGGAAGGAAGGAAGGAAGGGATAGAAGGCACATGGAACTCATAGCATTCAATAACTCATGGTGGTGTCAAAAATATTATGAGGGATATCTAAATAAGTTAAAGCACAAATAATGTAGAGGAGTCCGTCTCCAAAAGAGCCAGGACTTCATCCTACAGAATAAAGAAATGGTCCCCTGAAAGCCAACTGATGTAGTTGGAATATGCAATGGATGGGACAGGAAGGGCAGGGTGTAACCCTGTTGGACTATTTGTAGGACCCATTTTTGGGAGATAATGCTTTTCCACCCTTGGAAGTAGTACTTTATCATGACTCAAAGGATGGCCATGCGCCGCCGAAGACAAACTAAAGCAGCTTGGAAGCAAAGCGGCCGGGTCAGGGAGATTGGGTAGTACGTTAACCCTGACGGCCTGGACGATGCTATACAGATGTGGTGGGGGGGGGGGGGGTGAACTGCTGACTTGGGGGACATTCATGTTGACTGTAAGCCATACTTCTCTGAAGCCTCAAAAAGGGAAGATGTGTTGGGGATACTGTTGCACCGGCACATAAAGAGCTTTGTGTTCTGGATTTCTTTAAAGCACTGCAGTGTAGATTCTGTTTTATCTCCAATGAGACAGGTAATGCCAAATGGCATATTCATCAATGACGCCGGGACGTAATCCAAAAAACACGTTGCTCCCATCCACGCATGTCGTCCCAGCACCACGCTGCCTAAACACTCAGTAATGTTAGGACATGCTTTGCCATATCTTGGCCATCCTTACTGATTCACTGGTGACTAATGGCAAGATTTCAGTGACCGTGTCCACAATGCATGTGAACATGGTCAATTCTAGCGGCTTCCTTGGACAGAGAGAAGAGCAAGACTAGCTGAGGAAATCATTCTTTTGCCAAATGCCTCTGTATATTTATATCCCTATCAGGAAGAGTTGTAGAGCAAAAACGTTTTGATTCACCCTACATGCATATGCATGGACCACTAGACTCTCAGGCAAAGGACAGTGAGTGTCAGGGTCTCCTGGGGCAGTCTGTGGCGTATGGCCACTTGCCTATCTACTGAGAGGCAAGAGCAAGACTTGACTAAAGTAACATTAACATGTCCGTGGGGGCCGCAATAAAAGGTAAAAGTGGCTCTGTTAAAGACCGTTCAGACTGCAGAACCTCTGACAAGACATTAGTTTTGACTTCTGAAGATGGTACCTGCAATTCTAAGACTTCGGCCACACATCTCATCACTACAGCAAATGGAGCTGATTCTTCTGTCTTAGGCCTGGGGAACCGGGGGGGGGGGAGGAGCAGGGGGGTAGAGGAATCACAACCCACTGTCAGGGAAGGGTCCAAACTACTGGACTCTTGTAAATCCATGAGGAACTTGTTGTCATCCTTATAATGGGATGAATCATCCAAGTCACCTCCATTTTCATCACCCAGGCCTTGTTGACTACGGTCAGAATTCAATCCAAATAAATTGGAGAGTGCTTGTGGGCTACGCCTAGGTAATGCCAAGGTCCAGTCTGAATCAGGTTGCATATGGTCATGTTGTGATGCGACTTTGGTCGAGGTCGTATTAGATTTGTTTTTGAGTTGGACATAATAATCTGGTCCTCCTCCAGCATTTTTCTGGCGTCGATGTAGGAGGGTCAATAGGCACAGACAGCGTGGAGGATGGATCTGTTGACTGTAAGCCAACTAGAGGCTTCCTTGTTTCCGTGGGGCCAGAAGGTGCACCAGAGGGATCCGGAAGAGTCGCAAATATTCCCAACATGGCCTCTTTGAAAGCATTTATGTGCTGCGATGTCACCATTGAACCTGGGAATTTGGGGTGCATTGGGGTAAGTTGGGGGAACTCAGTTCCATGGTAGGAAACTGGGACAGAGACCAAGAATCACCTTGACATCTGCACAAGTTTCTCTGGTTGAGAGTGCCAGCATGTGGAAGAACCGTGCTTAGTTTTTCTTGCTTTTCTTTTTCTTCAACTTACCTGAGAATGCTAATGAAGACATTTTGGGAAGTGGTGTTCAAAGCAGGGGTAAGTCTATGCATTTAACTTCGACCAAGGGCAGGACTTATGTGCTTTCTGTCAGTGTTCAGCGACGTAGGGTTTGGTTTTGCAGTCCTGGATTGTCTTGGAGTTCATCTGGGTGCAGTCCTCACAAAACGTAGTCGTGAGACAACTCTAAACACCAAAGACATACCTCCAGGAGCTCTGTCAAAGACATTGGTTTGCCACAGTTTCTACAAACTTAAACCCTGTGGGTTATGGTGGGGACAGGTTTTCTTGCACACCCTAGGAATTTTATGCAAAAAAGCTCCTTAAAAATGAGAAAAAAAGTTTGGAAGCGAGTTCCACATCTGCATCCAAAGGCACAGAAAAAAGAACAGACATCAGCAAGCAGGGGTGGTGCTTATGTGCAGTTCTGCCACTCCCAGAGCAGACTAAAGTTGATGTCGAGGCTCACAATGAAACACACTCGCGAGAAATGTCAGGATCCAGTCTGGAACCTTGGGGGTATTCACAAGCTGAGGAGTGTGTGGAAAGAAGTATCTTTCAAAACAGTCAGCCATACAAATACAATTATTAGAAATTAAACACTTTTTGAAGGTATAGTGATAAGAAAAATAGTGGCAGAGGACAAAACGTGCACTCACAAGGTGAGTTCCTGATTTAATCTCCAAAGAAAGGGATGATGGATATGAAAAGGGCATGAACTGGGAGGTCTACAACACCAATGCTCATCATGCAAAGCCTCAGCCTCAAACACCTTGCAGGTAAAGACCCAGACACACAGCTAATGCCACACTCGGCTGTGCCACTGTCCCGCAGGAGTAACTCCCTTGCTAATGGCCCCCTTCACTATCCTGGGCTACTGACGGGTTCTCACTCAAATACCACTCTGCTCCAGAGCTTCACGCTTTTCTGGAGAATGGGACTAACTCCTTCCCCCACTCTCTATAAAGAGCTTTTAAGATACATACAACAGTATAATATATTGACTTCAGTGGTAATTTGATGCCCACAAATTAAGCTACCGAGAATTATATTCAGTTATGTAATAGTGGTGATGGGGTAATAGTTCCACTTATCCCCACATTTTCACCTCTTAATACAAAGTGTTTTGTCAAATGAATAAATGAAATTTAGGATTTCACATTGTTATTTTAAAATTCACTCTTTACGCTGGCCTATTCTTACTTAGAAGTGCCTCCCTGTCGCCAGGTGTAGGCCCACTCTCCATCAAACCAGCTAGGGTTGTCCAATAATGAAGCATGACACCCGGTGGAGTGCGAGGACAACCCGTTACATGTTTTTGCAGGTCTCGCACTTCTAGGAAGTAGCGCTAAGAGTGACACTGTAACATAACTGAATATAATTAGCTTAATTTGTGTGCCAACAGTAGGTTGGAGGCCAGCTCACCCTTGAGACCCTGTAGCCTCTAGTTCCCACCCCTGGATATCCCTGGGGGCGTGTGTAGACGAATTTGATGCATTTGCCACTTTGATGTGCAGCAAACAATAACAACCAATGAGCGAA
This sequence comes from Triturus cristatus, assembly GCF_964204655.1. NCBI lineage: Eukaryota > Metazoa > Chordata > Amphibia > Caudata > Salamandridae > Triturus > Triturus cristatus. Next base: position 3,114,316 of record NC_140579.1, read on the forward strand.
GCCCATTTCTTCAATTAGATTGGTAGCACCAAAGATGTACGAGTAAAAAGACCGTGTATAAAAAAATATACAAATGCAAACAAAATTATAGGGCACGTCAATGCCAATGAGAACAAGCATTGGTATAGCCAATAGGTCTCGCCTTTGGGACCTTATAAGTGTTTAGCCATGCAACAGTTGCATGACTAAATACTTATAAGGTCCCAAAAGCGAGACCTATTGGCTATGCCAAGCGGCCGCGAAAGTGAAAGTAATCGCGGTAAAGCGCGGCGCGCGCGCCCGCGCACATGTACTGTAGCTCTAGGCTGGCCTGGTAGCTCTTTTTGGAGCCCTCTCAATAAGTCTCGCCAGACCAGCGCATGCGCTGGGTCAGGCAAGACCTAAAAAGGGGTTTCCCAGTGGTATTGGGTATTCAGATGAGAAAACAGGAGTCCCATACCTGCACTGGGAAAAGGATCTTCTGGCGCTGGCTAAAGAGCAATTATAGCGAGTATCTTTAAATCTGTTATACACTCTGATCAAACCAGCACCACTTAAAAAGAATCATGTGTTTACTCTCCATAGACCTTATTGGTCACCAACGAAGTTGGCTAAGATCACATAGGAACCATTAAAATATTAGAAGCGCGGTGACACAGAGGCGGATGATATACGCATGTTCGTGGACTGCCCGTTATTTGCCTTCTTCTGGGGGTATGTAAGTCAGGCGTTTCAATAAATTATTGGCTGCGAAGTTAAGGTAAGCCCCTGCCTGATCCGATTTGGGATGGACTTGTGCCTGTACTGGGACGAGTTAAACTTGGATCAGGCCTCACTGATATTTTTTCTGATATCGCTAGCAAGAACGGAAATCTGTAAGAAATCGATTACTCCCGACTCACCAAAGGTATCAGAATGGCTCAGATCTGTAAGAGATGTCAGTAGACCGGACTTGGGGCCCAAGTCAGCCTTAGTAGATGATTAGTGCCCCATACTACCTCTGCAGCGAGAAGTCATGTCACTGTACGCTGCAACCTCTAGGCACTGTTACTTTTTAGGATTCTTCTTTTCATCTTTGGCTCCGGCATCCATAGGATCTAGCTGTTCATTTAGCCTATGGTGGATCCATAGGATCAGCATGGCCATTCATTTTATTAATGATAGATAAGATTGGGGGGCGTGGCCAACAAGATAGCCGGGCGGCAGCACTAAAAGAGAGCTCCAGCCCAGACACAGACATACTCCATCCTCCTGCTGACCCCTCGACTCTGAAAATCTCGAAACTGATCTCCGGATAGGGTGGCGCCATGAAAATAGGGAAACCCCTGGAGCTGTCTGCAACGCGCTGATGCACAACCCGAGGAGAAGCCTACGAGTTACTACCACTCTGCCGGAGACCAGCCTGCCTGCCAAAGCTGTGGGCGGACCTGGGGAGCTGCCACAAGGAGGTGAACGGAGTGTGGGTGGTAAAGTGGGATGGCTGATACCACGATAGCCGGCCGGCCTGCTGACAGAACCTGCAGCCTGTAACGGAGCCCCGGCACGCCTCCGCTCTTGGTGACTGCCTCGCCACAGAGAGACCCCCCAACATGGTGGCTGCATTGATTTACCCCCCTCCTGAGGCCGAGTGTGAGAGAGACAGTGACCGCTGATCCCCGAGACACTGCAGGCACTTCTACACGCTGTGGCGGAGATGAGCCGCGACAACGGTGCGCACTGGTTGATGCAAGGGGCCCTCGGTAGGATGTTGGGGACGGATCCGGTGGTGGCCCTGGTGGACCCATGGTGCTTGAGGAGGAGCTTTTCTGTGGACCCCCCCCCCCTCCTCCAGGTGCTGTGCAGGGGTATGCCTGGAGGGTATAATAAATGTGGCTGTACACACAAGCGAGAGGCTGCCAGCAATTGTTTATTCGCCCCACCCCGGGATTGAGGGTCATGCAGAGGAGCGAGAAGAGACTAGCAGTCAGCCTTGGCAGCGTGGACTGGACTGGACGTGAACCCACACTCTTAGTGGCCGGTCCCATTGACTGGTGAGTGGGCTGTGTGACTTGCAACCTGCCATTGACCCTGACATTCTCCTCCTGTAGGATTTTCGCTGGTAACTAGCTCTGAACTAGGAGCATGGCCTTCACAGTCACATGACTACCTGGTGCGATCCCTGCACAGGCATCTGAACACCGGACCCTGGATTTGAATCAGAACTGTAGGTGACACCAGGAGGTGGGAACTCTGTATCCTCTGTGCTGCTGCACCCCGCTGCTAATCCTGGAGTCCCTCACACAGCTTACCTGTGCAGAATTGGACTGGCACCACTGGTGGGATTCATTCTAGACACACAAGGTGTGGGGAGCGACCACAACTGCAGTGCTTCCGCCAGAAATCCGGGAGATATTGAGGGAGAGAAAGTGAAAAGGTCCTCAAGGTGGCATGGGTAAGGACAAATTGCGCAGGGGCAGCAAGCAGACAAAGATTGACCAGTTCACGGTACAGGGAGCGGGTACCACCACATCACAGTCTCTTGAAGAGGCGACACAACCTGCAATGGAGCCCTCGGGGCCCAGATTCTGGCAGCAATTGAAGCCTCAGACCAAAACCGAAGCCATGGCCATAGACGTGAACCTCCTCCGCACCGACCTTCGCACGGTAGCGGAGTGATTAGTGGAAACTGAGACACAGGTCACGGAAGTGCGGGGGGAGATCTCCACATTGAAGGTGACGGTGGCCACCCAGGCGGTCTGCTTGAGTCGATTGGAGGCACGGATGGACTATGTGGAGGGCTGGTCCTGCAGTTGTAGCCTATGATTTATGGGATTCCCCGAAGGTAACGTTCCAGAGACCTTCATGGAAGACTGGATCAAGACAACACTCACAAACGTGACACTATTTCTTGTGGTGGAAAGGGCCCACAAGTCATTGGTCCCACCGCCGCAACCAGGAGCTCGACCCCGAAGCATAATAGGGAAATTTCTCAACTACAGAGAACGGGATAAACTACTATGAGGGGTTCGGAGCCATGGAGACTCGATATTTGTAAATAGCAGTATACGAATATTCCCAGACTATACAAGAGCTGCCCAATTGCATTGGCAGTCCTTTAGTAGTGTCAAACAAAAGCTAAGAATGATTGTCTTGAAGTATATGTCGCCTTATCCTGCCAAACTGAAGGTGCTGCGGGATGGACGTTCTCATTTTATCATACACTTGGGACTGGCTGGAGGTCCATAGTGCTGAATGTCAGCCTTCGACATCTACGGGCTCGGGATTCACTGTGGCAGAAAGAAGGCCCCTCGGCTACTTCAAGGAGACAAAGTCAACGTAGACGCCGTTCCAGATCTGCTGCGAGAATGGTGGTGCAATCTGATGGTACTCTGGACCTAGCAAAACAATCACAGGAGTGAGAAGCAGCCAGGGCCTTAGCTGAGGTAGTTACTTCTGCTGCTTCCTCAAGCACAGAATCGGATGTGTTGGGGACTCACGAACACCCGAGCGAGCTGTGGTACTGTAAATTTCGGAACCATGTTGGTAGCATGGTCCTACCCTGCCGATTTCGGTATCAGCGAACCGCAAATGACTAATGCGGTATGTATGAGTGTTTTCGTTATGTTTCACCGATGAATTCACCGTGTATACGATACTACATGTCGAACCCTCGGGATCCATCTTAAAAGGGTAACCATGTTGTGGTTGCCTTCACATAGGCTGCGCATTAAGGCCAAAACTAAAGGACACGCAATCTTCCTTTGACTTCTTTCTGACCTATGCAAACTGACTCCGCTGCCCGAGGTCAGTCCTGCCCGGCTGGTTCCTTTTACGGGATTAGCATCAGGGCCCAACACATCATAAAGTCGTGTATCCCACGCGACTCCTGACTAATCCCTTTCACACCTGAATCTGTTTCCTACTTTATGGCCTGTTTTACGAGGAGGAGGTGTCCTTTTTATTGGGGTCTGCAGATATCTGATGAGGGTTCTGAGCCTCGCTGGGTAAATAATTATGTGCTGACCGAGCTGAAATGTGGGATTATCATCATGACTGTGCTCTTTCTTTGAAGCGAAAATATGTGAACGACTACTTGTAAAATAGGGGCGGTGTTGCCCAGAGCGTAATATTCTGTATATAAGAAAAGACTAGTTTTTGGTTTGGAGCAGTCTCCTGAGAACATACACCGTGTTGTACTTCTCGGATACCTGTGATTGGTCTGCAGCCAATAAATACGATCTTTGACTTCATCTAGAAGACTCTGTGTTTCTGTGATCTGAAACAGGAAGAACTCGAAGTCTTCGGGTGTGTCCCCTGGCACCGCTGGGTTGGTTCTGAAAAACCCAGTACTTCAGTTGGCGCCCAACTCGGGCCGATTTCAGCGGTACCGGTCCAAGCCAGAGGTTCGTGAGGAGCTTCGTGTGAAAATTCTGGAGGAAGGCCGCCACTTCATCAACCCCTGCATGTCGACGTGGTCCGAAAGTCTTTACTGCGAGGTTCTCCGCGTCCCGACGGCTACAAAGGACTGCTGCCCTGACTATCGCCCTGTTTTGGACCCTTGATGATTTGGTAGAGCGAAACGATTTAACGAGTCTTCTGGTGACGTCATCGATACCTCAGTTAAGTATAAGTGGAGCGTCTCCCAGTCCTTAGTTTGGTTTGGTATCCCTTTGGGATCGCTTTGATTTGGAACTTGCAAGTGCCAAAGCCGAAGGACTCGTGTATTCACGAGACTATAGTATTCGATAATCCTTTGAAGTTTGAAACTAGACTAGTGAGCAACGATGCCTGGTTCTAGTATATTTGGAAATGTGTTTTGTTTGGGTTGTAATAGGGACTCCCGATTAGAGGATTCGTGTCCGGTTCCTCCAATTGGAACTCCAACTTATGAGCTTTATGTGAAACATGGCGTGGGCCCCATTGCGTATAATGAAGTATGGATCCGATACACCAGGAAGGATGGCGTTTTAAAATGGCCCCAAAATGGTAGTTTCGACACAGAAATCCTAGATAACTTAGAAGTTAAATTATTTAAAAAGAAGGCCCGGCCGGCGATGTTTGATTCTTTCCGCCTATGGCGAAAGGAAGCCAAACAGAAAGAAATGAAATTAGCCAAGAAAAATAAAAGAGAGAAAGGTATGTCGATAATGCAAGCAGCCTTGCAGTTTAAAGATAATGAAGAAGAGCAAATGAATGAGCAGCTGCACAGGCGACGTAAATTAGTGATTGATAAATGCTACCCAGTTTTGCCGCCCCTTCAGCAAGATGCGTCAGAAAAAAAGGAGAAAGATCCCCTAATGTCACATTTGCTGAGTTCGCCACCCCCGTATGCGCAGAGTGCTACAGCGCCTCCGCAGCCTTTAAATGTACGGCCTTCAGTTAATTTGCCGCAAGCTTTCCCGCAGCCGCCAGCTCCTCCTCAGCCGGCTCCTATCCCTACGGCGCAGCCCTCTCAAGGGCCGCCGGTCTCGCTGCCTATCTTTTCTGCGCTTCCTGCGACTTTACCTAGTTCATCAGCTGCCTCCCTCTGCACTCTTCCTGATACGACCCCTGTACCCGTATCTGTACCCGTATCTGTACCCGTTTTTCTTCCCTCTGTCTTTCCCCCTGTTCTTGCCTCAACCTCTCCTTCTACACGACAACGAATAGCTAGCGCATTCACTAGTTTTATATCGCCTCTCTTTGGGTCATCTAGTACGACCCCTGGTTCACAACGTACGCAGTTGCGTAGTCAGCTGCCAGGTTCTGAAGAGAAAGAAGTATTAGACCTCATGGCATATAAATGGATTGTTTTTCCTTCAAGATATGATGTAGAGTCTGTTGTAAATGTTTTTCATCAATGGGAAGCACTGAAACAGAGATACGTTTTCGAGAAAATGTGTGTATTCCTCTGTGAGGAATTGGAAGATCATGGTTTGGACTTAAGCCCGCAGGAATTGTGTCATGTAAGGTTTGAATTTGGAAAAGGTACGATTGTGGGCCCCGATGTTGAGAAAGCAGTTGCAACATTATTGTCTTTTAGGATCGGGGGTCCTTCTCAGTCACTGTTTGAACGTGACTCCTCTGACAGGAAGGTTAGACAATACCCTATGAGAGAAGTCCCTCCGGTATGGAAGGACGCGGTTGCGGCTGATGCCGCTAACGGTATTGCTGCTATGCCAGCTCATTTCCAGCGTGTTTGGGTACATGTCCCTTGGAAGTGATCAGAAGTTTTAGCCCTTAAGCAGACATTGCCTGACCCCCGTAAAAACCCCGCAGGATATTATAAGGAGTTATCACAGACTGCAGAATCGTGCGTCATGGACCTAGCTGACATAGATATGTTGTTCGGGAATGTTGTTCCGCAGCCTTTATGGGGGTTGATTCGTAATACAGATCATGCTGCAGAACTAGGTGGCACATGGGATAATATCACTGCTACAGACACTAGACAAGTTGGTGGTGCGAAACCTGAGCCCTTAGTAGCAGAACTCCCTGGTAGAATTATTACCTACATGAATACTTTAATGCCAGCGATTTGTGTGAATTGGGATAAATTATCCGCATGCAAACAAAAGAAAGATGAAACAGTGTCTGATTTCTTCACCAGGTTTGAAGAAACATTTATCGATCACAGTGGTCAAGACATGAGTACGGAAGGTGGTCAACGGTTATTCGTTGATAAATTTGTGCATAATTTGCTTCCCGAGTTGTGTAAGAAATTAAAAGATTCAGAGAGTTCTTGGGCTGTTTCCTCATCAGCGCAAATACTGGCTACTGCACAGTATTACCAAAATAGGGATAAAGATGAGAAGGATAGAGCAGACAAGAAAACAAAAGAATTAAAGACGAAGGTTCTTTTACAGCAGGCTTACCCGCCACGTGGAGATCAGAATAACTATAAGCAAGGTCAGAGTAACGATCAACAACCCCAACAGTTTCAGAGTAACTGGCAAAGGTTCGGGTATTCCCAACCGCGTGTTCCTGTGGGTCCCAATCAGTGTTCGTATTGCAAACAAGAAGGTCATTTTAAGTATAGTTGTCCTATATTGTTGCAGCGCATGAATAATGCTTATGGCGCAAGAGGTAGAGGTGGTCAGCAAGCTCCTAGAGGTAGAGGGCGTGGGAACGTTCCCCAGAACGCGCGTCCTCTTCCGCCTCAAAATACGATGAATAGTTTTGATCAGCAAGCCAATGTAACTGGTGGGACAGCTCAGTACTATAATAACGACTATTATGCAGAAGATGAAAGTGCGGAAGGTAATGATTACTAGGACAGCCATAGACAGAGAGAGGGAGTTGTTTCAGTGCCAGTGGACCAGAGTGGACCGTATGTCAAGGTGACTACAGCGGGTGTATCAGAGCCTTTTCTGTTGGATACTGGTGCTGCAAAGAGTTCAATTATGCACTCAAAACTCTCTGGCGCGCCTTTGTCTGGCGAAATGAATGTTTCAGTAGGTTTTTCTGGCGCCCCGGTTAGGAACCCGATCTCTAGTCCTATGCCCCTTTCTGTTGGACCTTGTGAGCTGAAAGCACCCCTTATCCTAACGACAGGTTGTGGTGCAAATCTGCTAGGATTGGATTTGTTAAAGAGATTATATGCGACATTATATTGTTCCCCCTCGGGAGTACAACTTACACTGGGTAGGGAAGTGATTTCTCCAATGTATTTGTCGAAGAATAAACTGCCAGCTGAATTGTCGTCTCTTCCGGATGTCCTTTGGGCTTCTGGTCCTAATGATGTGGGTCTCTTGGAAATACCGCCATATGTGGTTACTTTGAGAGCCAATGTTAAATTGCCACGCATTCCCCAGTACAAGATCTCTAATGAAGGTGAGAAAGCGTTGTTAGCAATCATCTATGACTTGATTGAAAAGGATGTAATTGAAGAGACAAGAGGCAACGTTTGCAATAGTCCGGTTCTGCCTGTTCTAAAACGTACTGACGCCTCTCAGCCACCTGTTTACAGATTTGTGATCGATCTTAGAGAGGTCAATAAGATAGTTGTGCCACAGTTTCCAGTTGTTCCTGATATAACTGCCTTGTTAACTATGATTCCAGCTTCCGCTGCTTGGTTCTCAGTGATTGATTTAAAGAATGCTTTCTTTAGCATTCCGATTGCAGAGGAAAGCAGAGATATTTTTGGTTTTAGTTTAGGAGGTCGCAGCTTCCGCTTTAAACGCGCTCCGCAAGGCTACTGTGAAAGTCCATCAATATACAGTCAGGCTTTAAAGGCGCAGCTTGATGCAATTGTCTTACCTAGTGGTGCCACCCTCATTCAGTATGTTGACGATTTACTAATCGCCGCGGATACTGAGGAGATTTGTAAAGGAGCTACATTGTCATTGTTGCGCCATTTGTCTGCCTTTCATCACAAAGTGTCTCTCTCAAAACTGCAATATTGTCGACAAGAAGTGACCTACTTAGGTCATCTCTTGTCGAAGGAGGGGAGGAAACTGACCCCAGAAAGAATTCAGGCCATTGCACAATTGAGCGTGCCAATAACACAGAGAGAAGTGCGTGCTTTTTTGGGTATTACTTCATACTGTAGGCAGTGGATCCCGAGTTTTTCTTTGCTGGCAAAACCCTTGATAGCATGAACATGCAAAGATACACCGAATCCCGTCCCATGGTCTGAAGAGTGTCAGAAAAGTTTTTCGGAATTACGTAAGGCATTATGCTCGGCTCCTGTACTGGGTAACCCCGACTACAGTAAACCTTTTACATTGTATGTTCATGAGAAAGAAGGTTGTGCGTTGTCAGTGCTGACACAGTCTTTTGGAGACAGACAGCGTCCATGCGCGTATTTTTCGTCGACTTTGGATCCGGTAGCCAAGGCATTGCCAAGTTGCTTAAGAGCCACAGCAGCAGCAGCTGTTTCTATTCGACAGTCTGCTGGGTTAGTAATGAACAACACGTTGATTGTGATGGTGCCACACGCAGTGGACACGTTATTAAACAGGACCAAGACACAGCACTTAACTAGTGCTCGATTGTCAGGTTACGAGTTGACACTGCTAGCGAGTCATGTGCACATAAAGAGGTGCAATACGTTGAATCCAGCTACATTATTACCGATTTCAGCAGACACAGATGAGATCGAACAGCATGATTGTCTGTTCAGAACGGAAGAAGAAACAAAAGGGAGAGTGGATCTTAAAGTTACTCCCCTGGTTGAGTGTGATGGTACCTTATGGGTGGATGGCTCGTGTTTCAAGCTTCCGAATGGTGACACGACTGCTGCATATGCTGTCACGACTTTGCACACGATTGTTGAAACTGCACGTATACCTCATAATTCGGCTCAAGCAGCAGAATTAATTGCACTTACAAGAGCATGCGTGTTGTCGAAAGGAATGAAAGTGAACATATACACTGACAGTCAGTATGCCTTTGGCATGGCCCATAGTTTTGGGCGCTTGTGGAAAGAACGTGGGTTCTTGACTTCGCATGGAACTAAGATTCAGAATGGTCAGTTGGTGAATGATCTCCTTGAGTCGCTGACCTTGCCATTACAAGTCGCGATTGTGAAATGCAGTGCCCACAAGAAGATTATTGATGATGTTGGTCGTGGTAATGCGTTTGCTGACGAAATCGCGAAAGAGACAGCAAACGATGTGACGAATCGAATGTATGTTGCAGGCCCTGCAAGATGGGTTGGTGATGTTGGAATGTGTGAAGACACGATAGGGAGTGTGAAGTCCCTTCAAGCTGAAGCCACAGAGAAAGAATTGAGCATGTGGAAAGAAAGTAAGGGTAAATTGGATGAAAATGGTTGTTGGACTGATTTGTCAGAACACCGGCGATGGTTGTTACCTGATGCATATGTGCTTCCAGTGGTCACGATGGCACATGGAATGGCGCATATCAGTGTGAAAGGGATATGCAAGTTGTTGGCTTCAGTATGGCAGAATGCTGGAATTCCCAAGTGTGCAGAGAATGTGGTCAAAAATTGCATGGTATGTTTGAAATACAATCCTGGTAGGGGAACCCCAACTCCAGCTGGTCATTTTGCGCCCCCAACGTATCCGTTTGAGGTTTTACAGCTAGATCTCATCCACATGGAAAGGTGAAACAATTTGAAATATGTACTTGTTGTTGTCTGCGCTTTTTCAAGGTGGATAGAAGCATATCCCCTAAAAGACAATACTGCCTTATCCACAGCTAAAGCCCTTGTCAAAGAATTCTTCCCTAGATTTGGAATGCCAAGAATGGTATGGAGTGATAATGGGAGTGAATTTGTGGGACGAGTGATGAAGAATGTATGTGAGGGACTAGGCATAAAGCAGAAATTCCACGCTGCAAATCACCCCCAATCAGCTGGACTAGTAGAGTGTTACAATGGCACATTGAAGCTCAAATTAGCCAAGATCCAAGCAAGTTCTGGTCTTAAATGGCCTGACGCTCTGCCCTTAGCACTCCTATCAACAAGAATGACTGTGCACTCACGAGTGGGACTTAGTCCCTACGAAATCGTGTTTGGCCGCCCGGCCAATATATGGGGAGTGCCAAGGCCTACAAAATTCAGTGAGATCGAACATCCAGTACTGCTTGATTATTTGTATGAATTGACGGCTAAATTGCGTGTTTTACACCAACAGGTGCATGATGCTCTGCCCCAGGTCTCTGAAGCTCCAGGACATCCTATCAATCCTGGATCATGGGTACTGGTCAAAAACTTCAAAAGGACAAAGAATGATGAGCCCCGCTGGACCGGCCCCCATCTCGTCCTTCTTTCCACGAGATCGGCTGTCCGAATAAAAGGGAAAAAGAACTGGATACACGGCGTTCACTGCAAGAGGGTCCCTTTGCCTTTGCCTTACGACCAGTGGGTCCAGAAAGGGATCGCTGACTCAGAGACTGAGACTGTGCCTCGTTTCCTGCCGTTTAGCGATGCACGAGTAAAAGGAACGCTTTCTGAGAAGGAAAGCGATGACATCTTGCAAGAAACTGTGCCACCGCCAACTCAATTGGACACTACAGAGCCTGAACTCTTGTTCCAAGACCAAACAGTTCCTGCAAGAAGTCGCTACAATTTGAGGCCGAGAACTTTGGACAAATAGAAATTATTTTTCTTTGATATTTTTTCTTTTTTTGAGAAGTGCAGCTCTCTCTCTTCCATCTGAGAAACTTTCTTATTTTTGCTTTTTCGAACCACCATCTGGGTTCAACTGTAGGGTCGCGGTGCCAAGACTTTGGGGTACAAGCCGGAGACGTTAGGTCAATGGTCTGGTTGGTCTAGGGCGTTCCCTGGACTGACAGGTGTACTCCTTAGCAGAAGATACTCATCCGCCGCGAACAGCACGATTAGAGGATGGAGTTTTTCGAGATGAAGAGACCCGCTGAGGAAATAAATTTTAAGAGCAGAATATGTAAAGTAATGAATAGCAAACGTTTTGTAATATTATGTCTGTTTGTCCTATTTAGCATGATGATGTTTTCTGTAGGTTATGTATTATTGTCCTTTCAAGTGCCGTTTGCACCCACTATACAGCCCATACCTCCTCCTACTGTTTCCTCACACTCTTTCCACCCTCTGCCTGAACACGAACAAGCTAGACGATCTGAGTTCGTAAACAATTTGTTTATTCAACTTCTGCACCAGCACCAACTAGTTATGAATACGACAAATTGCTGGGTGTGTGGTTTGATGCCGCATACCATTAACAAGGGTATCCCATATCTGGCGCTGCCGTTTAGCTATAATGGGTCATCTTGGGCATTCCAGACTATGTTTCTTTTTGTACTTGAGACCTATCCCCCACGACCACCGCGTTCCATTAGACCTAGCACGAACAATAAAGCCTTGATGAGAGGAGTTGCTGATATGAGCAGAGATATCGATGCATATTCATCTATTCCCAAGGATGAGCTGCGAGCTTATGTGGGTTGGAACGCGACAGGGTATAGCATTAGTCTGGGCGAGAGACAGCGTAAAAGTTCATCCCCAATTTGGGTCGTACCCCACATAGGTCGGTTCTGTTTACAAGGTAATGGTCAGAATCCCAGAGCTCAATTAGGGAAGAGTGACTGTGCTGAAACGTACATTTTTCCATCACAGTTTTCCCCTGCGTTTTTGGCTGCCAAGGGTACATACTTTGTTTGTAATGATCGAGCATATACATGGTTGCCCCCTGATTTCTCGGGCACGTGTTATGTTGCAAATTTGCTACCGCCGACATTTACTGCCGCCTCTGATTATCACAAGATCAGAGTTGTGAGAGGCGTTGTTAGTAAGGAGGATACTGCCGGTCAGGAAGCGGGAGGCTTTTTCCTGGGTTTCCTGCCGTTTTGGGGACCAATGGTCAATAGTAGGAACCTGAGACAACTGACTCATGTAGTTGAAACCACTGTTAATGTAACGGCTGGTGCCCTTGGTAACTTGACAGCTGAGCTCCAAGCGGATCGCCTCATGACGTTGCAGAACCGTATGGTTCTAGACGTCATACTTGCAGACCGTGGTGGGGTATGCAAGGTTATCCAATCAAGCTGCTGTATTTTCATACCAGATACCGCTCCAACAGTCTATCAGGCCATTTCTAAACTGCATAAGATTTCTGAATCCATTCATG